>NW_027526203.1:175965237-176686904 GCF_048455015.1 Haemaphysalis longicornis
TTTAAACAGTTCCGGTTTTAGCAACGCATTTTCATCTGGGATAAACAACATTTACTGAAGATGGTAGTACACTCGTCGGTTTAAAAATTGACTGTCAGCGTGAAGGGCTCATTTCTTGTTCAGACTTCGATCCGGTTCGCATACGGTTGCTCGTTCTCGTGCAGTAACTGTCGGACCATATTTATTTATTTTGCCGGTGCTCCTGTCACAACACGGTTATGTAACTTTACGCGCTATGATGCATTTGATGGCTGGTTCATAATTTTTGAAACACACAAACATAGTGTTTGATATCATGATTACACATAACCTAATACAACTTGTAAACGAACCAACTCGTGTACAGAGCCCCTGTAGTTCTCTTTTGGATCTTGTAATTATTCCCGCGATTTTGACAAATATTCTGTCGCAATGGAACCAGGAAAACTGACCACCACTTAGTATGCGTTACTGCACCCCTTCTAAAGTTAAGCTCCCAAGATAAGTCCACGACGCGGCGTTTCAAAGATTACTCACGAGCTAACGACAAATCTGTGCTTGAACATCTAGAAATATGTCTTGCTAATTTCGGCGGTGATGACGTTTGCAACCTATGGGACCGGTTTAAAGACATGTGTCATTACTGCCTTGACAACTTCATACCGAGCAAGCGGGAAAAAATTCACAAGCTTACACCCTGGATAACACGTAAAATCATACATTTGGAACGCAAACTCAAAAGAATAAAGAAGGAGAATGCACAGCCTGACGTCATCAGAGAGATTAAAAATGCTTTGCAAAACACAGTGCGCTGCTCAAAGGACTACTACTTCCAAACACTCCTGCCAAACTTCACGAAAAATGATCCTGATAAATTTTGGCATTACATTTCTGACAAAAAGCAGCCTGTAGGGGAAATGAAAGTAGATTGTGACCTAATTTCTGACCCTGGAATCATTGCTCAACATTTTAATCATTATTTTCACAGAGTGTTCTCTCCTGCATGAACGTGTCCACTGTTAATATCGGATCCTGGCATTAATGACGCTGATTTTGTATGTTACTCTAGTGTACTATCTATGCTGTTAAATTTGAAAACCAAGTCTTCTTGTGGTGCAGACCAAATTCCAAACGTCTTTTTACGCAGATATGCGGAACTACTTGCCACGTTTGTGGTTGTAATATTTCGCACTTCTTTGTCCACTGGGAAGCTATCGAGTGACTGGAAGATGGCTCTGATTGTTCCTGTTTTTAAAAAAGGTGACCGGTCCAGCTTTCAAAGTTACCGTCCGATATCTTTAACGTCTCAATGCTGCAAGATTATTGAACATATTATTTCCAAACAGATTTTTGAATTGCTAGACAAAAATGCCGTACTAACCAATTTTCAACATGGTTTTAGAAAAGGTTATTCCACGGTAACACAATAGGTGACAATAATTTATTCGTTTGCAGCGTGTCTTGACAACAATGGCCAAATTGACGCTATATTTTTAGATTTCAAAAAGCCTTTCGACAAGGTACCACATGACAAATTAATAGCAAAACTTAAAAACATTCACATTCCGGATATTTTTGTTTCTTGGATTGCAGCCTACCTATCCAACCGCCAACAGCTTGTAAAAATTAACGAAGAACAATCTCGGTGTATTCCTGTCACCTCTGTGGTTCCACAAGGTAGTGTTTTGGGACCATTGCTTTTTCTGTTGTATATTAACGATTAAGTAACTGTTGTTGACCCTACTGTTCAAATTCGATTGTTCGCTGACGACTGTGATTTGTTTCGGGAAGTCACAAGTACTAATGATCAGAACGAACTCGAGAAAAACATTGAAAACGTGCGTAAGTGGTGTGTAGAATGGGGAATGAAATTAAATTAGGAAAAAAGTGTATATCTTTGTCTAACAAGAAAGAAAAACCACCGTCAACACGTGTATAAATTAGGATCGTCTTCACTCCCACAGGTTGACAGCTATAAGTACCTCGGCCTTACATCAACAAACAACTTATCATGGAACTTGCACATAGATAATATTTGCTCGTCTGCCTTCCGGAAATTATGCTTCCCAAGATATAAGCTCAGAAATTCCCCTCCAAACGTTAAGCTTCTTAGTTATTTTTCTTTCGTTAGGCCGAAGCTGGAGTATGTGAGTATCGTGTGGGACCCCCATACTAAACAAAACATTAAGAAACTTGAAAGGATTCAGAGGGAGGCCATTCGGTTTGTTTATTCTAGGTTTTCGCGACCGGACTCCCTCACAGACCTAATTCTAGCTAATAATATTCCTTCCCTTCAGGATCGTAGAAAGAAGTCCCGCCTTTATTTTCTGTCTCTTTTATATAATCGCAAACTTGCCCTTGATCCAACCCCTTTTCTTTCTTCATTAAACACAAGACCGACAAGACATCACCAACCAAATGCACTAACTCCGTACTTCGCAAGAACGGACACGTTCAAATTTTCGTTTTTTCCACGCACCGTTTCAGACTGGAACCAGATAACCGAATGAAGTACTTGCGATACTGGGTAAGTGTGCATTGTTTTTTGTGTATGTTTTATTGTATTGCTCTTTGCATTGTACCATGCCCTCCTGCTTGGACCAAAGTGTGGTCCGCAGTATGTATTAAATAAATAAAAAAATTAAAAAATAGAATTTCTGCACTTTAAAAACAGCTGATCCAAGTACCTTGAGGCCTCACAAAAACGTCGAGCCGCTCTTAGCCACCATAAACCCCCGTTGGCTTGTGTTACTCACTCTATGTTCAGTGGAAAAAAATCCGAGCGCTGTTGTCAGCTCCGAAAACGTCCAATACGTGCTCGCGGTATACCATCTGCGCAGCAATCCATTAACTTCGGAGACAAGCGCAGAAAAATGTGTAAGCTTGTGCTCGGATAATGAGGGCGGTGATAATGTCCTCTATTCACTTGCGTACGCAGGACAAAATATCCCCCCCCCCCCTCCTTCCCGAAATTTTCGGTCCCGCAGGTGGAAAGAGGCGAAAACGAACGGTGCCGCAAGCTCTGCCGAACATCAAATAATTACTAGAGGTCAATATTTTTAGGTCGAAAGCTGCGCAAAAACAGTTTGGCAGTCCAATACATGCTGTCACCAAGACGGTCAACCATTTCCCAACTTTGCTGGTGGAAAAATGACCAAATAATGGGAACATTATGTAGAGTACGGAATCATGGCGAAGATGTCTATAATATTTTAAACAAGTTTGTTTTGGCTTATTTTGTTGTGATGTTGTTGCTGTTTTTTTTTACTTTTTTCTCCTTTCGCATTCTTGCTTTCCCTTAAGCGGGGCGATCTCCCTTTGAAATGGCATCCTCTGTACAACAGTGCTTGCATTGAACGGTTAGTGTTGAAATAATGCCGGAAACATCAGCAAGTGAAATCAGCTCTCTGTGAGTAAGAGATCGCGTTTTTGGTACAGTGAGTGCAAAACTTAACGCCGCTTCTGTGACTCCGCCCTGCTGTATTTAGGATGGTACAATATTTCTTTTGCTGAAATTAAATTATTTCGAGTGCACGTAGGTGTCAGGAAGGTGCACGACGTGTCAGATGCACGACGTGTCTGTTCGTTAGCAACAGCTCACGGATAGCAGTGGTGAGGTGATATCGGAAACGGATATCAAGGCGGTACAAGCTGGGCAACGAAGTACAGAAAGCACACAGCAGTGACATCGTATACTTTACTTGATTAGCTATCAAGAAGCAGTATCTACGTTAAGCAATTAGAGGAGTGGAATAGAACGTCTCGGCCATTTCAGGATTGGGAATGGGGTAAGTTCTGACGTTCCAAGGAATCGACAGGAATATACTTGTGGAAAATTCAATTTACCGGAATGGAATTGGAATGGAATGGCGCTGCCCATTCCGCGACACTGATCCTGAGTGGAACAAGTCCTGTATGGTAAGTTTGAGGTGAGGAAACCTGAATTTATGGGCGAGAGGTAACGTTGGTTAGTAACTTAGAAGAGAATGAGACTCGGTGTTTCCTCGGGGGCCTGATGGAAGCGGGCAGGCCTGATAATCGGCAAAATTGTTGCCCGTAGAGAGTACTGGCCAGCGGCTCAAACCAGGTTGAGTTTCCCGTCGGGGGCGCGTTGTCGGAGGAACTTCTAGGCAGTAGGTGCCACGTACCGGGTAGGAAGTGTTATGTACTCGGACCTACTTTAATCCACCGGTATAAACAACGTCCACGGCGTAACCACACTGACGCTTGGCGCGAAAACACAGCACATGTACGCGGCTGTCCCGGCTGTCCCGCACCAGATGCCTGCCGAGGACGTGGCGCCATCCATCGTCACACGGGTGGAACGTTCGCACGTAGTTAAGCAAACTCCCGAAACGCGACCGTAGCCGGCCACGCCAAGACCGAAACCAGAACTGAACCTTGGACACAACAGGAAGCTGTGGCAGGCAGCTTCGCTGTTGACTACAGTTATGACCACAGTTCCGTAGGAGAGCCGCGTTCGTGTATGGCGGTTCCCAGATACGTTTTACCAGCGAAGATGTGTATGAAATGTTTCTGAAAAATTTTGCGTAGGCGCAAAGAGTCGCAACGACAAAGCCAACTTTTTTGTGAATACTCTCCTACTTTCAATTTTGAAACTTCAAAAAACCATACTAAAATTGGCCGCTAAGACGACTCTACGTTACGCTGAGTTTCATTAACTTGCCCTAGTTAGTACTCAGTAAAGTCGTAAAGGTGGCATAATACCATGTGATGTCAATATATGGCCACCTACGGATGGAGTGTGGTTACGGAAAATAGCTGTTCGAATAGCTGTTCGAATAGCTGTGGTTACGGATCGCTTGTTCGAAACCACCCCGAAACAAATTATATGAATATTAGCCGCTGACGCGACTCTTATATACCGACGACTGCCATTTACTTGTCATAATTAGTTGACAGTGAAGTTTTCAATAATTATCAGGAGGCCTTTTGCGAAGAGTGTTCTCCAATTTGTATGCCTTAAAGTGAGCATTTTGGTTGGTTGGGGGCTATTTGAATCCTAGTTATGTTCTTTAGAGTAAGCTGCGTCTTTCTCTCATCATTTCACTTCATAGCCTAGGTTTTCGGGATTTGGTGCCCTATTCGGAATTCCGTACTTTATGAGGTTGATCTACGCAGTGATCAATCCAAAAATCGTGTTTGTGGCGCCCGTGTCGCCTAGCGTCCGCGTGAGCGAGTAGACCGGAACTCCTAGCGCGACTTTTTTCTGCTTTTCGTATAATTTTTCTATTTTTTAAGTCCTGAATTTCTCAGATGTGATAGGGTAAAGAGTAAGAGATTTGGGAATGGATGAGTGCCCTTTTTATCTGCAGGACGCACTCTTCTGTGAGACCTCTGTGTCTGCTATAGGGTTCCTAGATAGCAATACCTAGTTGCAACGACTAACGAGCTCGTTTGGTGTCAGATTGACTTTGACGTTGTTCTTCATTGTTACCCCCAGTACCTCTAGGTATGCCTTTGAGCAACTCACATGTCGTTCAGATAGACTGTTAGTTTCTCGTGTGCCTGATATTAAATGCTGAATCGTTGCTCTGTGGACTCAACAATGAAACCCGTCTGTACTATGCAAAGCTAGATGCGACACACTTTATTTGCATAAGAAATCCTATTAATGAAAGGCCATAACGCCCTGATCTTTTCTTATAGGACCGCTTAAATTACGCCTAAAGATGCCTTCCTATAAATGCATCGCCGATTTAGTGAAGCCTACACGAACGCTTCGACGTGTAGCGGTTTATAGGAATGTATGGAGTGTTATGAATATATTTATTAACAGGCCCAGGGGCTTTCATACTTTTCTATCAGGCCGTTTATATTCCCCCAGCAGAATATCTTCACTGCAATGCATTGGTGTAAAATCGTGAAGCCATTTTAAAGGGGCCCGGACAATAGCTATTTGTAAGGATACAATGGGTCTTAAGCATGTATAAGGCATTCATACTTTGATATCGGAATGCTCATATTGCCCCCGAGAAAGTTTCTTCCCAAAATTTTGCGAAGTATGGTTGTGAAGCCCACTGTGAAGGGGCTCAGTGCATAGGAAAGCTGAATTTATACGGCACTTCCCATTCGTGAGTTTCTGCAGTTTTTTGTTGTGTTTGGGAAGTATAGCAGCGGTTCTTTTTTTTTTTTCAGTGAACAAGTCATCCCATCTTTCGAAGCATAACCTTAGATAGCATGCGGCGCTCTTTGAAGTTGCCCTTCCAATCCTGCTGGTGACCTTTTTTTATTAAACATACCGTGAAGTCGTCCACATACCCACATGTTCCGTACCTTTTATGCTGAACTGAGAATTTGCAGCCTATTCGTCATGCAAGAGTTGAAGAGTAGCGGTGAGATTATCGACCCTTGAGGCGTGCCTATTTTTGTGTTCAGTGCTTTTTTGTTGTGGTTGGAGTGCAGCCTGCCGCTCTTTGTCCTCAGCCGCGTTCTTGCCCCTAAACACAATTCCAGGGAGCCAAGGGTCAGTGTCATGAGCCAGTCTCTAATGAAACTCCTGACGCATCATAAAAAAATGTGAACTAGTTGGTTGGAATTCATACTAAACAGCCCTGGAGACGGGACGAAAAGGAGAGAAAATAGGACAAACGCTTACCACGGCAGTTTTGTCGCCTGTTCGTCTTATCTCTGCGCTGTTTAAATATATTATTGCTTCACATTTTATTAATAGTAACTTGGGAAAACTTAAGGTCGTATGACACATTGTTGGGTGCTCTAGGCAGGTAACGTGCAAGAATAGATCGTAAATAGAGTTCTAGAGTCGTCTGGTATGTACTTTTTTAGATATATGAGGCTGTTTTGGGCTGGAAAGCGGTTCCTGTGGCCTATTAGTGTAGTATTCTGGTATTTTCAAAGAAGCTGGTAAGCTGTGTCAGAACTACCTTTTTTGTGAGTTTTTTTCTTTCAAAATGTCACAGAGATGGATCTGAGATTTCCCAATTTAACATTTTTGCCTTTACGGTGTCGCATTAATTCTACGAATTTTCAGGCCATTGGCCTTTCACCCCTGTCCCAAACTTTGTTCATCAATGTACCATTGCCTCGAAGTCATCCTTAGAGAAGTTTGGGAGAGCCCTATTTTTTAATCCTTTTGTTCCATCATGGCGAGGTGTGGCGCTTCATCATGTAAACAGCGCCTTTGATTTTTCGCTATCGCTGTGGGCACGTTGAAGCATTTGAGGCTGCTTGCAGGCCCTCCGTAACTTTGAAGGAGGATATTCAATTTTGGCCGGATTCTAGTTTGCGTGCTCCCCGAAACGCTCTTCCGAGATCCCCTTCTGCTTGGTTGGAAGACGTGCTGAGTCTTTCGCTTTGGTCTTCGATTCGTTCAGCGGCACCAGGCATCTTGGCGCGTGAACCTTTGCTGCTCGGTGGGTCCCTCAACCTTTCACACAGGTTGTGCCAGTTGTTTCATGCGAGATTTCCCGCATATTTTATGGCAAAAGCCTTAAATCTCAATGCTTCATGGAACATGTAAGGTAGGAAAAGAGTCCAGACAGTCGGTGGTGCAGAAAATCAGGGCGCGAGCAGCGATTCGGTGCGCGAACAGTAGCACTGAATAAGAGTTCTGAGAAGGGGTGATGCACCGTACTTTCTGAATGTGCCTTGTATACGTCGCCGCGTGGGCTCAGGGCATCATTCCACATCGGCATGGGTGACTACGAACCAGGCCCTAGTCATGGGCGGGGAAGCCCGAGAAAGTACGGCACGGCAAAGGTGGCAAGAGCAGCTACAAATGCTGCTCGTGGGAGCCGCAATTTGGAGGGAGTGGGCAATGCCCCGTATGTGATTCTGGAATCATGTAAAAGATCAATCTGCGTCCGGGTTAACGCCAGGGACCAAATAATCAAGACTGCGCCAGAAGAGAAAGTGGAGGGCCAGGTTCGTGCGAATATTCCGCCATTTTTGGTTGTGCCGGATTCACCCTTTGGTGTACACATTGTCCAGCTTCTGCGCTTAAAGTGCTACTTTCCCTCTGTAGTACTTGTGACTTACCATAGGCTAGTTCTTTCAAGTAAAATAAAGGTTTGCGTTGTTATTACGCTGCTTTTAACATGGGCCACTCCGTGCATACAAGTGGAAATTTGAGCGCAAAAATTCGCTAGTCCCGTCTGGTCTTTCTGTGTCTTCGTCGAATTTTCGCGCTCAAATTTCCACTTGTAAACTAGCCCAACAACAAGTTCTACTCCGTGCATCATCGAGATTCTCATTTCAAAGCTAATACACAAATAGGGGCTAAAACCTGTGTTATCCGCATCGGTCCCTTACTGCCGGCGAATTTCCAAGCTGCCTCCAATCTCCAATCCAAGCCTGAAAGAACTCCAAATCAGAGATCTGGCTACCTTCCTTACAAAAAAGTCTGAAATGTCCCCCTGCTGCCACCCAATTCTTAGACTGAGCTCTAAGCATATAGCAGGAAAGATCGGAGGTCTAAGGGAGGTGGGGTGGTATGGTTTGTACAAGTTGTATATTTTGCATGGAGATAATTTATCCGCCAGAAATGGAGTGTTCTCCGGGCAATATGACAATTATGGCATTTCTTTAACAATCGCTGAGGTCTATGGTCCTCCAGACACAATTTAAGAGTAAATGCTTCCACTCCGAGATTGTCTAAACGCTGAGTCGGGTGGTAAGAACAACGAAAGTTAGACTTGGCCAGTTCTTAGCAAACCAATCCTAAATGTTAGGGCGCGCAAAATGGTTATGACCCCTACGGGTATGACCCGTACGGCCTTTGCTATGAGCCATTGCGAAGTACAGACATTAAATCCACTCAACGTAAACATACGCGGTAAACACCGTCAATTCAGCAACGTAGCAATCTAAAGGCTAGGGCGCTCATAAGACGCGCGAGGGGAAACCAGTGGCCAGCGCGACAGCGCCAGGTGAAGGGCGCGTTGGCGTAAACACAACTCATTAGGCTGCTTGCGCCCGCCCCTCTCCTCACCTGTTGGCTTGCATCTTAGCAAAGGGGGCATGTCTGCCTTCCATTCCACACTAGGCATGCGAGAGCTGGAGGTCATGCATACTTGAGAGTCTAAAAGCTCAACATATTAGTTCTACGCGCAGGCTAATTCGGGTTGTCACGGCTTCCAGCTATACACTTTATTACAAACTACAATAACTACGCTAGTCGTCATATTGTTCGTTATTGCATGCATGTACCCACGACGCTACTGCTCCGTCGACTCATATGTGACCAAAGAAGGCTTCAAGACTTCTTTTAACTCACAATGTCGAATGTAGCCAAACCAAAGAACCGTAATTGTCACTGCTAATCCGATGAAAATCAATAGCTCAAATTGCTTAATGCACCTAACGCACGGTCATTACAACATCGACATTGGCAAATACGTCCCATGGAAAACTTCCCATTCGTACACCAAGCATACAAAACTCGTCCACTCACTAAATTACAGAACAGTTGCTTCAAATGTTCTTTTCGCATCAAAGCAATAGATTAATGCTAATGTCTGTTGCTTGACAAAGTTTGCATTACAGACATAAAGAACTTTGAAACTGCGTAATGACCATAAAATAATAAATACTCTGCGTTTCAGACTAGGGGCTCATCGATTCTTATTTTAGAGCACGTGAATGTGAGCACGTAGGATCTAGGGCTCATGGTTTATTGTGTGTCTTTTAGCAGCGAAGCTGTTCGTGGTTGAGGCTTTCATGGGACGAGGCGTGGTAACGCGGGCCCAGTGATGTGGAGAGGGCATAGCCTAGCGAGGGGGATAACAAGTGCCACTCAAACGGGCATCGTAGTAAGGGGGACGGAGGGCAAGTGCCAAGCACACGTGCAGCGTGTTGGGGAGAGAGGGAGCGGAAACCAAGCACCGGTGGGGCTTGGAGTGGGCACCAAGAGAAGAGCGCATGCCCAGCGCAGGTGAGGGGAGTCAAGGAGAAGAGGAGAGGAGCCGGCCGATTGGGGAGCGCGCGTCCAAGAGATGGTTCGGAGGAGCGTGCATATATAGGCGAGTGTGCTTGACGGTCGTTTCTCGAGTGGTCGGAAAATGGGTAAAGTCGCGTGCCCTCCGGAAGAAGAAGGCACCAGTCGGGAGCCCCAGCGAGAGTTGGCGCGTGAACAGGCGCGAACGGTAATCTATCTGCTGGCTTTGAAAAGTTCTATGAAGCTTAGCCTTGCGATGAGGAAACACCAGGCATCTTCGCTCTTAACAGCTGCATTCGCGGAGCTGGATCAGTGAAGCTGGGCTGATTTTTTTCAGTTTGTCAAAGAGAATTATTTATCTTCACTAATGCATTGACATTTTGGTTTTATGAAATTTTCTTGCGCACTTTTTGCCCCTTCAACTACTATCTGGGAATGCATTCTGTCTGTGTTATTAAATAAATGTTTAAAATATTTAATTATTACTTGAAACAGTTTTTTGAAAGTATTACCTGCTTTATGAATTTGTTTCTAGGTGATTACATTTTATATCTGAAAATTTCTCCACCCGCGGTTCCTTTGGCTCTCCAGGCAGACCCTAATCACACACTTCGTTTGCATTTTTTAGTCTAACGACCCAAAACACTTGCAAATACAAGATAAGAATGTTGAGTCGAAAATGATATAGCTCCAAGGTTTCATATTCTATGTATAAAACAGGAATGAACCTATCATCTTCTCGTAAATATATAGGCTTGCACCGTTTACTAAACTTTCTTTGTACACGGCATGGAAAAAAATTACCGTCGAAAAGTTTATGCAATAATCTCGGCTATCTTAAACGTATCGTTCAGGCCGGAACGTCTAGAAGATGCCAACTCCAACAAGCAACCATAATTTGTCTTCAACTCAATACGCGTCATCGATTTAGCAGCCTCAAAAAGCATCCTAAATTAAAAATAGTCAATTCGCCTAAAATATGGCACCACGTTGTGTTACTAAAAACCGCATCTGCCAATAAAGTGGCACTGGTATAATCAGTCGTTATCTATACTATCAAGCGATCAATGCGAGCCCGTCGGACCATGTCTCGTCCTTGCCTCCACAGATTGATGTTCGCTAGCCATCCATCTACTCTGCCGCTGCAATATCGTTTAATCAATCTGCATTACCCTTGCTGCACTGCTTTGGAACAACATCCCGTTAGCGTTGCTTGTCTGCATTGTTTGAACAAGAGCTTGAGCCAGTGTTTTGTTGGTATGTCACTATTTTGCTTAAATACCCCTGAATTGTGCTGCCCCGTATTAGGGGAGTGGTTCAATGTTTCTCTCTCTCTCTCTCTCTCTCTCTCTCTCTCTCTCTCTCTCTCTCTCTCTCTCTCTCTCTCTCTCTCTCTCTCTCTCTCTCTCTCTCTCTCTCTCTCTCTCTCCCTCTCCCTCTCCCTCTCTCTCTCTCTCTCTCTCTCTCTCTCTCTCTCCATTCTGCTTATTTTTAATATTGTGTACCGAAAAACTAGCTCCTATGTGTACATTCCCCTGAATTCTGCCCCTCAAGCAATGCTCCATTTGGTGCCGGTGGCATAGATGAAGGAATAAATGAATAAACGAACAAATGAATAAATAAAACGATGTACCCGCCGACGGTTGATTGAGTCTCCTTCCGCCTCGTTCTTGCAACCACCCTCCCTGCGGTTTTCTATTTACGGTGAGCGGTAAGCCACAAGCCGTGGGAGGTCATCTGTAATCACCGGGTGGATATGAAATGCTGATGTCCAAGAGGGAAAGCAGATCGCGTGTCAGAAACGGTGAGTCTTGACGAGGGCAGTACTGATTCCTGTTTTTAATAAATATTTTGGTTCTCACTGTTGCCCTGGTTTTATAGCCGTTACAATATAAAATTATATTGTATGTATTCAAAGATCCCTTCTAGGGTTGCTGAGTCATCCGTGGGTTTGGCAGGACCGACTTTTGTTTCTTTTCAATGACCAAATAACCCCCCCCCCAACCATCTTCATATTCATTATCATCACCGTCATCATCGTTATCACCGATCACCATAATCAAATAATGCGAAGTTATAGCGATGCAATGACCTAAATTGTAAATGAGGAATTCTGTTGGATGGAGTCCGTCTCGCACGATTACTTTCCGTGGGCGGTAACGGAGATTTTAACGAAGTAATAGTAGAGAAAATTCTAATTTAAACGAGACTTATTAATTGCTAACCTGCTTACAGCAACTCATCGAGCATTACAAGCGCATTACAGACCCAAAGTGAACAACAAAGTTACACACTAAACTTTCTTACACCCTTTTAGCCGATTAGGGTGTAGGAAGGTTGTCCCCTGGAGAAAACCTTTAAAGGTGTTTAGCCCTGTAATGCCCAACCAATGAAAACAATAGATAATTTTTTTTTCTCCCAGGGTTCCAAAATTACATAGTGTATCATAACCGCATAAAGAGTAATCATATATATACCTACATAAAGAATGTAGGTTTATAATGTCGCATATACCAGTTTAAATGTAGGTATATGTATACCTACATTTAAAATGGGTATATTATGTGTCATACACCCGGTAAAAAAAGTATATCATACACACATTGAATGTAGGTGCAGACTCACTGGGAGCGCTTACGACGTAGGAATCCATCTTGAAAACTGCATTTCGGACTCAATGCGGCGAGTTATCGAGCTACAGATTTCTGAAAAACGCTTAGGAGGTATCAAAAATGATACTAGTGGGCGTTTCTTTGCGGTCGAAAGGCCCAAGGGCGAGTAGAAAAATCCGAATGATAGCGTATCCTGTATGGTACATTAGGCGTTACAGGGTTAGGCTAAAAAAGGGTGTACGGATGAAAAAAGGGTGTTCGTGGGAACACCATAACAAAAGGTTGTAAGATTGCTAAACACCCTAAAATAAGGTTGTGGGCAGCGAAGCTAGGTGTGGCTGGGCCGAGAGCGCTGCATGACATACAGACACATTCAACACGCATAAATCACACCTGACCGTCAAATGAATATAGAGAGACTAACGTGATGCGTCGGGACAGTGACTGCACACTTACAAATACATCTGCTCTTCTTGCTTTTAGAGCCAGCTCAGAAGAGCCCTCCGATAGAGTCGGTGGGTTTGTGGCAGAAATGATATATTTTAGCGCTAATTTTGAATTACGCATACTAATGTGAGCATATTTAAATCAGCATGCGATTTCCAAAAACATTTTAATCGCGAGGGAGTTATTATGTTCCATAAGTCATAGAATCTAATTGAATACCAAACACCTATTCCACAGCATTTTAACACCCATTAAGAAGGGTGTTAAAATGTGATTGGTGTTAAAATGTCAATGTAAAAGGGTCATTATTTCAACTCCCTATTTCCGAAGGGTTGTAAAGCTACCAATTAGGGTGTTGGAGACTACGCAAAAGGGTGTAAAGAATAAGGAGTGTAAGAAAAGTCCGCCAACAGAGCAAAAGGGTGTAAGAGACCTCAACTCTGGACGTATTTCATGCCTGTTTACACGGGTGGACAGAACATTTTCTACAAGGGGGTTATGTTTTGTACCTCACGATGTTTAACACAATATAAATTGACATAATTTATTACAACTGAAGCTATTTCAAGCTTGAACTAGGTTCAGTGGCGTTAGCAAAAAAAAAAGACAGGGGAAAAGAACTGCGCCGCTGGCAAAGGGTGCACCACTGAAGATAATGTATTATAACAGTGAAGCCGGCTTTGGAGCCTGTTCAAGTGTGATCGCAGAAGGCGCAAGCGCATATGCGCCCATCTTAGTATACCATTTCAAACGTACCAGTATTTTTCGGGTTATAAAACGGCGAAAAATTGGCGCAGCTTGCAATAGTGGTGCAAGGTTGGAGAAACAGCATAGCTGGGGGTAGACCTAGCTTTTTTCCCCCTTGGATCCGCTGTCACTTTGGGGGACGCACTGGAACAGCCTTGTAAAATCCGGTTAAACTTCCCCTTACCCCTCAGCGCTAACCCTAGATTAGCAAGAACATCGCAAATCGCAGCAAACGTATATATATATATATATCTATAGCAAAACTTAGCAACACTGGAAGAAATGAGGTCGACCCTAACCTGCGCTTTTCTTTTTTTTTTTGCAACTTAACGCCTAATTCACACCGTATCCACACCTACAGAAAGCCAAGCGTGTTGCAGTCCGTCAACACCCTTTCGCCACGCAACTATAGTCTTTTCAATTTTACGGGTTCAAATTGATGTTTCACGTGCCAAAGCTAAACTTGGGGCATGAGGTGAGCACCGTACGTAGAAACGAGCGATCATTGCAGTCGAACATTTTTTTTTCCTTTTGAACATTTATTACGAGCTGACGTGTCTTGTTCTTTACAGTGCAATTATACAATCATGCATGGCCTTATTCAATGAACAGCTGAACACATTTTCCACACCCTTTTAACTCCCTAAGAAAAACCAAGAGTGTTAAAGTTCGTCAACACCCTTTTTTTACACAAAAAGGGTATAGAGCGAGGAAAAGGGTGTTGAGATTCAAGAAAAAGGGGGTAATGGCCTCCCAACACCCTTTTTCCAATGATGCTACACCCTTTCTGGCCAAAAAGGGTGTAAAAAGTTCAGTGTGGTAATATACTACTGCAACGTGTAACCGCAAGCTTATCAGGATTTACTTCATTTTCTGTTTACTTGAAATGAATGGGCGCAAACTACAGCGGCGGGGAGTCGGGGCGAGCACCGATCCCGACGGAAACTTCTAACTCTCCAACCCTTCGAAATTATTTTCGCTACACCACAATGGTGCACACAAAAATTGACTGTACGATTAGAAATAGATTAGAGATAGAGACACATTTTCTTCCTTGTATGGTTTGAGAGATCTTATACACGAATCCCAAGGAAAAATAAGGAGGTAAGTAATGTATGTGCTTTTCAGTAAGCAGTGACAGAACAAATAAATCAACAATCCTAGAGAATTATCAGGTTCTAACCTGCATGTTCTATCCTTCAGTAATAATAAAAAGGAAAAAAAAACGTTGCACACTCTGCCAGCTCCTCGAGGCACAAAACACTCGTTGAGTGGAATGCCTGTCACTAACCTTTGCCGGCCGAGCTATCCTTGGGGTACTAGGCCGCCCCAAATCGCCCCCCCCCCACACACACGCATGACCCACTCCTTTCCAACCGTGCTAATATCTAGGGGACAACCATTCCACCCCACATGCGTTGCGGGTACAACACCGACCGACGCAAAGCCACAGTATGACCTTTCCAACGGAAGTACTGTTCACCACTAGGTGCAATAGCTAGACCGATATCGCCCAGACCCCATCATACCCCAGCTCGACCCCAGCATTCACCAACACCGAGGGCACCATTTTGAACGCCGGTACAGTTTCTGTCAAAAGTTCCTCGGCCACGCCAAAAGTTGCGCACCACAAAGCACACAAAGCAAAAGCTAATGCGGCAAAGCTCTTCTCCTTAAAAGCCCGCTCACTGGGCAACAAAAGATATATGAAGGGGCTTTGAAAAAACATAGAAAGGGGTGTCTAGGCCGGAGAAGCGGACAGGTGTGGTGGCAATAAATCTTCACGACAATATGGTGATGACACAATCAAAGGTTATATTGACATATAACAGCATGGGCCTGGATTATGCGCAAGTGCGTAGAAGTTTGATTAGTCGGAAAAGTTTGATTAGTCCGATGGGCCTCGCCAACAATGACCGTAGCGTAAAAGTAGCATAAATTACTGCTTAGGCTGGGTACTGTTGTCGCAAATGTCGTAATAGCTTTCAATAATGACGTAATTTGACGTCTCAGCCAACCGAATGGCAAGAAACGCCGTTTTTTAACATCCATAGCGCACTATATGGCTGTTACGTAGGTAGTCTGCACATGGCATTATAGGGCGTTGTGCAGTACCTCATTGTGGGCATTGGATTTGCTTGACTTTGATAGGCTTCAAAGTATGCATAGGAAATTCAAACAGCGCTCACATTTTTTTTTGTGTGCTCGATCTTTGGAGTTCCGCGCTGTGCTTCAGGTTCAAACAGCATCTATAGCAACGCGCACGACCGCAGCATGTATTCCTCTTTACAAACCGCTGTCCGATAGCCCACCGCTGGCACGTGCGATTCCGCGGGTGCGTATTCTTTTGCTAGTTTAACCGTAGCAACTGTCAGATACGCGGCAGAGTGCCGTTACGCGAAATGAGGCCGTTTTTCTTTGAGGTGTTTCGGCGGCAACCGGTACCCGCAAATTTATGAACGTTTAGTGCAATGATTACTTTTTTAAATGGCTGGCGGTGGACAACGAAGACCTCCAAGTGCGACGTTAGTCCTAACGTTAGGTTACCATCAAGTTAAAGGTGCACAGCAGGCGTCGTAGATTGACAGGGACGGGTTAAACAGGTGCCTCGTGTAAAACCTTCTTTTAGTGATGTGTGACCGGCACTTGTCTCCTGTTGTGCCCACGTGTTTGCAAATGAACATATCATATTATGTGCTTTTACACATTTCTTCAAGAGTAAAATTGACAGTGGATTTTTTCACTTAAATCCACGTACGGAGCGCTTCCTCAGGAGTTCATCTATTAGTTTATCTATTAGTTTTTAGCCACCCAACCTCCGGTAGGCAACGTCCCCATTCTTCTTCGATGTTCTTGGTGATGTTCTGTATGCCTATTGATTATTTTAGGTATTTTGAGATTTATTACCTTCCCATGTACATCACGTGCTTTGCACGTGTACTGTTCCGGAGCGTAGGCAGTTCCCTAAAAGACCAACCAGCGCGGATATACCACGGTACTTATGAGCCTGTAGCCCCGGCCCCTGCACAGGTCAGCAATTCAAAAACAATATTAAAAAAAAAAACCGCACCAATCCACGCCGTGAATGTGGTTGGAAAGCAAAGCTGTAATCGGCACAAATAACGATTACCCATGCGACGTCAATTAAATTCACGAGGTTCATTTAAGTTTACTTAAATTCACTTAAATTCACTCACATCGCTCTACAAATAGTAAAACCAGAGAGAATTGACATGCACTTAACCACACCATTTATTACTTCAAAAAGATATTCTTGGTAAGTTTAAATCAATGCATGATGCATGAAAGGTGTTTGGTTGAGTTGTATTGGTGTAGCACAAGAGTGGAAACTTTTTTTATAAAATAAAGTGCGCTCCAACCAGGTGTTAGACGATTAACTTCTCCGTCTCTGCGCCGCGGACGCAGGCGACAAGATTTGCGGCAGAGAAGGAGGACAATGACGAAGAAATACTTCTGTTCAGATTTCTGAACGGCCCAGAGTGCAGCCCTGGGGAGGGATTCCTTCTTCTGTGGGGCCCATATGCAGTCCGCGCGGCCTGTGTTCTGTCCACCCGCTGAAGTTGGGTAGGTAGAGAGGGCCTGGACAGCAGCATCACCCATTGCTCTTGTTGGGTAGTAGACAGAAAGAGAGGAGGTTGCTCAGGGATAAAGTCGCACACCCCGATTACGGGGCGGAGTGTTCTTACTTCTGAGCAAAATTTACATTCAGTGTCGTAGTGATTCGGATGCATTAAGTGAAGACGCGTAGGCTGTGGGAAGTAGCCCGGATTGTATGAGCCGTAGGGTAGTTTGTTTTTCTCTGGAAAGGTCAGGGTAAGGCGTAGGTACGGTCTGTCTAAGAAGGCGATAATGCTGGGTTTTCTCCCTGAACGTGAGAAGCGTGTGACTGACCTCGAGCAGCTCCTTGGCACGGTGGGTAAAAGCGCAGGCTTGTTCGGTGGGCGTATTTGTTGCCCTCCATTGAAGCGTGAGGGGGTGTCCAGATGAGCTGAATGGAACCGTTTGGGGAGTGGTTTTTTAGCATGCGCAGTGCAGGTCAGGACACCCAACCAGACTGATAATTCCAGTAGGCTCCCTGGGAATCGGTGACTACCTTCCGAACCCCTGGTTGAGTTTATGCTGCCGTCATTTCTTGGGTCCTAAGTGAGATACACGCAAGGAGGTTGGTTCTGGAGGTAGCAACTACGATGGCATATTGCTGCAATGATGTTTGGAGGCGTCTGTGTAGATAACTGCAATCTCCCCACCGAAGTTGGTGTTTAGCGCTTGAGCCCGTGCTTTTCGGTGACCCTCGTCGTGTTAGGGGTTCAGATTTCTAAGCAAAGGGGGCATCTTTAGTTTTAGTCGCCAAGAGGCTGGGAGTACGTCAAGCGGAGTGACATTCTGGGCTGCCCAGCCAATCTGGTGAAGCATGCGGTTACCCAACGCAGTTCTGAGTCGGACCTTCTGGTTAGAAAGATGGCCTTCTATCAGCTCTTCCACCGTGTTGTGGAGCCCCGTGCTAAGCAGCCTCTGTGTGGACGCACTCATGAGGAGACCAATGAACTGCTCGACCGCCTTTCTAATCATTATATACAGCAACTCTATGTCTTTCTTGTCGAGAAGAAGACAGGGGGTTGACGTAAGTGACTCTCCAGAAGACACAAGCTTCAATTAATCGAAATGTACCAGATTTCCTTAGGCCTCGCTTCTTGGTGGCAACTCGCCTGATAAATTGTAGGATTTGATTAATGCTGTTTTTGAGGCGCTGCAAGGAGACGTCACTCTCGGTGTTAGCCTTGAGATGTAGGCGCAGGATCTTGATGCTGGGGCTTGGAGTGATGGCCTGGCCATCAAGGAGTATTTGAATGTATTCCTTGATTTGGCGTGAGGGCGGACGAGAAGGAGCTGTGATTTTTTACGTGAACACTGGAGGCCACAGGCTTTAGCACACAGGCATACGAGAAGTGAGATGCCATGCATGGGTGTGAGCTTCCTTTAATTTTTGTAACTCTTAGCACATGAGCATGGTGCGCACAGGGCCGCTAGACGGGCTTGAGTGTTCGCGTGACGCTTTCACGTGGCATTCAGCGAGAACGCAGAGGGTAAACCCGTAGATGTGCTTGGTGAGTACACCACCTGTCTTCCCAGTCTTCGCGTGGTCTCGTGGCTAAATCGGTAAGACAACGGGCTCTCGCTTTGTTCGTCTATTAGTTCCACGTTCGATTCGCGGCGGTGCCAGTAAATTCTTTTATTTGTTCACGGGAGTTTTCTGGTGACACCAACGGTCGCGAAAGAACCCTTGGGGGGTAGAGGTAAAAAGCTTTGCTTTAAAATATCCTCACCATTATATCTTTTCAATTGCAGAAGGGGGATCTCAGGAACTTACTGGTCGTTGGATAATTGATCTTATCGGAAAGCGTGATTAACAAACATGGCCACCTAGACGCAGCCCCACTAGCGTCAACTGGTTTGCCTGGAATATTCGTTGCGTCTTCTTGAGCAAGCGTTAAAACAGCTGCGCTTTTCGGCTTTGGTTGCTTAGGGTTAGAGTCGAGGGTTTAGACGCTAATGCGCTGGGTTCGACTTCTAGTGTCTAATTTTCGTCGTAAAACCGGCCTTTATTGGTGCAACGTGTTTTCACAGGCCAATTATACGGCATCTTGTCGAGTATAAGGATTATGCGGTATCGTTTGGATCGATTTAGCCTAGCAACACGTTTATTAGTTGTTCGATTGTTCTGGAATGACGCAAAAAAGAGCCGAACGCAGGGTGCGTCTAGGCGGCCAGGTTTCTTAAATCCGCCATTGGGAACCAGTAGTTCCGATAAACACAAAAACTTCCTGTAGGACCTCAAATGTTTACATGGTTTTAAGGCAAAAGCCCGGCGATTATGAAAGACTTATCTGCTGATGCATAGTGTTTGTGTCTCTTTGCTTTCCTGTCTTTGTCTTTTGACATGAATTACCCTAACAGGCCGATTGGCCGCGATTCCCGCGGCAGCTTCACCAGAGTGAGAGCTCTCCTCTGCGTTGTCAAGTTCTACTCACGTGGCGTCACGTTCATCTGTTACAGATCACGCATCAGGGTTATTCCTGTTTGACTCTGACAAGGTGCCCGCTTAGCGCAGTGGTTAGTGCACTTGACACCTGCTCTGGCGGCCCCGGTTGAAATCCGAATCGAACCCAAATGAGTTTATTTTCTCTTTACAGCGGCAACCATTCTAAGGTTTCTAGGGCTTTCTTAGTATGACAGACACTATCCCTGCTAACGGGAGCATGATTAGAATGCGCGCAGCGCGATTGAAAGTGATTTGAACTAACGTACAACTAAACACCCGTGCACATACTCGTCCTCGCTTTTTCCGCAGCACCCCCTCCCATTCTGTTTGCTGTGGAAGACGGTGCCCCCTTGACTAATTGAATTTTTTGACCTGGAAAAAAAGACTGCACTTTTGCTGTTTTACATGTATACTATGCTCTACAGTGAAATGTATATTAGAATAGTTGAAATACTAGAAATTGTTGTTTGTTTTCAGCACCATTCGATCCCCAGTCTATTCCCTCTGCTAAGACCGCTTTGCACGTTTATGTAGCTGATATTATGGCCTCCGTTTCGGTCCCGTTTAATTTTTTGATATTTTGGGTACTTACATCCCCGCACCTTTGTTTTTTTACACACGCTAGTAATTCCACTTCCTCAAAACATGTAGCCCCCGTAAGCAACGTGTGGTTGTGATGTCTTTGTCATAAAAAGTATAAACTTTCTGACGCCTGGGAGCCTGGGATTGCAGCAGCAGTCGGCATTGTCATCACCATTGTATATGAGCTCTTTTGAAATAAAATAGTGGTAAATAACAGCGGTCACAAAATAGAGTAATAAAGATGACAGGGACCGCACACAAATAAGAAATATAGTGCACAGAAATTTACCAGCTTATTTTTACATCAATACGCAACTGTACATGCCTGTACTAATGTTCAAAGAGCAGCTAAGAACAACGACGAAATATCGAGAGGAAGCAACAACCCGATCCGACACTTTAGATAGCGATTTATTTATACTTTGTGCAGCATACTAAGGTGACAGAAAGCAAGAGTAACAAAAAAGATTGGCAAGCCGTGCAGGTTACTGGCGCCAGGCAGCATTGTCAAGGCAACGCTTGGTGAATGGTGGTTGTGCCGAAAGAAAGGCGGACACAGTCGTTTCAGTTGAGCCCGAATTCGAGAAATCTTGCACACCAGGTCCGCCCGTCCCGGGTGTTGCTGCAGCACATACGGAATGCCTTTGGGTCCTTTGTAACTTTTGCGCACTGCTGGCAGAGGTCGCGAACACCGCTGTGGGACGGGCACAGGTCTTCCTGGGGGAGAGAGGCCAGAAGGTCGGCTTGATCGAGGAATGACGAGCGCCGCTGGACGCTCCCTGCCCGAGGTTCGATCGGAGCCCACCAGGGCTGCGCTGCGGGAGCTGCTACGTCGGCGGCTCCGACTGCAGGCGCCTCGAGGAAGGAAACCCAGAAGAGCAGCAGTAGGCACACCGAAAGCAGCGACAGCGGCGTCTGCGAGCACATAGGCAGTACCATAAAATACGTGTTTAGTAAAACATCTTTGACGGCGAAAGGAGTTTAGCGCAAAGTTTTATATTTTTGTTCTGATCCACTGAGCCAAGGGCAGTGTCCCAAAAAAGTCTTTCATGTCCATCGCCGTAATAATAAGCTACACAGGAAACTGTCACAATTTTCATCCTTAAACAGGGGGAAATGGCCTTCCTGAATGAGCGGTGCAATTAAACATTTGTAAAACTCAGGAACAAATGAAGCTTGAGAACTTGGAACCTCTCTATAGAATGTTGGACGATGGCCGGCCACCTATTGTTTTTAGTATAGTGCTACGAATATATCTGCAACTTCCGCCTCTACAGCCTTTCAAGCATACAATCTTGTGCAAAACTTGAAGACTGTGGTCATTTAATGTATTTAAAACCCTGCTTCAATCATTTAGTGATATCTTTCAAATGATTCGAAGCGCTAGTATTTTGTACTCTAACCCAAATACAATGTGTCTTAAGCTTGTACTCATTTATTAAATTACTACGTAATCCGTTTTCTGTGCGAAAGCATTTCGTGTGTGCGCCGTTTTTTTCAAGGATGGAGGCAATTGGTAGGAAATTGCTACCACAGAAGCTCGATGTGCCTAAGGAGTATCATAAAATTCTACAAAATTAGGAAAAAGAACTGAAAAACTGCATTGATTCCTTACATCATCTACACAATGTCACTTTTCAAAAATCTCCAAATGGTGTTGTACTTGGCATGCACCGAAGAGGGTACTAAGAATGCAATTATGCGACTCTGCTCGAGAGACATATAGAAACTAACAATCTCGCCATGCATGTGACCCTCGTAATCCCACGCAAAATAAAGACATCAGAATAATGCTGCTGGACGACGCTTACGTCTATAATTACATAGTGAGAGTAAGTCAGGTCATTTGTTCCGCTCACTCCCACCCGGTGCGCACCCATCTAACCTTGACTAAGTCGCGGTTCAGCATACACGGCCATTTATTTTTTAAGTGCTTCACTGATGTTCGGGTGACGCAGATTTGCGGTAGTACTGGATGCACTGATCCCGCAAAAAATCACAAGTTCAGAGTTACAAAATGCACAGAAAACACTACAGTGATTGTCTGCTAAATGAGAAGCATCTTTAATAAATACTCACTCCGTTACATACAAGAACGATGCCGTGTAGTTATTGCCTGCTTTGCGGTGCGCTACGTTACCGGGAATTAGGGAGGTTGCAGCAATTTGTTTACCCCAGTATTGACACACAGCTGTTAACTTGTTTTAGATGGTTTCATCAACGAACCCCACACACGCACTATAATGTTTTATGAGATGAATACGTATTTTAACAGCTGTTTTTATGGGCCGAAGCTAGACGTCTACAGTCGAATTCATTTTTGTCGCCTCCGACTCATTCTCATTCTCTTACGCGTTATGAAATATCGTGTGCGCTCGCGTTTTTCTTTTGACTTAAGTGAAATAATTGGTAGGTTTTAAATAATTTTTTCGTTCTTTTGACGGTTTTTAACCTAAATACGTGTTCAAGTGAATATACGTAATAACTGTAAATTCCCTGCCAGAGGCGAAAGGACAGGGCGATGATACGATGAAATTCCACTGCAGGAGCTCCCAAGATCATAAACACTGCAATGCTCAGTATTAACAATTCAAGCACCGTAAGCAACGAAAAAAACAGGAAGTACCCAAAGGAAGTTGGTGTAGGCACTAAAGTCTTACTTCATCTGCGGATGCAAAATGAATAGGGAGAACAAGAACAAAGGTCGACCAGATGGGCAGATGAGCAAAAGCCGGTATGTGTAATACCGTGCAGCCTCGTACCTGATTCCTCCCACTGGTACTCTACTGTGGGCGTTCGACCAAATGTCCTTCCCCATCGCAAATAAAAGGCCAGTCCTTCCCTGCTTTGTACGAGGGTCCACCCGTTGGGGAAGAAAATCAATACATTGATATATTCACTCGTTGTTCGCAGTTTCGTCACATGGTGCCGATCCACCCGTTCGGTTCCAATTTTTCTCCGTTAATAGCTTTCCCTACAGCCATGGTCAGTCTCATACCCGTTCTGTCTTGTATCCAGGAGCACTGAACGCCAGGGAAGCCAGTGAACGGCACTGGACGGGCGGTGATAGAGCACGCTACGCCTCGCATGATTGAACGACACTTCCCGAGTGACGTTGCCATTGTCCCTATAGATGAGTTACGTGCGGGGTCTTTGGAACTTACACGGGGAGCTCTCTGGCTCATCACTGTTCTTTCGGGACTGATTACGCAAGAGTCATTGTGTGTTTCTCAAAGACGTTTGTCACACCTCAACAAATATAGCTATTTTCGGGCGCAGTTTCCGGTCATACCAGGATCTAGAGACCTGGAAGCTACCAGCCAAAACTGTAAGGTCACTCTCTTCTGGCGGTGAATTACGCAAGAATTATTGAACGCCCCACAAGGTATCCTCACGTGTTTTGTATTCGATGGGAGCGCTTCCTCTTTGCGAGCTCTCACTTTACGCAACAGTTTTTTTACATTTTGAATGGTCTGTCTGTTATGCTGAATTTATGGCTATGATTTTTACTCCCGAGACCTTGCCAGATTCTTTGTCTTTTTAATTTCAAACAAGGCAGTGCAGCCTAAGTGGCGTTTCAGCCTTACTAATTTTTACGCCGTCCCGTATTATGCCCTTTACTAAGTCTTAAAATGCCAGCTTTACGCTCTCTTTTCTGATCTCCGCCTTTCGTTTCCTCTTTCCGGCGGCCGCAACACCCCAAAGCTGCCCCTGCGCCAAAGTGCGAAGGACAACGAAGAGAAGGATAAACGGGAGCAGGGTCTAGTGGAGAAGATGACCGCCTCACAAAACCCATTCTTTCCAAATGGTGGAAAACGAAAACACCATCGGTCACAATGACAAGGGTCAGCTGAGGGAAAGTTTATTAAACGGCAACGAGAAAATAGCTTCTGAAGCTGGGTTCAAAATAAGCGTAGAGGAGTCCGTGCATTTCAAAGCAAGAAGTTTGGTGCGGAAGCTAGGTGGGAAAGATTATGAAAGATCTCTGCAGAAAATGAGAGACAAGTGCGAAAATTCTAATGCATTTTGATGAGCTTGAAATGCCACCTTGGTGGGTGCCCGACTCGCCGCACCTAATGCCCAGGATAATATGGGATACATACAGACACGCAAACGAGCAAGCACATGAGAAAACAGTCAAGAAAATATGAACGCATGCGCACGCGTGCACAGATGCACGCACGCACGCACGCACGCACGCACGCACGCACGTGCAAACACTTGCGCATGATTGCGAACTGACACAGAGCGTGGCAATTGCTCGTTGTCGTCCCGTATCCCGAAGAAACGTATTGCGTGCAGAGCACGCGGAACAGCAAATAAATTAAGTGGTACAAAACTGCCAGTTGGCTATATCATTGCAAAAAATTATGAGATTTGAGTACACGGATAAATTTTGGAACTTTCCGGTCAGATGGAAAAAAATGGGAAAGTATGTGTTGCTTGCGAATCCACATAATGTGTAAGACGGGATAACCACCTGAAGAGGCAGACATGCTCTCTACACAAAACAGTCGTGTTTTGTGTAGAGAGTACTTGGAACGCGACAAGTGCCCTTGGAAGCGACAAGCGACAAATGCCCTTGGAAGAAATTTACGTTCGGTCATTCAAAACAATGTCAGCAATGAAGGTAGAGACGGCCGATTTTCACCGCGTTGAAAAACGTTAGCCAGTATTATTGTATGACAGACATACCGGGGCCGATACCGCGGAAAAGTATAGCGCGCGATCACTCAATTTAAAAAGTAGACAGAATCGTAAAGGCCGCCGTAGAATAATGATGGTATGCCGAAATCTTGGTGCTCCCTCTGCGCGTCAATCTCAGGATTTTTACGACAATAAGAGCCCACAATGAAACTGAAAAGGACGTACAGAAAGAAAAAGAACCAGTTGGTCTTTATGCTTTCGTAAAAAGTTGATAATTTTGGTAAACCGTTGCTTACATGAAAACGTTCTAGAACCATGGTAAGTTTTTTGCCGTACGGTACACCAATGACGTACATGTCCATGGTGTGCCGTTCTCTTTAACCCTTCACTGTGTTATGTTGTACATTTCTTTTTCGTTGCTCCCCCTTACTTAACGTCTCACAAATCACACCCAATTACTCGGATGTACTATCAACGCTGCTAAGCAAAATCATGCAACGGAATCTCAAGAAGATTCAGACAGGGTTTTTGCAGTAAAAGTGGGGCCATAAGGTATTTTCAATATACCGGTTAACGCAATAGCAGCAACCAAATCCAAGCAAGTTTGCGTACTCTTTGCAAGACCTCACCCGTTCCATGGTGCTTGGCCGTCACGGGGTTGGGCTTTCGGCTCAGTCGTTGGCGCCGTGTGTGACTTGTCCCGTCCAACCGACGACTCTTATAAACCTCGCGCGCCACTCCAACCGGCCATCGATCCGAGCGCCGCGTAAGCTGCGCTTCCGGCGTGCGGTGGGCCTTTTCGGCGGATGGACACTCATCCCAGCTTGGCGTTCTCTGCAGCCGCTCAAGGGCGCACTTTCTGTACCGCCGCGACGCCTACACGTTAAGTGGTAAAACCGCAAACACCTTTACGGTAAGGGAGTACCGATGCACTACCTCCTCGCTCTCATCTTTCATCAAAGTTTTCTCTCTATCTACCTCCTCACTCCAGTTTTGCAGAGCGCGTTGCTCCTTTCTTCGAAACAAGCCGTCTGTTGGCAAAGCCAACATTAAAGCGCACGTGTTTTAGGCAAGGCATCAATGTCTACCGATGAGTGATGCAAAACTATCATAGTACTTTCGATGCTATTTATTGTTGAGGCACTATCAAAGACTTGATGATTAAAAAAATCCAGGAAGACACTTAATACTGCATACGGGCAAATTAGCGAAAGCACAATATTTTATTCAAAGATGGGCCATCCCCTATGTCTCTATGATCCTCTCTAATTACGACAGCGTTTTAGTCCGGAGAGAGATAAATGTCTCGCGTGTAATCGTAGCGTCGTAACGGTTGCGATGGAGTCGGCTGGTGTGGTTTTAGCTGCAGCGAGCTCCGGTCACTTGTCTTACCAGGGGCATCTTTGTATTCCCTCGCATTTCCTCAGAGGTATTTCGGTGGATGACGGGCCACAGCTGCCGCTGAGGTGGGCGCTCCAGAGTTCATCGCCGTTCAACAAACACCACAGACACACAGAAACGAGCACAGTGGTGCGATTGTCCTTTTATTACTATCGTCATTATACGTTTTCGACAGCGTCGTTTTTTTTTTGTTGTGTTACTATGGCTGAAAGACTTTGTCAATCGTTCTTTCTAGAAACACGTGTAGGTGATTAGAGAGCATGTGCTATGCTACTCTTGCAATTAGCATGCCCAAATCCCTGATGTATGCCTCCAGTGGCGGGATTGTATCGCCCCATCCTTATGATACTTTTCTTTGCGTCGTTTCCTTCCTCCCTCTGCTACTATGACTGGAAGACGTGGCCAATCGCGCTAGTTAGCCCTACATATACGCTGTTAGCGTAAACATGTTCAGCCCTATTGTAATTATCGTGCTCAAAAAAATTGGCTCCAACCCAGGCTGTGAAAGTTGTTGCAAAGCAAAGCTGTAAACGACCCCCACAAAAATTCCACTTGCGACGTCCCGTGAATTCACACACGTGGCTGTGGAAAGAGTGAAACCAGAGATTCTGTCAACCGTTACCTAGGATTCGCTGGGGTGGCATCCTGAACCCAGAAGCGCCAGCCACTGCCGGCCTCGAGCGGCGGACCCCGCCGCTGTAGCGCGGGCGTGCGTCGGAAGAAAGAAAACGGAGAGGAGCCTGTTTGGACGGGTGAGACAGCGGAACCTAACCATCCTGATGTGCTAGCTCGGGGCTACACCACCGCGCGACACAAGCGCAGACACCGAAACAATCCGGCCTGTGAGCTTAGTGCTTCCGATTTATACAGATATCAACTAAAGAGTTTTTAAGTTTGAGAATTGCGAGAAAGCGGACGGAACTTTTGTAATCGCTATTTATCAGAACCAGTTGCTTCATTCGTCTTTTTTAATACCTGTTAACACACAACCAAATTGGTATTCAGCAATTTAGAAAACGCAGTCCCATTCGTGGCAAGCAGTGCGCAAAAGGTGGCGTTTCTCGGTCAGATGTCTGTAAGTGGTCTCTACATTTTGTTATCCCGCCCTGCAAACCAATACTTAACGTATCTTTGCCCTACGACCACTTAATTTGGTCAGGTCCGGGTTGCCCAGGAGGTGCTGTTGAACACGTTAATCAAGCCGTGCGAAGCAAACCCGCAATGGACGCGAAGCTGCGCCAAAACAGGCCCAACACCATCGTTAAAGCAGACGACAAAGCCGACGGAAGGGTCTCGCCGACGCGCCCGCCGGGGTGAGCACGGGAAACTCTGGGTAATAGCGCCGTGCTCCGTGAGGGCACCATGCTCCGTGAGTGAAAAGCACCCTCCGCCTCCCCAGCCACGTTGGGAGTTTTTTGTCCCGCACGCCACGAAATAATCGTTGGCTGATAGAGGTAGAAAGTTAGAAAGCTTTGCTTTAAAGACTACTCTATGGTTCCAGTGGTGCGACGGTGTCCTCGCATTACCAATGGCATGGTCCTTTTCGCTTAGCGTCATTTTCGTCTTTTTTTCTTTTTGCTTTTCTTTTTATTCGCTTTCAAGGAATTGACGCGTACCCTGCGGAGGGGATATTTTCCTTCTCTTTTCTTTTCTTCTTTCCCCCCTTGAAGGCCTTACTCGCTGATAGCGTCGAAGGCTACACCGCATTCGTTTCGTTTGCGAAAGCGAAGCCTGGGCGACGGCCCAGGGTATGCGTATCGAACTCCCATTCTGTCTGACCCGGTCCCGGATGCCAGACCAAGTGATTTTTATTTCCTTTGCTTTTATTAAAGCGAAGCTTTCTATGCTCCCTGATGACGACTGTCCCGTCACCATAACTCTGTGAACCCTTAGAACTCCTACGACAACAAACGAATCCCTCACGAGAAAGCTGAGCGTTTCTACCATCGTTGTCGTTAGACGAAGGGGCGTTTGATTGGTCTGTTTGCGCTGTCGAATGTTTTCGGACCATCTTTAGGCCACGCCGACGCCAGACGCCATTTTGTTTTTGCATAATGAGGCATTCAATGCTTTTGATTTAAACAACAACAAAACAAAAAAACCAGACAGGACGCCGCTGAAATCGCAACTAATGTTTATTGAGAGAAAGCCAAGCACACACATTAATACTATGACCAACACCCAAGCACACTCCCAGCAACGACGTCACGCTCAGAACGCAAACAAGAGGATTTCACAAAACCTACAAGGCATGAAAACTGATTACCTGTTTTGTCCGGGAGCGTTAAAAAAAAAACGAATTCACGGTCATGCAGAGCCACCGATGGTGCGCTTACACACAGAACAACCATTGTTCTTTATACTATAAGATTCAGTGACCTCTCTCGTCAACTGATTCCTATGCAGCGGAGTGATTGTTGTATCTTTAAATACAGGAGCACCGCCATGATCAGAACAATGACGCGCAACATGTGAGTAAGCATTACTTTCTAATGAGCGCTGGTGTTGAACACAGCAGTGAACAGATGGTCTTAGAAGAAAGTTACGTGTAATTTCTAGTAAGGATTACTTTCCGGTGGACATGGTTCGCGAAAGAGTGATTTTGTTGTAGGCAGTAGTGAACGCAAGCGTTAACTACAAAGTAATGGTTACTCTCGTGTCGCACGTTATTGCTGCGAACCCGGCTGCGCTTCGATATTCTAAAATACAGTAAACTCTTGTTAACTCAAAGTCGTAAAATCCGCTGAAAATTTCGAGATAAGTGGATTATCGAGTTAAGCGAAATGCCGAAAATTTGTGGCCAGGTCACTGAAATAAAAGCTAGTGCGCGGTGCACGGCGGCACCTTCGTAATGAATGAAAACCATATTTCATTATCGGATGAAATAACTTCGTGATGCTCGCCTGTTTCGCGTTCCCATCTGCTCCCAAAAAAGCGTTCTCAGGCCGTTAAATGCATCGCATGAATTGTCGGTCGCCACCAGTATACATTCTACCTTGTTTGGAAGCAGGCGCAACATGTTCCTTATTCATGCCGTTCTAGGCTCCTGCCGTTGTAGGCTCCTGGCGTTGTAGGCCACTGGAGGCTCCTCGTCGTCCGTTTGTTCACCTGCGTTCCACACAACTATTTCAACGATGTAGGCAGCGGACAGCATTTTGGTAACGTGGATATCGGCCTCGTACAGCGCGTAAATTTGCCGCTCACCACCACGTCCGGCTCGCAGTTGGAGCTAAGCGCTCCACCTTATCAACTGCCTTTTGCGCACTTTGCCTGGTGTCCTCTCTGTGGAGATTTCGAGATGTCCGTTGTCCCCCGAAAAAACGTTTCGAGATAAAGGAGGGCAAATACATGGAGCCTATGGGAGAAAAATGGACGGCCAGCAAAAGTTTCGATTTAACCGATATTTCCAGACATCCGAGTTCGAGTTAACGAGGGATTACTGTAGTACAGTCGTTTCGCTGCACGGGAATCATTTTTCGAGGAAGCTCATTCAAGCGCATCGCATGAAGAAAGAAGCCGCGCTGTGTGTAGGCGCGCGCTCGGTGGCTCCGCATGGGTGTGAATTGTCTTTTTTGAACGAGTCCCCAACAAAAATAATCAATTTTCATGCGTTGTGAGTTTTGGGCTGTAGTTTTGTTTACGTTCTGACCTTGGCGTCGTTCGTGGGCGGACACGTGGGTGTTTGTCACAGTACTTATGTATGTGCTAGTCTAGCCTTTCATGCAATAAGCAGTAGTTGCGAGTTAAGCGCTGTCCTGTCTACTTCTTTTCTCGTGCTTCGTCTTCTGCGCTGTCGTTCAAGAGGTTCAAATTGTCGATTTTTTATAACATCTACCGTTACCTGGCCCAGTGAAATCCCCGTGTGCGTGAGTCCTTCTCGTTATCGCCCCCCCCCCCCCCCTCCCCTCTGTAGAGCGAGAAGTTCACAAGCATATGCCCAAAGCGCTCCGAAAATATGAAGGGTGGAAAAAAAACGGTTGTTTTTAACATGGTCATTGCAAATAACGGCAACTTCATACGACAACTTTTGTGGCACTATACGTGAATGTGGTTCCTTTGCTGGAGGGTGTTTGTCCACAGCCACTGCTTGCAGGAACCTCGCAATCAAGCGGTCGCTCACAAGGTAAGAAACACTTCCTGTTTGGGGGGAGTGCTTCCGCCGGACACGTGCACCCCGGGGCACTATTCGCATGACCCTGAACGAGGCACGATGTCGCACCTCGGCGGGAGCGAACACTCAATCCGGGCTCCATACTTTGGAGAGTCAACCTGGCGTAGCGGAAGCGCGTTAATGAATGCTTGCATCCACGCGTTGATAACACACTGCTAGCTCTTCCGGGGTTCCTATCGAAGGCCCAAAAAAAAGTAGAGAAGAAGTGTGCATGGTGCTGTACCTTTCACCTAGCTGAATACCCCTCTCATACCACAAAAATTATTTAGAAAATGGAACGTTAAGGAATTCTTCCTGCCAACCGACTTTTTGTAAGCCTTGCGCTTAAACATCTTTAGGCCAAAAGCTCATTAAAATTATTAAGATGAGCTCGACACTGTGCCGGCTGGGAGTTTTAAAACTGAAGTATTGACTCGAACGTAGGTACATTGTTGCCTCACTGCGAAAAACTTCATGCATATACAATGGTATTTGCACAAACCAGCGGCCGAGCTCATGAAACAGACATTCACCGCTACCCGTGTTTTAAATATTAATAGCATTTTGCATACGGGAGAGAACGCAACGCTGCAAGTACTGCAAATAAGGTTTGTGCAATTGCCCCCCGCGTGGACCAGTGGGTAAGGCGTTGTGCTGCTGAGGCAAAGGATGCGGGTGCGATTCCCGGCCGAGGCGGCCGCTTTTCTGACGCAGGCGTAAAGCAAGAACGCCCGTGTGTTCGAGATTTCGGCGCATGTTAAAGATCCCCAGGTGGTCAAAATTAATCCGGAGACCTCCACTACTCCGCGCCTCATCGCTTGTGTAACGTCGGCGAGAAAAACCTCCCAATCAGTAAATCCATTAATTTAGCGTATGTTTTTCAGATGAGATGTACAAGACACATGTTTCTGATTTCGTCCATTCATTTTTTGTAAAGTTTTAAAATTCTTTATTTTTTTCTCGGTTTATTAAAATTCCATTCTACCAATTATCTCAATTTATGCCATTATAGAAATTGAATGTGTTACTTCCGCCAATTATTCATTTTTGTGCGAATGCAGGGTGTTACACGGACCCGGCTATGGTGGCACTCGGCAAAGAATGCTGCGCATTATTACAACACAAGCCGGAATGCTTGAGCACATTGGGAGAACTTGTATTGGTGGTCGGTGGTATTTATTTATTTATTTATTTATTTATTTATTTATTTATTTCGAATTGCACAAGTCCGAAGCGCCAATGCAACGACAAGGATGGTCTTCAGGCGCCGTGGTCATCGCGCGAAGATACCCTTGAGGCTGTCAGCGGAGTGTGGCAGAAGCCACGGAGTCGTCGGCAACTCCAGATGGACAAAACGGTCCCACCTGTACCTTCACCTAAACGAGTCAGTGATGAACGCCGTGAGCTCGGTACACACGTCTTAAAGATTCAACTGATGGAGCACACCGACGTAACGAGATTACCCGTTAATGTCATCCAACAGGATGTCTACCGCCTCGCTGGAGAGCCCCAATTGAGCAAGTATGTTATCATGAAAACTAATAAGAACTCCAATAGCATTACTGTGACCATATGCGACTCTGTACATGCCGAGCGAGTGCTTCGATTAAGCACACGGGAGTAACGGGGAGGTGTGCTTTATTCGCGGTGCTCCGGGAGCAGAGGAAAGAGAGGGAGGGCGTGACGTCAAGGGTCATGTGACCAAACTTTTCCCGCGCTTGCTTCCCGGAGCATTTCGCGCGCTCGCGTTGTCCGCACGCAGTTATTCCGCGCCAGTTTTGCCAGATACGTGCCGGTGGTTTTGTGTCTGCCTTCCTCACGGTGACGAATGATAGAGTAGGCGACGAGTGTTAAAGTAGCAGCAATTCCTCGTCCAGACGGCGGCGCTTAGCTGCTGCCGTACGCACTGAACGACTATCGTGGATGCTAGATTCCGCCATTTTTCCTCCGCCACCCCGGGGATAAAACCAGAAGTGACGTAAAAGAGGTCATGTGACTTCCTCGGCGTTCCCTCTTACTCCGCCACTGGCGACGGAGTACCGAGAACTGCTCTCGGGTGTTCTCGGCGCCAAAAAAGTGCTCCTCCTCGACCAATGAAACACAACGCCCATGCTCCTGCCCGACCACTGGAAGACGCCAGACCTCGCGAGAGCACTTTGAGTGCAGTTAGAAGTGCTCTTGTTCGCCCAATGGAAAGCGCTATTAGGGTGGCGGACAGCGACAATGCCGGACAACGCGTCCCGTTTTTGCGAGGATCAAGTACATACATGCTGCTGTCATCACGGCTGTTGTCGGCTAGGCCGCATTCATCCTCGCTGTGTACCGCTGGACGCTCGTCTGCTGAGACCCCCACCTTCGTCCCGGCAACAGCACCGCCTTCAGGACGACCACAAGTACGTGAACATGAGCGTAAGAAGCTCTGTAGTCGCGGTTAGCTATCTTACGCCTGCAGTCTTAAAGGGACCGAAAATTGCCTCGTTAGAATCATACTGACACCACTTTTAACGACTTCGCGTAATAAGCTATGTACTTAGGAAAAAAAAGGGAATGGCCATGCGAACCACAAGATCATTTCCCGCAACAGAACCTATGATGTCAACAGAACCGTTTATCATTGTTTCATAAACTGTACCATCACTCTTCACTTCATCCTGATTTCTTTTCATCGACACCGACCATCTTTCCCCGACGGGACCATGCCTTAAAAGTGACACGTGTGAAATGCCACACTTCCAAATATTCACAATCCTTCATACCTCGCACAATTGTGGATTGGAATTCCCTACCATCTCACATTGTAAATTTTACAGATCCGACCAAATTCCAAGAACTTTTACACACTTACTTCGTATGTTAATTTTACTAAAAAGTGCTTTTATAGGTTCTAGAGTTCCTTCAAGATTTTTTGTTTGTTTTCCTTCTTTCTTGCTTTTTTTTTCTTTTTTTGCCTCACACCCACTTGTATTTATTTGTTTGCCTATTAACGTGCTGCTAGTATTATTTTTTTTTTCGTTCTCAATGTATCCTGCCCCCTATGTAATACCCTCCTAGTGAGGGCCTTTAGGGGTATTTTTGAATAAATAAATAAATAAATATGCGCAGCTGTGCGATTGGTTGAGGTCGGCAAAAGGACACGCAAATTAGACAGTGCTTATAAGCTTGTCGAACGAGCTATTTGCGCTTAAATTTAGGCCGCATTCTTTTTATAGCAGTAAGAATTGTGGGGTGAGCGATTAAAGTTACCACCGAACACGTAAACATCGAAGCAGTTGGTGCGACGCTTTGCCGGCTGTCACTGCCTAACACAGCCGTCGGACGCGTTGGCCTGGTCTGACACAGCACTGACCAACTAATATACGCGGCATGGTCCCTTACATGACCATGTTTGTCGAGTCATAGCTTACGCTTGAGGAAACTATTAGTATGAACCCTAATAAAAATACGGCAGGTATAGAAATCCGGCCCGGAGCAAAGTTGGGAACCCTGGCATTTCAGCGGTATTGCAGCGCCATCTATGAAAGTGGGCGGTAAACAAGATAATCTAACCGCTGTCTGTGAGATGGTAGCAGCCCTTCTCAGCAGGCTTTCTTTAGTTTTAAGGCCCTGCTCTGGATTTGTCATTGTCGAAGTCACAAAAACAAACAATTTTATTTCATTTCATTTTATTTATTATACCCTTAAGGGCCCGGAGGCATTGCATGAGGGGAGGGAGAGATAACAGGGTTTCCAGGAGTAACATTGAATAAAACAGACCAAAACAAGAATGTGAACATGAAAGCCGGATAATACGAAAACAGACTATCTTAAATAAAAAGTACACAGGAAAATGTACCAAGGTAACAGTGAAGTAGAGCGAACACAATTTTAAAATGCAAAAGGTAGTTGAAGCAACAATAGTACCATCAAGTCACAACAGAAGAATTTCATGGTTCATATATCATGTGAACGTCTTTTCAAGCTTATCTCTCAATTGTTTGTTACCGGTACACGTTATCGCTTCGATTTAGCGGAAATTGTTTGTTATCGGCAGGATTTAGCGGAAAAATAAAAATTTTGGCGCGAAATGTTAAATTTCTCAGTGAATAAATCATCCTGTACAGCTGGACAAGCACTGAGGGCACTATGAAACGCGAAATCTCTGGAATAAAACAATGTTGTATTTTGTCTGCATGACCGCGCTTGCTGGATATACCTAGGCGACTCCCGCGACGAATTATGAAATTTAGGACGTATGAATATGATATGGGGTGTTTGATCGAGCGTCTGGCGACTCCATGAATGTATGCACGTTTATATATGTATGTGCATATTTATACGCATACACACCTTTTGCATACACGTTCGCACGTTCAAAAACGCTTATGAAATATGAACGAGGGTAGAATATATACGCACATGTTTCGTACGCATATTTGAACGTGCCGTCTATATGTGACGTCTATGCACACGCATGGTACTGTATGACCACAAAACCAATAAGCAACAAAAAACAACAAGCACGGAGACTACCAAAAATAACAAACACAAAATAAGAAATAACATGCAGATAAACTACAGAAATAACAAACACCCAAAGCAACCAAAAATAACTAACACACAAAATATATAACAATACATGCGACCAAATGTACTACAAAATACAGTAAAGCCCGCTTATATCGAACAGCGCGAGGATTGTGAAATAGTTCGATATAGCAAAAATTCGATATAGGAAGTGAAGCAAAAAAAAACTTATATCAGAGCTATCTTGCCGACGGAGTCACGCGCTAACGCTGAGCGCTTACACCCTGCAGTTCACTATTGATACGGACGGCACTTTCTCGGAAAGAAAACAATAATTTATTGGGGCGGAACAACTGCGTCAGTGTAGCCTGCTTCTTGGAGCGCAACGCGTTGCTGATGACTGCTTGCTCCACGGTATCTAAACAGTCGACAAACACAAGACCGCTGCCCTCAATGGCACTGCAGTATCGCCGTAGCAGGGCCACGGCAGTGATGGCTTCGCTCGTGTTCGGAAGCGGTACGGAGTCCTCGGCGTCTTCGACAGAGCGGAGACAAGCATGGATACAAGCGAATAACAGCGAACCCAGCGAACCGAGCAAGTGCGCGCAGCGAGTGGCGCGGACTTGAAGTTCGGTAACACCGCAGCCCGCAGCGCCCAACGTGGCGCTTTCGGCTTCAACGGCGTGCATGCGTGGAGCTGGTCCACTCTGCCACGGCCTGTTTGGACGCACCCGAGCTCGCGCGGGAGTGGCAAGCGACACCCGTGCCACCGCTGCGCGCCGACTTATTGCGAGAAAGCCTGCCGCATGCCTAAGGAGATCGAAAAATGCCGTGCGGGAGAGTTCGATATATCCATTGTGAGCAAAATCGCGTTCGATATAAAAAGTTTGAAATGCATGTAATTTTTACCAGAATGATACAAGGGTTCGATATAGGCAATAATTCGATATATCCATGTTCGATATAAGCGGGCTTTACTGTATACAAAACACACCACAAATATATGTAAAAAATATACAAGGCATGCAACGGAATATGCAAAATCAACAACGACGTATAAACAACGATGTACAATACCGAAACTTTGTGCAAATTGTACAACGTCATATTCAACTATTCACTGTTTTTTGAACAGCGTTGGTGCTGCTTATACTCAAAAGAGGGCGCCGCAGCCACTAAAAATGCCCGTGAAGAGACACTGGATTGAGTTTCGTTAATTTGGAGTAAAATATGCGTTAATACGTTGTGGGCAGAGAGTGTCTCTCGCAGTGTCTTTGGGACTGCAACTTTCCGGGAACACTCAACTGAATGAAGTATTAGGTCCGTGGGCATGTCCAAGCGTGCCCCACGGGCGAAAAAAGCTCTGATCTAGTTTTTGTAATACACATGTCTTGATCATATTCTGTAAACCTCTGGACGCATGCTTGCACATTTACTTAATTACTTCTTTAACATCGTCCCCATCAACGTTATCTCTGTCACCACATCCATCTGGCGTAGCACGTTAGGCATTTTGGCTCGGCTAACATCGCCAGTCTTCATTAAAGAACGTTCCCTCTATCTCTCCATCTCTCTCTTTGGGCTGCTTCTACCGGTGGTCAGGACTCCGGCAGGCCTGCAGCACTGCGAGGCCATTGAGCTGAACGTCCCCTGCCGTGGTTGTAATTTCACCGCTTGGTCCGCCAAGAAAGCTGCGTCTGGGGTATCCTCTCTCGTGGCGGAGGCTGCCAGCTTGGATGGAATGCCGGCTTGTGTCAAGGTACTATTCTTCCCAGAACTGAATGCTTCTGGCTGGTCCACTGAGTTCTGTTCTCCCGCTCTTCGTTCCTGTACGCCCCGGTGGAAAAAAAGTGTTGCCTGGACTGTCTTTTTGTAAGTTGAATAACAAAGTGGAAGAAAGCCAGTTACTCTATTTCGAATTATTGCACATCCGGCAAACCACAGTGGTGGAACAACGTATTCCTGGAATGTTTTACGCAGACGATGTTCTTTTGCGCTATAACCGGTGATGAACACAGAGATATACAACTGCTCCCACATATTTGTAGCCAGGAAACCGCCGACTGTGGGTTAAATTTTAGCCCTTAAATGTAGGGAATAACACTTTTAAGCGACAGTATAACTAGCGCAGTGTCAATATAGAATGGCAAAATACGCAGAGTGAAAAAAATACGAATATGTGGTAGTATAGTTGAACGAAGGAAAAAAAGCTCAAGAACTCACGAGGAACAACTTAAAATGAAAGGCAAATACAGCTATAATAAAGCACCGAACACTGCGGGGTGTACAAAATAGGAAGTGGTGCGTGGAATTTGGAAAGGCGTAATGGTTATGTTACTCGCATTGGAGAATGAAGTACTCTGCTTAAAATCAGACGCGCTATCACACCTAGAAGTAACTTTGAGTTTTGAGGAAAAGTTTTGAGGAAATGTTGGGAACTATGGTTCCACGTAAGTGGAGAGCGAAAGTGTTTAAATACGTCAGCATGAAAAGCGTGGGCACACCGTGGCTAAAAAAGGCTGCAAGGCTAAGATATCTAGGACGAAACATATAAAATGACACCGGCGAGGAAAAGACAGCCAAGGTGACGAAGAAAAAGGATAGCAAATATAAAGAAGTAAACAGAGGAAAAATCGAATCGCAAACGCAATTAGCAATGTACAGGGAAAATAACTGTGATAACAGGAATGAATATCTCTATGGTGAGTCCAAGAGCAGTGGTTTGTTTTTTGAGCCTAGAACAGTTTGCTGGTGTGTGTGGTCTGCGTGAAGAAAAGAAACTATTCAGCACATTTCATTGGAATGTGTTTATATTTATTCAAACCGATTCGAGGCAGCATTCCCTTCCCCGAAAACCTAGGGTTCAAAGGTAATAAGGGTGCATAAGATACTGAAGGAGGATTTGGATGTTGACGGAGGAAATGCAAGGAGGAAAGTATAGCGGACAGCCTGTCGCTAAGAGCAGGATTGAAAAAAAATCCCAGGACAAATACTCGCTTCTCATGGGTTGTGAATTCGGTAGCATTATTGGCCAATTCAACGCCTGGAAACGCTTTGTTAGTCGCTCCGCTTTCGCCTTTGCGCATTCGAAAGATTTCGATCTGCTTCCTACGCGTTGCACCGTTGCTTGTTCCTTCCGCCATGTAATGGGAGAGTTGATGTTGATCATGCATATGTTATGCCAGTTTGTTCACTCGTTCCGCTCCGTTCTTCCGCTCTCTTCGCCTGCGGTGCACTGGTTGGGACGGCCACCTTTCCCTACTGCTGAATTGAGGCTCGCGCTATGGAGAATTTCGCGGTGTGGAACGATTACCAGACACGTTGGCGGTTTCACGGCTGTGGCCGCCGACGCTTAAATCGATGCCAGCTTTTTCCATACATTGGCCATTTATTGCTTTTGCAGTAATGAAACGCTTGACCTAGATACATTGCTTTTTTCATGAGATTACGTAGGTGATCAACCCCGACACAAGGGTTATGCCAGAAACAAGCAATCAAAACATTCGTCGGGGCGCTTGCGTGGTTAGAAGGCGATAGCGTGGCGATACTTATTAATAGCTTCTTTGCTGCTGTATCGTATTTACATCTTTCTTCACGTTCGTTTAGTTGACTTTAGGGGGGAATTACTTTGAGCGGCTTCTTTTCAGCTACACCGTGTACGCGTCTCTTCCCTACAGTGCCACAGCTTCCCTAGAATCGGGGTTCTGCGCGATTTATGCGCGCAAAACCCTGATTCTAGGGAGTTTGAAACATAAATAACGTTTAGGTGCCATGCGGCCCGCACTATTCTTCAATGTTTACATTTCCAGTTCATAAATTTGTGAATTTTCTGCAGCGGGAAAGTTAGCCACTCAGACGTCCCGGTTACTGGTCAGCCCCCAGTGGGTATGGGTTAAGAAAGGAACAAAAACAGCGATAACAAGTTTTGTTCCGTGGTGGCAACGTGCAGCATTTATTTAAACTTTTGACTTGTACCCCTTCTTAAACTGCGAGTGTTTTTATACTGCCTATAGAGTACGCCTTGTAAGAGTAAAATTCGTATAAAGATAGCACACTTCGTAGAGGAGGGGGCTGCTGCGGTTCTGACCCGAACTGAAATGCCGTTGGATCACAGTATGGTTTTCACAGCACAGCTTGAACTTGGTTCGTTAGCGTTAGCAAAAAAAAAAAAATTCCATGGGAAAAACATCCTCTGGAGCGAGTCCCCGGCACGACCTTCGCGCAGTGGCTTTAGCAAAAAAAAAAAATTCACAGCATATCCACGGGGTGAATGATGATGAGTGGGCGAAGCTCCTGAGGGGAAATCATCGGTAAAACCGTGACTCTTCAGTGAAAGTTCGCCCACTACATCTGTGTCCGAACGTAACGTCTAGAAAGTCTCGCTTAAACCACGCGTCGGCACCTTGGGGCTGAGCTCGCCTGATGCGTTTTGCAGACGCCTCACGAGCTCTCACTGCATCGGGGTCGGCCTGCCGATACGCGCGCTTTCTCGCCGCTTCCCGTTCTCTGACGTTTTGGAGGTCCTCTTCGCGCCGCAGCCGTGCCGCTTCGCGTACGGCAGGGTCCTCGCGCCGTTGCCGTGACGCTTGGGCCTCTCGTTCTCGAACGCTGGGATCTTGGCGGCGTCGTCGCGCAGCCAGACGACACGCTTCGGCCTCCCTCTCTCGTACGGCAGGATCTTGGTGGCGGCGTCCCGCAGCTTCACGGAGCGCTTCTGCCTCGCGGGCTCGCACATCTGCAGCCTTATCCATCGGGCGACTCCGAGCGCGCGCCAACAGCGAACGGATTTTATTACAACGCTCCCCGCCATCTAGTAAACAATCCAAGAACTAAACTAGAGGTAGCCACGCCATCTAGTAAACAATCCAAGCGCATCTTTTCATCATATACAAGTACCGCCATCTAGTAAACAATCCAAGAACTAAACTAGAGGTAGCCACGCCATCTAGTAAACAATCCAAGAACTAAACTAGAGGTGGCTACATACATACGTCGAAGATGGACAGACCCACGCCCTAAGGAGCTTCGCCCCTAAAAGCCCCCCTATCTGCTCCTTTCGTTGCATCTGCCGACGCAAGACGATAGTCGACTGGCGCCCCTGCCATGTAAACGCCTCCCTTCGTTCCTTTCCCGTCTCGTTCCTCTCAAAATAACATGCTAGAGGTTTGCTCAAGTCAATTTAAATTTACCTCATTCTACTGCCCCAGGCCGGGTGCCTCGACGCCAGCGCTGCCGTAGGCGGAGACGCGCGTGATTCGAGGCACCCTACTACTATGTTTATAGAACCACGATGCCCTGCTCCACGTGCATTCGAAGCGGAACGTGGAACCTATCTAGTGGAACCTTTCGTTACTGTTGCCATTTGGTTTCTTAAAATTCTGCCAGGAGCTATAGCGGTGAGGGCAACAGCAGGCGACGATTTTGTGCAGTTGATGCATTTCATTTGATATCACAAAAAAGAAGCATCCAGGATTTTTTTTAAAATAACGGAACACTGCAAATATCAGGTATGAATTGATTTTCTTCCTCACATTTGAGTAATGTTTCGTTCTTGTTGAACAATGTTGACAAGTATGAAGATTGTCACCGGACTTTGGCGTTTAGGCTTAGCTGTGGGTATATAGGACTATTGCGCAGATTCAGTTTCACTTTGGCTGGGTGGCTGAATCGAGTCACAGAGAGACAGACAGACAGACAGACAGAGAGACAGACAGACCATACTTTCTGCGTTTAAGTAGCCCAAGAAAGACTATCGTCTTAAAAATATGCCGAGCGCACGTGCGCGTGCGCCTTGTGAGGAGCGCCCGATGTCGTCCAGGCTTGCGCCACATGAGGAGCTCCCGCATTCGTCGTTCTCGTATTCGGCGCGGGGGACCCGTGGCGCCCCAGTCGCTACAAGGCTCCCCCAGAAAAGCCGGTGGCCGTTGTGTGCCCAGGTGATGCGTTTGGTCGGTTGAGCTTAGGAATTCCCGGCGGTGTCGTTGAAGTGGGGAAGGCCTGGGTGGGTCGCAGGGAGGCGACGAAAGCGGGGTTGGCTCGGTCGGCGGCGACGACGTCTTGGCCGCCGTTAATCTCCAGGGTGACAGTCTTATATCTTACCGCCTCGTTTCACGTGTTTCTGAGCAATTGCAGAGTCGTGCACGAATCTGGCATGCCATTCCTTCTCGATCGACAAGTGGAGACGGCCACCGGAAAGCTGACGATGAAGTGGAGGTCTACCGAGGTGAGGACGCCAATATAAGGGGATTTGACCTACGCGGCCATGCCGTTGGACGGCGACGATGACGACGACGAAGACGAAAGGGATGAGGACGATTGCTACTGAATAAAACACTATACATACTTTAATGGTCTTTGCTTCACGTTGCCGCCCAAAACGGCTTTGCACTGTGGGGTTCGGTTGCCCCTCTCCCCTGGGATCCGCTGCCAGTGTGGGGAGAACTTGGAACGACCCCGGCTGTGCTGTTTCTCCAGCCTTGCAGCAACAGTGCAAGCTGCACCAATTTTTTAATTTGCTATTTACATCGGCGGTTGTTTTCGAGGCTGCACCACAAAAACGACGCTTTTTCCCATGATGGCGGACTTGATATTTTCGCCTTAGACAGGAAGCAACTTGGGGCACATTACAAGACCCAATGCACCACCGAAGGCTGCGTGCCAAAATTGGACCAGACAAGAGGATTGAAAAAATACAGCAAACAGCGTGAAAGGGAAATTTTTGAGGCCTAGGTTAGTAACAAGACGGGGGAGAGATGCGTTTGCAAGCCTTCCATTAATCTGTTTGCCAGCGAGATTGAGTATCTTGACGATGAAGCCAACTTTTTAAAAGTGGGCTTCAGTGGTATATAGGAAAATATAGGCGATATTTTATTAAAATTTGAAAGCCCTAAGCGTGATAGATGAAGCTTTACACACGGAATTATGGGCTTCCTCGTTGAGGCAACATAGAAGCGCTTACGCATTTCGAAAAGCTTTGGAACACTTTCGGCAAACGCCAGCATAACACAGGTAACAAAAGATAGGTTAATTTGAAAGACATTGTTCTCGGCGAACAAATAAATCCACTGGATAAGTGTTTATGCAGCTATTTTTGAAAGCAAGGGAGGGGGGGGGGAGCATCCGAGTGCCGCGTACGCAGAATTGTGTGACCGGACAAGAATATGGGCGCCATGCACCTCCAACACACACGCCAAAAGCACTGAGAGCCATTAGACATACAAAAAAAAAAAGAAAAGCAAGGAAAGAGACGCAGATACAATGTAAGAGTATAGAAGTCCCCAAAAAGTATCGCCATGAGAAGCCATAATGCTTCCGCATTCAATGCGAATCAGCAGACTCAAGCTCCCCGAAAAATTTAAATTACTCCAAGAATCAAAACGTCGTGTTTTTCTGCGTAAAATTTGACCCTACTTTTGTTTTCAAACACTCTGAAGGCTATTGGTGCAGCTTTTTTGCTTAACAAAAGCTAAGCGAAAAACAAAGAAAAATAACGTGTGGCCCAGTTTCTAAAGTTGTTGAAGAAAGAAAAATAAGCCCTAGCGCAGATATGGAACAGCGCCTTCCCGTCTCGTCACCATCCTTGTCTTCTTCGCGCTAAGCCATTTTTTTTCAGTATAAGCCAACTAGCCCGACAACACGCTTTAGTGGAGGAGGTACTTCATGTACTTACATGCATGCAGATATTTCCGTGAAGCTAGGCGTTCATTACACTCTGCGATAAAATCAGTCCTGATTTTTGTAAGATATGTTGTGCGATATTGTAAGCAGCAGCAGCTGCATCTTCTGCTGTTGCTGCTACAAGCTTCTTCTCGGGTTCACTCGTACATTCCCACTCTCATCTTACTGGAGCTGGACTGGCAGTTTTGCCGGCGTCTAACTGCGCGTGAACTGGCTTCGTGCCATTTCGAACGCGGTCGGACGCGGCAAGACTTTCCAACGCCGCCACGTGCCTTCACAGCCTGCGGACATATAAGAGCGCAGTGAAGGCGCACTTGTGCAAGCTGCAAAACAAAACACTCCACAACAAAATGGAAATGAACAACCGAATGGAAGTAATTGCAATTAGGTGCACTCATCTTTTAATATAACTTAATAGGGAAAAAGATCTGTTATGAACTGCTATATCCGGTGATTTTCGCATCGAGTGGCTGAAAAAATTCATGGGCCGCGCGCCGCCATTTCAGCTTTAAAAATCGGCCGTGTATCTCAAATCAAATCAAATCAAATCAAATCAAATCAAATCAAATCAAATCAAATCAAATCAAATCAAATCAAATCAAATCAAATCAAATCAAATCAAATCAAATCAAATCTTTATTTTTCTCTTGAGAAAGAGAGGGAGGAATAGGGAAAAACCTGCACATTTGCAGCTTGCCGCAGGCCAAGACCCCCATTTTATTTTCTCCGGTACAGTTTCGTATTATACAATAGTTATCACATAGCGTCACGAGTACACACAATTTTCCAGAAGCAAGTATTTTCCAACTTGGAATAGGAACGCAAAAAGTGGAAGTTTGATGAATATGAAGTAAAACAAATGGTAAATAAGAGATTTTCGAAGAAACTATGGGCAATGCAATACAAACACGCATACATATACATATCCACATCTATACATGCATATACACATACATATGTATAATTACAAAATATAATAAAGGAGAAAAGTATGTTTACCACAGATCAAAAAATTAGGTCAGCATATATGTTAGGTAGTAAATCATGGGCATTTAACGCACATAATGTATCATCACTTCACACGTTTCGTTGAATATAAATTGAAGAGGCATAGGAAGACAAATAACAAGGAAAAAGTACAACAAAACTCCAACAAGAAAATACAGTGCATTACCTATTCTGAGATAAGTAAATACAAACAAAATGCGTAAGTAGCGAGCGAGTCGACAGCGTGGAAATATCAATATCCAATGACGAAAGGTTATTTAGAAGCAGTGCAATATTGTAAGATAATAACTGCAATCCGTAGGATGTGCGACAAAAACGTTGAATCCATGAGTATTGTTCTCGAGTTGTATTCATAATGGCGTTCGACAAGATTACATAAATTTGTGAATTGCTTATTTCGCGTACGAATACATGTCCGATACGTACAGGAGAGACGAAATTGGTAAAAATATTCTATTGGCAATATTGTATGAGCGGAATAGAGGGCCAAGAGTGCTCCCCTGAGGTACACCAGTGGCTACTCGTTTCTTGTCAGATTGTACACCTTGGTGGCTTACATACTGGCATCGATATTTTAAATAGGACTCAAGAAGTTCGTTTGCCTTTCCACGTACGCCATATTGGTCTAATTTGTATAGTAGTATTTAATGATTCACGCAATCGAATGCTTTAGAGAAATCAATATACAACCCCAGTACGACAACCTTTCGTTCAAATGCATCTATAATGTACTTTTTTTTTGTTAGCAGTGTTAATTCGGTAGATTTGCCTTTTTGAAAACCGTATTGATCAGAGGAAAGAAGTGAATGCTTCGCCAAAAACTCGCTCAAACGAGAATGTATTATTTTTTCGAAGCCTTTGGACAGTATGGGCAAAATAGATATTGGTCTAAAGTTACTAGTGTTATTTATATCACCGCCTTTATGTATTGCTATAACTTTTGCTATTTGCATTTCAGAAGGAAAACAGCCAGTTTCCAGAGCTAAATTGTACAATATTTACAGAATCGGAGCTAGAAAGTCAATAACATTCTTAACTGGGTCCATCTGCATATCGTTAGAATCTTTTGATTTGGAATTTTTAATTCCGCCAAAGGCATTTATAATCTCAGCCTCATTGGTGGGAAAAAATACCGTACTACTTGTAAAATTTGCTGTTCTATGCAGAAACGGGTAATTGTTGACATGACAGCCACCCTGGTCGCCTACTGAGACAAAATATGTATTTAGTAGATCTGAAAGCTCTTTGCCTTTGACAATGTGATTATTTACTGTCATACTTTGAACAGGTGTCTCAGCGATCGGTGGAATAAGGTAGTTAACCCTTTTCCATAACTTGTCAGTATTGTTTGATACGCAGTCAAAATAGGTAGAAAAGTAGTTACGTTTTGCTGCTCTTAGTTTAGCATTTACTTTGTTTCGGCATTGTTTGAAAACACGCCATTTATCTGAGTCCTTTGTGCGTACAAATGCCGCGTATAATTGGTTCTTTACCTTAATTTCATGTAAAAGGGATTTCGTTATCCAAGGCTGCTCGCTTCACCGCAAATGTCTGCTCGCTTCACCGCAAATGTCGCCGAAAGACGATAATCGCCTGCCGCCCCTGCTACACAACGTGGCGCCAATACCTCGGAACATGCACCCCGAGCACCATACAGGGAGAAGATCGGCGGGGGCCAAATATATTCAGTCCAGATTCGGCAGTCACCCAGATTCGAGGTTCACGAACACAGCCGAGTATCCGCATAGGCCAGCGATGGCAATTTCCGTCATCGACCCAGACCTGCAGAATATAGCTTCGGCCTCCATCAACACAAGCAGCCCAACAGAGGCAGAAGAGGCAGCTATAGCCATTGCCATCGTATCCAGCGTGTATCCAGCGCGTATTGTGTCCAGTACCCAATTACAAAAAAAAACTCCAAATGAAAAGAAAACTTCTGCTATTGGGGATTCGAACTTGTGAATTGCGAAACAACGCACCCAGGACCCAATTACAAAAAAAAAACTCCAAATGAAAAGAAAACTTCTGCTATTGGGGATTCGAACTTGTGAATTGCGAAACAACGCACCCAGGACTTCAGACCACTCGGCCATAACTGCAGCGCTGTCGGGGAGGGAAATATAAAGTATATATCGTAAGCCCTTTATTTTTTAGTTTAAGCCTTCCCAGAAGCTTAAATTACTATTTTTCAATAACGCTTGTGCAGTAAGCGTCTCCCATCATTTCACAAATCTTATCTTTAGCTACTGCATTCCTTGGGTAGAAATGACAGCAGCGCAAATGTGTGGTTGTGCTGCAGACCGCTGTGCTAGTTCAGCGCAAGAAGTGCTTCCAGCACCTGGCTTTTACGTTTTAGAACAAAAGTATCATTTGATTTTAATTCCTTTATACCGATACTAACTACGCTGATTCTTCTCCCGCCTTTAATTGGCCTTAAGTTTTCTACTAGCGTTCTAGTATGTAAAGCGTCGCATGCGCGCTTTCGTGGAGCTACTTTGGCTTCGTAGACTTTACTAAGCTTCATAAAGCCTACAAACGGACAAACTAAGGCACATTCTCCCAGCTATATATCGTGTCGTAGCTTGGTTTCAACCCAGCAAACGTATTGCGACTACCCGCCGGCGACCGGCTGATTGACTCTGTTGAAAAGCCGGCGAGCGACGCCGTAGTGCAGACAAGCCAAGCCATTTCGAGTAAGCTTTATGTGAAAAGTCATAGGAGATCGGCAAGGAGGATGCAGAAGAGAGGAGTGCAGCACTTTCAAATTGTTTTTCTAACACATAAAGTCGCGTAAATGCAACTAGTGTGGTCGAAACATGGCCTCGGGACTACAGACTACAATTTGAACTCGTAATCCTACAATGTTTACGAATCATTTCAGTGTCCTTTAATAGTTAAGCAATGCAACCAAGCGGTATGGTGTGTTGGTACAAAGGCGCCCGTGCTGTTGCTCAACTGCAGTTCTTTGTTTTGTGACTGTTTTCTTTCATTCGAGTCAATTTTAAAAGCACATCTCCACAAAGAAAGAAAAGGAAAAAAGAAAAGAAACCCTGAACAAATTTTCGAAGAGTTAAAAATAAATTTAATCTACAAAATTCCCATACAACAGAGTACGGTAACTTTTAGTCGTTCATTTTGTACGCCGACACATATTTGTATATGGGTTTGACAAGTATGTGAGTGGCTGTTAGCAACAACCAAGAGTCAGATATAGTCCCAACACAAGATACGATTTGTACATTTTCAGAGAGATCGGCAACATTTATGCCAAGAAGTATACATTTCCACCACATGGACAGCCATCGAGTTCATGACGCAATGTGGTTGGGCGATAAATGCAGATTGATAAATAATGTATAAAGAAGAGGAAATGTCTGAAAACATGGATTACTTATCTACCCGAATTCAATTGATGTTGCCCATTTCCACAGATAAAATCCCAGGTTGGAGTAGTAAAGCAGACGTCCCAAAAGGGCACTTAAAATGTAGAAACGTTTCATAATATGTACACATGCAAAAAATATATATTGGAAGAATGTAATGTAAAAACACAAACCTTGTAGTAAACAAAATGCAGGAGATGTAGAATATAGATATTGCAACACTGCATTAAAATCCCCTGCCAAAATGGTGGAGTCCATTTATTAAAAATCTGGAGTAAAAGCATTAGCTCACATACTGCCTTGACTTACCCAGAAAGTAACTTGTAGGCAATAATAAAATGAAACTGCAAAACAAAAGAGAAAATGAGGCATGAATAAAGATCACGGAAGACTGAAAATATAAACTTCAGTGACGGTGGAACGTTGGAGAGCAGTTATAACAACAGACCTTGCTGTGGCGTATATGACCTGTCGGTAGAATGCACTGCAATAAACCAACGTTTCATTAGACAGCGAACATGCTTTATACATCGGCTACTTGATTACTCAGTCTTAACGCAGACAGTAGAGGATTTTTCAGTGGAAACAGGAATAGACAAAATATACATTTGTAAGCACAGCAGGGAACTACAACAGGCATGGAGGGAAGAATTCTGGAACTTGCATGCACAGCAAATAAGCAGGAGAATCAATCCACCAGTTTGCACTTCCAAAAACTTGAAGAAAAAAATGAAAGGGGTGGAAATAAGTAACTGACAAAGGTCTATTTTCCACTCGTAAATGACAGCCATGCAGAGGACGAGGGATTGGCAGACATTTACCAGCTGTTTGGGTTCCCAAAAACGCAAGCTTGGAGAGAGAGAGAGAGAGAGAGAGAGAGAGAGAGAGAGAGAGAGAGAGAGAGAGAGAGAGAGAGAGAGAGAGAGAGAGAGAGAGGAAAGTAAATAGACCAGAGGATCAGCAATCAGGTTCAACCACTTACTTTAGACACTGTGGTGACAAGCAGTAGGCTACCCGCCGCGGTGGCTCAGTGGCTAAGGATTTGTGCGGCTGAGTACGAGGACGCGGGTTCTATTCCCGACCGTGGCGGTCGCTTTTCTGATGGAGGCAAAAAGCAAAAACACCCGTGTGTACGAGATTTCGGTGCGCATTAAAAATCCCCAGGAAGCCAAAATTAATCCGGAGCCCTCCACTCCAGCGCGCCTCACCGCCTGCGTTTCGTCGGCGCGTTGAAACCCTACAATCAATCGACAAGCATTAGTCTGCTTACAGCCACTGAAGTAAATAAGACCAAGTCCTTTGGATTGGTTCTGAAGAGAAGACTCTGCAACGGCAACATTCAAACTGCCATCTTTTACACAAGCTATATCAGCAAAAACAAATTTGCCTTGCTACACAAGAGAAAAATTATTAGTGTTAAAGGGAAGTGTTACTGGTCACACTAACTAATGTTGCACTCAGCATAAAATGCTGAAGTGCTAACATACATGCTTACCCCATTGAGAATAAACACAATGAAAACGTACTCGAATGTAAAGAGCGTTACTTTAGCTAGTGGGGGTAGATTTTCAAAACAGTTTTCAATGATGAAAATAGATTACCACCATCTTACTTGTGGACGATGAAAACAACATACAACTGTTTTTTTTCTAACAGTGTTGATACTCACCATTGAAAAATTTACTTTAATTCGATGGACTTTTGACACCCTGATTTATAACCTCATTCGGGAACAACAAAAAACTGGCAGGCATTCAAATCTCCATATCATATGCAAGCAGGTTGGTCACACACGTACCGAAATTTAAAAATGTGGAAATTGTGTTTGGACGGGGCAAAACAAGTGGACAAAGTTCCAAGTAGGGCTACGACCCGTGTAACAATGAAACTTGCTCAACAGACTGATTTTTTAAAATCTGAAAACTTTACCTCAATGAAGCATGCAATGCTTCTTAGAAGACAGGTGGGCAAAGTCACCGTATGCTATCACCCAATAGCAGAAGAGATTAACTGCAAGTTGCAAGCTACTGTGCAGCTAAAAATTATGAACGCGTGAGAAGGGATACTTACAGACAATGCCACGCACTCAGTTTCTGGGTGCTGGTTACGCAAGTGTATCTTACTGTAGCCTCATCACAGAAGGTAGGAAATATTTCGGATTTCAATTACAATTAGTTAGCTTGGCAAGCCGAATTCCTGTTCAAATGGCGGTAACATCTACTTCCATTGCTCAACCATCGCCAAGGCGAGTGTGGCAAAGCTACAGCCTATCACCAACACTTTCTTATATTTTTCTTTATTAAAAGAGGAAACGTATATGAGATTAAGCAAACGCACTTTGCCTAAAATGCGATGTTCATTCCAAAGTGAAAACCGGTTGTGTCTGGAAGTTTGTCTTTCTTTTACACGATCCCTTTAAACATACGCGGTGTTAGAAGAACCTAACAACAGTGGTTTATCACTGAAATTAGTTCATCTGGTCATCAAGTAGACAGGTCACTCAGTGAATAGCCAACAGAAGCAAGTCCATATGCTGACCTGCTTCCCGAAGTCAAGATCCAGGCTGCAGTGCAGAAGCAGCAAAAAATTGTGGATGCCCAAGAATATGGACAGTGGCTAGGCAAGATTGATGCAACACAGAATATCTTGCCACACACTAAATGTAGCAGTAACGTCAACAGGCTCGAGAGGGCATGCAATTATCGAACGCCTTAAAGCTTCTGTTTTTAGGTAGCACCAGTCCTCAATAGTCGTTGCTTACTGCGACAATAACCTAAAACATACTATTCGGCAAATAAGAGCCTCTGATCTACTCCACTTGACTGAAGGGTCAATCAGTGCGCGGCAGATGGAGGAATTTTCCGCCGATTTATCTTATTCGACTAGTAGGAGCACATACATTTTATCAACACTTTAGGTAGTCACAAGTTCCACAGACTAGTATTGCTAGCTGTCGGGCCTAAAATTTCTGTATACAAGCTTGCAACCTGAAAATTTGTCTGCAAATATAAAAACTCTTTTTTGTTTTTAGAAGATAACATTTGGCACATAAATAAAAGCAGGGGAAGAGATCTTCAGTCATCCCTTGTACAGAGTGGAACAGGAGAAAGATTAAGAAGCACAAACAGGAAGGCAAATAGCATACTCCCGGTAAAACTAGCTGCCATCGGCACATTGATTATTTATTGGGCTCTTCAGGACGACTGCTATGTGCTCAGCTGCTAAACGCATGCATGGACACCACACGCACACACGCGCACGCAGGCACACACGCGCGCACACATGCACATAGCAGAACCTCCATTTTAAGCTTTGATTTTTTCTCCCTACTGGAGAAAAATAAAATCTAAAAAAATCTAAACTTAGTTCCACCCAATGTAAAATCTGCTTAAACAGCGCTGCTGTGGTTCTCTTGGGTTGGCTCGAACGTCAACGGGCGCTCTCCCGAGGACGGCAGCACCGTCGCCATGCAAAACCCACGCAAAGGAATCGGAAGCTAAACGTCAGTGGCGGGAGGCTTCCTCACCTCTCTCTCCCCTGCGGTACTACTGCGGCCTCAGTCGGTCGGTTTGTGAACCGGTTTCTGCAATGTCGCCGGCTGGACTGGGAACCTGGTGCAATCCTTGCGTACAGCTCGACGTACAACACGTACACGTACGACGTACAAGCCTCGACGTACAACAGCTCCGCTGTTGCAGGGGGAGCTGTTGCAACAGCTCCCCCTCTGCTGCCGACAGCGCTTTAACCGCGTGCTTATGGCCAGTTTTTTCCCAACGTTTTCAAGTTTTGAATATCTTGAGGAAACATTTCGCTCTGCTATCGAATGACTTGACGCAGCGCAGCTGAAGTGCTTCTGCGCCGCAGGGTTAAACCAGAGTTTCACACCCTATTTTTAAGCAAATTAACCAACAACTCAAATTATTAGCAATTACCCCATTAGAGAAATTACCCATGCAGACAGGCATGCAACTTCCACATCACGGTCGTTGCGGTGCCTGCGATGACACAACGAATAATAATTTGACTTCTACAGTGGTTTACATTCCCCCTTGAGCACCCTTGTTCCCACAGCGTGGCACACAACAACATGCGGGCATCCTGGACGAAAGCGCACGCCAGATCACAGGTCACTCGCTGCAGTTAGCTGCTCCTCTTTCCGGTGAAACCCTTGAACATGGCGGCCGCGCCCTCGGCCACCATCGTCGCGCCCGCCCAGCCGTCCCCGACACTCTTTCGTGGCCTCTGCGGTCGAGTCCCTGTCATTCTCACAGGGCCCCAACGGACGTGAGCCAGCCGGCTGACGAAGAAAGGGCCGCTTTCAGCGAGCACGGCAAGCTACGGTCCTGACGATTCCAAGCAGTACCACGCTGCAGCAGTGGCAAGTGAAGCGGCCGCCGCCGCACAGGCAGGTTAGCCACTCATGAACCACCCTGGTGTACGTTTAATGTTTTTTCCGAGAATAGCGCGTACCAACGTGGCTGGAATATCTGTTGAGGTGATTTGCACGCGTACCCTTGAGGTCACGGGTGTGCAGCAGCGACTAATCTTCAGGTAGGGGAAATGAAAACAAATGCACCCATGTAAGATGTTTCGGCGCTGTGAGAGGAATTTTAGGTTGGCTCGATGAATCCTTAGCCCTCAATATCGCTGCGCCTCGAGCCCTCGTAGCTTCAGCCGGTTATACTCGCTTTTCGAAACCGTTTATACCAACAATATTAATTCGAAATGAAATCAAAAGTATTCTCATCCACGTGCAACGAAGGGTTAAATTACAGAAACTATTACAATGGAAGCAATGCTACGGCACAAGTAAGCTATACTCTCTGTATTACGGATGCGTACCCAGATATAGTGAGAGGCCCGTGCGCGATGTACTCACTGCCCAAGTGTATATAGAGGGTTTTGCAAGGCGTACAGGCACACCTCTACATTCACTTGCACGTGGCACTTCTAAAACCCTTCCATGCCATAGATACCGCAGCGGTAGCATGTGGTTTAGACGAAGTCGAAGCGAAGCTATTGATATGATGTCTGAAAAGTCCATGGTGTCGAACCGGAACAGAACCAAACCGAAAACCGGATCCAAAGCGGAATTTTTCCCGGAACTGAACAAAAACCCGCGCTGAACCTGAACCGGGACTGAACCGAAAAAAGAAATAACGGTTTCTGGTTTATGACACAACGGTGGGAGCATCCCCTTGTTTATAACGGGTGGTCAGTGTCATTCCGGGCTTCTCTCCTACACGCACCATCGAATTCGAAATCTCTCGCACACTAATAATCTGGCATGGAATATTCAAATGCCCTAAACACTCTATTCGTGGTCACAGCATGGTGAAACGACACCGCCCCAATTTCGGTATATAGTATGTTGCTGCTGGCCGAGAAAGCAGAGTGCAAGGCTGGGAAAAAAAAGGCATCCTCTCGGCAGCCTCCAGGAGGCTTGCAGCATCGACTTTGCCCTTCCCTCGCTGGAACTATGCAGGTGTCTTGAGGATGCGAGATTTCTGCACTGTGAACCGCTGAACAGTTCAAACCTTACACATGTCCACTTTGCAGCACCTCCAAAGTGGTGATGTTTTGGCTGGTTGATGCATAACTGTAAGAATCAAAACAATAGCTCTTTGGACGGGACCTAGGAAGGAAGAGGTGCACACTTGCGCTGACAATATAAATCATTAGTTTTTTATGAGTTCGAGCATCGCCTTTATACAAGTCAAGCGCACCGTACGCAACAAGAAAGAGAGCAACAAGAGCAACATACGCAACAAGAAACAGCGAAGGGTGACTGCAGAAATAGGTTTGTAAAACGCACAACGGGGGGATAGCAGAAGAAATCTGAGATGGTGAGTGCGTTGTCGCAGTTTTAACATGGCCGGGGGTGGATAGTGGGTACGATATGGGGGTAGGATTACGTGATTGTAGAAGCTACCTCCCTTAAGGCGACGATAGATGATGATCTGTTGGTTGGTTTGGTAGGGATGTGGAGGGTGATTTGAGGCGTCGGGTAAGGGTGCAATGAGTTAGAGTTGCATTGTACATAGTATCGAGGGAAATTTTGAGGTCTGGCGTGTTCGTGCGGGAAAGTGCGATCACTTCACCATATGTGGAGAATTCCCGGGAGTGCAGAGATCCGGCTACGTTTTCCTTAAAATCTAGCCGAATTTTTCAATGTTGACTTTGATATTGCACGACGCTTAATAAAAAATGCAGCACTCTGAATGAACAAAATTGTATTTGAGCCTTGCGGTAAATTTAAAATACAAAACGTTTTCCCACTTCCCTAATAATTCAGCTCTTAACCGGTTCACGAACCGGTTCGATGCATGGTTTAGTCGAACCGGAGCTGAACCGTAACGAAATGGATTTCTCTGAACCCGTACCGTAACCGAACTATTTTTTTTCCGATTCTACACAGTGCTAAAAGCCCATCGTAAAAAAATGGACTGCGCTCTCAGATAATAAAGCAAAAATATAATAGCTCGATTACAAGAAGTTCCTTATTTGAGCGATTATAATGCGCCTCCGATTGTAACGCGCAGTAAAATTCAGCAACCGTAAAAAACCAACTTGGCGCCGATTCTACCACGCACACGAAATAATGGGGTTAACAGACGCCTAAAATTGCACAAAACATTTTATTAAACCTATATCGGCATAGGCAGTGGGCCGTTAAAGCCCTATCGCGAAGCTTTGGACTTAAAATGGGTCCGCCTGATCCACGGGACGTTGCCCGGTTCCCTTGCGTTTCCGCCAACATGATTACTTTGCATTTAAACGAAGCCTCCATCATTAATTGAGCCGCTTCGTTTCGTTCAGAGTTCGCGATTTATGTTTTGAGGTTTTTGATTTTTGAGTACGATTTTAGCGCGCAGGTATTTTCGAACGCCTGTTTTCATAAGAAAGTTGCGCGTTAGAATCGTGTAAGTACGGTATATTTTTTTCGTTGCTGTAAACAAGGGGCCGGGGTGTTCCGGTCTGTCGGAGTTCCGGTCTGTCGGAACTCCTCTAGCTCAACCCCACCCACCCTCCCACTAATACTTTCCACCCCACCTTAACATCCCGCATCGATCCTAAGACCCCACCAGCGACCCCCTTCCTCAACTTTTTCCGCTCCATCCTCACCTAACCCACAAACCCAGTTAAGGTGTCCTCTCTGACTGTCTGACTCTACGACTGTTAGAAACCCGCTAACTGTCTATTCCTCCCCCCCGCCTTTCTTTCCTCTTCTAATAACCGCAAACAACAACTTTGACCGGGTGGCTGACTCGAGTCACAGACAGACGGAGAGACAGACATACAGAGAGGCCAAAATGTCTGCGTTTAGGTAGTCCAAGAAACACTGGCGTCTTTAATTGGCCATAGTTCTTCTCTTTGTACTATCCAAACTGTAGCGCTCGTCGCAACAAGAGATAGAGCGAGCCACCCCGCGACGCGTTTCCAAATCCGTGTTTGCAGGAGTTGTATCGCGCTTCCAGTAGGTGACGACACGAGTCCCGCCGAGCGCAGCGAGACCAAACTACGGTGAAGCTGCGGTGCAGGCGAGCTTCCCACACGCCGTCGATGACACAGACAAGCGAGCGCAACAGCGCGACGCTCATGAGCATGGTTGGGTGCATCAGCGTTAATGAGGATGGTCTTTCTTGGCCTACTTAGACGCAGAAATTTGGGTCTGTCTGTATGTCTGTGTGTATTTTTGTCTGTTACTCGATTCAGCCAACCGGCCAAAGTGAAATAGGAACTGCGCAATAGACTTCTATACCCTGATTGATTGTACGGTTTAACGCACCGACGCAACACAGGCGATAAGGCGCGCGGCAGTGGAGGGCCACGAATTAATTTTGACCACCTGGGGATCTTTAACGTGCCCCGAAATCTCGTACAGCCGGTAAAAGGCTTGTCTATAACACAGCGTTCGTACTCTCAGCCTTATCCTGCCCCGCCGGAGTGGGATTTGAATAAACCTACTGCGGGATTTATGAAGTCTTACCCCTTCGCTTTTGCCTCCGACATGTTTGGAACGAGTATGTATCGGCAGTTTTCGGATGTAGCTGGTTGAAGTTGAAATCGCTGTTATAGACAAGCGTTTTACCGGCTGTACACACGGGCGTTTTTGCTTTTCGCCTCCATCACAAAAGCGGCCGCCGCGGTCGGGAATTGAACCCGTCACCTCGTGCGAATTTAAACGTCTAATTACGGTGTTAATATTGATACTTGTCAACAATGTTGAACGAGAACAAAACATTACCGAAATATAAACGAGACAATCAATACATGAGTGGTATTTGCAGTGTTCCTTTATTAAAAATTTGATGGATGCTTTGTTTTTGCGATAGTAAATGAAATACTACATCAACTGCTGAAAACCACCGCGTACCGTTGCCCGCGCTACCTGGCGGAATTTAAACAATCAAACGGCAACAGCAACGAAAGGTTCCACTACATAGGCTCTACGTTCCGCTTGGAACGCGCGTGAAGCAGGGCAACGCGGGTCTATCTATATATGTAGTAGGGTGCCTTGAGCCACGCGCGTCTCCACTGGCATTGCGGCACCCGGCATGGAGCAGGGAAACGCGGTAAATTTAAATTAACTTGAGTAAACATGTAGAGTATTTACCTCGGTAAATTTAAATTAACTTGAGTAAACATGTAGAGTACTTACCTTAAGAGGAACGAGACGGGAGAGGAACAGCATCAGAGGTGAGCGGGAAAGAGAAAGGAGGCCTTTACTTGCCAGGGGCACCAGTCGATTATCGTCTTTCATCGAAATTTGCAACGAAAGGAACAATATTAGACGTTTAGATTTGACTGCGGGGCTATAGCGCTGCTTCTGTTTCACTTTGGCCGGGGGGTGAATCGAGTCACAGACAGTATTTGCTATCGCAAAAACCAAGAATCCGTGATTTTTTAAATAAAGTAACACTGCAAATATCGCTGATATATTGATTTTCTGCTTATATTTTCGTAATATCTTGGTCTTGTTCAGCAATGTTGACAAGTATGAACGGTAACACCACACTTAGGCGTCTAGATTTGGCGCTCTCTTGGTATGGAAGACTAGTGCGCAGTTTCTGTTTCACTTTGGCCGAGTGGCTGAATCGAGTCACAGACAGACAGACAGACAGACAGACAGACAGACAGACAGACAGACAGACAGACAGACAGACAGACAGACAGACAGACAGACAGACCAAACTTTCTGCGTTTAAGTGGCCCGCGAAAGACTATTGTCGCTAACAAAAGATGCGCATTACGCTAAGTCCAGAAATGCCCCACACACTCAGGCGCGTGCCCGCGCACGTAACCCACGCACACACACCCACTCGCACATGCACCCACGTAAGCAAGCACACATACACAGACGCAACCACGCACACACGCCCGCGCGCGCAATAAAACCGCCTTTTTAAAGTATAGATATATTAAAGGAGAAGGTTCAGTGAAAATTCATGTAGCTTGGCTGGCGCTTTTATAAACTAGGATGGCTGGTGCGTTTCGAAGGGCGAAAAAGAGCTTCGACGGACGTGAAAAGATGGCGGCCCCTTGGGCTTTTGTGTATTCATGTCCTGTCCCCATATTGTGAGTTTCATTTATCACTAGGATTAAGCAGACATTCATCGAGATATGTAGACGAGCAAAAAAGAACGAAAAAAAGAGGTCTCTAATGCACTGATATAGGGGATGTAAAATTTACTGGCTACCGCCCATCTAATACCTGTATCATTAAAATACTATAAGATAGTGAGTGAAATCGCTGTTCTACTTTTAAGAAGGCTCTTATAAGACAATGTCCTATACGTGACTTTGCCATGACCGGTGAAGGAGACTCATGATCCGCGCATCCTGCCCCAGTCGGGCGGACATACTCAGGTGTAGCGAGCGATACGCCACGCGGTGCCGGTCTCAACTCGTGCAACGGAAATCTAGCCACCGGAAGGACACGTGCGAACAAGAGAAACCGTTCCTAAGAACAACAGCAGTGCATGTACTTTCGCGCTGTCCAAGCCCTACAAGGCTGTGCAATCAAAGGAGAAGGCCCGTTAGCCGAACGAGTGTGGCGTGCGCAACGCGAAGGAAGTCGGTGCGACTCCTCAATAAAAGCCAGATTCAAGCGAGACGTAACCCGCACGGGAAGGCGACGAGGGGCGTTTGACGGAAGCAATGGTGCCGACAGAAGGTAAGAAGACTGTGATTGGTATCCGGTCAGAGATTCGACTTTTGATGTCCCATGAGCTAAGCCCGTATTAATTTATTTCGCCTTGCGCAGGTAAGCAGTGTTACTGCATGAAAGGGTTCACATATCGTCTTCTTTACGTGATTCAGCGCGAATGCATAAAAAAAGAAAACGCTCATTCGTACAAAAATTTGGTGTGTTAACGGACGTACCCTAGGTGGTCTTAATTAATTTATCTACTACGACAAGCCTTTAGAACAGTTGTAAATCCGGCGCCTAGAACAGAGATTCGAATGCGAATTTGGTTCGAAGCTTTTTCGAAACATGATAACCTGATTCATTGATCATGTGACATTTGGATAGCGATTCCAGAAACTGTTTTCAAGTAAAACCCGAAAAGTAACGAAAACCAAACTTCTAAATGTATTCAGCTTGAAATACCGTAAAAGCGAAGACACAAATACATCATCCGGTTTTAGCATTTTATTGGTGTAACAGTGTTATTTGAACAGTAAGGGGGGGCGGTGGGAGCTAGTACGAATGTACTGAGGGTGCGCTGCGCAGCAGAATGCACCGGAGTTTTATTTCAGAAGGTGTGAATGACGATTTCACCATAATTTAGCAGCGTATACCACTGGTCAATCGGCAAAAGTATTCGCTAAATGATTTTCACAGGACCAGTTGCAATAACGGATAATGTAGAACTGCATTGATTTGCTTGCTGCTCTTTGGGTTTAGTAGCGGTTATGCTGTTAAATCGGGGTCCTACTGCAATTTGTTTACTTTATTTTAAGCTGAGGTCCCATATTTACAGTTAACAGGTAAACCGGCGTTGCTGCACATCAACGCATTTTAACCAGCTTATGAATGTTGGAGGCAAACGTAACACGGGCTGGCGGCGCGATTTTGTAAAAAAAGTCCCCTCAAAACCACGGGGTTCACGTGATCTTTAATAAAAATTAATCTTCTTCTCTGGATAACCATTAGGCGAAAACAAGTATGGATCCTGGTCAATGCATTGTTGATGTCTTTCTTGTTGCGGATATCAACAAAAATACGAGAATAGAAAACAATAATGAAATAGGTTAATGACAAATTACTACAGCATTTATTGTGGAATGGGTCCTGTTCTATTCGATGGCTTACAAGTAAAAGAATGACTTTCCTCTCTGAGAGCTTGAAAGACGCAAGAACTCAAAGACGCACACAAAAACTAAAAGCAACAAAGGGAAATGAGGAATAAAATGATGTTAAGAAGAAGTAATTTAACAATAAAATCGACGAAATTGTGAACTTAAAAAGAAAGGACAAAGAAAATTGAAGCCAGAACATAGAATAAGTATATACACCCCTGTGGACATTTCAAAAAAACATGACTCCATTCAGGCTCAGAATGCGCCTAATATTTAAGAATGTAGGATCTGTGTACGCAGCAGTCGAAATATTCAGAAACGACTACTAGAGCAAGAACCTGCAGTAAGGTTAACGACATAGCCTATCATGCCCAAGCTCTCGCTCCAAATATCTCCATTAACAGTGACTACCTATTCGGTGCTATTGCAGATGCCATCTCGCAGTCGGTGAACACGACGCCAAAGCATGGAACAACTATGCCTCCATCAGTATTCAATTACTGTAAGTGCTCCACATTTGGATTACTTCTACAGACCTATTATAGAAGATTGTACCGGAAACATGCTTTAGCAAAACCAGTAAGATTTTTTGACTTCAACAATTCCACATCATTTCAATGTCTCGGGTCGTTCTGGGGTTATATAAAGGCCAAAATGTTGGTTTGTCTGTCTGTCTTCCTGTCGGTCGGTCGGTAGACTCAATAGCTCAAAGAATATTCAGCTAACGGGATGGCTTAACACGAAGTAACACGAAATAGGCAAGACCGTTCCAAAATACAAAGCTGCGGAGATGGGTCGATGGGTCATACAGCTATTTGGCGCTAAGGAAGCCTCAGGAATATGTGAGGCAAAATACACGCACATAACGTAGAGACGTAGAGTATAATCATTCTGTATATGTATATAAATATAATATATATATATATATATATATATATATATATATATATATATATATATATATATATAGCAAGATAGGTTTTTCTTTCTTTCTTCCGTATATTTAAAAAATGTGACTTTCTCTAACCGGACTCAAAAAAAGTGCCTAACAACTCCCCTATGCCCCCTTTGGCGTTGTAGACTGCCGACCTATCTTGCTGTATTTCCTCAACGAGCCCCTCATTTCCTAACTATATTATTCTGGGAAACCTAGCGAGGGTCTCGGATCTGGCAGCCTTGATGCCAAGGTAGCATAAGAGATTTTCCCGCCAGTTAGCCGCTCATGACAGGCTATAGACGTTCGAGTCACGCCGGGGGGGGGGGGGGGGGGTTGAAAAGAAGGTCCCCTTCTCCCTGTCTAGTCACAGTGGCGCAGGGTACAACCCTCAAGCGTCAGATCACTTCTAGGAAATATAAATACCCTAGAAAGTGAAGGAGAACCCAGTCACCCAGACAGCCGAATTGGTAAGGCATTCGAGATCTAATCGAAAGGCGTGGGTTCGGTCCCCACTGTGGGCGCGTGTTTTTCTTTCTTTTTTTCTTCCGTATATTTAAAAAATATATTAACTTCATTAACCGTACTAAAAAAAAAGAGCCTAACCACACCCCTATGCCTCCTTTGGCGTTGTAGACTGCCGACTTATCTTTCTGTATTTCCCCAACGAGCCCCTCATTTCCTTACTATATTATACTGCGAAAGCCTAGCGAGGGTCTCGATTCTGGCAGCCTTGATGCCTAGGTAGCATAAGAGGGCTTCCCGGCAGTTACCTGCTCATGACAGGCTGCAGACGTTCTAGTCACGCCCCGGGGATTGAAAAGAAGGTCCCCTTCTCCCCGTGTAGTCTGAGTGGCGCTGGCTACCATCCTCAAGCGTCAGATACACTTCAAGTAAATATAAATAGACCAGAAAGTGAAGGAGAACACAGTCGGCCAGATAGCCGAATTGGTAAGGCATTCGAGATCTAATCGAAAGGCGTGGGTTCGGTCCCCACTCTGGGCGCGTGTTTTTATTTCTTTCTTTCTTCCGTATATTAAAAAAAAATAGTAACTTCATGAACCGTACTAAAAAAAAAAGAGCCTAACCACACCCCTATGCCTCCTTTGGCGTTGTACACTGCCGACTTATCTTTCTGTATTTCCCCAACGAGCCCCTCATTTCCTTACTATATTATTCTGCGAAAGCCTAGCGAGGGTCTCGATTCTGGCAGCCTTGATGCCTAGGTAGCATAAGAGGGCTTCCCGCCAGTTACCTGCTCATGACAGGCTGTAGACGTTCTAGTCACGCCCCGGGGGTTGAAAAGAAGGTCCCCTTCTCCCCGTGTAGTCTGAGTGGCGCTGGCTACCACCCTCAAGCGTCAGATACACTTCAAGTAAATATAAATAGCCCAGAAAGTGAAGGAGAACCCAGTCGCCCAGATAGCCGAATTGGTAAGGCATTCGAGATCTAATCGAAAGGCGTGGGTTCGGTCCCCACTCTGGGCGCGTGTTTTTCTTTCTTTCTTTCTTCCGTATATTTAAAAAAAATATTAACTTCATTAACCGTACTAAAAAAAAAGAGCCTAACCACACCCCTATGCCTCCTTTGGCGTTGTAGACTGCCGACTTATCTTTCTGTATTTCCCCAACGAGCCCCTCATTTCCTTACATATATATATATATATATATATATATATATATATATATATATATATATATATATATATATATATATATATATATATATATATATATATATATATATATATATATAAATCTAGAGAAAGATAACACTCACAAAGCGCGCAAAAAAGTATAAGTAAAGGTTCGTATACACAGCAAGAACAATAACAAACAAGGTTTACTTACGTAGCGGCAACGGGACTTGCCTTCATCAGAGTAAAGTTACATGATTTTGTAACTTTACCCTGTAATCATGTAACTTTACTCTGATGAAGGCAAGTCCCGTTGCCGCTACGTCAGTAAACCTTGTTTGTAATTGTTCTTGCTGTGTATCCGACCCTTTACTTATACTATATATATATATATATATATATATATATATATATATATATAGTGAACAGAAAAGGTTCCTGACTATGAGGTTAGCTGTACGATAGAGAAGACAAACTGAAAAACATAACATTTATTGTAATGTTTCGACCGGGGACCGGCCTTTTTCAAGTGTACAAATAGTGCAGATCAGTTGGGTTTCAGTTGTGGGCGGAGCAAGCAGATGTATCAAGCAAAACGTAGGCTCTATGTGACGCACACGTATGCGAGGACCAAGAACGCAAAGGGGGGGGGGGGACATTGGAGTAGTGCTGGGGAACAGAGGGGAAAGGGGGGCGTAATCAAGGCAGGCGAGCCTACAGGATAAGAGGAAGGCGCTGCATGGCACTGAAGTCACCACGGGAAAGCAAGAAAGTGAGGAATTAAGGAGGGGCTCGTTTCCTGCTAGTTTCTTAACTGAAATCGACTGGTTAGGAGAAAAGGGTGGGGGAGACCAGAGTTAATTACGGACGCCTATTGCAAGCGTTAACCCACACACACACACACACACACACACACACACACACACACACACACACACACACACACACACACACACACACACACACACACACACACACACAGAAAAAAAGAGAAAAAAAGAAAGGAAAAAGGAAGGAAGAGGGGGATACGAGCCCCTCCTTAGTACTTCACTTTGTTGCTTTCCTGTCGTGACTTCAGTGCCATGCAGTGCCTTCCTCTTATCCTGTAGCCTCACCTGCTTTGATTACGCCCTCCTTACCCCTCTTTTCCCCGGCACTACTCCAACGTCCCCCTCCCCCCCCCCCTTGCGTTCTTGGGCCTCGCATACATCTGTGTCGCGTACAGCGTACGTTTTGCTTGATACATCTGCTTGCTCCGCCCACAACTGAAATGTATTTAACCCAACTGATCTGCCCTATTTGCATCTTTGAAAAAGACCGGTCCCCGATCCAAACGTTAGAATAAATGTTGTTTTTAAATGTTTTTCAGTTTGACTTCTCTATCGCATATATATATAAATATAAAGCAACATCGGATTGGTTCTTACGATAGCAAATGACAAAGGTAACATGGGTAAATGTTTTGAATAGGAAACAGACAAATGCAAACACTGAAACGAAGTGTCGGTTAGAGCGCTTCAAAAACAACAGAAACGAAAATTCCCCACAGATGGCAGGCTAGCAGTACGAACATAGGACAATTGGATTGAATTGAGGAAACCTTAATAGCCTTCATCATGAGTGGAGTGCACAGGTAGGAGAGTGTGTGAGGCGTTCAGGAGGGAGGTGAAGTCGTTACGTGGTCCGGGTGGCAGAATAATAGTCTTCTGTCGACCTTTGCATTAAGAAAGCCGATATACGGGCATTTTTTTTCGCGTCGCTTTTTTCAAAATTTAATAAAAATGAAGGAAGCGCAGACTAACGCGTAAGACTTCAAGGCAGCGAAGCTGTACGCAACCTTCACGTCCATCACTACGGCTTAAGACCACGATGGCAGCCGATTTGCCTTTTCTTTGCTGCCGCAATGACCTTTACTGCATTATTCTTGCGATATGTGCGAGGTTGCTTCATTTTTATGGAAGCGATATATCATTGGACATCACCTTGGAGGGGCGTACGCTATAACATGTCTCTCTGTTCACAGTAAGTGTTGTCCAGATCACACCGAAAGCTGGAGGTTTTTTTTGCCAATTTTCGTGAATCTCCATAACCCTTTCCGGCCCAACAAAAATATTTTAGAAAAAATGGCCACAAGTAATTAAATTTTGTGTATTTACCCCTTACTAATGATGCTTCGACAAGTTAAAATGGAAAGCTCAGAGTATTTCATACAGAAAACAAACCCACACATATGTGTGGGCTGGGCTTCTATTCGTATGATCCGCGCATAGTAAGAATACCTTAAAAACGGCATCAGGCACAGAAAAACTGCATTTTTACGTATTATTATTTTTAAGTTTCATATTGTTTTCAGGAGTACTTGCATTATAAATAGGATTTTGTGAAAATAAATAACAATGATGTTTTAATTAATGTAATTAATAATTATAATTAATCTTATTATCACAAGTAATTACGGAACTATTTCAAGGTTAAGGCGCCAGAAAACATTACCAACGAGCCAGCACAAAACCACGAATAATTGAGACACCAAGAAAGCAAGAAAAATTATTTATCGCTAGCGCTGCAGTGCACGAGCCCGCCAGCCTATACCGCCCAGCAAAATTTTCGTAACGACGAAAGCCCAGCCAACACGTATGTGTGGGTTCATGTTTCAAGCGTGATGACGGAACGCACACGAAGGGAACGGGTGTATTTTTTAGCCGATCGTGTTTTTCCAAGTCCTGCAAGTCGTGTCTTACGCTTGTTATTCAGAAAATATGAGAATAGCAAGAAGAAATATCAGTTTTCATCTTGAAGGCGGCTAGCGTAATCGTGCCTGCTGGGGCACCATTTTCAATGTGCGATTTCTCGCCCCCTGGTGGCAAAATGAATGAACTACCGAAACCAATAAAGTCTCGGAAGCATGGAGGAAGAGTATTCTTTCCTCCATGCTCGGAAGTGTTCGCAGCGGCTACCCAGGGCTGTGAAACCGAAACCGGAACAGGCGCCACTAAGTAAACGAATTCGTTGACCCACACGTTTGTGTGGGCTGGGCTGTAAAGGGTTAAGTGGGTATGCTTGGCTTGACAAACATGCTTCTGGGACGCCGGGCAGTCGTCGCGGGGCACTAGCACTCTGAATATTCTGTTTTTTTTTTCAATGCCGGGCGGTCGCCGCGAAGCACGCACGTGCTCATGTGAACGCGCTTGGTATTTTGTTGGTATTTTCAACTACGGACAGGAAAAATTACGATTTTCTAAACAGCTTTGCTGTAAATATTGGGCTGATGGGCCGTAAATGGGCCAGGACGACCAAATCCAGTCTTAAAATTTAAATCCAAAGTTTAAATAACTACCCTTTGGTAACCCCTTAAGTCTATACCAGGGGTGAAAAACGTATTTTAAAGAAATACATTTAACAAATTTTTACGAACTTTCCAAATTTTTGCGGTTTGGCGACGCGTAACGAGAAGGGGTGACGTATTATGCACCAGCCCTTAACACATACTTATCCTCGTGTTAACTGCACGTTAGAATCCAAGTCATACTATCAAACAGAACAGGAGGCCCCACTAGAGTCGCCCAGTCGTGTTCCTTGGCGGTGGTTTAAGTCGGCGGCCGCCATTCGCACAAAGAGAATTTGCGACGTGAAAATAATCTCTGTGGTTGCTCAAGGTTTTCGAGGCTGGTATTGGTTAAACCGGATCATTTCTCGTTCCGCATGAAAGGACTCTGTGGCATGATAATCGTGCTGAAAACTCCCCTGAGCCTCCTGCGTACCTGTTCAGAGAATATTGACGCGCGTAGGTGTATGCTTCCATGCGGGCGTGCTGGCGTGCGTGAGGGGCGGGGAGTCTGGGTCGCGGAGTTCAGTCTGATAAAGAAATGCGTATGCGCCGAAGTATGCCCTTCCCTTTCGCGTGGAATGGTTTGGTTAGTCGGAGGAGCAGAGGCACCGTCATACTAAAACACGTAATCTACAATATCTGAATCTTAGTTGGTGTAATCTCAATCTTAGTTCGTGTAATGACGCCACCACTTTATTAAAATAAGAGCTGTAAGAGTGTTTCGGTGTGTTTTCTGATATTGCAGATCCTGACTTGGGGGCCGGGAAGCTCTTGATACCGAGACCGGGAACACCCAGGCCTCTAGCACAGTACAAGTTTCGTAAGTGCAAAATATTTTGGTGGTTGTTGAAGGCATGCTAATAATTGCTTTTTAATTAAAGAGGGATGACTGTTGCAGAGCTTCACTTATGCGGTAAAGGAAACAGAAGGGGAAGCTCGCTCTAGCCAATGTTGCTGACACTAGTTGTGCACTTGAAGCGCCCTCTGAGGACCAGATTTAAACTCTCGTGGTCAGAAACAAACAGACTGAGCGTCTTAGAGCAATGTCTATCGAGTGCTAGCTGAGCCATCCCGTTCCCCCCAATTTTCGTAGTTCCCACCTCCATCGAGTCCTTGGCCCACGCCTATGGCGTTTACGGTCTATTGGCAGCCACTCCGTTAACGGATTGTCCACATCGTGCCTCTCATTGGCATGACGTTAATTAACCCCCACGCCCATGTTATTCGCTTTATTCGAGCTATAATGTCTTCCACACGAGTACAAGGCGCAATGTATATATATATATATATATATATATATATATAAGAGAAGAAAAACTTCAAACAAGGTAAAAGCACGATTGTGGCCTACGTTTCAGCAAAGAGAACTTGCTTTCCTCAAGTTGCTTTCCTCAAAGCAAGTTCTCTTTGCGGAAACGTAGGCCACAATCGTGCTTTTACCTTATTCGAAGTTTTTCTTCTCTTGTGTTCTCTACCATCTTTAAAGTTCTACTACTCCCTGGATTATATATATATATATATATATATATATATATATATATATATATATATATATATATATATATATATATATAGCGAATCAGAAATGGGAAATGAGGGGCTCGGTGAATTAAGACAGACTATCAACCTTTAAGTTTACTGACGTTTTAGATAGAGGACTTCCTTTCTTCAGAGTACAGAATAAGCGAACGAAAATCGGGCCTTCTACGCAGCTACGAATCCAAAAATGCATCCGCCATATGTGAAAAAAGTCTGCAAATTTTCCGGAGATAATATTCGTAGCAATGACTACACCGGTAAGAATAAAGTTAGCCCCACTACTAAAGGCTGTCCATTATCTGGAAATGCACATGAAAATCACCCCTTAAACGCGATTAACGCGTAAAACATGGACCATTCACCAGCTCACATTAGCGCCGGTAGTAATCAGTCTGCCAACGCATACCCAAATTTTTATCGCCCTTCTGTCAACTCTCCCAGATTATCAACGCTAACATAAATCTCACTGGAAATATGATGAACCTCTCTAGTATTACCCTGTCACCAGATCAGATGAGCGCCCCGTCAAAAGGTCTAAACTTTTGCCCGGCAACTGGCGGTTTCGACGAATTTCAACTTTTTAAGGACTTCGATAACTCCCCCAGGAATATGAGACTGCGAGAGTACTTCCATGACCGTCCTCCAACCGACGAAGTCCGAACTGCATTACTTAGCCATAAGCACTGGACACCTCCCACGCAGCGCGATACATGCCTCAACATGTACATTAAAGCCGTTCATCGCGATGTACGAGCAGCATACCAAAAGCAAACATCTTTCCCCTGTAACATCACAAACAAGGAAAAGAAAGCCCTGGAGGAACTGGCACGTTTTGCCCGAAATAGTAATCAAAACCGGCTGATAAAGGAGGCGCCATCGTGGTCCTCGACAAAGCTATGTCAACGAGGCTCGTAGACAACTGTCAGAATCGACAGTCTACAAAGTACTCCCTAGTGATCCCATTAAATTATAAGCTAATTGTCAAAGATAAACTCACTGAGCTTTTTCAAAATCAGGAAATAACCGAAACGATTCCTCGTTCTCGTATCCTCTTAAGCCCAGTAGCAGGTAGATTCTACCTTCTCCCTAAGATTCATAAAAAAAAGTACTCAGGTCGCCCCATTGTTTCTGGAATTGTTACTGTCACCGAGAACCCCTCCCGATATGTCGACTCTCTTATTCGCGACATTCCTGCAGCTTTCCATCCTTCATTAAGGATTTAAATGATTTTCTCACGGATATCATGAAGATTGAAATTCCTAACAACTGTTTGCTTGGTCCCTGGATGTGGTGTCGCTATACACTAACATTCCGCATGCGGATGGAATAACCGCTGTATAATGTGCTTATGAGAAGTCTGCGGGTGGCAAACCCACCGATTCTCTCACCCTTGAAACTTTCCTTCGCCTTATCCTTGAGCTTAACAATTTTGAGTTTGATGGTGTCAATTATGTGCAAGTCAGCGGAACGTCAATGGGAACCCAAATAGGTCCCAACTACGCGAATATGTTTATAGGATGTCTAGAGTCAAACTTCCTCGCCACCAAAAATTTGAAGCCACGGTACTACAAAAGGTATATAGATGATACATTCATGATATGGCAGCATGGTGAAATGGAAGTTCGTACATTTATTGAGGCTTTTAACCTCGCGCATCCTACTATCTCCCTGTCCCATTCCTACTCTACGCACAGCATAAACTTTCTGGATGTTGCAATCACAGTTTCTCAGGGCAGGCTTCATACTAATCTCTATGGGAAACCTACGGACAGGCGCCAGTATTTGCACTTCCACAGCAGCCATGTCAGGCACTGAAGACCGCAATACATTATAGCCAATCTCACCGTTTTAGGCGAATCTGCAAAAGCTAAGCGGATTTCGATTGTAACTGCAGAGAACTTAAAACCGTGTTCTTGAACCAAAAATACTCAGAGCAGGCGATCTACGACGGGATCACGCGAGCGAATCAGTTGAAACGCACCGAAATTCTCCGTAAAAAAGCTACCAAACCAATCCACAAACAAACATCGTTATGACCCATTCGGCCTCTTCTCCGAAAGTTGCATCCGTACTATAGGAAACATCACAATATCCTTGTTCAAAGTGAACGCCGAAAAAGAATATTTCCGGAACCACCACGTGTTGTTTGTAGACGCAGCAAAATTTGTGCGACGTTCACACCAAATCCAGGATCAGCCGACCACGGACTACTGGTTCCATGCCCTGTAACAAACCACGGTGTAAGGTATGCCCACAAATGACCACCACACAGCGCGCCGCCAGCACAGCTTCAAACTATTATGTTAATGTAAAAGGGAACTTTAACTGTAATTCCGCCAACGTCGTATACCTGTTGGAATGCACCCTCTGCGGCAAACAATACATCGGCCAGACTGAAACACGCTTTCGTTTGAGGTTTAACAATCACTGCTCTCATGCAAAAACCTGCCCTTTGCCTCTATCATAGAATGTTCACAATCCTGGTCATTCTGTTGAACATCTGAAGGCCACAATTCTTGAATCTAATTTTCATACGCATCACAATCGCGAGGTTCGTGAGACCTACTTCATCTATAAGTTTAAGTCAGCGTCATTTGGCATCAATGAAAGTTATGGGAATCGGTGTGTCTTTCCTCCGATCAAAAGTTCGGCTTTCGCCTTCTCCTCCTCCTCTCTCCTTCTTGTTCATATGCTGGAATTCTGCATTCCTCAGGATAGTGTCATGCCTGTTCATTTTTTTGCCTCGATAATATTCTCTCATGAGTTGGTGACCCCCAGTAGACGGTTATAGTTTCGTGCTAGCACCGCATATTTTAGCACAGTGGCTTCACTAAAACCAAATTTGACGAGCAAGTCTGGACATTATGTTCTTGGTAGAAGGCTTCGGTACCATTGTTAGATTTGATACTCTGTCCTTGTAATCTATTTGTGCACGGGAGTGAGTGTGTTTGCTTTCCTCTACCCTTCCTTTTTTATTGCTGTTTTCTAATATTCGTTGCTGACCGCCTCGGCGTTCCCTCAACTGGTACCGTGTGCCGACCAGACGTGTACCTCCAAGAGCGCGTCATGCGCGCGCTACTGCCTTCTGTTATCGTTCTTTTCATGACCTGTTTGACAATGTCTTTCTTTTTTTCTCCTTTCCTTTTTTTCCTCGATTTTTCTGCTCTTTGTATACTAATGCACACTCAATTCCTGTAGAAACTGCCTGTCTGACTGCTTTTGTGGACGACCCTTGAATCCCACAAACAGAAGCCAACTATAGTACTCTCATGTTTCAATCACCTGACTCTGATTCTTAGAACGGATGTGTATGGCCAGATGTGCGTCTTTTCGTGCACGGGCATGTCTTGTTTGGACTCCTTTCTTGCCCCCAGTTGCCACGAGACACTGAAAATACCAATAATCTTGTTAATTTCTTTTTCTTCGTACTTCTTTCTCATGTTCGTACCAGGTGACTGAGTTCTTTGTTATCTTTTTTTATCCATATTCCAAATGCGTGCAAGGGGACATCTTGTTTTCACCCCTCTCTTTTCCCCCTATTGCCAATGGGTGAAGGGTAATTACCTTTTCATTTTTTTCATTTTTTTGTTGTGTTTCTTCTTTTTTTCAGTTCTTGTTTTCTCATGTTCGTCCCACGTGACTGATTTTTTTGCCGATGTCAACTGCATGCATGGGCATATCTTGTCTCGACCCCTCTTTCAACGCTGTTGCCACGGGGGAAAGGGAGATTATCTTATAAAAACAATTTTTTCGTTGAACCATCTTATTCTGCACTCTGAAGATAGGAACTCCCTGTCTTTAGTTACCTTACTTTGTCGCGCTCGGTGTGAGTTTTATTTTTCCAGACTATATATATATATATATATAATTTAAGGAAAGAGACGGATGCACAGCAAGACCAACAACAAAGAAGGTTTACTCACGTAGTGGCAACGGCACTTGCCTTCATCACAGTACAGTTACATTGTTTTGCTGTCACAAACATTTGGAACACATTTCTTATATAGCTTTGCGGAAAACTGTGAGAAGGAGCGGAAGATGTTTCGGAAACGGACAGTATGCATGCAGTCGAGATATGCCCATAATACAACAACAACAAAAAAAAGAAAGAAGAGAGAGAGTGAGAGAGAAAATAAGCGGTCGTAATAACAAGGCAGCTCTTAACAAGTATTGCTGTGGTTATACGACCCCTTTCTTTCTCTCTTTCTCTCTCTCTCTCTCTCTCTCTCTCTCTCTCTCTCTCTCTGCCTTTCTTCTTTCTTTTTTCGGAAAAAACCTTGGACTCAGCTGGCACTCGATAGTCGTGGCTGGAAATTATACATATCTATATATACATTTCTCGTTCCGACCGCCTTCGGAGTGCTCGGGCTCCCCCATCAGTAAACTTCACCAGCGCGTATTCTGTTCTGTTTGTTATGTTGTTGCTTTAATTTTTTATGCTGGAGCTGTTTTGCGTCATTTCGAACGCGTAATTGTTTTCTTGCAAGGCTGCAGCCTTTCCGCGGCATTTCGAACGTGACATTTTTTTCTTGCGGGGCTGGAGCCTCTCTGCGGCATTTCAACGCACCATTTTTTTCTCGCATGGCTGGAGCCTTTGTTCGTCATTTCGAACACGCCATTTTTTTTCGCGGACATCTTTTTCGCTTACTATCATAAAAACCAACCCAACGAGCATTCCTTACTAAATGAACGTGGGGCTGGCGGTTATATACACAGATTTTGCATTAAAAGTACCTACAGTTGTCTTTGCGCTAAACAATGGGAGATGTATGACGAGCGCGAGTGGTTCACGAGGTCCGAATGGTTATGACTATTTCACCCACGTGGTTTTCGAAGCCTCAGAGTGACTTCCTGACGACGGTACAGCAGTATCTAATTGGGTCCGTTATCTCGCTCCGCCGCCTGATTCCGGCAGTCGCTTCGACCGTTAGCGAGCTACGACGGCAAGGCGAGCCCATGAAGTACTGTGCACCTAAAACCGACACTTCACGTACAGATTACAGCAACAAACGAACGGTACAGCGAACGTCTCAACACACGAAATGCAAAGTAAGAAAACTGACAAGAACAACGCACACAGAAGGGAGGCCGCAGATGATGTAGTGAGTCACGCCATAGTGATCACCGCACAATAAACACCGTGGCCAAATGTCCACTGCTTTTATTGTCGCTTCGTCAGAACTACAACAGTCATATATAGATAACAGACACAGGCGCCTAGGTTAATAGGTTAGCGAGTTAGTAGGGTTAGTGGCGCCACCTACACCACATCTCCCCTTCTGGGAAAAACACCTTTTGCAGGTTTACAAGTTCAGTATCTCCGGCGCGACCACGCGACTGCCTGAGCGTGTACGCCGCAGACAAGGAACACGTGGAGTCTTTGCACTCGCAGTTTTCGCACTCGGTGAACGGTCCACGCCAGGCTCGTCTAAATCTATACCCATCAGTAATCCCACTACTATTTTTACCGTTGATGAGCGATGGGAGATCTTGCTATCCAGCCCCGCCCTGGAAGACCAGCTCCGACTGATCCACAGGGGCCAGGCTACGCTACCCTAGAAGCATATGGAACCAGTGAAGACGGAGCCACCCCATCGGGCTCTTAACGCACTCCATTTGACTATAAAAGTCGTTTCCTCATCCTCCTCTCGAACAGAAGTCTCCTGCGAACCATTGGAGCCTATACGGTGGCTGGTTTGCTCTCCGGGTGAGAGTCCGCAAAGGGGAGCCCTGCTCCCGAAAGGAACGATATGGCGGCAGTTCCGCTGCACCACCCCGTTCGGTGTCGCAACCACGTAGAAGCGAGGCCGCTGCCCCGGGCTCAGCAGCCGTCCAGCACACTGCGTGTCGGTGACCCAGACGTCCTGACCAGGCCGCAACTCCCGTAACTGCCGAAAACCATGGCGGCGGTTGTAGTCTTTTGTCTGTCTCCACCGTGAAGCAGAATCCCGCTCGGCGAAAGTCGCCGTGTCAGGCCAGGCTGGTTGCAGCAAGTTCCTTGATTTCGGCAAACGAATCCGCAACTGCAGGCCCATGAACAGCGGCGCTGGGCGGAAGCCTGTGGATCGGGGAGTGTCACGATACACCAGCAGGGCCATGTGACGGTCTGCGTTCTTTCGCCACAGCTCCTTCACCGTATGCACAACACATTCCACCTCACCGTTCGACTGCGGGAAACCCGGGCTGCTTGGGCGATGGGTAAAGCCGTAGCTTTCAGCAAACTCCGCATAATCACGGTACGAAAATTGTGGCCTGTTAACATTTCGTGCCACCTTGGGCACCCCGAAACGACCCATGATGCTCATCATGGCGGAGATAACTGCGCTACTTGACGTTCCACGCAAGGGCAATACCTCAAGGTAGCGGGTATAATAGTCAACCACGCACACGAAAACTTGGCCTTCAAAAAGAAATAAGCCGGCACCCACTTGCTGCCAAGGAAGCTGTGGGGTAGGGGATTGAATTATAGGCTCAGCCCTTTGCTGCCTCACCATCGCGCACTGTTGAAAGTTTTCCACCAGGTCTTTAATTTTGCGGCTGATTCCTGGACACCATATAGACTCCCTAGCCCTTGCCTTGGAACGAGCAACACCGAGGTGCCCCTCGTGCATAAGCTGCAAGACTTCCCCCTGAAGCGCAGCTGGGACCACCACCTGGCTACGTCTGAAGAGAACCGACTCAGCGACTGAAAGCTCAACACGAAATTTCCAGTGGGGTGCCAGGTGCGAAGGTAGCCTTGCTTTAGCAGGCCAGCCGTACTCGCAGAACCTGACTAGAGTGGAACACAGGCCATCCGACGCTTGATGATGCTTCATCACTTCGAAGCTAATTGACGAGCTAGCGCTGACTGTGCTTAGCATTCCACGGAGTCAATCCCCACTCTTGCGAGACCACGTACTGGATCCCTGGACGTGTCAGCTGTCCCCAACAATCTGCCGGGTACATACAAGATCTTGAAATTATACCGCATCAGCTTAAGTCGTAGGCACTGTATCCTTGGTGGCAAGAGGTAGACCTCCATTTCCCCTTGGAAAGCCGTAAGTGGTTGATGATCTGTTTCCATGAGAAACTGAAGATCCCTGAGAAACTCGTCGAACCTTTTCACCACCCATGTTATGGCCAAGGCCTCCTTTTAAGTCTTGCTGTAGCGTTGCTCGGTCGCAGTAAGCGAACGCGACGCCAAAGCTACCGCTCGTCGTTCTCCGTTGGGTTGATCCTGGAGTGGAACTGCCCCTAGCCGAATAGAGCTGGAATCCGCCGAAACAACCGTTGGTCGCGCCGGGTTATAGCAAGCCATGCAGACTTCGCACGCGAGCATCTCTTTTACTTTTTGGAAAACAGCTTCCTGAGGTGGCCCCCAGATCCAAGCAGCGTTCTTGCACAACAGCTCCCTGATAGGAGCCACGCCATTCAACAAATGCGGCAAGAACTGGCGACATGATTCACCCTGCCAAGGAACCTGCGAACAGCTCCGACATCCACCGGTGGCATCATTTTCAGCTAGCACCCTACCTTGGCCAGATCCGGTGAGATATCTTCCGCTGAATCTACAACTCTGAGAAAGCGTACGCTGCCCCCCCCCCCCCCCCCACTGGCACTTTGCTTTGTCAAAGGTCAGACCCGCTGCCTTCATGCGACCAAGTACCTCCACAAACCTTTTGTCGTATTCGTCCCGGTTCCGGACGAACACCAGCACATCGTCAATAATGTTGACCACATCTTTCTTCCCTTCGAGGATGTAACACATCTGGCGTTGGAACTACTCTGGCACCGAGGTTATACCAAGTGGGAGTCGGCAAAAACACTACCGCCCAAACAACGTGATAAATGTTGTCAACTCCTGGCTACTTTCAGCCAGCCGCACTTGGTGAAAACTGGATGTCGCTTCGAGCTTCGGAAATACCTTGGCGCCACCGAGAAGACCTAGTACTTGCGTGACCGTAGGTAGGACATGCCGTTCGCTAAGAATCACTTTGTTCAGTCTTGTCAGATCAAAGTACAGTCGGTAGTCTCCGGAAGCCTTTTCAACAACCACCAGGCCTGCACACCACGGTGTGGGCTTAGTAACTTTCCGTATAACTTGCCTTGTAGACAATGTATCCAGCTCAGCCTTCACGACGTCGAGAAGAGGGATTGGAATGCGCCTAGGAACGTTCACGAAGTATGGAATGGCTCCCGGCTGCAAGCGGATCTCGTACGCCTCTCTGAGTTCACCTAGACCATTTAATATTTGTGGCGCAAAGGTGTTGACGCGTAGATGCGTCCCTTGTTTTTTGTCAGCTGATTTGACGACACCGCCCGCAAATTGGACGACACCAAGCTCCTGAATAGCTGGAAACCCGAGAAGGGGTACGTGCTGTGAGCGTACCACGTAAGGCTTCTCTACAGTATAGCGGTTTTTCCACTTCAATGTTGCCCTGAAGATCCCCAAAACAACAAGTGGCTGCCCCCCTGGGCCCATCAGCTCACCTTCAGGCGCTTCGAGACGTGAAGGAATGCCGGAGAACATGCTTGGTATCACGGACACTTCCGCACCGCTGTCCACCTTGAACCCTACGGGTGTTCCGTTGACCTCAACGTCGACAAAATTCGCCTTCGTCTGGCTCAGCGAGCCTATTTCATATAGCTCAACCGAAGCAACGGACGAATGGAACACCGTTGCAAATTACAACAGGCGTGCCCCAAGGCAGCATATTAGGTCCATTATTATTTCTTTTCTATATTAATGATATTGTTACAATTGATAAAAATCTCAAATACATCATATACGCAGATGATACAAGTTTATTTTTTCAAGGCAAGGACGTACGACTGCTACAGACTGTCATCAACAAAGCACTTCAGTCATTGGAAACATGGAGTGAAGCAAATTCGCTCCTTATCAATTCACGTAAAACCAAAGCCACCATCAATTAACATTGGCGACTCGAATATTAAAATCGTTGACACGATAAAAACATTAGGCGTTTTCTTCCACAAAAATATGTCTTGCGACACGCACGTTAATTATCTTATAACCTCAGTTTCAAAGTGTGTAGGCATTCTTGCTAAATGTCGCCATTTCGTTCCTGCGCGAAAAAAAATGATAATTTACAATGCACTCATTAGGTCTCATGTTAATTACTGCTGTTTGGTTAGGGGTTCCACTACCCACCCCAATACTAACAAATTACACCTGCTGCAAAAGAAAGCAATTCGTCATATAGCAAATGCAGAATATTTCGCACATACGGAACCACCGTTCATACGTTTTAATTTGTTGCCTATTCATAAACTGTATGACTATTTCCTTGCACTTCGGTACAAAACCTCCATTCATAATAATCAATCTTCTTTCACACAGTTATTGCAATTAAAAGTAAACATTCCCATGTATAGTATAAGGAACCAAGAGTACTGGCACATTACATTTTGTCGCACTGAATATGGCCACCAAATGCTTTTTACGCTGTTCCTCACCTACTGAACAGGTTAATGCGCCAGAATATAATTTTAGAACGGTATGCTTCACGTAATCTTCGTCAAATTTTTCTTTCTTAACATTATTTTCATAGCCCGGAATGTCAGCTATTTAAACGTGTTATGGTTTACTTTGTTTCATATTATTTTTACACATGTACAGTGTACCTAGACTGTGTGTTATATTGCTAATTTTGTTGTGTTTCTTTATTAATGAATTGATAGAAATATCGTGTGTATTTTGTGGTGTCACACCTAACTGTTATACGAACATTAAGTAGAATTGTTTCGATTCTGTAACCTGTGGTGTGAAGAACTGTTTTATCTGCCCTTGTTGCATTGATGCCTTGTACAAGGGGGGCTCGGGCTTATTCAAGTGAAACTCCTTTCCTTTTCGCTCGAGCCACCCCACATCTGCATGATGTAAATAAAAACTTGAACTTGAACTGGAACTTGAACTTGTGGTACTTGTTGCACGGAGCACGTATCACGGGGCAGTCGGTACGTGCATGCGCTGGCCTCCCACAGAAGTGGCATGTCCCTCCTGATGTCAGTGCAGCAGAACCACATGTGGTTGCCGAAGACGCCGCTCGAGGTTGGCGGTTCCTCTTCCCCGACCATAGTTTCGCCCCGTCAAAAGATACCGGCGTAGACGGGGCACCAATTTCTGCCTCACGTGCAATGCGTTCTTTTTCGGCATCCTCGTTTTGCCTCACCTGTAATAGTGCTTCCTCCAGCGATAGTTTCGAGTTTCTACAATGCTTATCTGACAGCTTGCTATCCTAAAGCCCGACAAAGAACCAATCACGCCCGAGGCGCTTTTCTATCTCCCGTGACGTATAGTTGCATCGCCGAACCATGCACCAAAGAGTAGTGTAAAACGCTTCGGCGGACACCCCAGGCTACTGTGTTCGCCGGTGAAATCTCGCGCTCTCGTACAGCTGGTTCGTTGGGTGGACGAAAGAAGAGTCGAACTTGCTGGTGACCGCCTGGTGACCACCTGGTGATCATGCTTAAATTTGTGAACAGACGTGTTGTTATGTACGCTGTAAATCGGGTGACTGAGGCCTCTGTCAGGCCCCTTTCACCTTTAGTCTCAGCCTCCCCTTGGTTTTTGCCAAGATATAAAAAATCAAATAAAAAAAAATCCTTCACCTGGCCTTCTGGAACACGAAGCGAGGAAAGGATTTCCCGAGCTCTTGGTCCCATACAGTATACTCGTAAGCTAGCTTTATGACAGTAAACAATTAAGTGCGTGCCGCTCAGTCGAGCGCTCTAGTGAGAGGCTGGCGTGCTCGCGCAGTTTGTGCGGTTGGCGGGTGCACTCCCTGAAAGCGCTTTAGCACACGGCTGCCTGCTCCATTAGTTACGTCACGGAGGATAGCATCTTTTATCACTCAATCGGGCAGCGAAAAGAAACGCTTTAATGCATTTGCTCCATTTCGCACTTGATAAAAAGCCCCTCATCGGCAGATGTATTCTCTGGAATCGTTTCCAGATATCCAACGTAGCTACAGCAGCAGACAACAGCGCAATCAACCGTCATCAGGGAGTGGATCCTCCAATTGTCGACAGTTCCCCATTCCATCGCTAGACCGCTCTGCATGCACTGAGCGACACGCGCTCCCGTGTTTACTATCATAACGCTTTCGTCTGTACAGCAGGGTTCTAACGCGTACCTCCGCAGCGGCGACGTGCAGTCCTGATGCAGAGCTGTAGTCTTCGAACTGAAGAAGCCAATGCCGCCACTCTCCAGAGTTGCAGAAGTCGACGGGAGGTGGGGGCCGGAGGTTCACCGTAGCCACAGCCGGCATTGACCTGCCGTATTTGTCCATCTTGCTAGCCGAGAAGCGCGCTCGTTGAAGTAGGCGGCTTAGATCACTTTACGCCATTGCCGCGAAAAGCTAGCCCAGCCCGCAGCCGCGAGTGCGGAATACGCCGCCCTCACTCAAGCCATACTCAACAGATGACAACGGATACCCCCCCCCCCTTCTGACACCATGTAGTCAGTCACGACATAGTGATCACCGCACAATAACCACCATGGACCAATGCCCGCTGCTTTTATTGTCGCTTAGACCGAACTACAACAGTCATATATAGATAACAGATACAGGCGCCTAGGTTAATAGGTTAGCAAGTTATTAGGGTTAGCGGCGCCACCTACACCACAGGTGACACATCCATTTCTGAAAATACCAATGACCAGCTGCGTGAGGAATGCCAGGACAGTTCATAAATTCACAGAAGGCCTAGGGGCGCACGCGCCAGCAACGCAACCAATTACAAGAATATGTACTTGTAGTAGCCCGGTATGTCCTGCGTGGAAGGAAGGAAGGATGTAGAAGGAAGGCAGGAAGGTTAACCTGGCTAGATCCTAGTTTGCTATCCTGCATGTCGGAAAGGGAACATACGCAAAAAAGAGAAAGGAATGAATGGAGAAAAATTGGAGCGGACAGGTATGTCCAGCGATGAAGCACTAAACGTTCTAGTTAAGTGATTATGCATGAAGGCTTTCAGTCTATAGTCTGGAGTTTAAGTTCGTCCCCCGTAGAAAGCGTAAGAGTTTCTTAATCGCCTTCTAAGCGGATGACAGAGACGGCCAGTGGCCCAGACTCTGCTCCTGCGAAAATGGGCGCCGAGAGTCCAGGTTTCTTAGTGCTGACGACAGCTTCTTTCTTTCAGGTGAGTACCGTGGGAACTCGCACAAAACGTCACGTATCGTCTCGAGCGTGTCGCACGTTTCGCACTCCTAACTTGGTCCCATTCCTATTAAGTATGATTGGGCATTTGCGAATGCCACCCAGCGCCAGAGACGGCAAAGAAGAGTTGCGCCAGACCGTGGAGGCTTAGTGGTTGGGGACGTTGCAGGTGCGGGTCAAGGGCACCAATATGTGCACATGTGAATGCTTCTGTTGACCATTGAGAGATTGTTTTTTCCCGTCCAAGTATGCGGAGGGCCCTGGCTTCGTCCGTCCTGGACAATGGAATGAGGACAGTGGTCGGTGTTTGATGCGCCAGCCTGGCGGCAGAGTCCGCACTTTCGTTGCCGACAATGCCGCAGTGGCTGGGAAGCCACTGCAGGTTCACATCATGACCTGCCTGGGCAGCACGGTCGTACACCAGTCTTATTTCTGTCAGTAGCTCTTCGAGAGGTCCTCGGCACAGGGCTGACTGGAACGACTGAAGTGCAGGCTTCGAATCACAGAAGATAGCCCATCTTCGGCATGAACTCGCACGCACGCACACGCACACATGTGTGCGCATGCGTGTGAGTGTGTGAGTGTGCGTGCGTGCGCGCGCGCGCGCGTGTGTGTGTGTGTGTGTGTGTGTGTGTGTGTGTGTGTGTGTGTGTGTGTGTGTGTGTGTGTGTGTGTGTGTGTGTGTGTGTGTGTGTGTGTGTGTGTGTGTGTGTGTGTGTGTGTCTGTGTCTGTGTGTGTGTGTGTGTGTGTGTGTGTGTGTGTGTGTGTGTGTGTTTACACGATTATACGAAGTTCAAGTTGCACGAGGCAATGGTAAAGACTGTGAGAACTGCTGCATTCCAGGTTGTTCTTCCGTAAGGCCGATGTTATGTGCGAAACACTGTCCTCCTAGAAGGTGTACAGCACGAAAATTTTCAAATACTACTTAGTTACGGGTTGTGTTGCGGCTGTTTATATCCAGAAATTATACCGACGTAATCTAAAACAGCCCTAGTTTATGGCACTCCGAATTTTATTTTGGAGAAATATGCGAGTCCACAGCTGTTCAGCGAATACAGGCATAGGCGCTCGAGCTCGTATTACGATTCTAGTTGTCCGGTGCCCGATCTGACAAAATACCTCAGTGACTGTTTTTTTTTGGAGAAAAAAGCTGGAAAGATCACGTAAATTTTCTTTGTCATTGGGTTTTTGAATGGTGTGTTCGAATTGTTTCCTTCACAGCCGAAACAATTAGCACGACTGCATAAATTACCCTGGGGCATAGCCAATCTTGAGTGATATATTCCTCCTTAACATGTAATCAAAGAAGTATGAGGCATGACAGCTAGGCCATGTTTGTGCTGATAACGCAGATGCTAGCCCGCAGTCGGTGAACGCGATGGTGCATCCAGGAACATCTATGCATCCAGCGGGCTTCTTGTATTATCGTAAGTATGGAACATTTCTGAGAATTTTACAGTATAAATGTTCCATGTAGAGATCTTTAAGAGTACCGAAGGATTTCTGTGCACTTTTTATTTCATTTCTGTTGTACCTCATTTCAAGCAAATAGAAATGGTCCGTTTTTATGAGTTGTACAGTGTTGAAAAAAAAAAAAGTCGTAACACTTGTACTTTGCTGTACTGTTGAGGGAGAAAAACGAAGGACGTCGCTTTCCGCCGGTAACACCATTCCAGGTACAGCTAAGCAATGATACCTTTTTGCGGCTACGTTTACGGGATTTTATTCACAGTTTCAAAGATTAGTTTATCTGTAGTTTTTTGCCTCTTGCCTCAATTCTCAAGTGTCGCTCTAATGCCTGCGATGAAAAACACATTTGGTCTGTTATATTGCTAGAAAGTCTCCATAAAGGTAAAAATGTAGCTTAGATGGGCGATTTCGGAGATTGCATGAAATGTTGGGGTAAAAGGGGGAGTTAGTTTCGCTAGGCTTTGGGAACAGAAAACCCTCCTGCAATATCTTGGGTTTAACGCGAGGCGTGTGATTTTGGAAAGATCCGTAACTGTTGTAACGCATCCCTCTTTATAAGGCCCATTACATCAAGATTTGCCTCCTGTAGTAAGCCGTCAGCGAGAAAAATTTCACAATGCTGGGCACATAAGAAGTGCAAGCCGCCGCAGATTCCCATGCATGTCATTTCGGCTTTGTATAGTTTTGCAGCGCCGAAGGCTGGACTTTTCTACAAAATGGGTCATGGTTGCATTCGAGGCATACGGTGCAGAACTCTTGGTAGTCGTGGCTTGTTAAAATTTTGCTATAATGTGCCGCCAGTTCTTCGTTTACGTGCATAGGCTTGGCCGTGCGCTTCCTAGAACCGGAGTTCTACGAAGCGCACAGGCCACTGCCCCCATCAATAGGGTATTCCTAAGGGTCGTGTTCGCAGCGGCACGGGAACTTCGTCGCAGCACGCCGTTTGTTTGGCCCAGTCGGCTGCCTGCGTAATTTCGCTTGAGACCATGAAAGTGCTTAATGGAACCTTTTAGATGCTACTACATCTCATTCATTCGCCTTGTCCCTCCATACGGCGTTGTTGTTGTCCGTCCAAACCCCTCCCCCATTCTCCTCGCCGCGCGAGCTGCGCTCTCCGCCGCTCACCCCCTCTCCTCTCCGATAGCGAACACTCTCTCGCGAGGGGCATTGGGTTCGATTCGATTGGGTTGGCTTGGCTTGGCTTGGCTTGGCTTGGTTTGGATTGGATTGGATTTGATTTGGAATGGATTGAATTAAAGTGGATTGTGTTGGATTGTGTTGCCTCACAGCCGCGCCACGTTGCGTCATAGCCGTGGTTGTTCCAGCACCGGCGTTCCGATTTCCATCGATGCGTTGAATGGAGCCTAACAATTCTGCTATCGCCAGCGCAACCGTAACAAGCACCGATCACTGTGATAACAGTGATCGCTGCAAATTGCACGGTGGTCCCGTTACTTCACCATCCACTACCCGTACACTTCAGCGACCACAAGGCCATCATCGTTAACGTTACGCCGCTTGGTAAAGAAAGAATACATCATACGCGTTCCTCACACGTTCCACGCAATTAGAGAATCAACCCAACGGAAACACCAAGTGAACCCCCAAGATGCGTCGCATCTCCACAGGGTTCCCCTCACGGGAAGGTGGGATAATTTTTCTCCTAAGACGAAATTGCTGAGATCAGCATACAGAAATGCCTTCTCTAAGCAGTTTTGCTTTATTTGTAATTTTGTTTTTCATAATAAAGGATCTCCCATTCTTGGGGTTCTTCACTCTGAGCTCCATGTCGATGAAATCGGCCCCCATATCTTCGCGAAAGCCCTCCCAAGCTTCCGCGACATGTCTAATGTAATTCCTTTTCATCAGTTTTTTTGTTCAACCTTAGCTCAACGTAAATCATACAGGTGTCATTGAGGTTCGCTCAGGCGGGCTTACTTAAACGCGGGTAAGCTCGGTAGAGCTCAGCTCAGGAGGGACTTGCCTTCGACATCAAGCACAGCATCGTAAGGCGTCATAGGATTGGATTCTGAAGAGTAACAAATGCGGCGTAATGCTTGACTGGAAAGTAAATGCACGGGAAAGCGGAAAGCACACTCCGTGAAGGGATGGCCATCCAAACCTGCGAAACATGAAACTTTCGGCTGGAAAGTGCTTCCATGAGATGCCGAAGTTAGCGAGATGTCCTGTAGAGCTGAAATAGGAGCAGCCTCGTAAGAGCGCCACAAGCGGATCCATGTCGCCAAGAAGGCTTTCAATAAAATGGCAAGAACTGTTGTAGGAATAGAAGCGGGGCCGATGATCGTTCCCTCGATGGAAGGAAAGCAGGAGCCTCTTACGGGGCCGTTAGTGGGGAGCTGTTCGGCACCGCCACATTTTTGCAGAGAAGTTCGAATTCGTGGACGCGTGAGTAGTAGGGATGAAGTAGCCGCAGAACATACGACAGCCTGTGCAAAAGTCAATAAGTTGGCCTTCTGTTGTCTTTGGCATTATTAATAGGCCTGCATGATATTGGGTATTTTCTGATTTATTTATGCGCTCTTTTCCCTGATCCCTTTCAACAGGAGTACTCAGGTGTTCTTCTAAGACTGCCACTTTTTAGTGGTTTCAGACCGCTCTCAAGAAAAAGAGAGTGAAATAATAAACTTTATTAGGCGAAGCTTGCCTTCCGTGTGACAAGTTGGTGGCCTTTGATGATAATCCAACGACTAACCAGGCGGCCCTTGCGATCAGGGAGGTCTGTACCTCCCTGTCGTGAGATGCCAGTGCTTCTCTCTTCTGCTCAGCCGTGGTGATTCCAGGATATAAATTTTGAGGGCCCTCTCACATTATGCGGGATAGGGTGGCTGGGGCTGCACAGAGGGTGCAGTTTGGGTGTGGGGCTTGTGCGGGCTGGATTAGGTGCCGTGGGGTGGGTGTCGATATGTGTTTGCTTGTATTAGTCACCAGGCTTGCTCTTGGGCTGTTGTATGTACCGAGTGTGGTGGTGCTAGCGTTCGGCAGGAGCTCTTGAAGGCTTTTCTCACGCTTGGTGCATGTTATGAAGTGCGAAAACTAAACTGAGAAGACTTGTTCGACATTCCGCTTCAGGATTTGTTTTAAACAACAATTCACTGGGCCTAGGTAGCTGCGTGTCATAATTGAGTGATTGCATGGGCTTTACATAATAAATGTTCTTATTCGTTTCAGCCCGTTCAGCTCAAGCTCAGCGACTGGCGGAACCCATTGTGTGGGAGGTATGATTTGCGTTTCAAACGCAATGCTCATTACTTCAGTGGCTCATTCCTTTCTAGACTTCTTTCGCTACATTAACTGATCGCACGAAATATGACTGCTTGGCTGGTTTTTATTGACTTTCCGTGGCTTCCTTGGTTTCCTCTGAGTTCTCAGTGTACTGACGTAGCCACGCAAACATTATGACCTTTGTTCCACGCCTAATGCACAGCCCAACTACACTCGCAAAACACCAATTTAAACCTAACGGGAACCCACTGCCGTGTTCTCATGGGTCGTACCTCAACATTCATTGAGATATCCTTTCGTCGGTACGGTGCCAACTTTGACGAAAACTGGCGTAGGCCCTAACGCTGGCAAAATGTTTGTAAACTGTGGTAGGAATACCTAGATCGCACATGTGACGGCGAAAAACAGCCCAAAAACTGGACAAACGCGAAGAAGAGTACATTTTGACGCCCCACGATGACGACGGATGTCACCTTTGAGCGGTATTTTTGAACTATACCACGTTACACCGGTTTTATCAGTTTTGTGACATCTAAAAAGTGCTTCCTTGCCATGTCACGAAAATTGCACGATTGACAATGTGCCTTAATTGTAAAGCGCTGCGCATGCTGGTTGGAACGGTATCCCTTAAAGCAGATCCTGTTCGCTTGTTGAAACCAGATCGTTCGTACGAGTAAGTATGCTTAAAAGAGGAACAGATCAGATTAGAAAAAACTTTATTGTTGCCACGGTTGGGACCATTTTCAGGTAGATTTAAATGTGTTTCCGGCTACGGCAGGATTAATAAAGTTCGCGACGTCTTCGGCCACCCGGGCTAGTGAGGCCTAGGGCAGAGGGTATGGGCGGAGCATCGCTACCTCCCAGTGCTCCTCGTTCGTAATTTGAAATAAAATTGGATGCTTTGTAAGAGTTTGTAGGGGTTTTTCTTCGCAGGATCGAATTCAATGTGGTAGGTCTGCGTATTGATGGCAAAAAAAGGGCAAAAACGATTTCTTGGAAGAGGAAGTTTTGTCTTGCGCGCCTTCATTCGAGTGTTCTGATAAGAAGAGGGAGGGGGACGTAGTAAGAAAACAAAGCCACCGTTGTAATTCAGTTCCGGCGGGATGTAAGGACTTGACACTTGCTAAGGCAGCAGGAGGATCTAACTACAATTGACCAATGCCGTCGAATTCGCTTCTAAGTGTAAAAATAGGTACTTCAGCACTGAACTTTGTGTGGACGGGGAGACCCAGTGTCCAAGAACTTTTCGAGAAGCATCTGCCTAGTATCGAGAGATTTCTCTTTGTTCTTACCTTATTATAGGGGGCTTTTTAGCATAACATCGGATAGCTCGAGTGACGTCATCAGGGCGGCGCTGGGAAAGGGGTCGCCCAGAGAGGAAATCTAGCAACGGTTGCTAGCAGCGCCACCCGAACTTGCGGCGGCAGTGAGCAAGACACATCAATGTGAAGGCAGTAGAGGGAATGCGGGAGAAAAGCGTCCGTTCCGGACGTCAAACAGGATAATGGCTTTCATCGCGCTCAACCAGCTAGGCATCGCCCGTCTTCGCGCTTGTGAAACTTGATATTCGTAGCGTGTTTATTCATCCTGGTATGCTCTAGTCGTTCTCGCTCGTTCGCCGCAATTGGCATTTAGCATCCTAAATATATGCTTGCTGCGTGAGTGCAGCCAAGTCGGCGTTTTTCAATTTCACGTTGTGATACCTTCATGCTTTTATTATTTATCTGCAGGGACGCATCAGCGGGCCGGTGACTGGAAGGAAGTTATGCTGTCCACCAAGTTGTCGCTTCTGTCTTCCTGACCCCTCAACAAAAAGATTTTGAACCCAAACGCACGCACAGACACGCACACGCACGAGCAAGCACTCGCCAGCACACACAAACAAATGCGTACATACATGCCTGTATATACACGCATACGTTTATCAGGTTCTTTGTTGCTATTTCAATTGCCACAGATGAATAGAAAGAATGTTTAGCTCAGTTTGCGAAAAGAATGTTTCAAGTCGGAATTCGTGAAAGAGAGGGATAGAGAGCGGAAATGTTTGAAGTGAACCGTGAAGAGACTTATACAGACCACAAAAGTAGCATATTGTTGTAGTTGAAAAAGAGATGGCTGTGGCTTTACTCAGCTAACCGTGGACATGCAAAAGGGAAAGCTTGGCGTAGCCTGTACAATCTTGATTTTATTTGGTTAGCCTTTGATTTAGCTGTAATTATTATACCATTTATCCAAAGCCTGGCTTTCTATGTGGTTGTGGTCACGCTTCTTGGGTTTTCGGAGCCGAGCGGCTCGCTCTTCCTCATTCTCCGATGCTAGATGCGCGCGCTTGGGATACCGGACCCTCTGCAGTGAAGCAGCTCTTCGGGTGATATCGGAGGGGTATTCAGAAGCCACTTCCAGACGACAGGTCAAAGCGTCGAGCCTCCGCGAAACACTCAAGAGGGCTCCGCCCCGCTTTCATGCATGCCCAAGCTCGCCTGCATGCGGCGACTCAGGTGCGGAGGCCGCATACGCCAAGCCGGCAGCAGCAGCGGCGACGGAGGCTAGAGAACGCGGTTGTCGGCGGAGTTCGGCCCGGGGAGTCACGTGATGCGGTAAAGCGCAGCTGCGTTCAAATGAAGGTCAAATCCTCCGTGACGGCGAAACCCATGGCGAAACCGCTCAACGAGATTAGTTAAGCTTTGGTTTAAAACTTTATTTTGAGCCTGGTGATGTGAGAGTGGTCCCTAATTTCATCAGACCATGGGACGACCGTGCTGTCGCAGCCCTGGAGTTGTAGGGCGTGCAAGGCGGCGCTGATAGGGTAGGGAAAGGTAGTAGATAAAGACGGTGGCTTGGTTATGCTCCACTCCAAGGTCATATGAATGAGGTTGCATGAGTGAGGGCAGAATTTATACCCCTGCTACACTGGCGTCTGGAAGACCTTCGAGCCGAATGTCTCTCCACTCAAATACGAATGTTATGTTGCTAAAACTGGCTTTTCTATCGGCATTTAATTGCAACACGCTTCGAGCTCATTCGAGCCGAATGTCCACCGCGCACAACATTCGAAGCCCCAAATGCCTTAGAGACGTAAATGTTCGTACGATCGTACCGCTCCCTCCACGAAATTTTGAAAAATTGACAATGGAAACAGAATAGCAATATACTTCAGCATTTTTCAACAGCGGAGTTATTTAAGCTCGACTTCCAGCAGTGCTGGGCGCCGATCAAAACTGGGCGCATCAAAGTGGAGAGGACAAAAAGGTTTTCGCCCAGAAGTGTGAGGTGAAGGGGCGAGGAGATAAGGAGCCGACGACCAGGGGGGGAGTGCGCGTCACGGCGCAGTTGTTAGGGTAGGCAGGCGCTCGTCAGGGTTTGGCTGGGCCTAGTGATGACGTATACTCTGATGTGCAGATGTTCTGCTAGGTGAGAGGCGGAGTCCGCTCGGTGGCATCAGTGTCCGATCTACCGATAAGATGGCCAGATCTAAGGAAGTGCTCTGTCCCAAGGAAAAAGCGAGGCGCCGGCGAAGGAAGCGGGAAGCTAATTGTGAGCGTGTCAAGCTGCATCGAGAAGATACTGAATTACGGGCGAGGACTGTAGAAGTTAAGAAATTCGGCCACCTTCTCGATTTTGATGCGAAGACTGCCGCGGATCGCGACGCAAGACAGGAGCCCGACAGCCGGTCGCCCGTTCGTTGGGCTGGTCACGCAGAACTGCTCAAGCGGGAGGCGCGAGCTGGGCCTGTGGCCCCGTTCCTGTGCAGCGGCCTCTTTATTGCCATCATCATTGTCGTTCCTCAACACACTCCCCCGCCGCCGATACTGATGACCTTGGCGGGTTAGCCACTGTAAGGTTAATTTGTACTTGTGCAAGGCTTATGCCGCCAGAATCTAGACCGAATAAGAAGTTAAGAAGTTTGCGGTCCTTATGGGCTCATGTGAGGAACGCCAGACGAAGACCTCTCACTGCCGCAGTACCTTGCTCAGTGATATTGCGTCGATAGAGGGGACTGGCGCCAAATATAGGGGTGCAGGATACACCAAAACGTTGCATACGTGCGCTCAGGCGACCAACACGATGTGACGCGCTCGCCAGGGGTTCAAGTTGGCAACCGCAGCAGCTAGCGAAGTTGTCAGCTGGCTGCGGTGGTTTCCTCTAGGGTTTCCATGTTTACACCCAAGTAGCAGTCGTAAGTCTTGGTTGTGGTGGTGGTGGTTGTCGTTTGCGGGAGTGTGCCCCTAAGAGTCTCACTCCCCCAAATAACAGTCCTACGACTGAGCGAGATTTAGTTTCTTTCCGGAGAAACGGCAAAAGCAACACTCCTGCTCCGCAACCTCGCTCACGAGGGATTGTGATGTGCAGATGATTACGATGTCACCCGCATACGCGGAAACGTCGAGTTCTTCACACCTCAAAGCCGAGGCCCCTCAAAACCCAACCTCTACCGGTGGGATAGTGCTCCCTCCAACATTACACTTGTGATGCCGGCGTAATATTCTTCCAGCCATTTCATCATTGTTTTCTCTGTCCCACTAAACTGATAAAATTGGCAAACTAAGGTTAGTGCTTTTTCTGGTTTTGTGTACGTCATTTGTACCGCGTTTGTAGTTACCTGGTCACGACTTGTCTTTTTCCTAATTTTCTTCCTCTCATTTTATCTTTTATTATAAACCGCTGTCCTCTCTTTCCCTTTCATTTCTCATATCCCCTCCCCCTGAGTAGGAAAGCCAACCGGGCAGTATCCTGGGTAACCTCCCTGCCTTTCCTGTACTGTTCCTCCTTCCTCCTCTATTTCACAGTTCCAATAGTGTGTGAAAAGAAACGTGTGGTCGACCTGTGGCTAAATTCTGACTTGCATTTGTTTGAAAAATGCCCATTTCACGTGCATTTAAATTGTGACCTAGTCGCACTTGCGGTACCTCTGACCAATGACCTGCCCCGAAACTGCCACCCCGCCTTAGTTGTGCTGCATCGCATCCACGCTATTTGCTTTCAGCAAGTCAGATCTCGCTGGAAATGGACGCCTTGTAACGAAGATAAAATGGACAAAAGTAAGAAGGACGCCTCTTATCAAAAGCTTTTCGAGGTGTAGACAGAACACCGCAATAAACATCACACCCATCCCTACGGCTTTACAGGCATTCGATGTCAGTTATTGCTTACTGAGTGACCTTAAAAGCCGTAGGCATGATCTCCGCTTGCCACACTTCGGAGGGCATCTGGAGGCGTCGGGTTAGGATGCTAGCAAGAATGTTATCGCAGGTCGACAGGAGTATGATTGTCCGGAAGTCTGTTGCTGCCGGTAAAGAATTGGATTTTGTTTTTCGGATGATAGGAACGAGGTGGCGTTTCCGAATGGAGAGAGGGAAACCCCTCACAGGTCTTTTTAAATGGCCGCTAATAGGGAGGTCCGGTCTCTGCCTGATGGCATACGGCGATGATCCCGTCCGGTCCCGTAGACTTGTTTTAAGTGCGAATGCACTTTATAAGCGACCCTGAATTCCGTTGACCGCCGTCCGTCCACATAGCAACAGCTGCGGGTGCGCGCGCTCCTCGTCTTCCTTGGCAACGGGGGGAGATGGCACATACCCACGTGGGGGATTGGCCAGGAATCTCCTCATCTTCCTTGGCAAGGGGGGGAGATGGGCGCGCGCTGCCTGGCCGCTGACATGGCACATACCCACGTGGGGGATTGGCCAGGAATCGGGCGTGAGAAGGGCTAATGCACCCGCTTAAAGGAGTACTGACACGAAATTTCAATGCTGAGATCCGCTCTAGCAATCAAGTACAACGACAACACAAATAGGTGTCTGTGCATGGCACATACCCACGTGGGGGATTGGCCAGGAATCGGGCGTGAGAAGGGCTAATGCACCCGCTTAAAGGAGTACTGACACGAAATTTCAAAGCTGAGATCCGCTCTAGCAATCAAGTACAACGACAACACAAATAGGTGTCTGTGAATAAATGCATCTTTCTTTCTTTGTAGTTGTGTGTGTGTGTGTGATCTCTCTTTCGCGAACATTACCGAACCGCGCAAATTCAACTCCTGCATTCGCACTTTCACATTCTTCCCCTCGGGGAAATGCGGGGACATTTTTTAGGGAGTATTTTTGATTTCGTGATGTACCTTCCATGCAGTTTAAGGCGAGTTAATTTGGTCTTTTTTGTCCTCAGCAGCTACAGTGGGTTAGAGAGAGAGTACTTGGGAATACATGCATTCGGACGTCGGTCTAAACAAGAAAAGTTCTTTGAAACAGTCACAAAAGGCCACCGCAACTTCCTCCCGCCCATCTACCGTGTCTCCCCTGTCGCTGACGTAGTTCATGTTATTGAGGGGGACGCAGTATCATAAGCATACACATAATCCTTTTCGGGGTTGGAGTTCTGGGTTGCCGCTTATAATAAATGCGGTGTTTTGACTGCCTCTGAGACGCCCCTTTTTGGGATGGCTTTCCCTGACTTCGCCCTCAGTATGTATGTATGCATGTATGTATGTACGTATGTATGTATGTATGTATGTATGTATGTATGTGTGTATGTATGTATGTATGTATGTATGTATGTATGTATGTATGTATGTATGTATGTATGTATGTATGTATGTATGTATGCATGTATGTATGTATGCATGCATGTATGTGTGTGTGTATGTATGCATGTATGTATGTATGTATGTATGTATGTATGTATGCACGTATGTATGTATGTATGCATGCATGTATGATTGCATGTATGTATGTATGTATGTATGTATGTATGTATGTATGTATGTATGTATGTATGTATGTATGTATGTATGCATGCATGCATGCATGTATGTATGTATGTATGTATGTATGTATGTATGTATGCACGTATGTATGTATGTAGGCATGCATGCATGTATGTATGTATGTATGTATGTATGTATGTATGTATGCATGCATGCATGTATGTATGTATGTATGTATGTATGTATGTATGTATGTATGTATGTGTGTGTGTGTATGTATGTATGTATGTATGTATGTATGTATGTATGTATGTATGTATGTATGTATGTATGTATGTATGTATGTATGTATGTATGTATGTATGTATGTATGTATGTATGTATGTACGTATGTGCCTGGGCTCAGCCTTCCGGGCCAAAGTTGAAAGATTTCGTCCGAAAGACGTTTATATAAGCAGAACCGTTCGAACCAGCTAAATCTCCTGGCTAAAGTCATACACGTCCCTATTATTAGCGCCCATTACCCTCAGGTACAATTCAAAGCTGAGTTAGTCCCTGCGTCATTTTATTCAAGAATACACCCTGGATTGGTTTCTGAAATAGCAAATAAAAAAACAACGCATTTAAATACCGCAGAAACACTCCCGCACGTGCGGGATTGCAGAAGGAACAAAAACAACAGAGTTCCCGCTGGTGTTGTACCAGCCAGAGCAGGAAAAAAAATATCAAAATGCTCTCTGTCCAAACAGATGGCGCACCGTAGGCGGGAAAATTGAATTGCATTGAAAAGCCTCCAATAATTTACTACAATTGGCAGAGGAGAGGAAGAGAAGACCATTAGTGGTGACGGCGGAGAGTGAAGGAGGAGCTATTTTGCAGCAGCTGCCGACGACTACCGCCTTTGGACGCCATTAGCAGTGAGCAGGCAGATAGGGAGCCACCTTTTTGCGTGCGACAGTTACATTAAGTTCTCAGCCGTGGCTGCGAACTAAGTCGTGAGACTTCTGACTTTGCCGTCGCTCAGCCCTAGCATTCACCAGAATGCCCGCGGTGAATGCTAGGGGGAAGAGTGTGCTCACTGGTTTAAAGCGAAGATTAATTTACGTGGCTAGATTTCCGTGCACTTTCATTGCGGGCGAGAAAAATACGGCATGCGGCCTAATCAACTCGGAAGAAAAGGCTGTAACTCTTGTCTTATAGAAATCTTCATGACAAAAGTTAAAGAGAAATTTGCCGCTAAACAGACTCTATCATTATGCCGATGTTTTATTTTTACAATAGTTTATTCACCATAAATGAGTTCGCACCTTTTCCCAAAATTCTGTGTCACGACTGTGTGGGGTGCTAAACAGCTTCGCTAGTCATGCACCTGCACAGAAAATACTGTTAACGTTGTTCGTCTCAACAGATCACCACATTTGTCGATGTTCATAGCTCTGCAGCGACACACAGCGCAGGGGATGCATACTGATGGCAACGGCCGCCAATCAACCTCGGCAAGGACTGTAACAACGAACGACGGAAATTTGCCTTGGGTTCAGTGCTCGAGCAGAATTCGTTTTTACAGGGGAATTAACGGGAGTTGTCCTTGTTCTCAATTAGTTTCGTTTCCGTCATGAGAAATTGTGCTAAAAATAGCGATTGTAACAGCCAATGACCTGGGTTGTAATTGTCCCTGTTATATCTGTTCAAGCTCTAGAAGAGTTCTAAAAACGAAGCGTGGGTTATAGCAAAAAATACATATCGATAATCCGCACTTGCCATGAAACTTGCTTTCCAGAAAAAGCAGCGTTTGTTTGCACCATAATTTGTGAGCTGGCTCAAGGAAACGGACTGGGTTCTTAGCATAGGAACACATAACTGCAGTGTCGCTGTCTCTTTAAGGTGCGACCGTTCGGCTTGATAACAATGTAGGCGGGAAAGGCACGCGGAAAAAAAGAAAAGTCGCAAAAGTACCATTACACCTAACGTGCAGTACTGACGAAAATGGCTTCAGAAAATGAAGCACATATAAACGGAGACTTCAAATTAGCGTGAGAGTGGCATAACGCGCACATCGAAGAAAGCACTGAAGAGACGGGGAAATACGGCCGCGTCCGTCGAATGTTTTCCCCTCCAAGAGGTGGTCTCCGACAGTGACAGCGAGAACCGCGAACGTTCGCTGTTTCCGGCTGTATAAGCATCGCCCGAAGAGCCGTACGGGCCTTTCAACTCGCGACCTCCCTCCTATAGCCGTCCAATATTTTCTCCCCGTCATGGCCGAGCTTTCGGCGAAACGTGCGGCGACGACAAAAACGCTGCTCCGCAGGTAGAATTCACCGCGATATTGGGAAACCGTGCGAATTGGGGCGTGATGCGACGAATTTTGGCTTGTCCAAAGGGCCCAAATTCCTTGCTTGTGGCTTCGGCCATGGTGCACTCTTTGCAAACCAGCAGAGTGAACCCATAATAAGCGATCCCTTTCAGTACGCGAACGACCTTTCTTTCGAAGTTCATTTTTTCGTCTGCGCGATGCCAAGCGGCCGAACATTTTGTATATACGCCACGTACGGCTCCGTCGATGTCTAAGCACGAGTCGCGGGCTACGTTTTCGCTGCAAGCTGGTGGTCAACTGGCTTTTCCCATATCTCACAGAGCCTTGCTTTGAAGCCATCCAAAATAGAAAGTTCCGCTTCATGCGTTTCATATCAAGCGAGTTCGGATCTGTTCAGGTAGAAATGAACATTTGCACGCATGTGGGTCGGTAGCTGAAAAACTAGCCGCCACTCTGCCCGTTATCCACTTCCACTTATCGACCATAATCACTGACTCACAAGCTGCATGCAATGCCGTGCGGAACTATTTCTTTCCTGGGGGAGCCACATTTATGCTACCGCAAACATAACCATCATCATCAGCAGCAGCATTATCATCATCATAATCAGTTATATTGTTTTTATGGTTGTTTTTGAAACACATCGTAATTTATTTTATTTGAATACTTCGGCAGCGTCTGTAGGGTGCTGCTACGATTACAGGTATGCACAAATAATCACGATTGACCCAGCAACGTAAAACCAAGTGAAACCCAGCCAAATATTCGCTGTGCATCACAGATGCTGGAGAGCACAGTAAAAAGGTCAGTTAGTGACTTCATGACGACTGTGCTTTCTACACGAGGCAACGGTAACGATCACGATTTTAAACCGTTTTCATTTATCAATGCAAAAGCGCAGTGCACATCAAAATGAATAAAATTTAAAAAAAATTAGAAAAGAAACTTATACTTAAAGCATAGATATATATATAGACAGAAAATAAGGGTTATCAGTCAAGAAAACCTCGGAAAGCAAAGGGGGGGTTGTGGTTATACATGCCTCCTAATCGCGAGCATACTTAAACGACGAAAATTGGCAAAACAGGTGATTTAAATAAAAAAGCCAGTTGAAGAAAGAAGTTATGGTATACGTTAACATGTGCATATAGATTTACCCATGTGTGTAACAATAATAATTTATTATTAGAGTACGTGCATGCACAACGGATGATTTGTTTTAATTTTGTTTCGGTTATTCCTGCTGTCTCGTACACCGATATATTAGTAAAATTGCACTAGTATGATACGGAAGCTTCATATTTCGTAATATACAGCCGCACTGCCGATATGTCTAATGACAACTTGTTGAAGCGTGAGCAATTATGCGATTGGTGCAAGCCGCTTAAGGAACCATGGTTCCCTAAGAAATCTGAACTGGTTAGCGTAAAGAGTTATTGGTCATACTGCACAGTGTAGCGGGCTAGCATCACGATAGTACGACCAGGATACAAAAAGCAAAGCCAATATACCATCGATCCTTTGATTGATACCGGAAGCATCGAATATTTGAACGGGGAGGTTAGCTTTCCAAACGCTTTTCATACGAAAGCTTTTCCACGGTATATCTGCTGAACAGGGGCAATGTCGAAATCGCTATATTTTCATATTTGAGGTTATTCATGAGGCAAAAAATATCGTCTAACTACTGACCAGCGATTTCGACTGAATATCGTCTGATCCTGAGCAATTTTGTCTAATTCAGATAAACCTAACTTTGCTGTAGCCGTCTGGGGCTCAGCAGAAGTATTCAGGTGCCTCTTGACTGGGGGAGCCCGTGGTCCCCTATTTGTACATTAGGGGGAGCCATCACTCCCCCTGCACCCCTGTTCCGACACTTCTGGCTTCCGGTAACGCGAAGAAGCTGCCAGTACTGTTGGGATTTCGTGGCCGCCAAGGAATCCAATCCAATCCAGTGCAAAAAGTAACCGCACCGAAGCGGATTTTTTTCTTCATTCCGCCTGATCGTGGTGGTGGTGGAATGCATGCATGCATCGTGGTGGAATGCCTGCATGCATTCGTGGAATGCATGCAGGCAACCATACGTGTGCGCCGCGATATCTGTGGCCAAGCGTCTGTTGCTAGGCGATGTTGTGCGCACGGCCCGCAGATCAGATACCCCACTTCTCCATGCAACCGTGCGAGTCCGCCGTCACTCGTTACGTCGGGCTCCGCGGGGTGGCGGTACTTGTCCATGCTAAGCACGATTGTGAAACACATGACTGTGTTTCACGTTACAAACTCTTCCGAACGCAAAGTACTGCCTCGAGTTCAATGTGAGTGCGATTAATAACATCTCTGTTGACGCCGCCTTTTAGAATCGGGTTGGAACGGAGCAGATGACGCACGCCGATGTTTTTTTTTTTCTTCGGCGTGCGGCCGCAGTGGCCCAAGCCGCGCCGTGTCCGTGGCGCATCGGCCATATCTGTGGCCGTTTCCAGCATTGTCAAGCGAAGAAATTGACCGCTAAACTTTTCAACGAATACCGTCTATTGTGTGTTTACATCTCAGTTTCCTAAATCGGGCCCAGAAGCCTCGAAAAAGCTACCGATCCTGGGCAATCCCCCAGTGGGTATGCGCCACAAACAAAGGAACAACAACACGCGATCCACGTGCACCCTCATGCCCGGTGGAACGCTCGGCGCGTTCGCTGCGTGGTCAGTGTCGGTGTGGGGCTATTACGTTCACATCGCCTTGTGCTTTAATTTGCCGTCTTAACGTCATGCTTCGTAAATCGTTGCATCCGACAAGCTGTGGAGTTTCGGGAAGCCAAGCCACAGCACTGACGCTTAGAAGATTCTTATCGCACCAGCCCTCCGCATCGCTTCAACATGAGTACCTTCGGCTGCGCTTGCGAACAAGAGCCCCACTTGGCATGGAAGAAGAAGGTTCCTCGGACGCCCCGCCGCATTCGGGCAGTCCCACGCCGTCCTCAGGCAGTGACGCCACTCAAAGCCTGGGTGCTTTGACCGCAGTGGTTCAAGGACCGTCAGAACCCACGTTGTATTCTGCCTGTAATGAAGCTGAACGTCCGGACACCGCCAGGACCAAATATGCTCCTGAAGGCTCTTCAGAGCCTCCGCCGTGCACGACCAGCAGTGCCACTGAAAGCCTGGATGCCGCCGGAACCGCTAACGTGCCTAAAAGCGCGCCACAATTACCTCTGTGGATTGCAGGCAGTGTGCACAAGGAGAGCACCATCAGGCACGCTCACCGCGATTTGGACGAGAGTAATAAGGAAGAGGAAGAAATCAGAATCGACACTCTCGACGTTCCCAGCTTGCCATGGCAGGTCGCTAAGTTACGCCTCGAGCAGCACCAGCCACCGCCGCACCCAAGTGCGCTGGAACCGATCTACCAGATGATGCGGCAGCAGGTATCCCACTTCAGGAAGCTGCACGTAGAGCAAGAGTGCCTGGGCGGCCAGCTAGTTTGCGTCGTCTGCCGGAATGTCGAGACCGCTCTCCTCACGATCCAGGAGATCGGGAGGAAAAACCCGTCGATGCGCGCATTCGTGCTGGGCAACATCGGCTTCATGGGGGTTCTGGTCAAGCTGTGCCGCCTCGACTCGCCGGTCCCGCCAAACATCTGCGGTGTCCTGGGGCCGGACATCAAGTTGTTCGTGGAAAAGCGCGGCTACTGCGACGGCGGCAGTGTCTCGACCCTAGTGAAGGGTCCCCCGATCGACAAGCTCTGGGAACGCTTCTTGGACGAGGCGGCGATGAAAATGAAGTGGGTCACGTACTCGGTCCGCGTCCGACCCCCCACAGGGCGTGGAAGCGATGCTTGTGTCGAGCTTGCCTCGTCAGGTGAACGTGTAGCCTCACCCGCGGCTATCTACGCGGGGTCCTTCTATTTGTCCTTGAACGTTTCGGGCTGTCTGGACGATCAACACCTGTGGATAATAAACGGCACCCAGGTGCGGGCGAACGTGGATGGCAGGCTTCCGGCGGAGGTGCCCAGGTCCCCTCAGAAAGGCCGTCGAGAGAACGCCCCCAGTGTCGGTGAAACAGCGAGCCTGGGGACGTCCGAGGAACGACTGGAAAGTGTGCTGGTCCTGGAATTCACTGAAGTGACCATGGTGTGGTGCGTGGATCGAGGCAGCTTCCTAAAGAGCGCTGGAGCAAACTGGTCTACCTGCTTACCGATCGCGAGGTCCAACCATCGGCGGTCTTCCTCGCGGTACTCCAGGATGGGAAGCCGGCCCATTTCCTGAGACTCCTCAGAGAAAGCGTGACTGCATTGCAGGTTCTCACCCGGTAGAACGCCTATGAAGCGGATTTTCACCGCTTAATGGTTTCCACGATGACAACTCGTGGAGCCATCGATGTGCTGGTCACCCACCTCACCTGCCCCGACTACGAGACGGTAATGACGAGCACCATGTGCTTGACGCAAATGTGCCGCCTGCTCAATGGTCGGCAAGCCGTTTTCAAGGCGGGTGGCGTCAAGAGGGTTTTCGTGCGCCAGAGGAAGTCTGCCAGCGATCCTCCGGAAAATGAGCCCCCTTTGGAGGAGCGTGAGAGGCAGAGGCTTCTCATCCATTTCCAGACTCTATTCTTTTGCAACTGGTTGCAGATTTATACGCTGGTGGGCAGCGACATGATCGGTGTCCTCTACAAGATCCTGGCAAGTTCGCTGAGGAACGGTTCTACCAGCTGCCTCGCCCAGCTGTGCCTGCACTTGGTGCTGGACTCCGGTTTCAAGGAATGGAGGGCTGGCTTTCCGGCGATGTCGTGGTCAGTGCAATCTCCCGCTGCCCCTTTTCTTAACCACAAAGTCAAATGACGCGAACCACGGTTGAAGGTGAACTGTGAATTCACTAGTACGCCATGGCCGCCCGGGCATTGCTTGCGTGGCACCCGCTGCTTTCATCGTCATTGCAAGACGACACGCCCGGTGCTACGCGACTCCGTTTCGTTATTTTTGTTCCTGTCATATAACACCTTTAGCGCGAAATAAATCTGGCATGGTGAAAATACGTTTCGTTTATATTTGGAATATTAAAGGAACTTGAAATAACGAATCAAGAAGTGCAAAAAATGTTCATTGCTTAAATGTTTTCTTAGAGTCCATATTTGTGAAGATTGCGGCTCAAAGCAGTAACACGAATGAAAGGCAAAGAAAAAAAAAACGCACTTCCATATCTGAAACTCGCAAATGATCATTGCAGGAAAAGTACTTACGTAGTCCATTTGGCACAAGTTCTTCAAAAAAAAAGTCTATTTCGAATGAAATAGGTAGAATCTGTCTCTCTGAGACCTCAAACAAAGAAAAATGTCGCACTTCCTGCAGCCGACGTGGCTCTTGGACGAGCATCCCTATTTCCTGCAGCGTTACGCGTTGGGTATGTCCATTTGCTGTGGCCAGTGGTCCTCTGAAACATCTGAAACATCTCCATTGGCTATTTTCATCAAGAATACTTCTGCTGTTGCATAGTGGAATTTGTGACGTTTGGATGCATGATCTCGAAGTCCTGGAAACAAAACTTTTCGGCGTAAACATCATTTACTCCAGGCGGAACTGAGAAACAGCGAAAAAGCAGCATTTCAAAAAAGGATTGATTGATTGTGGTTGTTTAACGCGCCGACGCAAAGCAGGCGGTGAGGCGTGCCGTAGTGCAGGGCTCCGGAATAATTTTAACCACCCGGGGATCTTTAACGTGCGCCTAAATCTCGTACACATGGGTGTCTTTGCTTTTCGCCTCCATCTGAAAAGCGGCCGCCGGGGCTGGTTATCAAAACCGCGACCTCGGGCTCAGCAGCACAACGCCTCAGCATTTAAAAAAAGGGAGGCACTGAGGCGCAAAGTCCACGATCATGGACGCAAAATTTGGCGGTGCCTTTCAGTCATTCTAAATAGTTGCCTACTGCCAAACTCTTGTTCAATAGCGTGCTAGATATCGTAGCTATTACTAAAAAATGCAAAACTTTGTTCCCACTTGATAGGTACGACGTAAAAGATTAAAAAATGAGAGCCACTTACATGTCCCGTTATTAAAAGTGGACGGCGTCCATTTTGACTTCTGTTTATGATTTCATTTTCAAGTAGGTGCAACAAATGCCATCACAGGTTCTTGGCACAACATGTAGAGATTGAGGGAGCAGCGTTTGCGCGTGAGATTGGAAAGTGATTTTCTAGATACGGTGGTGTGAACTTGGCGTCCACAAATGCGGACTACGTACTGTCCCGTCGAATGCGAGCGCTCCTGTCCAGGGTGCTGTAAATAAACTGGTGCGGGTAGGAAGCGAGTACAGAGGAGAATAAAGAATGGAAAGACCCAGCCGTTAAAAAAAGCAATGTTGAGGAACAGGACCCAAGGCCATGGCTCTGCTGAAGACGCGCTTTTATCCCCTCTCCTTTCACAAGTTCATGATGATGATCGTACCCTCCTTACATACTCCCGCCTGCGACAATGATCGTATCCTCCTGATCGTACCCTCTTGATGATCGTACCCCCTGAACATACTCCCGCCCACGACAATGCAGAGTTTTAGCACTCCGTATAAGCCGTCAGTTCAGTAGTTACCGTGTTGACTGGGACCAGACTGCGCCTGCGCTCGCGTAAAGGGCGAGGAGGTCGCCCCCACCGTAGCAAATGCGCGGGCATGGCCAGGCGGGCATCGGAACTAATCCCCCCCCTACCGTGACGAATGCACAAGTTCGGAGACGGGTCCCGGTCAACACGGTATACACATGTACAATACAAAGCATACGGAGTGCTTAAACTCTCGTATGATGCCGACGCACATACGTGCAATATGACTGCGGAAGAACTAGAGAAATAAAATGACGATTCTTTCCGCAGTCTTGAATGTCGTTATGTCGGTCAGTCGCAGATCGTCAGCTGTTTTCTTCTCCAACAGTACTTTGAAGTTCGATGCTGCTTCCTAACGATGGTCTTCTTTACGATCGGCGATGAAGGTATAACAACAATCTGTTGCGCTTCACGCAAGACATAGCGGACAGTAAAACGTTTAGGTAGTCTCTCATGTCGTCTTGATAGGAATTCTGTGTGCGGCTGAACCTTTCTTTAGTGACCTTGCCTTCTAAAAGTTGAGCCCATAATTCCCTTTGGCCAGACAGAATGAGTTCGTTGTTTACGGAAAGGTCCAGTAGTTCTAATCCCAGGGCTGATTCTGGAAGTCTCACTATATTTACTCTGCTGGTGCCGAAGTCTGTGTCTCTTGCACCGGTTCAAGCCGGTTTTCCTGAAGTAACTGTTTAAGAGCAGAGGTGCTTCAACAACTGGCTTCTGGTGATCGGTTACTCACTGAAGAAGCTGTATAGAAGGTTCTTCATGCTCTCCCTTTTGCGGCTGTACACATTCCCTTTGAGACGGCGGCGTTGCGCAAATTACAAGGCTACAGTTGTCAGCTGAAAATGGGGTGCTTTTTGCTGGTGTCGTCTTCGTTACTCGTGATCCGTCGGGGTAATCGGATGGCTTATCACCAGCAGCTGGAGAAGTAGTAGTGGGGCTCCACGATGGTTTGACGGGTGCGACTTGATGGGCGGTTGCAGGTCTCGATGAAAGATTATCCTTCGTGACTTGCTGCGTGATAGCCTCTGTACGTGTCAATCGTATTTTAGATATCTTTTCCCTCAGCAGCCACTTCGTGCAAAAAAACATGTATTAGTAATTGTCTGACTCTTCATAATCACTTTCCTCGTAGTCTAACAGATCACGGATCTGTCCATCGACATTTGTTAGCTCGTCCAGCTTTTGGATGAGAGATTCCCGAAGGGTTTCAAGCATACCTATTATCGAAACTGGTGAGCTAAGAAAGTTTTCTGTCATTTTGACGAGCTCGGAAACCTCTTCCCGGAGAGTGTCCCTTGGCTCTTTTAATTGACCCACGACATCGCTTTCTTTCGTAGGCTCAATGTCGACAGGGAGGGTGTTCTGGCCACGGTGCTGCCGCTGGACATCTCCGTGTTCCAGGTGTGTGGTGCGATGCGCCGAGCAGCCAGCCATGACTAGCGCAGTTCAAGGGCAAGGCGTAGAAGTTAAGGAGGTCAAGGCGTGTTTCGGGCTTCGCGTGTCTCGAAGTCGCTCTGCGCTGTCATCAGGAGTCCACTGGGCCGTTCCTCCCGGGTTTCACGGTACCAGAATGTTGAGGAACAGGACCCAAGGCCATGGCTCCGTTTAGGACGCACTTTATTCCCTCTCCTTTCACTAGTTCATGGTGATGATCATAACCCCCTTGACACGCCGCCTTCGTCCTTTTAATGCGCAGCTCTCTGGCGGCCCTTTCTGAGCTAAGCCGAGTCGCCGTCGTAACCGAGTGAGCGATGGCAAGACCGAATAGTGAAAGAAAGCAAAGGGGCCAGTGTCGCGAAATTGTGAGGGGAGGGTGGTTTGCGCTGGTGACGCCAGCGCCCTCCGAAAGTGTGCTGTGGGGAAGGGGGCGTCTCGCGCCCACATGAGCGTCTCGTACGGGCACTAGACGCTCATGACCATACGAGACGCTCGTCTGCGCGACACCGGCGAAAACGCGAAGGTGGCGTACGCGTGAAGATGGTGCGGGTTCCTGGCCTAAGACACGGGTCGCCGTCCCTTCCTGAGATGCAATTTGAGCCGCTGACGCAGAGGCTCATCATCGCTCCCGTCGAGAGAACCCACGAAGAAGTGCCCCTAAGCGCACTGCTGCTGCGCCCAAACATCGCATTAGGGAGCATCGTAATAGGCAGCCAATTTTAAATGCATAGCATTTTAGTAACTCACAATGTCACGCGGCGTTGGCGTGCCTTGTCGTAGTCCGCATGCGCGTCTTGTCGTAGTCCGCAGGCGCGCCTTGTCGTAGTCCGCAGCCAGGAAGAAATAACAGTTTCCGGCGCCCGGTTTCGAACCCATGACGCCGCGGGCGGAACGCAAGGTGCCCGGCGCACTACCGACCGAGCCACGAAACCGACACAGATTTCGATGCACCGAAAGCGCCTTATATCCTTCACTCATTTCTCGTTTGTTTCGAAAGCGCCACAAGTTGTCCCGCGCCTCCAAAAGATGGCGACACGGGTCCCGCGATCGAGAGATACGACTTGCCGGCGCACCCCCTCGGAAATGCTGTGCATTTGATCGTGCCCCTCGCGAGGGGGATGTCTTCTTCTTTGGCGCTTTGTAAAATAATTACCGATTTGTCAACCGGATAAACGATGAAAAGTGGGCTAATTTGAGCCAGTCTACGCAGTGCAAGCAAATACGGGAGCTTGACAAATTCACTTCAGTGTCCCTTTAAGGCCGAGGCTTGTCCGGCGTCCGGCGTCCGTGCTCACGGCACAGCAGCGCGTAAATCGGAACATCTGCGAACAAAATGTTCACAAAAGGCTAGCAAGAAGAAAATAAAAGGTTCACAAAAGATTTGAGAAAGAGGGAGAGAAAGAGACGCACACACCGTGTAAATCGAAACGTGTGTGAACAAAAGGTTAACAAGGGCAAAATAAAAGGTTCACACCCATACAAAAATATTGTATGGTCGGCTATAGAATTATGGTGGGAGGGGGGCCCAATAAGGCGTTTCACGTCTCCTCGTTTTCGACGTGTGCGGGGCCTGTGCCGCTCTCCAGCACAAGTCAGGAGCTCCTTTTGTGTGGAAGACAAACATCCCGATGTGTTCTCTAACTGTGCGGTAATCACCGAAATAATGGGCCGTTTAAAATATGACGGGGGGGGGAGAGAGAGAGAGAGAGAGAGAGAGAGAGAGAGAGAGAGAGAGAGAGAGAGAGAGAGAGAGAGAGAGAGAGAGAGAGAGAGAGAGAGAGAGAGAGAGAGAATCAACTTTTACTGAGCCCTTTAAAACGGCTCGCGCTTCCCAAATACGTGCAGCTTCGGGAGTTTTTATTTTTCTCAACATCGGCTTTAGCCCAATAGCTATCGATATGCAATGTGGCTAAATTGTTTTATGTAGGGTGTCGAAGGGGAACAGAACGGAATCCAAAAGTGGAAGCGAACCGGTATTTTTGCCGGAACTGAACGCGAACCTCAACCCTTAATGTTTGAGCCCGCTGAACCCGAACCCGAACTGCGCGGAAAACGTAAATAGCGTTTAGGGGTTCACGACGAAACGGTTCGACGACTTTTTGTCGATAATGTGCGGTCGATATTATTCGGGAATTTTCCATTTCACTAAGGCCAAATTTGTAACCTTTCACGCCCTTTTCTCTTTAAGAGCATAACAACAGTATCAATGGTCTATACGTGCGCGCAATGTGGGGGAAGGTGTTCGCCAAAATGATGCGGCGGATTTTGCTGTTGGCCGTGCATAGAGTGTGCAAGGCTGAGCAAGACGGCATCCTTAGGGCGATATGGAACGTCTACTTTGCCTTTCCCTGGGTGCGACTGTGCAAGAGCAACCAGGCCGCAAGATGACTGCAGTTCCCAACTGCGAGGGCCCACACCCTAAACCTGCCACCTCATTGCATTTCATAATTTGCTTAATAAAATGTTGGAACTCCTGTAATGTGTAAATACTTGACAAGTGACAAATATAACGTTTCTCGGCAAGATTACCCTGCCCCACATCACACACTTCCCAAAGACGAAACAACCATCCGCCTGCTTTAAACCAACACTTTCCTTCACCGAACCAGGCTCCATTCTATGAACCCTAACCGATACTCAGCAGAATACCAGTATTTTTACCAACCAGGCACCCTGTCTCACATAATCCTAGGGTGTCCACAAAACCCAAACCTTCCCTTCTCCTCTCCCTCTCTCTGAGGTTTAAGAAAACCTGACGACCAGCGGTTCACTGGAAGCCCGGCTTCTTTTAGCGTCCAGAGCTAAGAGTGCCCCATCGTTCCTGGATCTTTAGACTGAGGGACCCCTCTTTGAGAATAGCTCCATACATGCTTCTACCCCCCACAAACGGCCACTTGCACACGCGCACAATGCAGCGCACCGTCTTACCTTGCCGTCACGTGACAGGATGTGCTGTGGCCTGGTGCGACGTGTACAACGGCCATTCGTGTGCCCCATACGGTTCATGTCTACCAAGGAAGCACATGCACCCCTACATTGTGTATCCTGCCATACACACCGGCATTTCACAAATGTAGTACCCACTTAAAGCAGCCTCTAATTGCGCGGTGAGACACGGACAGTTCTCTGCCTTGGAGAAAATGTAATTTATATTGTAATTATCATGCAGTTCCACTCGGAGAGAGAAAAATTTATATGTTCTTTTTGCTAAAACCTCCTCATTCCAGAGTGCCACTGGGTCTCCTCATTGGTGGGTTTTCCGGCCCGTCTAGACAGGCTGGTTTCTGTCTAGACTTTCTGGGGAACTTTCTGGTTCTGCCTATGGTTTTCCTGACAAAGCCTGTAATCGATAGCTGCTGCTGTAGCGTGGCCGGTTCAGGCAGCCAGTCCCTGCGGATATTGCTACTGGCTACTTTAACGCATAGCATAGTCATAACATGTGCACTTGATTGATCGGTTCGCGGCGTACCTCACACATTTATAGGGAAGTGTTTATACAGTCTTTCAACGTGTATACTTTGTCGGGTGGGGCAAGTAACCTGCGTATACTTTAGCCAACCCCTCCTTCCAATGGGCCACCTGGTACGTGGCGTCTTTGTCTAGTACATAAGCATCATCATCGCCATGACGGTCACTATCATCATTGCGAGACAATGGCGCGGGAGCTCGTGCCTTTCGAGTTCCGAACGAGTACCCTCGTAAATCTGCTGGTCATAGGAAGGCTCGTCCATCGCTGCGCAGGTTCAGCGTATGCACAGGAGGCGACCGCGTCAGAGGGGATCAGCTGATCGCCTGGATCCACGCACGCCTTGGGTCAATTTTTACGGGCTTCGATGAACTAGGCTCGGGAGAGGCCTACTGCTGGCTGCTGTGCATGTTGCGCCCGGAAAGCCTGCCACTGAGGAGCGTGAGGCGTGGCGCCAAGCGCGAGCTCAACTGTGTGCACAATTTCAAACTCCTGCAGCATGCTCTTGATAAGGCGTGCCTGCGCAGAGAATTCCGCATCGAAGGCCTGATGGCTGGCCGCTTCCGGGACCACTACAAGGTGCTCAAGTGGTCCAAGCGGTCTTTTGACGAGACGCTCGCCGATAGGGGCGCTGACGCAGCCTGCGGGGCCCGGGAAGACGAGGCTACCGAGCATGGGCAGGCCGCAGCTGATTACCGCCGCGTGACGCAAGCAACAGGGTGCACACTGCTCGGCTCCGCACCACCTGTGCCCGGGCCGGTAGCACCAGCTCCACTAGCCGTGGTGCGACGCCATAGTACCGAGCCCCAGGACGAAGGGGAGAAGATTGAAGAGCTTGTCAAGGAGCGCGATAAGTACCTCTCGGCACTCCGTTGCATTGAAAATCTGTGCCGTGGCCGCGAGACGAAAAGCGCCGAGACGGCGAGCGTTGTCGACAAGATCACGGAACTCCTGAAGCCCCTCGAGTTGCAGGGACCGCCTGCCGGTGAATGCCCGCACGGCACCTGAGCAAGAGAGTGACATACTTTTTAGGTCCTTAATAAAAACAAATGCCGCTTGTTGACGACAGTCTACTGGTCTTTCGAAATGCGTGAAAGACGCTTTTATCGCCTCCGTGGTAGCACAAAAGCTGTCACACTCATTGATCCGGTAGGCCGCCGTCCGGAGTCAGCGTGTGTAGCAGTGAAACGGCTCCTAAAATGGGTCACAGGGCACATACAATGAACTTAATGCGATTCAGTCAAAAAGAACGTTATGGACTGAGTGAGAATCAAACCCAGGTTCTCCTCGGAATGTGAGTCTAGTGCGCATCCCCGATGCAACATTGGCTTCTTGGCGTTACATTACTTAATAGCGAGTGTGTTGCGGCCTTCGACTCAGACAACATCGACATCTTGTGCGCGCAGTTCGATGTGAAATGAGCTTGACGTTGCTTGGTACGCTATTAGATTCGATGTAAAGGTAACCATATGCCAAGTCTGAACATATTCATGACAACATACGCACTCCAGTGGATTGGCCGTGATTTACCACTGCCGTTGGTGTCCACAGACAAACGAGTGCGCGCTGCTACGCGACGCCTGGGGGTGCGCCTTGGCTGTATCGAGCTCTTCTAGGCAAGTCTCCGGTGGGCCAGGCCTATCGGCGCGGCAAACAATCAACATCGTCAGCGGCGGCCGCAACCTCAACAGTGGCGAAGCGTGCACATGGCCGTCCAGGCAGCTACACCGCCGAAGCACTAGAGGCAGCGGAAGAACGCAAGCGGCGAAATCCACCCTGAGATTGCTTCAAAATAAAATCCCAAAGAAAACGGCCAAATAATTACGGTATGCAACCACCATGATAATTTATGACCTCGAAAAGTAATCCGCACCAATGCAAACGAACAACTCGATAACATACCTTTCAGCAAAGACTGTAAAACATTACACGCATCGCCAAGATCAATCAGCACTCAGCGGCGTTCGTTTCCACGTTATTTTTTGTATCGCACAACTCGTAACAAATTCGTACTTGTACTTTATTTTTTTTTACTTTAACTTGTTCTCATTTCTTTTAATTCCGTTTGGCGCGCCCTCTCCGACAAACACGGATCGAGAGGGCGATTGCGCGCACCTCCACTAGAGCGCACAATTACGTGACTCATGCTCGCACTGATAACCCGTGGCCGGCCAAGAAAGCGGAAGCATACACAGAACGCCGAGTGGGGGTCTTTTTAAACGCAGCAGCAGTGCACCGGCGTGTCTGCAATCCAAGCGGCAGTCCAGAGCCGAATAATTAGCATAGACAAGTGAATTTACCACACCATAGAAAACAAAACGTTCGATGCATCACTTATTGTCTCAACGCAGCCAGTCCTGCACCCGCCGAAGCTGGAAGGAACGCTCCCTTCTTGCAGGGACTGCGTTCGCCTCCGCTGGCTGCCACCAGAGGTTTTGACGATCGTCTAATTCTTGGGTGGGCATGCGTTCGACGTAGTGCGCGCGGGTGTGCGCAGCATTTTCCCTGCCGACGGCTGGCCCTCTGGGCAGGCGTTCGTTCAAATGGATGCCGAGGACTCGGCATTCGCGGACTCCCTGCATCATCATGGCAGCTAAATCAAGGGGAGAACGGGGCCACGTTACATCGAGGTGTTGCAGTGCTCCATCGAAGGCATAAGAACATCGGTTCTGTGCCCTTAGAGACGCTCCTGGTCGGCGGAACGGATGCATGGCCCTCGGAGTCCAGCGGCCAGTCCGGTGAACCTGGTGGGACGGCGCTGCATCCCGAAGCGACCACCATTGTTGGGAAAGACGATCCCAGGGCAGTCGCCAAGGTTGTGACTCGCCTTCCTGCTCGTCACCGAGGTTGGGAATCAGCCATCCCGACGCTGTCTCCGCTGTTGCGACTGGCCACCCGAGCGCAGTCACCGGTGTAGCGATGTTGCCTTGCTCCGTCCGCTATCGACGCGGCGCCGAGCCGAGCGAAGAAGTTCTCGAGCCGAAGAAAACTTGAAGTAACATTTATATACAGTATGTACAGGGTAAGCAAACGTTACATAACTCGCACAAAGGCGACAGCACCCCTTTCACTCGGTGCTTCCGAAGAGACTGGTGCCGGAGAGAAGCCGCCGAGGAATGCCGACGACCCGCCGCGGTGGCTCAGTGGCTAAGGCGTTGCGCTGCTGAGCACGAGGTCGCGGGTTTGATTCCCGGCCGCGGCGGCCGCTTTTCTGATGGAGGCGAAAAGCAAAAACGCCCGTGTGTATGAGATTTCGGCGCACGATAAAGATCCCCAGGTGGTCAAAATTAATCCGGAGCCCTCCACTACGGCGCGCCTCATCGCCTGCGTTGCGTCGGCGCGTTAAACCCCACAATCAATCAATCAATCAATCAGGAATGCCGACGATGAGAGCCTCCGCGCTTCTTTTATAGCCCGGGAAGTTCGTTGTGGCCCCGAGAAGTTCGAAAAGCTCCAATCAGGGCTCTCGCTGCCTGAAGTTTGAATTCCGACGAATGGTAGCGAAGCGGTGAGTCAGCTGCGCCGCCAATGGGGAAAGGGAGAGCGATGCCGCCGCCGTCTCCGTGACCTCGCCTCCGGGCGTAGCGACATGCCCTTGTTTGGGTCGTTCTCCGCTGAGGGATTCGGCCGCGCCGCAGCGTTTCGAGATGCAGGAGTCGGCCGCGCCGCAGCGTTTCGAGATGCGGGATTCGGCCGCGCCGCAGCGACGAAAGGGAGAGGCGTGACTCAGCCCCTCAGCCTCGCTGTCGGCGCGTCGCCTCGTGCAACGCCTTTGGGCCAGGCGCTCTGGCACAACACCATGCATGTGCACCACCGCCATGGCGTCTCCAGCGGCGTCCCTGGCCGTCACGAGCTGCCCTGATGGCCATAACCTGACAACGTCACCAGTGGACTCAAACTTCTGCACCCATGCGATGTTGTTCAACTGCAATAAGGTACTCATTTGGGCTGGTTGGTTCCTGATTACGAGTGAAAAAACAGCGCTAAAAAGACAGGACAAGAAAGGACACAGGACGACAGCGCCGTGGCCCTGTGTCCTTTCTTGTCCTGTCTTTTTAGCGCTGTTTTTTCACTCGTAATGATGTTGTTGAGTTGCCTGCTGTACAGCACCACGGTGCACTGCATCTTGGCACTGCGCCAGGACATCCCCGAGCTTACGCTCGAATGTGTGTAACTCTGGTAGGATGCTTTCGGCCTCCCCACAGGAGAAGCTCTCGTGACCTCCTTGAGTGCCATGGTGGTTGAGCCTATAATTTAGGTGTGTCATCGCCAGAACACCAGCGTCAAGCTTTGATTCTCTGAAAAGTTCCTGTCCCCCAACACCGACTGAGGGACCCGTTCCCATTCGTGATAACTCTTGCATCTCACTTTATGAAAAGCCAAGCGTGTCTTGGTGTCGGCAGCAACCCTTGCACGACTCGAGCGATGTTCAAACCGTCCCATTTGTTGTCCAGGATGCGTGCTCCTGCTCCTGTCCTTTCTTTTGCTTTGTGTTATGTGCGCCGTTCTCCGTATATATTCCATACTTTTCATATTACTGTTTGTTTTATTATTTCATTTACGCTGTCTTCCTTAGTGTGTCGGTAGCACTTGAATTAACTTCCCGTTCAGCCGTTCACCCTACCACACTATCTGCCTGTCGCAATGCCGGTCCAAGGTTTCACTGGAACCTTCTTTTTGTCTTTTTTTTTCAAACACTCACATTCCCTTCTCTTGTGTAACATTTAGCTTTATTCCCCTTTTTCAGCGGTATGTTCGGGCTTTGGTGGAACGTTTTCAAATGGGCAATTGAAAGAAAATAAGACCTAGTAAGGCGTAATTCTGCGGCCAGAAATTCATGTCCAAGTCATTTTATGCGCATTGGCGATGAATCGGCATGTTTTTTCGTATGGTATATGAATGGATCCAAGCAAACATTTGCCTTTGTGTACGCAGGGACGGCACAGAAACTCCCATTTTTAATTAGCCTTAATTGGGGCGGTGGCGCCGATAGATCCAATGAACACTGAAGCGCAATATCTATACTGGTTGCATTTACGCGAAGTTTATGTAGGTAGTGTTCACGCATATTTCGCGTCTGCAAAAAAAATAAATAAATAAAAACTCCCGAAGCTGCACGTATTTGGGAAGCGCGAGCCGTTTTAAAGGGCTCAGTAAAAGTTGATCTCTCTCTCTCTCTCTCTCTCTCTCTCTCTCTCTCTCTCTCTCTCTCTCTCTCTCTCTCTCTCTCTCTCTCCCCCCCGTCATATTTTAAACGGCCCATTATTTCGGTGATTACCGCACAGTTAGAGAACACATCGGGATGTTTGTCTTCCACACAAAAGGAGCTCCTGACTTGTGCTGGAGAGCGGCACAGGCCCCGCACACGTCGAAAACGAGGAGACGTGAAACGCCTTATTGGGCCCCCCTCCCACCATAATTCTATAGCCGACCATACAATATTTTTGTATGGGTGTGAACCTTTTATTTTGCCCTTGTTAACCTTTTGTTCACACACGTTTCGATTTACACGGTGTGTGCGTCTCTTTCTCTCCCTCTTTCTCAAATCTTTTGTGAACCTTTTATTTTCTTCTTGCTAGCCTTTTGTGAACATTTTGTTCGCAGATGTTCCGATTTACGCGCTGCTGTGCCGTGAGCACGGACGCCGGACGCCGGACAAGCCTCGGCCTTAAAGGGACACTGAAGTGAATTTGTCAAGCTCCCGTTTTTGCTTGCACTGCGTAGACTGGCTCAAATTAGCCCACTTTTCATCGTTTATCCGGTTGACAAATCGGTAATTATTTTACAAAGCGCCAAAGAAGAAGACATCCCCCTCGCGAGGGGCACGATCAAATGCACAGCATTTCCGAGGGGGTGCGCCGGCAAGTCGTATCTCTCGATCGCGGGACCCGTGTCGCCATCTTTTGGAGGCGCGGGACAACTTGTGGCGCTTTCGAAACAAACGAGAAATGAGTGAAGGATATAGCTTTCGGTGCATCGAAATCTGTGTCGGTTTCGTGGCTCGGTCGGTAGTGCGCCGGGCACCTTGCGTTCCGCCCGCGGCGTCATGGGTTCGAAACCGGGCGCCGGAAACTGTTATTTCTTCCTGGCTGCGGACTACGACAAGGCGCGCCTGCGGACTACAAGACGCGCATGCGGACTACGACAAGGCACGCCAACGCCGCGTGACATTGTGAGTTACTAAAATGCTATGCATTTTAAAAAAAGAAAAATGGGTGGGTGGCTTCCTCAGTTCATGAAGTCCGCTTTCGCATTTAGTTGATTGATTCTCCTTAACCTATAGGATGGTGAAGTTCCATGCATTTTCGTTCTGCGTGTGCAAAAATACCTCGCAACAAAGCAAACTTATTAACGAATGCTCAGCAGAAAACGGCTGTAGCTGTGAGTGTCTTTTCCGTCAAAGCTCAAGATAAATAAACTTTTCTCTTATCTCTCACCTGAAGTCTGTGTCACCTTCATGTAGTGCACTAAACAGATTCGCTAGCCACCCAACTTGGCTCATGCTGTTCTCTTGTTTTTATTAGTCACAGATTAGATTGAACTAGAATATGGTACTAGCAGATGAAAGGTTGTGGTGATAGTAAGCAGGGGACACAATCGCACCACTGAATAGAGTAATTTGAGCATACTAATTACTGAAATAGCAAAGCACGTTTACACTAATAACATATATTCAGGAATAACAAAGCCAATTGGCGCGCCTCCCAGCCATAGTAACAGAGAGAAGAAAATGGTGCAATGGGAAAAGTGTAACGACGATTGTAAGGAGAAGGGTAAGATCGCACCACTGGTCATGTTTCTGCTGTCGGTGCTGTTTCTACTGCGATGAACTCTGCAGCGTCCACTTCAGCGGCAGCTGAGGTTCATGGCCGCCAAGGGAACTACGCATCGGGAGGAGACGCAAGGGAACAGAAAAGGGCCGCACGGCGAGCGAAGGCGCAGGCGCTCGCTGCCGCTAGAATCACCACTTGCCGACACCACAACAAGCGTGACGAGGCGTAGATCCCACGCCGGGCGTGTGTCCTTCAGATGACAAATACATTGTAGCAACAGAAGATGGAATAATCGTGACAGACCTACCATTATATCTAGAGAATCAGATAGCTGGAAGTAAAATGTAATGCTTTCCAATTTCCACGCGTTATCGATCTCAAATGGTCCATGAAGACAAAATACAACTTTGTTAAGTTTTAAAATACTGCCGCTTCGTAACTCACTCAGCTAATTCCAGCCACAATAGAAGGTTTTAAAGGAAAAAAACGCAAGAAATATTGATAACGTTCATATTTTGTGCTGCTCTGACGGAATATGAACAGGTGTCACACAGTAGAGGGCAGCACTAAAAGCATAGTTATCAGTGTGTGAACTACCCGCCGCGTGGCTCAGTGGAAAAGGCGTTGTGCTGCTGAACAGAAGGACGCGGTTCGATTGCCGGCCGCTGCGGCCGGTATTTTGATGAAGGCGAAGAGCATAAACGCCCGTGTGTACGAGATTCCGGCGCACTTTAAAGATCTCCAGGTGGTCAAAATTAAACCGGAGCCCTCCACCACGGCGCGCCTCATCGCCTGCGTTGCGTCGGCGCGTTAAACACTGCAAGCAAGCAAGCAAGCAAGCAATAAATGTGTTAACTACACGTTAGCATTGAAGCGATGCGATCAAACGGTGATATAGGTCCCACTACGCCCACCCGACTCCTGTTTCTGGGTAGTGGTTTTCATCGGCCGCCGCCAATCGCACAAACAAAATTCGGTGACGTCACAGAGACTTCGTCAGGAAGGAGCTGAGTAGACGCCACTGTTCTTTTAAGTGCGAATGCACTTAATAAGCGACCCCAAACCATCCACCGCCGGCGGCGGCGGCGGCGTCCGCAGTGCTCCTCTATATTTAAAAAAGAAACAGCATCCGGCGCCAGGTTTCGATCCGAGGACTTTCCGGCCGCAGCGCGACGCTCTACCGACCAAGCCACGGACGCGACGGTGATATCAGTGTTAGTGACGCGCCTTATATCTTTAACGCATTCAAACTACGTCGTCAGCGGCGTGCGTTGGCGACTCAGCGGCGTTATAGCGGCTTGATAACTGCGTGGTGTACACGTGATACTACAAACCCGATGGAAAAGATGGAAGAGAAGGCCGCGAGGCGGTGGGCTGCGGGGGCCGAGCGCAAGCGCCCAAGCGGGCCGACAACCGTGCATTCGCACTTTCACATTCTCCCCCTCGGGGAAATGCGGGGGAATTTTTTAACCTGATAGCGTTCTTAGGCTCGTTTTCCGATTTCCCCGTTGCTGCTAGCCGTCCGATATAATCCGTGCTCATCAAGCGTACACGGAAGTACGTCACCGCTGCCACCCGAAGCTACGATTGAGGCAGCAAGATTCGATGGGTGGCCTGAATCTGTGATATGGCGCAGGGGGAACTCTATCGTGTAAAGGATCACAATGGTACTACGGCGGAGAAGAAAGGACATGCCTTTTCTACCGGTGCCGCGCCTGCGCAGTGAATTCCGTCCACCACCCAGCGGGTGATAGTATACCGTACAGCCAAGTTCGCCAGCCGTGACCCTGACTGACTCTATCACATCAAAGTGTCTTTCCACCAGAAGATAAGAAATACAAATTTCCGGAAATTCACGTGCCGAAGCTACACCTGGGCTACGAGTCACAGCGCAGTGGAAAGCTCAAGAATACATTACACTACCTGGAGATCTTTAACGTGCGACGAAAGCTCGACACACGGGCGTTTCAGTTGTGTGTCCGTCAGGAAACCGGCCTCCGCGGGCGGGAATCGAACCCGCGTCCTTGGGTTCAGTAGCGCCATGCGTAAACCACTAAGCCACCCGGGCGTGTGTCACTATAGTGATGCCGGCACCAGCACTGCGTTACCCAACTAAAACAGGGGCAAAAGATTAACCCCATTCTTTCAGAAATCAAGGAAGGCATTGATTGCGAGAAGAAACGAGGTGAATTAAAACTGAGCCATCATCATCATTATCAGCCTGGTTGTGCCCACTGCAGGACGAAAGCCTCTGCCACGTCTCCAGCCACGTTTATGGATTGCTAGTTAAGTCCTCCCTTTCCTTCCTAAATTCCCCCGTTTTCCCCTCCCCATATCACCCCTCTGCTCCGGCAATAAACCGTAAACACAATAAAAGTAAGCCAAGGACTCAATGTAGGAATAAGCAACCAAAGCCCAGTATGGATATGGTCTAATCAGGCTACTTTTCAAACTACTTTTCAATATTCCCGTGGTTGTGTCTGCTCTGCAAGCTTGAAGTTACCAAGTTACCAAATAGCCAGTCCACCAGCCAGACAAGATTGGTTCCCTGCCTGAAAAGCGTAACTTGAAGTAATGCAAAGATGTAAAATCCGAACATACCAGAGCTGCAATCCCGAATTAGTCCAAGGCCCGTAGTGGCAATAATGGCGAAGTCACAAAAAATCTGACAGAGGGTGCTTCTGGGCAATTTCGATTCTTCTGTCCACGAGTGTTCCTGCTCTAATATAAGATGAATATACAGCAACTTGCCAAAATCACTACGTTACCGACAGAAAGGGTGGAAGAGGTCGGTTGATTAAAGGTAGGAATTTTAGGGGCGTCGTTGTAATGTACTTGTAAAAAAAGAGGTGAAGCCGCAAATCCCAACATCAGCTTACATCACAGCAGTTGCACACGCGACAGGGTATGTGCTCACAGGATCGCGCCTTGTACATGAGGGCATTGTTACCGCCCGTGGTCAGCTCCTGCCACTGCTCACTGCGGCTATTCAACAGGGGCACCTTGACCCCGTTGCAGAACCGCTGTTCCTCGCCGCCCTCGCCGGTGCGCACCTCCACTGAGTCTGGCAGCGCCACCACGGGCTCCAAGAAATGTCCGCATTGGACGCGCTGTCGGGAGTGACTGCAGCAAAACTTCCGTATTACAGCTGAAGTTGTGGAATAAAAGTGGGTTTCTAGGGGCGACCGAGGCGGCTCTCCGGCGTAGCCCATCACGCTAGCTCCCGGCGCGTTAATCGCGCGGTTCGCCGTATCATCGGCGGCCCAGTTCGGTTCACCAGTACGAGAACATAGTAGACAGTAGGGCTGAAGAACAGCCGTTTATTTAGGATCTTCCAGAGCATGAGAAGACGACGTTAACTATTCGCGCCATCCGGTCTGGATCGGAACGGGGGCGGATACGACTCGCCATTGCGACAAAGACCGCCCACCTGAGATGCCTGAGATGCGGCGCGTGCGTACAACCCGACGTCTTCCACCGATCTTTCCCTTAACCTGTCATCCCACCGCAGTTGCCGCAGTCACCTCTCGCGCGCACGTTCGCGGATCCCAGCTAGCGTGGAAGTGCACCGAGCGGTGGTGCCATCTCTCGGGGCATTGCTGAACTATACTCGGTTACAACTTAAGAACGGCACCGATTGATTGATTGCTATTGGTTTCCCCTTTGTAGCGGGGTGATGGCATGTCATCTTACCAAAAAGGACTAATATAGCTATGTTTTATACTCTTGGTTTAATACTAGCGCTGCTTAGGGCAGGCGCAAAGAGCTTATTAGGCACAAAATACTTTTTTTTCTGTTACAGGTGGTAACTATCCAAGGCAGTATTCTCCTCTCTGCTTTTCGTCCACCAGCATTCTAATCAGCATTCTAATATAGCATTTTTAATATAGCCATAATCTGTAGTTTGAAAGTTTACTGGAGATCATAAAGTATCATACGTCTTGGCATTTTTGTATGCCTTCAAAGGAGCAAATTCAAAATCATGATGGTAATTTACTATAGGTTCACCCTTCTCTACGTTCATGCCCATTATGTCCAGATGCTTATTCAAAATAATACTATCATCTTTTGGTGCAACAATTAACGTATAATTATTATAATGTCTTGGAATACCTATAATTATCACAAGGAATATTAGTCGGTTCCTCGCTACTTTTGTTACCCCTAATCATTTTTTCCAATCTTAAATTTATAAAATCAGCATCTTCTATTTGGGGTTTTGTTTCATCTGTGGAAACCCATTTGTACGGAATTTCAAAGGTAATAGAAATAGTGTCCAGGCCTACAGCGGGTGCTATTTATACAAGCACTTGACTGTTTGCGTATTCAGTATTGGTTTGACTAGTAGCAAAAGGTAATCTGTATCCAAGCGGGGTAACTTTGAAGTTGCAGGATTTAGCAAATGCCCGTTCTGGTAAACCTAACCATTGTGCTTGACTCATATAGTTGGGTAAATAATTCGGCTTCAATGGAGCTAAGGGTGTTTTTAGAAAATAATTTTGTGAGGTGTCTGTGATATTCAAACAACTCATAATAGTTCGAATAGTTTCTAATTCAAACCGATAACATCCAGTATAAACTTGAAATTCATTTTAAATTTATAATGTTGCGATTGTAATGTTGGGTTGCAAATAATTTGATTAGCTATCATAGCTCCTGTATTACTATAACCAGCTTCGTTACTTGGTTCCCTATCCACTTCCATTCCATTTTATGAGCCATGACTATTTCCTTCTTATTAAACAGTTCTTTACTAGGAGGTAGTAGCGATAATTTTAGTCTCCTATTTTTCATATTTGAACTACGTAATTTACGTACTTCCCTTATTCGTTTTCTAGGTCTACTGTTTTCACTAAGCAATCATTTTGATCATGGATATTGAACACCAAATACAGTTTCAAATAAATATTTTCCTCCTATTCCAATGGTTCCTGACCAGGCGTGTGAATTTCTTTTGCCTTCTTCAAACGTGCGGCTTATAAATTGGAGGTCTGCTTGACGTACTATTGAAGGATCACCAGTTCGCTCAGCTTCTGCGTAAACAAGATCGTGTTCTCTGGCATAAGCATCGTCTTTATAAGTCGGAGGTCCGTTGGAGAGACTGTTTTCGGGACCAAAGTACAGCCGTAAGCTGAAGTAAACGGACCACGGGAGCGGTGGCCAAAACTAATCGCTGCGCCTTCTGGTTACGCGGCGTCTGCTGTCGAGACCGCGCACAGCGCCGGCGCGGCCTAGTAGTACACTGAGTACAGCACCCATGCCGCTCGCTATCGCTCGCTTCTTCGCGATTGACTCACACTCCGATAAATTGACGCCAGGGGAACCGCGCTGCCCTTTTAAGTGCGAATGCACTTTATAAGCGACCCCAAACCTTCGACCGCCGGCGGCGGCGGCGGCGCCCGCAGTCCTCCTCTCTATATAAAAAAAAAACAGCATCCAGCGCCAGGTATCGATCCGAGGACTTTGCGGCCGCAGCCCGACGCTCTACCGACTAAGCCACGGACGCGACGTTGATATCAGTGTTAGTAACGCGCCTTATATCTTTAACGCATTCAAACTACGTGATCAGCGGCGTGCGTTGGCGACTCAGCGGCGTTATAGCGGCTTGATAACTGCGTGGTGTACACGTGATACTACAAACCCGATGGAAGAGATGGAAGAGAAGGCGGCGAGGCGGTGGGCTGCGGGGGCCGAGCGCAAGCGCCGCAAGCGGGCCGACAACCGTGCATTCGCACTTTCACATTCTCCCCCTCGGGGAAATGCGGGGGAATTTTTTCTGTCTGCTGGTCAACACACGTGTGAAAACGTGTGTTCACCAGCCCACCGCTGGCACACCGCTGTCTGGCTTCGCTGGCAGAGTTGGCGTGCTGGTGATTATCTCGTGCTTGACGCTTTTAAATGCAGAGCATTTCTTAGCCTCGCCTGTTCCTGCGTCGGACGGTGTCAACAGTTCCGCGTCCGCAGCAGGTGCGCCTCTCCTTCCCTCCTCTCTCTCAACAGCAGCTGGCGCGCGCATGCGTCGTAGTCAGCCCGTTCGCTCCGTCGCGGTCTCGGCGTAACAGGTGCGTGATAGCAGCGCGGTGGGGCGTGGAAAGGCGCGCGCTGCTTGCGCATGCGCGCTCTCCCCCCCGTACTGCTCTCCCTCTACTGCGCGCGCTGCAAATATAGCGGCTAGCGGTCGCTCGTGTTTCAGTCACTGCGTTGCTCCTTCCTTCCTTGGTTGACGCTCGTGCCCACGTTTACTCGTGTCTGCTACTCCAGCATCACGGAAGAAGCGATGGAAGCAACACTGCCTTCAATCAGTACTGAGGCCCCAATGTTCTGCATTTACTCGTGTTCCCCTCGCGGGAAGGCGCGGGAATTTTTTTTTTTGCACCCCCCCCCCCTTCCGCGTCCTATATTGAAGCAGAAGATGAAACAGAAAAAAATCACCGCGCAGTCGAGTAAAATAAAACAAAACACCATCTTTGTCGGTTTTGAGGATAGATGCGAAACTATAGCGTCCTGAAAATGTCAGCGAACTCGAAAAATTATTGATTCTAACCTTACATGCTAAGGTTTTGACAAATATTGCTGTTTAGGTATGTACTGCATGGCTTTATGAAACTTCGTTTGCCGTATGCGGCATGCGACATGTCGCAATTGGTCGGGAAAATCTAGCTTCGCCATTTTCTCAAGCTCGAGGCACCGACCCATACATTTAACGTTCAAAAACTATATTGCGATATGAGATACTCATTGAAACACGCCTTGAATGCCCAACGACTATCGAAACGGATGGAAACTACATTTTTAGATTAGACTTATTTGCACTTGAAAACATCATTAACAGTTCTTGCGCACTTGTGCAACACGAGTTGAAATAAAATGATTTTATCCAAAGGGGGGTCGTTCATTGGATGATTGAATATAAAAAGATTACTAGCTTATGGTCGACGACATGCGGCAAACAAACGACGGTATACAGCCAAGTGTATTTACACGTATTATTTTACAAAGCATTGCACAGGGAGGGCCGTCGTTTTCAGATGGGGATCCGCAGACAAAAAGAGGAACGTGAAGACACTGCGGACTCCATGTGTCCCTCCGTGATATTCCCAAATTCCTTTTTTTTTCAAACCCTGCTGCAAACTAAAAAAAAAAGTGGATTTGCCGCATGAAATGTTACAATAACGCCTCCGCACAGCACAAATTTTAAAGCTGGCTTTTTGCACAACTAATCAATTATGCAGAAAAGCCACACTCAAAAGACGGGCATAGAGATATGTGTATGAGCGACTTTGGCTACAATAGTGCACGTATCACCATACTTCATCGTGGGGTCTCCCACCACTTTTGCAAGCCCAGAAGGAGTCAAAACAGACGACTGGGCGAGTTGGTACATTGTCTTGCTTGGTAACAGCGCAAATAAGATAGGACACAAAAGGAAGAAGGAACGGACACAGCGCTGACTTACAACTGAAATTTTATTGCGGTTGCCAGCGGTTTTGTAGGAACACTGGCAATAACAACAAAGAGGAAAAAGTAGAAAAGGAGAAGGAAAAGAAAAGTTTTTATACATGATAACATGAAAGGAATAGATACATCACGTATTCCTTGGCGTGTCACGATAAGAATTGGCGTGTCACGATAAGAATTCACGATAAGAACCCTCCTCCCGATGGGGGTTCTGACAGCTGTTTCCGAGTCCATGTTGAAGGAAGGAAAGAAAGGGGACCAGCCTGAGGCTGCCCCCACCAAGAAAGAGCGCTTTGCGGTTATTCCGTACATACACAGAGTTGCCTATGGCCTGAAAAATGTAGGAAGTAACGTAAATGTAAAGGTGGTATTTTCAGCCCCACTGAAACTGTCCCAAATGTGCCGAAAGGTTAATTCAGGATCGGCGCGAAGCAAGTGTACTACCAACCATGAAAACAAGTTTGTTTCTTGCACCGAAAAAGTTGTTTATTCTGTCCCCCTGTCATGTGGCAAGCAGTATGTAGGCCAAACCGGTCGATGTCTCAATGAAAGATTAAGGGAGCACCACTATAACGTTTCCAAGGCGTTCAGTGGTCATGTCGCCAAACATTGCCGCGATTGGGTTTCCAAATATCAGCCGGCGCTGGATGAGAGCATAGTGATAGGGAAGCATGACAACCAAATCGTGCGGGAAATTTTAGAAGCCAACGAAATCTTAAAGTTAGGACAACAATGCGTAAGCATTCCATCTATCTCCCTCTCAGATAAGGAGTGTCAGTACTTGGCGCAGCGCACCCCTCCCGGTAAATGAAGATTACTTAGGCCTGTCCCACGGTTCGATTGCGACCATGAGTTTTGTTATGTCATTTGTACTTATCTCGTTTCGTCATGACCACTGTGAGTTTTTGCCTTCCCAAAATTCTTATCGTTACACGCCAAGGAATACGTGATGTATCTATTCCTTTCATGTTATCATGTATAAAAACTTTTCCTTTCCTTCTCCTTTTCTACTTTTTCCTTTTGTTGTTATTGCCAGTGTTCCTACAAAACCGCTGGCAACCGCAATAAAATTTTAGTCGTAAGTCAGCGCTGTGTCCGTTCCTTCTTCCTTTTGTGTCCTGTTTTATTTGCGCTGTTACCAAGCAAGCCAGAAGGAGTCTTTGGCACGCTACTGGCCGAGTACCACTGGCATAAAAAATCAGAGGTCGGGCCAATCCCAAGTCCTGCGGGCAGCCCTATTTCCTTGACAACGCCATGCACTTAAGTTTAATCACAAAAGTCCCCCCTCCCAAAGAGAAGTCACAACACAGAGTAAGGAGAACCTATCAGTTAGCCAATATTAGGCCGCTGAACGGCCACAGAGACAGTCAATTGTGATGTACACAAATAGCCATGGGACCCAACTGTGTCACTCTCATGTGGACACTCGAAGGCATTTATCAAAAAACACGCTACTGAACAAACAACAAGACAACAGATCTCAACTGAGAAACTTCATCACTTAACAAAAAAACCTCAGGTGCTCCGTATAAATCCCCAGCCATGCAATGCATGCCTAAAATAAGCTCCGTGCAGAAGATTCCCTTCTTTGATAGCCGGCGCCGGTATTCTAAGAAGACGGGCTGCGTACGCATTACAAAAGAGCCATCACTCACTCCGCAAATATATCAAAACAAGCCAAATATCCCGTACACCATCTTGAGCTAAGAGAAAGCACCCACGTTGGTTGGCCTTTTTTTTTCGGATGTATTTGCTGCAATGCTTTCCCGCTGCGACCTTGTGATACCGAAAAATAAAAAAAGGCTACGAGCCCACCGCAGCCACAGTACGCTATGCGTGGCAGCGTAGCACCACTGCCGCATATCAGGCAAGTCGCATCGTTTTCAATGATAGGACCGATAGGGCGGTGCCCGGCAGTGTTCCTCTAACTGCACGGCGTGATTCCCCTGGCGCTGATTTATCGAAGCACGAAACAGTCGTGAAGAACCGAACGATAGCGGCATGTGTGCTGTACTGGTAGGCCGCGCCTGCGCTTTGCGCGGTCTCGACAGCAGGCTCCGCGCAACCAGATGGCGCAGCGATTAGTTTTCGCCACCGCTCCCGTGGTCCGTTTACTTCAGCTCACGGCTGTACTTGTGACCTCGTAGAGCAGGCATATGATAGCGCGCGCTCAAATGTCACTCCTTATATACTGATAATCGGCGCGACTGTCGCTTGTCGAAGACGGAGTCAGGCCACCCACACCAACACGCACCTACATCACTTATCAGTGCACAACGGTAAACACGTAAGTCTAACGGTCAACAGACTTATTGCTGGAACCGCTACTACATAGTGGCACCACCTTCCCAAACACTACCGTGGCACATTAGTTCCGGAACTGTACCAGCTATGTATCAGCTATAATAATAGGAAATTAAAAAAATAAAATGCAAAATACAAATAAATAAATGAATAATTAAAATCAATAAATGAAAATGAATATCAATTGTTTGCTATAAAGGCGGTGGTTTGGGTAGGTGGTGCCACTATGTGGTAGCGGTTCCAGCAATAAGTCTGTTGACCTTTAGACTTACGTGTTGCACTGATAAGTGCACTGATAAGTGATGTAGGTACGTGTTGGTGTGCGTGAGAGTGGCTGTCGAACACAGTGGCTGTCGAATACAGAGCGCTGCGGTGAGTGGCCTATATAAAACATGGACGACGACTGGGCTTCGGAAGGTGTCGACGAAGCACTTGCTTTTGCTGTAGCTTTAACAGAGGGTGATAGTGTAAGTGAGAAAGTTGATCCTGAAAGCCAAAATAGTAGGCCTTACTTTTTGATTGATTTAGCAAAAGTCGAAGAAGAGTACTACGATTGGAGACGTTTGTTGGAGACGAAAAACGTCAACAATGGATTAGTTTCGACGAAAGTGACCCCAGCAACGGAGAAAACTTGGTGGACCTCGGCAAGCCGTGGTTTTCGCTGGATCTTGGAGGCATACCTTCCAGTGGATCAACAAACTGTCAGTCTGGAAATTCCCTGGTTTCCGGTAACGGAACCGGTGATCAGCAGCTTTTGCAACTTTCTGAATGTATACGAGGATCCGGAGCTAATGAGACAGAGGCTACCAATTCAAGGTCCCGTAATGTTCTTGATGGGCCTACGCAACCAAAGCAGCGACGAGTCTTGGGAGAACTTCAAGTGGAAAACGAGCCAATTCATCAAACGAATTGTGAAGCGCAAGTTTCAAAAGAAGAAAAAAGTGTGGGCAGAGTTGCTTCGAGTAGTATATTATCTGCTCATCAAGCTCACTCTGTGCGTTGGAGGAATGCAATATTCAACGGACGGAGTATGCGAGAGCTCTTTAATCCCTGTAGTGGAGTCGTTAGTGACACAAATCGCCTTATACATGACATCTTACCAGATTCTGATGGTCGAGGAGTTGGTTTGCTTTTGGAGCAATTATCAACAACAAGAAAACCAAACAGATTGTGGATCATTAGCATTCATCGACTCGATGGTGCTCCTAACGAGTTGTCGTACCTGGGCCACTTGCCAGCAGAGCTGAGAGTATTGAGCTGGCCGAACTCATCAACGAAGAATATGGCACCGGACCAGACCGACACGCTGACATTATTCACGTGTGTCCATGGGCAAGCAACTACTGCAGGTTTAAACGTTTGCAAGGATTGTCCATCAAGCGAAGAAGTCGACCATGCAAGCTACGGCGAGTGCTCACAGAACGCCATTTCATCAACCTCATCGAATATCTTATGCGTCACCCCAGGCAGCTGTGTCTATTCGAAGTTGGATGTGCCCCAGTAGATATCACACTTGGATGTGCCCCTGTCGACATCACAGTCGACATCACACTTCGTCCCACTGCGGACGAGAGATGAACTTTATGCTTCAGAGGATTCCGTCGAACGAGTTAAAACGCCAGAAGGGTTTCTCTCGAGAGCAGAAATCACGAGGAGAGTGTGCCACCCTCCTGATGATGATACTGATAATAATTCCTCCAGTGATAAAGATACCTACCACCATAGACTATATGCGCAACACAAAGCCACATATTCTGACCTAACGGCAGATCGTGAACCTAATATAGATTAGTGGGAAAATTTTCGGAACTATATACCGAGTGGAATTGTCAGATAGTGCGTAATCATTCGTTTTCGGGCACATCGCTATGTCTGTTTGCATCGGAGAACTCAGATGTTATGGCCGTTTATTAAAGGGGCTTTTAATAATAAAGCTTTTTGATTAGAAAACGGACTAGGGCTTTCTAAGGAATAGCTGATTATTCCAATGTATATCATACCCACGGCCAGCATCGTGTCCCGCGTTACGAACAGGGACAAATTTCTGGTGGTAGACACGTAAGAATATTTCCGTATTATATCAGGAAAGAAGGTGCTAATGCATTAATGAGAATACTGATTAGCGTTCAAAAATATCTCACGCTGATGCAGATCTCACGCCGAAGCAAATGTGGAGCCCCGTCCCCTTCCTGCAAAATGGAAAATAACTTACGGATAGAGGGCACCTGCATGGAATTCAGAAGTTGTAAATCTGCCAGTTGGCCATTCGAAGGCACGGATACTCTAAAGCGACATTCTGTTTCCCTGTAGGGACAAGTCAGAACTTCCTGCGCGCTCCCAGCGCCATCTACTGGGTCACTTGGAACGCTCATTCAGTTCTTTTAATAAACGGCTAAAAACACTCCTCTTTTCGGCCTCGATAGCTTAGGTGTAGTATCCCGGGTTTCGTAGCGAAAGGCGTTGTTTGAGCCCTGTCGATGATATTAACAACGAAGCTGTTTAGCAAATCGTCAATTTTCGTGTCCGCAGTTAAAAATACCAAGAAATTGCCGAGAGCGCGAACATGAACGAGGGCCTCGCGGGGGCCGCCCAGCCGTTACCACAACGAAGAAAATATCTACGCTCGTGTGAGCTCCTCGGGACAATCGCCCTTCAGCCCCTGTTATCGTTTGTCAAGGCAAGAATACGCACCAAGGGGGATTGGCGAACACTGCCGCCGTAGACCGGCAGTTAAAGGAGCCATGAAGAGAAAACACAAGTTTGGTTCATTAAAAAGATTGTCTCGTTAGAATCATACTGACACCACTTTTAACGTAAACTTCGCTCAAATAAGCTACATAATTAGGAAAAACGGGAATGGTCATGCGACCCACCAGCTCATTTCCCGCAACAGAACCTGTGATGTCACATGAGCTAAGCTCTGCGATTGGCGGAGGCTGGCAGAAGCAGACGCAAATTAGGTAGAGCTTACAAAGTAGACAAACGAGCGATTTGCGCTTAAATTTAGGGCACATTCTTTACAAAGCAATAAGAATGATGGGACAAACAGTGGAAGTTACGAAAGCACATGTAAACATAGAAGTACTGATGCGTTCTGCTGTTCGTACTGCGCACAGCATGCTTTGGTTTAGCTGCACAGCACTACGGTGCTTGGGGTTGTCTCAGACGACACTGGCCGATTGACGCAAGCAACGGTGTCTTACGTGACCCCATTTGTCGAGCGAGCACTGTTTCAGGGAACGAATATTTTCTCCCAGAACAAAAACAAGCCAGGTTTAAATGCGGGCAAAAACAAACCAAACGCTTGCCACGGTATGGTGGCGCCATCTAGGTAACGGAACGTAAAGAAACGCGGGAACAAACCAACACCGCTGTACAGGGTGGAGACAACCATTGAACGGTCCCGTGCCGCCGCAATTGGGCCAACGGGCTCAACGCGTTATTCTTTTCGTTTCCCACGAGACCTAGCAACGCGAAACAGACAATATGATTCAAAATTCTTCAGTAAACCGCGTTGCGGCGATAATTTTAGCGCGGTTTTGACACAATGACTTGCTCCGGCGGCGAGCGAGCAACCGAACATGGCGGCGCCAGCGTTACGTGTCTCTACCCTGTACGGTGGATGCGTGAATGAAGGTACTCTAGGCTGCAGAGCGGTCGGTTCCTGTGATGTCACTTGGGACCACGAAAACGCACGATTGAGCGGGAAAATCAAAATTTTAACCTAAATTGTTTAATTTCTCAGTGAATAAAGCACCGTTTGTATCCGTACAAGCGCTGGGGGCACTATAAAACACGAAATCTTTCTAATAAAACCAACTTGCATTTTCTTTTCATGGCTCCTTTAAAGCAACCAGGAAAGTGTCGAGCGCTCGTGAGTGCGTGGCTCGCGTCGACCGCCCAGAGTCCCCGGGGCACGTTTGTCAAGCCAAGCATACCCACTCAGGGAGATTGGCTAAGATTGGCCAAAAATAAAAACTGCAGCGTTCGCCGTAATCGTGGCAACACTGACTCGTAACGGCGTTCCTCGAGTCGCTGAGGACGGTGCGACAGTCTCGGAGATCGCCAGAGCGATGGCAACCTCTTCGGCGTCGGTGGCGTCTGTGCACCGCACTCTCGCTGCCGTTGTCGTGGTGCCGGTAGCCGCCGTAACGTCCTTTGCTGCAAATCCTACCCGTTGGTATTCCGATGCGTCTACGTATCGGGCGTGGGGGTCTTGGGCGTATTGCTCGGTGAGGGTGCGCAACTTTGCAAAGGGGCGAGTGTGCGCGCCTGCGGCCGCCATCATCGGCAAGCTCAAGCTCCAAGACCGAGGCAGCACCATCCGTATCAAATGGTTCCCGGCTCACGTGGGTGAGTGTGCATCCTCACCGAACCACAACGAGACGGCCCATCCGGCGGCGCGAGCGCTTACCCTCCGCTCCCCCGAGAGTGACCGTTCCGTGTGGTGGTTCGAAACCACGGACCGAATGGCCAGTTATGGCGAAGTGACTAAGTCTTATCGCCTATCTCGACGGACAATGCCCCCCGTCATCCTAAGGCAGCTACAGACCGGGTAACTCCCCGCCCGTCAGTTCTACACCTGCTTCACCCAGAACTCTATCAGAGTGGTGTGTGCAGTGTTTGTGCAGCGGGTCCGGTGGACCAATGGAACATCATGTGGGACTGTGCTAGGTTCCCGAACGAAGCTACCTCCAGGACATACCCGCCCGAACTTCAAAGTGCAGTGCAGTGTAAAGACAAGGACACTCAACTATGGGCCGTCCAGCAGGCCCGGCGTGCGCTCGAAAAGCACAAGCCTCACGACCCGCCACAAACGGGCCGAACTGGGGCATTGCAGAGTAGGGCATAACCCCGGGTCGACGCTTGACCAGAGTCACTACGCTTTAAACCGTCGGTTGCCGGCATTTAATAAAGTTACTGCTATCCTATCCCATCTTATCCTTGGTGGTAACGAGAAAGACACGTCGTAGCGTGCGCCCCTCCATGGCGATGTCCAATAGTCAATCACTTCAACAACAAAAAAAGGAAGCTCACACTTACAGCAACAGTCATTGAGTAACAGTCGTTATGGCAGCGAATGAAAAGAAATCGGCTGCAATCGACGTCTTAAACCTTCGAGATGGACTTGAAGGTTGCGTACAGCTTCGCTACCTTCAAGTGTTGCTGTTTAGTGTCAGCTTCCTTCATTTTTTTAACGAAAGAAACGTGATTATTTTACTTTGAATGTTCTTTTAGCTCAACTGTGCGCCTCGTTTTCGTAAATAATGCTGGTTTGATTTTTTGTAGCTCAGTTTTAGTTTTAGAGGGGTGCGCAGCATAAAAACATGTTTAATTAACGTTCCGCATCATTCCGGAATGGCCGGGATTTTACCTACATTTGAACAGAATAACGCTACTCTCAAAAATAATGATTTACTTATTACGTGAGCCGGCCGTGCACGCGCAGCAGATGTTTACGCTTGTGCCTCTCAGAAATAAGTATTCGAAGCCAATTTTTCTTCCATGATGGGTTCGTACCCACAAAAAGTGCATATTTTTACTTGATGATTGATGGTAGAGTTTAACTCGCCGACTCAACGCAGGCGACGAGGCGGGCCGTAGTGGAGGACTCCGGATTAATTTTGACCCCCTGTGGATCTTTAACGGGCGTCGAAATGTCGTACACACAGGCGTTTTGCTTTTAGCCTCCATCAGAAAAGCGCCCTCCGGGGCAGGGAATCGAACCCGCGTCCTCGTGCTCCGTAGAACTACGCCTTAGCCATTGAGCCACCGCGGTGGGTAAATTGGGTATTTTGACGTGTGGTACACATATTCTAAGAATATTGAATTTCCGTTACACACTCGGAGATTATATCCGGTAGTAACATAAAACTGCTACAAAATAGTTGGAATAGTATCACAATTGTGTGTCTTTCGCAGTAGATGTCCCTTTCACTGGCGTGTGCTTTCGGAAATGGGGGGGGGGGGAGGGAATGGGTGGATACGAGATCCTCACCTGCGAAATTTGCAGGCTTTAAGGGGAGCGCACATTGACAGCGTCATCAAATAATACCTACAATATATTAATTTCCTGTCGTGCTTTGCACGGAGCTTATGCGTCATCGGTGTCTGTTGTCACAACGTTCCACCATTTTGCTTTCTCCTCTACCTCTAGTATTATTTAGTACCATTTTATTACAGAAAAGATGGTAAGATCCTGAATCCATAAAGAAGGAAGATTTTACTCAATTCTACTTCGAGAGGAGTGTAATTAAAAATCCCGCTTGTCTGCTGATACTCTTGGTGAGACAAATTCCTCAAATTGGTTTTTGGAAAAGTTTATGGGCATCATGTACAGTAATCCCTCGTTATAACGAAGTCAGCGGGACGGCGAAAAGTTTCGTTATAAGCGGTATTTTGATATAGGCAGACATATAAGTAGTCGAGCTTTATTTACGCCACAACTGCGAGGAATCAAAGCAAAACGTGTTCAGTGAAGCACAACTTTATCCAGGTGCAAAAGAGGCAGTGAGCTTTTTGGCTGTTTCATGTTCCTGCCGGGCGGGAGCAACCGCGGTCCAATTTGACCAAGCAGTGACTGGCGTCCGAATGCTTCGCAGACTGCAGAGCGCGTGAGGAGGAGAAGGCAGTGGCCACTTTTATGGGGGTTGTGGGGGCGTCACGGAACGCTACGAGAGTTTAGCGCTGGAAAGCTATTCCACAGGTGGAATCTGAGCTCGTGTTTGTTGGGCTCAAAAAACGATTATCCGCTCATTGTGGGCACACCGCACAATCATAAAAAATGGCCGGTTTTCCACTAGGGGCTTTTCATGATTGCTGGGCAGTTTTTTCTCGAGGTGTGCAGCCGTAAAGTTTGCAAAACGAGTTTTTCGGCGCCTCGCTCTCGACGACACTTCTAATTCTACGCTTCGAGTGTCAGTGTTCGTGTACCGTCGCGTCCACGCCATTGACCAATGTCTAGGAACAAAATTCAATCACCCTAACACGTATTTCTACCGTTTGTATTAAGTTGGATGGCGCAAACCGAGTATGACCGGTTCGAGAGAATCGCCGGTGACACACCAGCTTGACAACTCACCACATTGACCGCCTTACTCGCCGCTGCGTCGCCACCGCTCGGCGACGCCTCCGCTCGCCACTTCGCTCTAAGCGGGTCGAGCTCTTCGTGCACTTCGAGTAATGCGGCCTAAAATGCATGCGTTTGGGTTGGGACCAGAAGGAATTTCGAATATAGTGATATTTCGAGTAAAGCGATTTCGTTATAACGAGGGATTACTTATATCCAAAAACGAAGTGAATATATAAACTGGCAGAATACTTACTGAAAAATCCATAAAAACAGGTAATTTACCCAAAATATTGCTTCTATTTACTGCGTAGCAGTTTTGAAAAAATCTTGTAAAAGACTATTTACGTATTTGTATTGGTTACCTATATTGTATTGGTAACTTGTTCGATGTGTGAGCGGGCCTGCGATAAAAACAAAAATTTTTTGAACAAGGTTTTAGCGCTTCTCAGACGCTCAGGGGTGTAATTTTTGAAAAAACTCAGTGATATTGAGCTCGCCCACTATAATTAGATGGGGCTTCCGAAATTTGATATTTCTACAACCAGCAGTTTGTTTGTGGAAACTTGAAAACTCCGTTGCGGTCTTTTAGGGGGATCGCAGGGTGAAACCTTTAAAATTGGTTGCCTGCATTTGTATCAGTAACACTCCTTAGCAAAAACAAATTCGATAAATCAATCAGTGACGCATTTATTGGAGAATGTTTAAGTACACCTATTTTGTTCCGAAACGCTGAATGACCCCAATAGTGTTGCCTAAACCTACTTTTTAAACATTTTTAGAGGCTACACACATCAGCAAAAATCGTTCCATATCTGAACAGGCTAGCGGGATAATCACGAATTTACGAAAACACAATTTCTCCCTATTTCTTGGTTAGGAGTACAATTTAGAAAAAATGTTCGTTAGTGAGCCCGTACGCCATGATGCAAATGTACTTCCGAAATTACAACTATCTAGGTGTAGCAGCTTGGGCTGGGGTTGATGAGTGAGTGAGTGAGAGTGAGTGATCAGTCAGTCAGTCAGTCAGTCCCTCGGGCACTTCTCCTTTTTTTATTTGCGATAATATGCTCATTGGCACAAAAATAGCATATTTACAGATACAAATAGGCATCCGTTTCTCGGAGGAAACCAAGAGGGGAGCGGTGGTGAAGTCCGCAGAGCCACCGCTTCGGGTCTTGGGTGTTTTTCAGGATGGAGGCCTGTGCCTCTAGGGTGTCGACTTCTCTCTGAGTCTAGTGAAGGACACGAACAAGCGGGCGGGGATCATATATTACGGGATAATATATGATCCGCATCAGCTTGTTCTGGAGGAGCTGTGCAGAAGGGGCCGGTATAATCGAAAGGGGATTGATAGCGTGGTGGCCATGCCCTGTTCCCAGCAGGTGAATCAGCCACTCCAGCGCGATGTCTGCGCAGCGAAACCTCTTCCCATCTAGCAAGTCTACAGGAGAGTTCCATTCCACACGCTGGGATGAGGAAACGTGGGGCGCGACGCAGATCTTCCTCCCGTTGGAGGAGGTATTCTAGTGGACCGGTTGTCAGCATTTCCAGTGCGCGACTAATTGACGTAATGTGACAAGCTTTATACGCTGCAATGCGAGCGGGGAGTGTATTCTGCCGAACTCACATAAGCCAGAGAGGGAAGGGGTAAGTGCTAGTAGGGTGTGAATGTCCCTTGAAATAGTGGAATTGTTGGCTAGTCGGCGGAAATCCCGTACCGACGACGTGGATTTCGTATAAAGATGCAGAATGGAACACACTGGGGCGAGCTCTGATAGGTATCATAGGCTCATACGGCAGCCATGTGGTAGCGGAAATTCCCAAAAGATGGCGACCGCTGTGCTACGTGGGAAAATTTAACAGAATTCCACTTCGAAGGGAGTGTAATTTTAAAACATCACGCTTGCCTGCTTATACGCTTCATAGTACAAAAAGCTCGAATTGGTTTTTAGACCACTTGCTGGGCAGCACATTAATGAAAAAACGAGTTGGATATAACAACAGGCTAAATACTTACAGGGAAATCCATACGAAACAGGTAATGAAACCGAGACTTTTGAATGTCCCTGTTACGTGGCAGGTATCGAAAAATCTTGTAAAACACTTTTTACGCATTTCTATTGGTTAACTATATCATCAACAACTTGCTCGATATATCAACGGGCTTGCAATAAAAAAATTCTGAAACAATGTTTTAGGGCTTCTCAGTCTCTCAGAGATTGAATTTAAGAAAAACGAAAAACTAGCTATATTGAGCTCCTACCGCATAATAGAAATGAGCTTCTGAAATTTGAAGTTTATACAACCACCCGTTTGCTTGGCGTTCATATCAAATGTTATTAAACCTTTTGGGCCCGTCATGGGCGCAAATTTGAAAATCTGTCCGCCGTTTCAGCGGCGCCGCAAGGTGAAACCCTTAAAATTGCTTTTGTGTGTTTGTATGAGTAACATTTATTAGCAAAAACCAATTGAATAAACCAATCAGTGAAATATTGATTCGATAATCTTAAAGAAAACCGATTTGGTTCCGACATGCTGAATCACCACAATAGCCTTGGTTAGGGCGCAAGGTTAAGACAACTTTTTAGATATTCTCAAGGGCCCCACACATAAACAAAAGTACTTAAATATGTGAACGGGTGAGCGACATAATCCCGAATTTACGAAAACACAATTTGCAACTTCTCCCCGGTTTAGAATATGATTTAGAAAATCCTGCCTTAGTGAGCCCCTACGCCATGACACAAACGTACTCCCGAAATTTCAACTCTCTAGATGTAGCAGTTTGGGCTGGGCGTTGAAGTTTCCGTGAGTCAATGAGTCATTCGATCAGTCAATCAATCATTCGGGCATTTTTCTTTTAGGTATAGGTAACATGGGCTCCTACGGGAGGCGTGTGGTTGCAAAAATTCCCAACAAATGGCGTGCGCTATGCTACACGGGAAAATTGAACTGAATTCCACTTCGAGAGGATGTGATTGGTTGTAGGGTTTAACGTGCCGACGCAACGGAGGTGATGAGGCGCGCCGTAGTGGAGCGCTCCGGATTAATTTTGACCACCTCGGGATCTTTAACGTGCGCCCAAATCTCGTATACATGGGCGTTTTTGCTTTTCGCCTCCATCAGAAAAGCGGCCGACGCTGCCGGGAATCGAACCCGCGACCTCGGGCTCAGCAGCGCAACGCCTTAGCCACTGAGCCACTGCGGCGGGTCACTTCGAGAGGGATGTAATTTAAAAACTCCCGCTCACCTTTTTATACTCTTGTTGGAAAAAATCTTTAAATTGCTTTTAGGACAATTTTATGGGCACCATTTATAACCGAAGCGAATTAGATATATCAACGGGCCGAATACTTAATGAGAAGTGTGTAAAAATAGGTAATTTGTAACAAAAAATTCGTATTCTCCCTACTACATCGATGCTATACAAAAACCTTGTAAAACATTTTTTTTGCACATTTCTATTGGTTAGCTTTATCAAAAAACCCTGTTCGATATCTCAAAGGGCCTACCATAAATACAAAAATTTGTGGAACAATGTTTAAGGACATCTCACTCTCTCAGGGGTGTTATTTTAAAAATTCAGCCGTTATGAGCTCCTACACCCCAATAGGAATTGACTACCCAGGATTGAAGTTTCTACAACCAGAAGTTTGCCTTCGCATTCAGATCAAACGTTAGGCCTGTCCGGCCCGTCATGGGTGAAATTTAAAAAATCTCGTGCCATCTCCACTAACGTGAACCCTGGGGAGGGGCGAAGCATGATTTCATACGTGTATTCTTGACGCCTTGGCGTTTTTGCTCATGGAGATGAAACCGTTGGGGGTAGAGGTCGACAGCTTTACTGTAAAAGTCTCGTGTCTCTGAAGCACGAAGCATTCTAGCGCGAGGCGTTGGAACATGAGTGTCCCGGTGTGTTCTTTTAGTCCGCGTTACGTGCTAGCACGAGGCGTTAGAAAACGAGTGTACCAGTGTTTTAGTATCATGACTACATGACACACCGACCACACTAGACGCAGACAGCTCTAGCCCCTAAGGGGCTTAGCCTCTAAAAATTCCTTTCACGCTTTCAGCGGCGTCGCAGGGCGAAATCCTTAAAATTGGTTTTGTGCATTGTACAAGTAACATTTTTAAGCAAAAACCAATTGTATGTGCCAAGCAGTGAAACATAAATTGGGCGATCTTTAAAAACTATCAGTTTGCTTCAAAATGCAAATTTGCGCCATTAATGTTGGTCAAGGCAATACTCTAAAACTGTTTTTTCGAGAATCTTCCGAAAAAGCACTTCAAAATATCGATGGATGAGAGAGATAATCACTAATTAAAAAACACCCAATTTCCTCCTTTTCCCCAGTGTGGGAAATTATTTCCAGAGATCCCGCCTCAGTGATCCTCTACGCCACGAGAGAAACATACTGCGGACGAGAAAGTTTAGTCTCTAGGCCCAGTAGTTTCGGATCGGCGTTGATAACTCGGTGGGTCGGTCGCTCGGTCCGGTCTTGCACTTGATTTTTGAGGTACAGATATATGTAGTCTTTAAACTTATCCTCCACAATAAAAATCACTTTTAAAAAGCCTCGGCGCAATTTCTGCTCAAACACACCCGGGAATGCTTTTCTATATACGCTTCTTATCAGCGTGACAGGCAAATGACCCCTCAGTATCTCTGGTCACGGGAGAGATCATGACTGACCTCCTGGTACAGCAGTAACACTAAAATGGCACTCGGCATTAACCTGCACGTGTTAGTGTTGCGTGGATAGTGACATTGAAGACAATTGTGCATCGTAAAGTACGTGCCCACATGGGAAATTTTCAGGCTTGGACTGAGGCGTACATCATTTTCGTGGTCGTAATATCATCATGATTATTATCTTCATTGTTGTCATCATAATTATCATCATGATGATGACAATGATCATCATAATCATCACCAGAAACATAGCAGCCCTTTTGTGTCCACTGGAGGACACAGCCTCCAAGCACTACTTCAACCGCTTCTGTCGTGGGCTTCTATGCGTAACCACGACTCACGCATTGGTCGGTTCAGTTTGTGAAAAAAGAGGACCCCCCCCCCCCCCCCGTCTCCGTGGCCACAAACCTGTCATAAAATTCTCATAGGCTGTGTGTAGCCACCTACTTCTATAGAAACTCCCGGTTGGCTGCGGACAGGGATGTATGCCTACCTTACGTTCCCATTGGTTATTCAATGGCCAAACGTTCACCCATTGTTACGCTTTGGTTAAAGTCGCCCACAGGTACCCACAGCTTGACGTAAAATCAGTTTGTTGTTGCTTGGCCCGTCGTTGGTCACAAGGGTACTGCACCCTATCGTTAACGCTGAATACAGTCCTAACAACCTGCTTACTAGATGGATCGGCCAGTCAGAAGCCCACGGTAAATTCAAAAATGCCCGTTAGCTGTGGCTTAAGTTTCGTCCGACGGCGCTATAAGCACTACACTAAAGCGGCGTTCACGAGCATTTCGCAAGGGAAAAGCCACGTCTGACATTATTTCACACTCCCTAACGTGACGCAACATAATTTAACATTGCCTAATGAACTGAAACCAATCATTTTGAACACTGCAAACTTACCTAAGACAGGAAGATATAACTGAAACTAAAGATTAAGGAAGCAAGAAAAATGAAGTAGGCAAGAGGTGGGCTCGAACCACCGATCTCGGTATTAGGAAGCTAAGAAGGAACCTCTGCACAACGACGTCTTTTTTTCTTTATTGCCTGTATGAACACCAGAACAAAAACTTCGTCAATGATAGGTTAAAAACCGCCGACCACACTTTGGCTGGCGGAAAGATTTAAAATAAACATCAAAAGTACACAAATCTTCCAAAATTGGTACCCATTCCAGCTCTATACCCTGTGTTGTAGCAATATCGTACATCGAAATCATGCTCTGTGCAAGATAGTTGCTAACGGTTTGGGCGTGCACGTCAGCATGGCGTTCAGCCATACGCGACCTCCAAATTGTATGCAATGCTACAGCCATTATGAGGTCGTACGGCACACCATCACAACACTCAACTGGGAGATACCGTATTCCCTGTGGTTCTGCACAACGACGCCTTCTCTGAAAAAGAGACATGTTTATTTCCATAATAAACATTTGGAATAAACAAAGGACGCATGACAATGCATTCGGTTACAATCTGCAAAACATGTACAGGTTCAGGAGAAAATGCCACTTACAGATTTCTTACTATTTTGTTTTTCAATTCTTTATTCGGTCTGCGTGTGTTTGCGTCAAAAGAAAAACAGAGTGATGCGGAAAAAACCTGAATGCAAAGTATGCAGTATGGCGACATAGCAACAGAGATACGACTACAAAGAAAAAAAAAACTGAGATGTTTGTAACACATTGCGAACTCGCGAGTTTGTCTGGTTAACGACAGTGACACTAAGATAATATTGAGAACAGTCTTATGGGAAAAGAAACGCTAAGAAGGTTGGGTTCTATTACAACCAGTATCGTTGCCCAAATGGCAAAAAGAAGACAAGCAGGCATGTTTGTATGATAGGGACTCACCGATTCAAATGTTCCATGGTAACCTACCTTCCTGTTTGGAGGGGGGCGAAATACCCGAGACCCCAGCATATGGAAAGAAGATCGCGCTGAACGCATGCGGCACTGCATATCTGTCTTGAATTTTTTGGTCGCACGTTAGTGTGGAATTCTCACCTGCTCACTGTATTCATAGGCGCCTAAAGCATGCTGCTTCCTGCTCTAAAGCATACTGCTTACTGCTCCATGAGCGCGCTCGCGGTCCATTCCATCTCCTGGCTGGGAGCACAATCCACTATACGCAGACGACATTGTTCTTTTGCTGATAACCAGACCGATATGCAATGGCTCATAAATATTAGCGGTCAGGAAGCCACCCACCTCGGGTTAAATTCTAGCACAGAAAAATTGGGAATAACAGTTTTAAATAACACTAGCACTGGCGAAGTGTCCATCCAGCATGTCAAATTACCCAGAGTCAAGAAATATAAAAATCACGGAGTGTGAATAAACGGAGGGGATAACTACTTAAGAACTCACGAGGAGCAACTTAAGGATATGGGAAGGTGAAACGCAGCTATAATTAGGCGTATAGCTCTGTGGGGGCATAAAACATAATGAAATGTATGTATGTATGTATTTATTGCACAAAAAAACAAGAAAGGAAGGTCCACCAAAAGGCGTAAATTGTCTCGCCTAGGGGCGGACACCGGAACGCCTGCTGGTGTAGGGGAGGTGGGATAGGGAGGAAAGAGTACATAGGAATAGGGGGATAGGGGCTAACATAAATATATAAAACATGGGCAAGAATAACCTATATACAAAAAAACGAAACACTAGACAACTAAATAAATATCAACATACAGGACAGAAGGAGTAGGCCACCTGCACACTTACACACACCCGCTCACACATCCACACACACACACACAGGAATTCTACCCTAACAGCTACACTCCACTGCGACCCGGGTAGTTACGTAGAGTTGTAGCTTAGTGCATTGTGGAGCCCCGAGGCCCCCAGGTATGCTCCCAGGGCCTCGAGCACTTTGTCCCGCTCCCTGGCATTTCCTGGGGGCCAAAGCAGTTCCTCGAGCGGCCGAACCCCTCGGAGCACGGCCAGAAGCTCCGCGCGCCTTGCCGCAAACTTGGGGCACTCGTACAGTACATGCGGCAGGGACTGCACGGGCGCTCGGCAGTGAGTGCAGGCGGGACTGGCCACCCGCCCCAGTCGGTGCTTCCGCTCTGACGTCCACGCGGCCCCCACGCGGAGGCGCAGGACGGCCGAGCGCAGTCGACGAGGCAGGCGTGATGCCCGCACAGGCGGCAGACCCCCTCCGACACGCAGCCGCGGGTCTGGATGCCCGGTGCGGAGGTGTCGCTGGATGAGCAGGCGGGCGTCGTCCGCTGCCGCCTGGGCCAACATGTCCGAGGGAGGCAGCGCGTGAGCACCGGCGGCCAGCTCGTCTGTCCGCTCGTTTCCGTCCAGGCCGATGTGGGCGGGGAACCACTGAAGGCACAGCCGAGTGCCCCGGTACGCCAGCTGCGCCGCTTTCTCCCGGATGCCCCGCACCAACAGGGAGTGCGAGTCGCCGTCCCGTAGACGCGCCAGGGCCACCCGGGAGTCGCACAGCAGGGCACAGCGCTCGGGCAAGGGCTCCACCTCCAGCAGCAGGTCCAGGCCCAGTCCGACACCCACCAGCTCGGCTGTGGCCGAAGATGAGGCATAGGGCAGCCGCGCCTGCCGGGTGGCCTCTCCCAGCACGGCGGCCGCTGCGGCCGACCCCTGCTGCTGCCGCACCGAGCCGTCCGTGTAGACAAGGGTGTGGCTTTCGAGGTCGCCCCAGACGACGCCCCGTGTCAGCTGCAGTTGTCCGCATGGGGGCGTCCGCCGCTTGCTGCGCAGACCTGGGATGTCCAGCCTCACTTCAGCTGTCAGAGCAGGAGCCGGGCCACCAGGTTGCGCATCCACGGGGGCCACCACCTCTTCGTAGAGCGCGAGCATGCGCCCCATGCGCGAGCGGTGGTGGCCCCTCAGTCGCTGCAGCAGCGGGCCGCCCCCCTCGGCGCACCGCAGCCGGTCAATTTGGCCAAGCGCCCGAAGGTCAGCCGTCATCTCGAGGGTCCACGCCCCCGCCTCGGCCAGCGTCTTCTCGCACGACGAGCTCTGGGGCAGGCCGAGGCAAGCGCGGACCCCCTTGCGGTGATCCCTTTCCAGGTGCCGCCAGGTCGGTTTCCGCAGGCTCACCAGCGGCAGCGCATACATGAGGAGACCCACAGCGGAGGCGTTGTACAGCGGAGAGCCGTACGCTGTGAGTAACCCCTGTCCCGGGCCACCATCTTGTGCACCGCCGTGGTGGCCAGCTGCGCCCTGGCTCGGAGCTCCTTGGCTGCCTGCCGGAAGTTCAGCCGGTGGTCCAGGGTGAGTCCCAGGTACCGCACCCTGGTCTTCCACTGGAGCTCCTCACCATCGATGGTCAGGCGCCGGGTCCGTGCACGGGCGGCGGCGTCTGGATGCACCAGCATGGCGTCTGTCTTTGGCGCCGACAGCTGTAGGCCGACGCCCGCCAGCTTGGCCCGGACTGCATCCATGGCCGCCTGCAGCTGCCGCACAATGGCTCGGCCCTGACCCTTGGGCCCCAGCACCCACAGGGCGATGTCGTCGGCGTACACCGAAATGTACACTCGGTGGCCCCCTCCTCTGGGCAGGCAGCCTGGCAGGGCGGCCATCACCAGGTTGAAGAGGAAGGGGCTGATGACGGAGCCCTGTGGGGTGCCCACGTCCACCGGCTGGGGGGCCGACAGGGCGTCTCCCACCTGCACCTGCGCCGTGTGGCCCGTCAGGAACTCCTCGACAAAGCCCCGCAGCTTGCCCCCAATGCCAGCCTCCTCCATGGCCAGGGAGATGGCACGACGCTGCAGGTTGTCGAAGGCGCCCTTCACGCCCAGCAGCACCAAGGCCGCCACCTGCTTGGAGGCCATGGCGTGTTCAAGGGCCGCCACGACGTCGGCGATGGAGTCGGTGGCTGCCCGGTGCCTCCGGAAGCCCGTTAGCTGCTCGGGGATGGCCTCTTCCTCCGCTGCGATGGCCTCCATTCTCCGCAGTGCCACCCGTTCGAGCAGCTTGCAGCCACAGGATGTGAGGGCCACAGGCCGGTACGCCGTGACTGCCACAAGGCCCTTGCCTGGGTTTGGGATGGGCCGCAAGATGGCTAGCAGCCACTCTGGTGGCAGCCGGCCCGCGTCCCAAATGACGTTGTAGGCGGCCAGGAGCCGGCCGAACCCCACCTCATCCAGATTGCGCATCATCTGGTAGGTGAGGCCGTCCGCCCCTGGAGCCGACTTACGCTTGCAGCTGCGGAGGGCACTGCGGAGCTCAGTCTCCGTGATAGGGGCGTTGTTGAGGGGGTGAAGTACCTCCCCCGTCTCAGCAAGAGCAGCAGCGGGCCCTGGTTCCGCCTGGTGTGGCGGCAGGAAGTGTGCAGCGAAGAGGTTGGCCAACTCCGCAAAGCTGGCCTGCTTGCGGATGGCCATGGCAGCCAGGGGGTTGCGGTTTCTCTGGGGCTTCAGGACGGCGTTGAAGATGCCCCAGAGGCGGCGGCAGCGTGGGTCGGCCTCCGAGCTGACGCATAGCTCGGCCCAGCGCTGCCGGCTCAGGCGGTTGGCGTGACGGCGGCAAGCCGCATCCACTCGCCGGTATGCTGTCCAGTCCGCCCACTCCCCCGAGCGCTGGGCCTTCCTCTCCGCACGGTTGCGCACCGCCCGCAGCTGCAGTAGCTTCAGGTCCGGCGTGGTGGCCCCCTCGGCTACTGTGCAGCTCTGCGTGGCTTGTCTGGCGCAGCAAACCAGGCCCCGGAATAGCTCGGCTTCTTCTCCCAGGTCCTGCTCGGCAAGGCAGCGCCGGAACCGGTCCCAGTGGGTGACGTGGTGCAGTGCGGCTCGCTTGGCTGTCCTGTCGGGTGGTGCGATGTGCAGCGGGTAATGGTCGGAACCCCACGTGCTGGGCTCCCTCCTCCAGGTGGCCTCAACCCCGGCTGACACTAGGGTGAGATCAATGGCGGTGGCTGCGCAATTGCCCCGCCGGAAGGTGCTCTCACTAGTGTTCAGCACGGACAGGTTGAGGCGCAGCATGGCGTCCCACAGATGCTCTCCGCGAGCGTCTATCCGGCCATCTCCCCAGGCAGTGTGGTGTGCGTTGAAGTCACCACAGAGGAGATGGCGGACTGCACACAGGGACACCAGCCGATCCAGGAGGCACGCGTCCCAAGGCCGTCCAGGGCGCATGTACACACTGCACACTGTAAAGTCGGCACCACCCGCACTGAGCCGCAACGTCACTGCCGCGCACTCTTGCACCACTGTCGTCACCGCACTGGTATCCAGCTCTGCCTGCTGCACATCGTTCCTCACAAACAGTGAGGCACGCGAGGTTCCTGTGGGGTGGGACGGGTCGCCACACACCACCTCCGAGCACTGGGCACTGTCACACGCCGTAGGGCTGTGATAGCCGGTGTAGCCCGGCAGGCGAGTCCCCCCCGAGCCGTCCCTTCCCACTCGCACATAGCTCTTCTGTAGAGCCACGACATGGGGCTCGTGCTGCAGCAGAAACGTACTCAGCTCCGCACGACGCGGTCGCAGCGAGTTGACGTTCCACTGCAGCACTGTAGGCACCAGGGGCTGTGTGCGGCGGCTCCTAGCCATGGCGGGGCTCGGGGTGTGGCTGTTCTTGTGAGGCCGGCTGCATGCACAAGCTCTTCCGTCCTCGCTTCGACCGCACAGGGGCCGCCTGGCTGCTGGGCTGTCGCTGGGCTGTGTGCTGCTGCCGCTCCGTCCCGGATGCAACACTGCTGCTACCTGGCTGCTGGCGCATCGTAACGGGTGCGACAGGGGGCGGCTGGGGCTGCTTGGCCGCTCGCAGGGCTGCACGGACGCCCATGCGAGAGGCAGGCGCCGGGTCTCGTACCAGTTCCGCACACACACGACGCTCCTCCTGCCAGCGCGGGCAGGAGTGGTCGGAATGTGGAAAGGAGTAATGGTTCCGGGTCTCACATTTGTGAATGCAGTACTCTGCCTAAAATCAGACGGTGTATCATGCCTTGAAGTGAACCAGAGAACAGTAGGCCGTGTGGCCTTAGGAGCGCACGGAAAAACAACTAAAGCAGCAGTGCAGGGAGATATGGGCTGGACATCGTTTAAAGTTCAAGAAGCGCAGAGTAAAGTATGTTTTGAGAGGAGCTTGACAGCAATAGATCAGCGTTCGTTGACAGCTAAAGATTTTAGGCACCTTTAGAGTGAAGAATCTAAGACAGCCAAGACAAACAAAAAAAGGCAAGGCAGATAGAAACGAAGAAATGGAGAGAAAAAATGGAAGCTAAAACTTCGTTAGAGATGTACAAGCCCGAGAAATTAGACATCATAAAGGAAAATTTCTATGAGAATTCTAAAGGAAGTGCTTTGCTTTTTGAGGCTAGAGCAGGTTGCTTGCAAACTGAGGGCTTTGTGGGGAAGTATACACAAAATGATAGGGTATGGGTGGTCCGCGGAAAAGAAACAGAAACTATGCGGCACATAGTGTTAGATTTCGAGGGTATCCATCCAAATCTTGAAGGAAATATTTGGCTTCTAGAAGCCCTAGGATTTGAGGATAGGACAGAGGCAGGTAATTTCAACACTATTGAGGCGACGAGAAGATTAGAATGCTGGTGGACGAAAAGCAGAGAGGGGAATATTGCCTAGTACAGCTACAACCTGTGAGAGAAAAAAATAAGTATTTTGTGCCAATAAGTTTTTGGGCCTGCCCTAAGGACAGCGCTAGTATTAAATGAAAAGTGTAAAACATAGGCATATTATTTTCTTTTTAGGTTTTTTTTGGTAAAATGACCCGTCATCACCCCGCTACAAAGGGGATGTCACTATCAATCCCCATCATCATCACTGCATCTGCGGCGGAAGGGGAAGCACACTCGACCGTCGACATACCACCAACAAGTATACGTTCCCTAGTCAACAAGAAGTAATACTCACGCATATGCACATGATAAGAACTTTCTTGGCTGCCGCCGTTCGTTTTCCGCGTCCATATCTTGACCATAAATTTCCAAATTTGACTACTCTATTCAGACCTTTGTCCTCCCTTGTTTAGTTTGCGTCCCTTAGTTGCCATTTAGTTATACAGTGTGCCCAACAGTTGTCCGTCTTTCGCATTACATGACATGCTCAACTCTACCACTCACTAGAGGCTACAATTTCGCAATTAGTTATGTCTGAGATTTCACCTGACGCGGGCGCTGTCTCCTCCCTTTTATGTTTGCAAGCGACGCCTCCTTGACCTCTAATCTCTTGACTAGCCGGTGGCCCCTATCAACCATGGCATATCGAGGCACGGCCTGGGTGGGCAATGCTTCGGGGCCGTTCGCGCAGGACTGTGGCTGTGGCTTTAAACTGGCCGTCAGAAAAGACTCAACCTTCGCCACACCATTCGCATTGCAAGGGAATAGCTAAGCGCCTCTCTCTCCTAAACGTTTCTTTCTCGCATTGACGACTCCTTGACCTTAAGGGTTTATCTTGCACCACGCACTGGGCTACGATTGCTGCTTTATGCTAGGCAAAGTGAGGAACAGTGATGCGTACAGCGTTGTTTTGTTGATAATTATACATCGGCAAACCCCATGCCACAAAGGTATAATTATGCGGTAAGCCCGCGTAGAAAACTGCTCTCGACAGTAAGTAAAATGAAAGAAAACAGAGCCACATTGGCGCCCTCAAGAGCATCGCAAACAATTCTTGGGCCGATTTTATCTCGTTGTCCAGTAGCAAAACGTAGTACGCTTCAATAATTTCAATTTCGCTTCATGCTTGATAATGTGCTTCCACTTATGTCATGATAAGCAGCGTAGAGGAACTCTGGTGCACTCCCTCGCCTGAAGGAGACAAAAAAAAAAGAACACATCGAAATGAAACATTTATAGAGAACTAAGGAGAAACGAAGCATGCTAACTACAGCAGTCATAATATTCCTAAGTTATCACATGATCAAGGCCACATTCCTTTTGAGAAAACCATGAAGTGGCTGTTTGCAAGCAATATGATAGTAAATAAATGATTCCGCACTACTGCTGACGGCAAATGCCGTTTAAAAACTCAGTACTTCCATAAGAGCTCTTACTTAGTCTAATGTACTCCTGCTCTGACCTGTGCAGTACTTATTCATGGACCACCTGTGCTTCTTAAATCCTAACCGCATTTGATACCAATAGGCGGGAAAGCGCTCCTGGGACGTAGCCCCCAAAGAGAAATTGGCCTCGACGTGTTACCAATATTCTCACACATTAAGGTGTACATACTGAGTGACTTGCCATAAGCTAATTCTTTCAAGCTGATCAATGTTGTATGTTGTCGTCATGGCCCCCTTTAACGAATGCACGCAAAATAGAAAGGATACCGGCAAGCGTCATTCCGTTCGTATGCGAGTCAGAGGTGAAAGTACCTAGCGTGGTCTATTTGTTCGCTTTCAACAGTGCCGTCAATAATTTGACCGTCTTACAAGAAGACCCAGCAAAGGAACTTCGTGGCTTGGTCATAATACAAAAAAGCTTCGTTTCAGGGGGGGGAGGGGGTAGAGTTGAAACGGCCTATTGAAACGGCCTGGTTTTCAGCCCACGCGATACGACGTGTTGATGATTTCTTAGTCAAGTAATTCCTCTGTGAAGCATTCTAGATTAATATTGTGCCAATTTTTTGGTCAATAACAGGGGTTCAGTATGTTTTGATTGCTTTAGGAGCAGTGTGCCCCCTGTCACCGTGTTTAATTGATGCTTTGTACTGCGCAGGAAAGGCCCCTGATGTACGGTTGACAAAATGGATAGACACCACGCGGACGAGGTGTTGCGAGTGCGGCGCATCCAAGGCTCTACTCGCGGGCACGCGCAAGCACCCAATTGCCATTTCTTCGGAAAACTGGTGTCGCACCATGCTCGGACTCCCGCTAGAGGGCCGCAAGATGCACAAGCCCCCCGCATCGGCTCCGAGTTTCGCCCCCGCTTACGCTGGGTAATCGCTATCCACGCCATCGAGAGTGGTTCCACGGTAACCGGCAAGTCACGCGGATCACCTGGACACCACCATCTCGGTTATCGAACCCCCAGAAGGTTAGTTTGGAGTGCCCGAAGTTCACACCACGACGCCGGCTTCGCTAGGCCTGATCAGGCCTAGCACCATCGCTCTCCTCATCGTCGCCGCCGCAGCTGCGCTCGTGCAACGGCCGCTCTGGCGCGTGCACGGCCACCGCGTAATATCCAATCATGAAGAACACCGTGGAAGGGGAAGAAATGGACCCCGCCGAATTCGAACGACCAGGCTGGGCAACCATCGGGCACCGCCAGCATGTCCTACGCTCGGCTGCTCAGGCAACGGCGGAGCAAGTAATTCCGCTCCAACTCTACTCGAAGAAACAATCCCACCGCAAGCGACCGGCTCAGCGGACACCACCGGCGACGCCACTCCCGGCAACTGATATCAAAATTGTCCTACGTCCCCGAGGAGGCCTGGCCCTTGCGTCACTAGCCCAGGCTACACTTGCCGACGCCATACACGTTCAAGCTCACGTTGCGCCGAACCGTGAAGACCAAGTTCGAGTGCAACAAACCGCTAACTACATCGTCATTAGCACCCCATCGGAGGAACGTGCCCACAAGTACGCAAGTATGACCTCCTTGACGGTCCGCGGGAAGCAGTATGAGGTCTCTGCTCACGTAGCAGCTCCAGCCAACAGCGTACTCGGTGTCATATTTAATATCCCAGAAGACGACACGCCTGAGCAAGTGTTCGACAGCATATGTAGCTACAATCCGGACCTTCACATTCTTGACGCTAAGCGGCTGAACTCGTCAAACATGGCCCAGATCCTGTTTGATGGTCAGAAAGTCCCCTTTTGGATTCGGTATCGGTCTTCGCTCTACCGATGCAAGCCGTTTCGCCGCAAGACGGAAGCGTGTTATGCCTGCTGGTCCACGGGACACCGACAAGATGTGTGCCCCAATGCTCAAGTCGCCCCCCGCTGCCCCCGTTGCGGTGGCACTAACCCCGCCGAACCCCACGACTGCTCCCCACGATGTATAGTCTGTGAAGGCCCCCACATCACCGGATCGGCTGACTTGACTGCCCACGTCGATATCAACCACGACGGCGGGCACCTACATACGCCCAAGTTGTCACAACGGGTGCTCCAGCCTTATCAAACCAAGGCCAAAGCGATAGACAGCAGTTTCCACCACTGCTGAAAACCGGACCCGCCGGCCGCCAAGGTCTCCTCAAGGGATCCCCCCTCAAGCCACCAGCCGGCCAATCACAAGGACTTCATATCAAGCATAAGCATGCGCCTGCAGGTGAACAACAAGCCACCCCGGATCACCAGGTGAGCTGCCCGGTAGCGCCTGCCCACTGCTCGTCAATCAATCCCCCACCGCCTCCCCTTAGCCCCTCACTTGATATCCTTCGGGAACTCAATGCTATCCGGGCTGAAATCTCCCTCCTCCGCCAAGAGAATGCGGCTCTGCAACAGGAAAACCAAGCTCTCAAGTCGCTAATATCCTCTAGGCAAGAGGATACCAATTCTCCCACCCCTCCTCCCCCTAAACGCAAGGCGGTCTCAGACGATTCGCCCTCCTCTGAATCGCCCCTTACACCAGACGAACAAGTCCAAAACCAAATTACTGAGGTCGAGGTATCCTGTAAGCAGGCGCTGACGGAGCAAAAAGCCGAATGCTCGAATATTCATCAAGCCCTGCAAGCCGGCATATCCAGTGTCCATGCTAACGTAGAGGCCTTACGCTTAGAATTGCACAACAGCGTTCAAGAGCTCGTGAACAAAATTAATACCCTCTGCAATCCTAATCTGGCCCTCGTCCTAAATTATGACATCTCCAGGGAATAAGAAGGACCCGCGGCCCATTCGGGTCTGGCAGTGGAATTGCAGGGGGTACCGGCGAAAACGACAGGCCCTGCAACTTCTAACCCAGGCGACGGAAACTGCCCCTACGGTAATTGCGTTACAAGAAGTAGGCTCATTAGTTAAGCTCCATGGCTATAAGGCATTTCAGGGTAACGGCAACCTCACAACAGCAGTACTAGTTCATCGCAATATTCCTGCTGAACGCACACAGTTTGATGGCCTCGCTGTTCCCCATGATTTGGTGACTCTCTTTCCGAGCAAAAGAGACGCTGAGCGGCTGTACATCCTCAACGTGTACAGCAGTCCGAAGGAAACAGGGCATACATTTAATCTCCTCTTCTCTTTTGCTAAACAGACGGTACCCATGCGCTTATCATAGTAGGCGATTTTAATGCGCCACATACAGCCTGGGGATACCACCATTGTACTCGAAAGGGCAGACTTCTCTGGGATCAGATTCAAGCACATCGGCTTACTACAGAATCGGACCCGTTGATTCCAACTAGGATAGGCAATAGCGTGCAGCGTGATTCATCACCCGATCTCACCCTCACTTATCACGTCAAACACGCATGTTGGGCATCCACTCCTGACACATTAGGAAGTGATCATTTCATCCTCCAAACGGACGTGACAGTAGCCAGTTTCGTGCGCCGCCGCCCTCGACAGGCCTTTTTACCGAATTGGGACGACTTCCGGCAAGTACGCCAAACTATCGATCCCCCCGAAATTAGTACATCTGGATTAGACAATTGGGCTCAACAAATGCTTAAAGATGCGCGGCACACAAGTATCGCGCTGGATCCGGAAATTCCTTCAGATGTGGTTGATTCCCACCTACAGCATTTGTGGGCTGCATATCGCAGTATACAACGTAGATGGCGCAAACAGAAACACAACAGAAAACTGCGCTCTAAACTATCTCGCCTCAATGCTGAAATTGAGCAGTACTCCGCCCAGCTTGCCCAAGATCAGTGGTATGAAATCTGTAATCAAATGAAGGGAAACCTCGGAATGAAACGCACTTGGTACCTCCTCAGGCATCTATTAGACCCCTCTCGTGCGAAGACCGAGCAGACCCATCGGCTTACAATGGTCACACAAAATTTACCGGGTACCAATGAAGAACTACTCGACAAAGTTTGCTCTCTATATGTGCCCACTGGTGACACCCAACAGCTCCCACTATATAAAAGACCACCAAATACTGATCTTGATGCAGATATTACAGAAGCAGAGGTACGCAGCGCCCTCCTTGCTCTCCGGCTCGGGTCAGTCCCGGGGCCATATGGAATAACCAATAAGATGCTCCGCAATCTGGACGACTCCTCAATATCGGCTCTTACAGATTATTTTAACCACTTTTGGAAGCTCGGTTATCTCCCCCAGGCATGGAGGCACGCCCAGATCACCCTCATTCCGAAACCAGGGAAGCCTCTTACCATCGATCACCTCAGACCCATCTCACTCACCTCATGCATAGGTAAAGTCATGGAGCACATCATCCTCTCTCGCCTCACGCTCCACCTTACATCTACTGATGCTCTTCCGCACTCAATGATTGGCTTTAGGCCCGGGTTATCCACCCAGGACGTCCTGCTCCAATTATCTCGAGACGTAATAACACCTACTACCAAGCGCGACACAGCAGCAATATTGGCTCTGGACCTTACAAAAGCCTTCGATCGGGTCTCGCACGCCGCCATCATGCGCGGTCTAGAATCGATGGCCCCTGGGGAACGCACTTACAACTACGTGCGTGCGTTCCTCACGTCGCGCACGGCGTTTCTCCAAGTAGGAGATCTCAAATCGAAAATTCTCTCTCTTCCTTCCATTGGTACCCCGCAAGGGGCAGTATTATCACCCCTACTCTTTAATTTGGCCATTCTTAATATTCCCAAACGCCTAGAAGTAATACCCCACCTTCACTACAGTCTCTATGCGGACGATATAACGCTATGGGTAACAGGCGGTAGTGACGCACAAATCGAGTACACCTTGCAGCAAGGGGCCCAAGCCGTCGCCGAAGAAGCTTTGCTGGCAGGCCTTGCGTGCTCACCCGCCAAATCTGAACTGCTCCATCTACCATCTAAATTCGGATCGCGAAGCCCCCCAAACATCGCAGTTTTCTTAGATGGTCACCTGATCCCAGAGGTACCTGCCCTTAAAGTGCTAGGGCTGGTAATACAACGCAACCGAGGCAACACACAATACATCTCAAAATTAAGCTCCCATGTAAATCAAACGATTGGACTCCTTAAACGAATTTCCGGCCGAAATCATGGGCTCAAAGAACAGGAGAGGCTACGGCTCGTACAGACGTTTGTCGTCAGCCGGATTACTTATTCCCTCCCCTACCTTAGAGTCACCAATGCGGATCTGGCGAAAGTTAATAATCTAATTAGAAAGGCATACAGGGCAGCACTGCGAATTCCCCAGAATGCACCCACTGCCAGACTTGAACGCCTAGGCCTCCACAATACGGCTCAGGAGCTGATTGAAGCCCATGACATCAACCAACTCCGACGACTTTCCACTACATCCACTGGTGAGCACATTCTAAAACGTTTGGGTATCCGCGCACCAGACATCTCCGACCCGAAAGTCCCCATCCCAAGAACCACCCATGCCTGTCTCCGCGTTCGTCCCCTCCCACGGAACATGCACCCCGAGTACCATAGGGCTCGCAGGGAGGAGCGAGCGCGAGCACTGGCGAGGAAATTGCCCATCCGACCAGACATCATGTATGTCGACGCGGTAGAATACCGCCATCACGAAGGCTATGCCCTCGCAGCCATCAACAGCCCGGATAGCCCCCCTGTTACCTCTCTTACCGTGCGTACCACCTCCCCAGCGGCGGCGGAGGAGGCTGCAATAGCACTTGCGTTAACGACCCGGCCTACCCCAACAAATATAATCACAGATTCGAAAACGGCCATTCAAAATTTCGCCCGTGGGTCAATTTCCCTCGTGGCACCCAAAATCCTCTCCAAAAATCCCCCGACCTCTCCGGTCGAACTCATTTGGACCCCGGCGCACACTGGTCTGGGAGGGAACGAGGCGGCCCACAATGTGGCACGAGGGCTTACTATCCGTGCCGGGGCTAGCATCACCCCCTACCATGGTGCTCGATCCGCGAGGGACCGACTTATCACCTATCACGACATCGTCGTGCATTACCGCCTCGCCCGCCGCCATTATCCTCCCGCTCATCCAGGGCTTACCAACTATCAGGAACCCCTCTGGCGACTTTTACAAACGAATACCCTCGCTTGTCGGGCAGTACTGCATCGCATCTACCCCGCTCAGTATCCCTCACCGAAATGCCTCCTCTGTGGCGCCCCCGCCACACTTGTCCACTCCATGTGGGCATGCCCCCAAGACCCCTTCCAGTATGTAAATAGTGATGAGCAGTGGGAGCGTGCGCTGGGCAGCTCGGACCTGGACGTGCAAACACTCCTGGTCACAGGAGCTGCCACCGTCGCCGCCAGACTCCAACCGGTGGCCACCACGCATTGCTAAACCACAAGACTCAATAAAAGTGTTTCTCTCTCTCTCTCTCGCACCGTGCTCAGGATGCGACTAAGTGGTGTGCACAGTCAGCCGCGGGCTGGCCCGAAAGGCAACGAGGTTCGTTTATTTTAAACGCTCGCTTTGTCGTTTGGATGGTATATGAGCGTAACGGACTGTACAGATCCACGCCGAAGTAAAGGGAGCACGGGAACGGTGGTAAAACTGCATCACTGGGCCGCGTGGGAGCGCCGTCGCGAACCAAGCAGCGACGTTCTGGGTGTGCGTTCACGCTGACCTCGCCACCCTACCTGATATGTTTAATCGTCGCTCTGCTGGCGTGTCAGACTGGGCGTGAGAGTTTTTATAAGGCAGCGCTAGGCTATACAGTAGCACTGCTTACATTGCCGCTCGCAGAGTTCAGTGGCGACCAAATCCGCCGCTGTTGGGTTTGACCACACTACGCGTGCTCAGAAACGTCGGTTGTGGCGCTCCATAAGGTACTCACGGGAGGCATAGTCGTGCCTTCCTATCCGGTATCTCGCCTTGCGCTTTTCCGATACAAGACATTATAAAGCGGCAATAACATATACCTGAAGGAGCAAATCTAGAGTGTGAATATCTAGGGGAATTATCGTAATATACAAAAAAAAAAATCCCCTGCTGGCTGGAGGTGTTCTTTTATTCGGCGGGGCCTTCTCCATTCCGACGTAAAGCTGTCAATTTAGGTCAGGGCTGTTACGACCAGGGATAGATACAAAGCACCCGTGTGGGGGTTTTCTTTTTTGTAACCAAAGCTGTGTCGTATACATAAACCAGCGTGGGACGTCGCCGATGCAACTATTTTCCCTCTGGTACGCCTGTACAATTTTGATCTCAGTGTAATAAAAGATGCTCCCGTTTCGCCTGCATTTATGATGCCCTCAGCCGTGATCAGTATCGAGTAATTTCCTTCCAAGCACTGCATCATATCCTGGATGGCACCGCCTTCCACTTGCAAGAAATTTCCCATTTCAGACGTCTGTACAGCTTTGTACAAAGTCTATTCATATCAATTGAAATTCCTTCAGGACACCCGAAAGTTCATTGGGTATCAATGCGGTCGGCTCCGGATCGCGCTTTGCACCGCAATGCCAGCACCATTCTGTCTGGTTGCCTCTAGGCATGAATATATTGGGTGATAAAACAGCAAAAAGTGGTGCGATCCTTCACGCGAGGAAGCCCACACGAACGAATTCAAAACAAATGCAATTCAATCGCTATTTTCAAGTCCATGCCAACATTAGTGAGCGGAAATTTGGTCTTCGCTTTAAATCTTCAGAGGTTTTGTGCATGATAGAAGAAGCTCTAATCCCAATTTCCGCCCATGGGCCGTGCAGCTACTAGACAGTCCCATTGCATGCCGTGCAAGAACCACGTGGACACGAATGGCAGTACGCACTCCTTCGGATTCACACTTTCTTCTACGGGAAAAAATAACAAATGCGCACTCTGCGCTCGCACCCGATTGGCAGCGACGAAAGGAGCTAAACTCGCGCTGCACGTTCATGGAGGACCAGCAGCCCGCGACCATTCACATTCTCTGTAAGGCTACGAAACGATCACACCATATGGTTGAATGTGTGTCCTCCATTGATGCTGACTGCAATTATTTGGTAGTAAACCACTGATGAAGCTCCATATGGAGCTCCTCGTCGTGTGTGTGAGGTTAGATGTGGCCTCGAAAGCGAGCCAGTTAGATAAAACACGCTCTTTGCCGGGGCTTCTGGTGGTTTCAGCCGAAGCGCAAAGAACGCAGATATGGACAACTAACGACGCCAACAGAAATGCCCCTTTCACACCACCACCGCTCCCTCCGTCTGCCCAGCCGTTTCAATACCCGACTGGAGGTGACCGGAAGCTCCACACCCGAACTACAGCTCCTGACCACCCCTAGGGCTCAAGTTTACCTGGCGTGCCTCGCCCTCCCAAGGAACACTCACTTAGACTGGGCCTCCCCAGAATTGAAGTTTTTTAAGTGTGGAGCAGTGTAGCGGCCCGGCTTGTCATCTCAGCTCGTTCGTAGTCACGGTATCTAGCCACCGCAGTGGCGCGGCGTCTCGCATCCAAACATAGGCTTCGAAAAGTTCACCGCTTTTCTTGGTCGGGATCGAACACGGGTCCCGCGCATTAATAAGCCGATGCAAATACCATTGCACCACAGAGGCACACGTTCCTTATATGCAAAGTGTTGGAGGTAATCTTTGAGCTGCGCCGTTGCCACGGAGGCTGCCGTTGCTAGGCCGCAAATTAGTACATAATATCCTGAAATAAACAAATCATAAATAAACGCATTAATTACGCCGAATCATTTAAACCTCAAGTCAGTGTATCCTTATATGCCTTTGCAGGGGCGACAGCGTCCTCTGTTGACTACTTTCGGTATCAATGGCAGGCTGATACTGAAACAAGTCGAGAGATAGCGCCAGAGCTCCTCTGGTAAATCAGGGGGACCTGGTTTCATTTTTTTCTCCATCTCTCTCCGGAGTCATGTATACTGCTCGCCACGCGTGGCGTCTATATCACCTCTGCCTTTTAGTGCATGCTTTTTGGTTGTGGACGGGTGGACGCCCAGACAGGTTTCGCACCCTCACCGTTGACATACCCGTTCAGCTGAGGAAAGATTCCCACGTGGACGTCCCACGGCCCGATGCGACCTGACTGGTGTACTCCATGGTCGAACGGTTTGAGGTGATGTGACAGACAGTAAAATGGCTACGACGCGGGAGCGAAACAGACAGCCGTATGTTTATCCCCTAAGGCAAAACTGTAGTACTTCCAATTTTATTTAGGTAATTAGTTAGGACGTTTCTTCAATCGCAAATTACAAGCAAACATATTTTGTACCCCGCAGTCGCTACTCTGTACCCGGCTTCACTGGTCATCATTCTTCACACAGTGGAAGGGAACTGATTTCTTTTTTTTTTATGTTACCATAATTACTCTACAGATCCACAGTCCGGATGTGCTTCTTCAGGCGGTGTTCTTGTCGCTTTATAATGTCTTGTATCGCAAAGGTCGCCGTGAGATACCGGATACGAAAGCGCCAGTATGCCGGCAGCGAACACTTTGTGTTATCGGGAGGCGTACTTCATGGAGCGCAAGAAACGACGTTTCTTTGTGCGCATAGTTTGCTCGAACCCAACAGAAGGGAGATTCGGTCGCCACTGGTGGCTACTAGCGGCAATGTAACCAGCGTCACTCTATAGCTAGCGCTACCCTTTTAAACCTGTCGTGCTAGTCTGACACGCCAGCAGATCGGCGATTAACTATATCAGATAGGATTGCGGGGGCAGCGCAAACGCACCCGCAGAATGCCCCTTCTTGGTTCATGGCGGCCCTCCTAAGCGGCGCAGCGATGCAGTTTGGAGGAGAGGAACAACTTCCATTGGTATGGAGCAAGAGTTTGTTTGCTTCCTTTGGTGGTGGCGACATCCGTCCAAGACACCAGAGTCTTGCACCGTTTCTCGATCCCTGGTGACCACCATAAGCTGGTGGGTCGCACGGTAAAAACAATCCGTAATTTTACGGACAAATTACGGATCAGATGGCCATAATAAAATGGAGCCGTGTTCCGTTTGATGCAGAACAAAGAAAACACCCGTAATTTAACGGAAGTGCGCTCCGTTCCTCAGTATACGGATGCTCTCTCCGTTACACGTCAAACGGATTTTTTTTTCTGCTTTGCAAAATACGGGCGTTTCCTCTGCATGATGCAGAACAGAAACCGATAAGTTTATTATTAACTGCAAGAAATATATTGTCGTGTCGATCCTCGGGAATCGATCGAGAAGCGAAAACTGCGCCCCGACAACATTCGTGGCGTAATGAATGCGGCTCTGTTTCGTTAGCGTCTAAAGTGTAGTAAACTTAGTGAGGACCATGAGGCCCATACCGCTCAACACGAGCGCTGTATCTTGTCTTTGCGACGTTCCGGCGACGTCGCTGCCCCGGACCTGCAAACTGCACATGCGTGTGTGACCGGCACACTTGTAGAAAATATAAGTTCATTTGCGTGCAGAAGCAGAGTTGCGGAAGCTAATTTAGTTCTTAATCAATCAATATCGGCCAAAGTATTTAGCCTGAACCTTAAAACCAAAGCACAGCAAGCACTATTCATGCAGTACGAAATGGCAATCGCAGCCAGTCACACACATTTTTTGCGAGCGCTTTATTGAAACAGCGGAGTTGATGGCGATCAACTATTGTGGGGGCTTCGCGGAACCTCACTGCGCAAGCGCTATTTAAGAAATCGCAGTTGATCAGTCAGGAAATCTGTTAGCCAGCTAGTAAACACCGCTGTATGGCACACGCAGGGTGGGCATCCATGTAGTATACAGGTTGTTCGGCGCAAGTGCAGCGTTCGTGCGGTGGGGCAGTGGTCTCGAGCGTCGTGCTCATTCGATCAACGTTGGGGGTTCGATTCCTCGTGGAAGTATTTTTTAAATGCAGAGCATTTCAGTAACTCGCGATGTCACCCGCGTTGACGTCCGTAGTCGTAGTCCGCACCCCTCCCCCTACACTATATAAAAAAATACTATCCGGTGCCTGGTTTCGGTCCCTCGACCCTGCGGGCGGAACGCAATCTACATGGTGCTCTACCCACTGCGCCACAAAGCCGACACAAAATGGAACGCTACGAACGCGCCTTATATCCTTGACTCATTCAAACTACGTCAAGAAGCTGCTGATACAACGCATTCACTACCACCAACTCCCCAAACACTAAACGTTAACGCAATACACCCACCCCCTATTCGACGCATTTACTTGAGTCCCCCTCGCGGGGAGATGGGCCCAATTTTTTCTTTTGTGAAGGTTCTATCAATTACGGAAAGACGTGCTTTTTGAAACGGAGTGCTTGTTTTGTTACGGCCTTTCCGTACTACGGAATGTCCGTTCTTAAAATTCTTTTCGTCATCTAAACTACGGAAATGTGTACGGCAACATTTTACCAGCAGCTTTCTCCGGAAAATTGGCCATTTTTTTGCAGTGCACGTTCGAGCAGGTAAGCGCAACGTTCCATTGCTCAGGGCCCGGACTGGGAATTGCAGGGACAGATGCGGTATTTTGGTAGGCCCATGTGGTGTGGTACAGAGATCCGTATTCGTCGGGGCACTTAGGGCATTTGTTTGAGGGGAACTGGCCCGGGTAGATGGCGAGTAGTAGGCTTACGTGCGTATACGTGTTAGTCTATAGACGTCGCCAGGTGGCTTCTTCTACGGTGAGCTTTTCGTGGGCGGTGGGAGCTTCTGGAGTGAGATACAGTAGTGCTGTAGGATTTCGCGGTAGAGTGGGGGATGGGTTGCAGGACTTCTTGGTCTGAGTGATGCGGCGCTTGGTGGCATACGCTGAACAACGGCATGTGCTTGCTGGGTGCCGCCTAAAGCATTATGTCCCTCCTTCATAGAAGGCGCGTGGGTGGTATGAGGTAACTTCGCGTGCTTGTGAGTATTCCACAACTGTATGTGAGATACGCCCTCTGCCAAAGTTACGGCATGCAGCTTGTCAGTCTGTTATTATTACTGTTATGCCTTGCTGATTCGTAGCGGCGTTCACAATGACCAAGGCTATGGCCGCTTCCTGTGCTTTGAATGGAATTGATGTTCTGGTTGTTGCTGATGCAAGCTCTGTGAGGTCACTGTTCACTGCGCTCGCCACCATAACTTGGAGTCCCGGGTAACTGGCTGCATCCGGGTAAATTGTGTTGCATTTGTCCCCGTACTGTTCTTGGAGCCGTATTGCTCGTGCTTGTCTTCGTGGTCAGTGGTGTTCTGGGGGCTTATTCCTGGGTATCGAAGTTATTGTGATTTCTGATCTAGTGTCGGCGGGATGTGAGTCGTTGTCTTATGATACGGCTGTGAATTTGGTAGCAGAACCGGGAAAGGGTTCTCCTACCGCGGGGCGTCAGCAACAACCGTCCTCGTTGGCTGGTGAATGTGCTTCTATAAGCTCTGTAGCCGATTTGTGTAGGCCCAAATCAAGTAGTGCTCGGTAGAAGTATTGGGTGGTAAGCGCAGCGCTTTTTTGTAAGCCTTCCTTAAAATTACGTCTATTATCTACAGCTCTTTCTTGCGTAGTCGCAAGTAGAGGGCTACATAGATGATTCTGCTGATCAGGAATTCCCCGACTATTCTAAGGCAGTCTGCTTTCTTCATACCGTGGTTTCTTCCCTTCGTACGACCTATCAAACCCATAATCTGAGCTGAGGCTCGTTGGAGTCGATGTACTGCGCTTGTGTTGCTGAGGTCTTTGTCTATGCGAATGTGGTAAACGCAGGGAATCGGCCCCGTGGGTAGGTGGAGCTGTATATCGGGTTTCTCGGTTCCGTGCCGGTTCCATATGCATCCGAAATACAACGTCGCCCGCCGAGTCACTCGCGCGGCCGCGTTGCGCCGGCTACGTTCCACTAGCTCCATCACTCGGTACACGGACGCCGCCCGTTACTCCACCCTGCGAGCTTACGCCGTTGCCGTTGTCGACTACCGCTTTCAACAGATTTCGGCAGCCACTATTCGCACCACCATTGCTACAACGGCCGAAGAATCAGCCATTGCGCTAGCAGCCACTACAGCCAAAGACTACGTCACTGTACTTCGTGACTCACAAGAAACATGCCGCCGATATCTTCGGGGCCGCATTACTCCTGCAGCTCTCCGCATCCTTCAGGCTGATTCCAAACTACCCGACATCGAACTCATCTGGGCACACCGCCACGCTGACCTACCCGGAAACGATGCGGCCCACGCCGTTGCCTGCGAGTATGCACGCCAGGCCGTCTCCGACCGGCAGCGTCCTTGGGCAGATACCCCTCTCACTCGCCTGACCTCCTCACCCACTACTGTCTCAGCCGCCACATACATCTTCCCCCTTACCCTCGCCTTAGTCGTCACGAAGCCTCTACCCTCCGAAGGCTACAAACTAACCCTTACCCCCACCGTACCCTACTCCACGAAATGTACCCTACCAAATACTATACGTCCTGTGCCTACTGCCCATCCCCTGGCAACCTACCTGGTATGGGGATGCCAGCAATCCCCGTCTTTACCTCCAATTTCCAACCCTACTTACAAGCAGTGGGTGGACCGGCTGACCAGATCGGACCTTGCGGCGCAACAAGAGGTCGTCGCTAGAGCCCGGGCAGCCAGCCAGGGTCAGGGCATCCGGGACTAAGGACTCCCCCCACAGGGCTGGTGCCCCTGATATCTAGCACCAAATCTGGTCGTTTTCATTAAACGTTTATTTCTCTCTCTCTCCGTGCCGGTTCTCGTTATTTATAAGCAGCTCCGACTTCTCTGGTGAGCATACCAGGCCGCAGACATTTACATATTTGTTCAATATGCCATTGGCCTGCTACAGGTCATCCTGTATGGCTCCACCAAACCATTTCCTGCACCAAATTGTAATGTCGTCTGGGTAAAGAGTATGCTGGGTCGCGGGTTTCATTCCCGGCCGCAGCGGCCGCTTTTCTGATAGAGGCGAAAAGCAAAAACGCACGGGTGTACGCGATTTCGGCGCACGTGAAAGATCCCCAGGTGGTCAAAATTAATCCGGAGCCCTCCACTACGGCGCGCCTCATCGTCTGCGTTGCGTCGGCGCGTTAAACTCTACAATCAATCAAAGTGTATGCTGGACGTTTTCGAGTTTGTCGAGTCTGGGCGGTAGCCTCATCATAGCTATGTTAAAAAGTCACGGGGAGACAACCGCCCCCTTGGAGTGTTCCTTTGTTCGGTAAGTGGATCTTGTCAGTTGCAAGAGGCCTGAGGTAAATTGTGGTTGTCCGGTCCGTGAGAAACGAGTACACGTAGTTGCAGTTCTTAATACCGCAGTTAGTCGAGCTGTGGTTGTCTAGTATGGTTTGCTGGCTGACGTTATCGAACGCACCTTTGAAATAGAGGGCAACAATGGCTCTTCTTTGTTTACTCAAGGCGCTAAAGATCACCTCTTCCTTAAGCTGGAGAACAACCTGTATGGAAAGGTATGCTCGATATCCGAAGAGGGATTGCGGAAGTAATTCGTGGTCCTCAATGTACGGTTGATGGCTATATAGCACTACATGTTCTAAACGTTTTTCGATGCATGATGTAACAGAGATTGGTGTGATGTCTAAGCCGATTGGTTTATTTGGCTTAGGTATCATCTTGACATCAGCGTGCTTCAACTCCGCCGGTAGACCCCATTCTCCCATATAGATTTGAAGTACTCCATGAACTGCTCGATAGATTCCTCGTCGAGATTACGCAAAATCTTGTTTTTGATTTTCTCCTTCCTGGCGGCGGTGTTTCTGGTTAGGGAGAGGAGAGCCTGCTTCACTTCCTGTAGGGAAATAGGTGCGTCAAGCTGTTCGTTCGGAGCGCCCATGTATCGCTTTTGTGCCGCCTCAACGTTTGTGCTGCCCTTTATCTTTGCAATCAGGTCCTGAAGCAGGAGGGCTTCAGTTCCAGAATACCGGTGGATAAGTTTCCGGATTGCTTGTGGGCCTTGCTGCTTGTTTACGGTGGGATCTAACAGGTGCTTCAGTAGGGACCATGTGCGCGATACACTGAGTGTGCCGTTTAGTTGATCACAAATTTCTAGCCAGTTTTGTGCGGTTAGTGTTGCTCAATATTCTCTGGTTTGGTCTGTGATACTTTCTATGCGTAGTTTGAGCTTTCTATTCAGTCCATTCGGTTTTAGTCGAACCATGCATTGTGACGCATCACCGCGGCGGTTGATGCCGCCACTATGAAATGTTTGGCTGCAAAGCGAAGGAAATTTGACTTTAATAATCTGGGGGTGAGCGTGCCCGTGGTAATGGTCTCTTGGAGCGGCTGCGTTGCCTTTTCTTTTGTTGTTGAGCTTGGTACGAGTCATTGTTACATACCACGAAACTTTCATCGCTACGCCTGCAACCAGCCACAGTGCTTTCCGTCCTGATGTCACTCTAAATGAGCTTACATAAGTGCCAACGGGGCACCGAAGGGGCCGAGACAAAGCGCTGTGTCTGCGTCCCTTCTTTGGGTACTGTGTCTGTGCGCTGTACACGGCGAATGTCTAAATAAGAACTATCCCACCAGTCAACACTCATCGACACCGGTCTATTTTGTACGACTCACGACGACACACTTACCATTTCTTAGGGTAATGGGTCCATAGCGATTGGAAGGGTAGGCCCACTGTAGGTTGAAGTACATCCTTCAGTTCTGAACGACGGCTCGCTTTTTCGGACGGCGACCCTTGTTGGGTAGGAAGGTGGAAACTGGGCGTGTCAAATATTACAAGAAGCACGTTTATTTTGTTAAGTTTTTAGTCGAAAATTTTCAAAATAGGGTGACCATAATGTCTTTTTTTTGTGTGAGCTGAAATACCCCGCAAAACTTTTGGGGTCAACCATGTCTTTGTCGCACGTATGTGTGCCTATATTATTAGCCTTCTAAAAGAGTTCATGCCGGTAGTAATCTCTTTTAAATACTCACAGACTATCCCAATGATAAAGACGATGCCACTGAAGTATAAATAAGGAACATACACCAGGAGTATTGCAAAGGTAACCCAGACCCACAGAATTGTGCCGCTGTAAGAGTAAGAAAAGAGAATATCAGGTTGCCGTCAGTCCCCGCTTTGGGAAAAAGCAATTGTATTTACCGGCATACTATAAAAATGAGTAAAACGCAATGTACGTGCTGTTAGAACATAAATACCGTGGTTGCTTTATTTCATACGCATTAAGCGGCATTATGCCACAGCTGTGTCATCACAATCACCTTATCTACACCCACTGCAGAGAAAAAGCCTCTCGCATACATATCCAATTATACCGGTTCTGTGATATCGGCGGCCAACGTATCCCTGCAAACGTTTTGACCACACCTTTTTACATGACTTTCTGCCACCCCCTGCCACGTTTGCCTTCTCTAGGGTTCCCCTTTGTTACCCTTAATGACCAACGGTTATCTTGCCTTCACTTTACATGTCCTGCCCATGCCCATTTCTTCTTCATTTCTACTAATTTTTTCTTAACGCGCGTTTTTTCCCTCACCCTCTCCGCTGTCTTGGTCCCTTAACATTACACCTATCATCTTCTATTGCATTGTTTGCTGAGTCGTCCTCAACTTAAGTCAAATCCTTTTAGTGGTCCTCCAAGTTTCTGTCCCATAGGTGAGTACCGGTAATATGCAGCTTCCATACACTTTCTTCTTCAGGGACAATGGTAGGCTGCTATTCATTATCTGAGAATGCCTACCAAATGCACTCTACCCCACTCGTATCCTTCTAATTATCCCTGCCTCGTGGTTGAGATCCGGGGTCAGTACTTCTCCTGGATATATCGCTCACCCCTTCCACTACCTCGCCACCTATCTCAAACCGCTGTGCTCTCCCGAGGTTATTGAGCATTACTTTAGTTTTCTGCATATAAATTTTCAGGCCATTACAGGTGTAGCCGTATTAACCTCCTCGCCACCATCTTAACATTGTTCTTGACCTTGCCTAGCACCTCAACGTTCTGCGTAATACCTGAATTGGCACTCGAAACGAAGCCAAACTTTATTTTTCGTGCACAGTTGGGGCTTTTAATTCCCATTTTTTGTAGTCTGTCATTTACAGAAAAATGTATTCGCATTGTTGCGGATTTTTCTCCGTACAAATATAGGCACGGCATCATGTGGCGTATTGTAACTATTCTAAAGTTTGCCACCTTTTGTTCGTACTTTCGCATTATTATGTTCAATCACTATCAAGCCCAGTGCGGTTGCCGTATTCATTGTCGATTCCACCACAGTCCACAGTCTCATCCTCGCAGCTAGGCGTACTCATCCTCGTACTACCTTTACGGGGCACCTCTTGTTTAGCTTGATCACAACGGCCACTTCCCCAATTCGTAGGACTCCACATTCCCTGCAATCACTTCGTCAATTTAAAATCCATCCTCAACATCCTAGATGACCTCGCGAGCTCGATAGCTCAAAATATTGCAACCTTTAAGCTCCTTACACACCGCAGTGGTGGGAAGCGCAAACTAACACGGGGACAAGAAAAGACAACAACCACAAAAAAAATGTAGATGACACGATGCGCAGCGTGTTTTTTTGTTTTTGTTTTTGTTGTCTTCTCTTTTCCGGCGTTAGTTTGCGCTTCCCACCACAGCGATGTTCCACCAACTTTGCCAAGCTTCCTCTCCTTAAACACAACACGTCTCTCTGTAACCTCGATTAATATTATAAATGCCCCACGTAATGACTGAAACCTAAAGCACAGCCCAGCTGCCGTTGCTGGACAGAGTTTTCGTCACCAGCTTTTTTTAATTGCCAAAGTGTCAGTGGAGACACAATTTCTTCGCACAATGTGCTGTACCGCTCATAGAGTTTAAACTTATATATACTAGAGGGAATTCTGACGCCACTTTCTAGGGGAGCCGCGCTTCGACGAGCGTTCCATCATGTATTGACAAGTACGTTCCATTTGCCCCTGGCATGGTTTAAGAACAGGCTAAAAAGACGGCTTTGGCTGTAAAAGAGCAATGATATTACTGTTAGATATTATTCAAATTGGTTTAGGTATTATATAATTGAAGCCCCAAAGAGATTTATTTGTCAGTCATTATTTAGGAGCTTCATGCAGAATGCAAAAGGGTTACCGTTTTTTTATTTTGGCATAGGGACAAAAAAGAAGCCATATGGCTAGCAAAGCCAAGTAGGCGATAAACGTCGCTAGGTCAGATGGCGCCGCCATCGGCGGCCTGCGATTGCAGCGCCAGATTTCCCTTTAGTATATATTAGTATAAAACTATGTGGTACCGCTGACCTGACCTCCAATTTATTGACGTGTCCATGCTGGAAATTTTGGTTCTAAATTCGGTCGTTGGTTTAGTTCGACGTAGCTGCCGAATGCTACATTAGGCTGGTCACATCCATCGTGATAGAGCATTGTTCGTGTCCTAATGAGTCTTCATTGTATTGTTCAGTGTAGCCTTAATGGTTCCCGTGATAATGTCTACCGGACCAGGCAGACCTCCAAAACTTGGTATGTTGCATCAACCCCGAGTTCTCCTCGGGAGGGGGGGGGGGGGACAATTTCCTAAATTACTCTAGGTAAAAAAGCCATATTTTTACATCGAACATAAACAGGTAGTTACCAGCATCAGAATTATATTCGTCAAGACAACTTACGCAGGAATGCAATCACTCCCCTTCCCGCTAAAGGAAGAAGCAAATGCAGAACCAAATGCGGACTACACAACCTTCAGAACTTGAAAATATTCTCTAACGTGATGAACCAAGAAAACATTTGTTTCCTGACAAATACGAGCAGCGTGAGGGATGCAGAAGGCCACACTTCCTAGCACCGACAGCGCAGGATGCAACTCGCATCGCGTAGAGGGAAAAGAGCTTAAATAGTTTGAAACATCGGTCAGAAAGTGACAGTAGCCTCAACACGGTGAGGTTCAATTTCAATGCATTTACTAATTTCAATTTTTATTATTCATGCTTTTATGTACAACCCGCTTAAAGCCTTGGAATTGCGCATACAAACCGGAGCAGGAGGTAAAACAGCATCGACATTGTGACGGCCTTTGGCTTCCAGGGAAGAGGGAAGGGAGGAAAACTATGCCAGTGTCACAGGTGCTCATATTTCTGCGTTGGCATGAACATTTCGCCATTGTTTCAGCGTGGTCTCGAAGCTTGCGTTTAACTGTTGGAATGTGTACAGTCCGAATACAAATTCCCATCCACGAAACTTCCATTCTGGGACCATGCGCATGCCAGGCCTACTTTTCCCGAATGTCTAATATTCGAACTGCGCCATGTGTTATTGTGAAGTCATAAAGAGCCAGTTGAGTAAAATCTCGGGTGTCCGGCAACCGCCGTCTATTGGTATTTGCAGTGTAACGGCTTCTACACGTCCAATCGGCTTCCTTGCGCAGCGCATACACGCAGACACGTATTCACCAGCGCTTGCCCCTGAAGGTTTTGTTTCGTGCGAGTTCAAATACTCACTTAATGTTGCACACCCAGAGAGCAGCACATATCCGCAGAGATGTATTGGCCAACGCTCACCACGGAGCTTCCGACAGCGGCTCCTAAGTTCACATTGGCTGTGGTGCGTTTCCTATCGCATGCGTCAGAAAAACACTAAGATAGGAGGGCACCCATTGGCTGCGAATCGGGCAATTCACTCGCATGACGTCGCCATTGGCTGGGACACGCCATGGTGCTGTGAACGTGGGTATGCATAGGCTGTGAATTCGGGTATGTACCAGCCTGGCTGGGTGTGCCGTGTCATGTGACCGTGAGCGCGACGAAGAGAAAAGGAGCACGGCGTCCAAATGGAGTCCCACTGACGTGGGTATGCACGAAGCAGGGCTTCGCATTATCACCGCTGCCTCACCCAGTATTACAGCAGTCCCCAGCAACCAGGGAGCTCTGCACGGCGGACGCGGGCGCCCACAATATCGGCACATCTCTCCGGTAATAGCTTCAGTAAAGCTTGGTGTTGGTCTAGTTGGTATCGAGACATGAACAAACGTAGAGCGCTCAAGTTAGTGCGCATCAACCGTTTCGTCTGCTTGTTTATTTGGTGGTCGTCCTGCAAACTTCGGCGCTATACTTTTCCTTATGCTTCGGTAATACGACATATTTGAGTATACCGCGTTCAACACCGACATACCCATGCGTCCTTTCGACTTTCATGCATTCGGCTTCACGCAAGCAGCATTTAGGTGTCCTCGTAGTTTCGTTCAAACAACAGTACCAAAGAAATAAATTACGAGGACACCTACGCGCTCCTTGATATGTAGTAATAGCGAAAGCTAAGTGTTTATATACAGAACGCCGCATGTTCTCTCATTATCACCATAATCCTTTACCTTTTCTGTCATTTTTCATTCGGTTAGAATGACTCAGCACACGCCCTTGATTTACATCATCAAGCAAAGGCAACATACGTTGCTGTTCGCCTAATACTATTTGTGCAATTAGCATGTTCATGTGAAGTTGCTGCACGGGGCAGGCATTTCATCTTGAGCGTTTCATCCAGGAGGATTGATTGATTGTAGGGTTTAACGCGCCGACGCAACACAGGGGATGAGGCGCACCGTAGTGGAGGGTTCTGGATTAATTTTGACCACCTGAGATCTTTAACGTGCGCCGAAAGCTCGTACACACGGGCGTTTCCGCTTTTCGCCTCCATCAGGAAAGCGGCCGCCGCGGCCGGGAATCGAAGCCGGGACCTCGTGCTCAGCAGCGCAACGCCTTAGCCACTGCGTCACCGCTGCGGATTCATCCAGCAGGCGTGCACAGGCCCTTCAACGTAGCGGAGCGCGCGAAGCCTGCTCGAAAGCGTACGCGACCTCCACGTGTCCGTGCGCTTCTACGAGAGACACGCGCAAAAACGGCGCTCCAGAAGCCGTTCAAGAGGAAAGCAACACAGAGCCTTTGGGCAGTGCTATGAACGCCGGATTGTAGTCATTGCCAAACAAAACTAGCGTGTAGTCCTCAATAAGCGTATGGAATTATATGATGGTGATCGATGCAAAGCGAAGGTATACGTTGCCGTCCGTGTCCACGACGCGTGGCGTGCGGGAATGCATTCTTGTAGCGGGTGAACGGAACGTTGTTGTACTGGAATTTGCAGGACTTGGGCTCGGGCTTTCCTCTAGTGTGTGTTGTTGCCGGGGTAATGATTAGGGGTATGAGTGCATTCTGGAGTTCATGGGGATACGGACGTTGTAGACTGGCGGTAGTGGCGTTGCGTAGGCGAGCCGTTGTGGCATGGCACGGACAGAATGAGTGAGTTTGAGGCGTGTGAGTTGGAATGTGCGATTGGCTTCACATGGCTCTTCCCATTAGTTGCGGATCCCTAGTTTTAATAGTTTACACGCAGATATGGTTGTGGAGAGACCAAGTGCGGTCTTGTATGCTTGGCGTACGATTGTATTCAGGTGTTCGCGATCGGTGGGTTTCAGATCCAGATGAGGGGTACCGTATTCACTCGACCGATTGGTAGTGCGTGGGCGATGCGAAAGGTGTCCAATTCTTGGATGTCATGCCTACGATTTGATACACTCCGTATGAGGTGATTGTGTTGTGATAGAGTGCCCAGAATATGTCGGATGGTCACCGAGCCGGTGCCATCTTTCGGTATGTGGAGGCTGAGGATACGGAGATTCGTTACATCGGGGACTGGAAAATTGTCAATCCACAGCTCAGGGTCATGGATTGGGCCAGTCTCTTTGCATATCTGCGTTTGCTCAGGGGAGGAGGGCGAGTTTTTTTAGAACAAACTGCAGGCGTCGTGCTTGTCGTTAGGTCCTGCCTGCTTGTAAAGCGCTTTGCTACGCCCCTACATATCCCGTAGTGGTCCATAGGGTTATATCGTCTGCGTAGAGCACGTGGTCGAGACGAGGGTTTTCTTGCAGCCTGGGGTGGGGGTTTCGTCTTTCGAGGCGATGTTGAAAAAACAAGAGAGCACCGAGCCTTGGTGGTGCCTGAATGTTGCATAGGAAAAGGTCAGAGGGAAGGTTCACCGGGCCTACAGTTGCTGAGTGATTATTAAGAAAGGAGTGGACGTAGTTGTAGGCTTTGTCATTGCATTGCGCGGATAAAAGGCCAGCAAGGATAGATTGATGGAAGATGTTATGAAATGCTCCCTTGATGTCGAGGGACAGTGTAGAATTCTACTATGGTTTCTTAGGTAGTCAGAGATGTCTTGCTTCAGTTGTAGAAAGGTATCTTGCGCCATGAGGTGAAGAGGAACCTTCATTTAAACCCAGATACACCGCTTAAATTTTTTACACAGTAGCAGAGTCTCAGGTGGAATGTGCAACCCTGAGGTTTCTAGCAGGTCTAGCTAACTTAAGGCCAAAGTGTAATAACAGTAATAAATAAAACCCGAAGTACTTACGTTAGGCGTAATATAAAAAGAAGTAGGGAGATCAAAAAAGTTTTCATGCTGGCCGCCAAACAGCAAAGCTTCCTGAAATAGAGCACCGCCGTCAAATTACTACGTCGGCATGTGAACAAATTCCAAGTTTTTAGTCTAACGTTTGTCCACCTGTTATTTATAGCTAAAACTATAAGCACATGCATTTTCCCTGAATCGACCACATGTGTCGTTGGAAAGACTATGATGTGATCGTCATAAACTTGGTGACCGAGCATGACCTTTTCACAAAACGGGGCATCTGTAGTGCAAATAGACGCTCCCGCCGTAGTGAAAATACTTCTCCAGCTTTGCACGGTATTCCGTAATTTGTTTCGAAAATTCTCTCCGCAAATAAGACACAATAAACCAAAAAACACATCTCTGATAAGATGATCTAAGGGCGGTTTGTCAGCCTACGTAATAGACTTAGTTACAGGGGATGCGTAAACATGGTCGCCGAACCACCACAACTGGTATACAAGCATGGCGATTTATTTTTCGGGTACTGTTTGTGTCCGTTTATTTAAGGTTCTGATATATAAACAGATTCTAAACGAACAACATAGGGTGAGCCTTTTCCCGACCCTGCCAAATTCATGCTCATATGCAAACAAGCCGAGCTAACTACGTTGCTCGACGATTACTTTCCCGAGACATGAACCCTAAGTACGCATTGAAATTTTTTTACACAGTGAATCCAGGCCAGGACATAAAGCCGTCAGTACTCACTCGGACAATTTCGCAGTTCGGCTTGGTTTGAGGCCTTCAAACGATGACACTTACTAAGGCAGGAGATTGGCGGGCACTGAAGAAATTGACATCCAATTCGAAAGTAAGCATTTTATAGAAAGAGGGGAGGGAAAGAAACTACGCAACTGTGGCTGTAAAAAAAAATAAATGCAGCACTCAACGTACGCATGAAGCAGGCTTTGGGGGCCGTCCCGTATTGTTCTTCTTCCTTGTCCAGTGCCAATGCCCTGTAGGTTTAAATTGGGGTATTTCCCAGCCTTTCGTCATGAGATTAAAATAAAACAAAAACAACATTCGAACTAATAGCACTACAAATATTGACCACCGTAAGGGCCCAGCCGCAGACACAATTCACAGGCAAAAGGGTGCCGACACAAATTCTCTGGAGCAGTGAAGCTGACGAGGCGTTCAGGTCTCTGAAACTAGCCCTTTGCGAGGCTGGCTCTCTCGCCACCCCACATCTGGCGAAACCTTTTCTCCTTTCCACTGATGCGTCCGCTGTTGCAGCAGGCGCCTGTTGGGCGCAAGTAGCTGGCGACGGCTCTGAGGTTTTGATTGCCTTCGCGATCCATCGCCTCACGCCAACGCACACGCGATAGGCTACCATTGAACGGGAAGCATTTGCAGTCTTTTGGGGCTTAAAGAAGTTTGAAACACGGATTTTTGGTGCCCAAGTGAAGGTCGTCACACGTATAACCCGCTGTCTTACCTGACGAGCAGCGTGCCCCAAGGGGCGAAAGCAACCCGCTGGGCTGTAGAGCTCCAGCGTTACAACGTAACCTTCCAGCAGCGCCGGGGGGTCGCGAATGCAAGCGTTGATGCACTTTCTCGTTGGGCCAAAGAATGCTGGGAGGAACGGCCAGCTCAGGTGTAAGGGACCGGTCACTGCTCAGACGGCGCGAGGAATAAGTACGCCAAGCGCCGCGCCACGGACGCTTGAGCAAAGTTTGGATCGGTGAGAGCGAGACGGCCAGACGGCGGGCGCGCGTTCATATGTTCGACACCTCTTGGTTTGTTATATTTCCGATTGTGCGAAAGGTGTCTCGTGCTCGAAAACTGTTTTGGAGAATAGTTTCCCCATTTTTCAACTGCTTTTGTGTGGTTTCGTGACAATTACGGGGCTGGACTACTACTTTCGGCCTCTCGTGCGCGAAAAGGGACAGAGATTGTAGGTTGCCGGGCACGTGTACGCCGTGAAAGAAATCGACAGGACAGACATCGTTACGAAGTGCCATTCTAAGCAAATGAAGCGAATCTACAGCGCTGCTCTCCAGGTCAGTACCAAGTTTTTCGCGTATCACGGCCAAACAACGTGACTCCAGCGTATACAACGGCGCTCCACGACAGGGGCGTGTTTGTGTTGTTGTTTTCTCTGTTCGCGCGACCACACTAGTTACTTTTTTTGTGGCCCTTCTTCAGCTCGGTTGGTGTTTTCACTGAATAGCAATGCATTCTAAACGTTATAAGCTGATGACAAAGTAAACCCAGTTCCACCCAGTGTGAAATATGCTGATACAGCGGATCTGCGGGTTGTCTTTACGAAAATTCCGTTTAGTTTCAGCTTCTTTCTTGTAAGTAAAGTTGGAGTCATCTTAGCGGTAACTGCGATACAGTTTGTTCAGGCCGTTCAGAATTCTCCGTAAAAGTATCCTCTCCTCCTGCACCTCCTCTGCTTAAAACATCACCTCAACTTTCAGAGTACTCAAAACACATTAAAGGAGTCAAATAACGCGTGTAAATGCCACCTTGCTTTTGATATCTTACCCTCTCGCATGGAATGCGTGTCCGAACTCTGTACACTTCGGGTAACAAAGTGAGGAAGTAGGCGGGATGCGTCTTCACATTGCTTTCGGCACCACCCGCGAAGGGGTGTGAGCATATTCTTCTGCCGCCTTTTGGCATCCAACCGGTTCCGTGAATGTCGCTGAAAAAAAATGTTACTGCTCATAAAACAATAGTGGCGGAAGCCGTAATACCTTGCGTTATGCAAATACTACGGCATGCCATTCAAAAATATCGTAGTCTGCGATGTGTATGAAACACTGAAAGGAAATGGTATAGTTTTACACCCCTTCGCGTCTGCGCTGCGCATAAATGGTAATCGTACTCACAATTTCCCTCCTTCCACTGACAAAGAATGTCATGGCTTTCTTATTCGACTCTTCCTACTGCCGAAATCAATTTTTCGCGACGCTGGATCTCCAATGGCTGCCCGGGAAACCTGTACAGAGCGATGCCAGGCTGCTCTTCGCGGTTGTGGCAGTCCTTCGCGCAGCAGAAGCGGCGCTGCCACGAATTCTTTCTTGCAGCATTTTGATCCTTTCGGACACTGCAACTTGTCATTATAACTGCTTCTTAAAAAACGTCCGCTACACAGCGTCGAACCGCACGCAGCGCGTGTGTTTTCACGTGCGCTGAACAGCTGGTCGCGACATCCACCTACCCAAAGTTGCTAAGCGGCGGCGAGAAGCGGCGCTGCAGTCGCGGGCAACCTAAGTGTCCGACGCCTATAGGGTTCGGCCATAGGTGTGGCCGCGGGGACGACCCCAGGGGGCATGTGCGTACCTGCGAACCCTTTCGTGTGTGTGGGCTGTGCGCGCAGTGAACAGTCGCATCCCGATTGGCACGACTGCCGGTGAGTTTCCCCCCTTTTTTGCTGGTTGGCGTATCAGCGTCTGAAGGATGCAGCGGAACTGAACATTCCTTGAGCGGACGCTTGTGTTGCACTGCAAGATTAGCCCTTCCTTTTACTTGGTGTCTCCGGCTTTTTTTTGTGTGCATGTGCCTCTGTTTTATGGACTTGTTTTACAACGGGGTGCATGCGTCAGCCTGATTTGATGCTCACGAAGTTTGTGTGTGTCTCTGACTTGTCTGCCGCACAGTCAAACTTTTTTGTACTAATCCAGCTAATTTAGTGGGCTGAAATATATCTTGTATGGGAGGTGTAAGGTTCGAGCGCCCAGGTCATCGTATAGCAGCGCCCCCGTTACAACGGCGCATATGCGGCGACGGGCCGCTGCAAATTAAGCCACATGTCCCCGCACGAGGCACCTTCAGTAATCTTGGTGACGGAATTAGCGGCACCGCGGACCCCGAGCCCCCCACATAAGCTGTAACCTACCGTGGTGATGTCTTTAAAGGTGAAGGGTAAGAAACCACAAACGGTGGCCGTCGCAGCCCAGGTCGAGCTCTGGGGGGTGGGCTCCCAGTCTGTCTACCAGGCAAGGAGCTCCGGGACCTCTCTCGGTATCAGGGTAACGCGATCGAAGAAAGTACCCCTGTCCTCTGCTTTTTTTATGCTGTATGGAAAATTCAAACTCCCCTCCTAAACCTGATCTGTCCCTGAAAAGGGGCCGCACCGAAGTCGTTTCCTCCACTCCCAAGCATGACCTTCCCAAAGCCAGACAACTACTCTCGTTTCCTGGTAGTCCAATCTCTTGATGCAGCCAACCATCCTGCTTCATAATCAGTATGTCTGACCACAAAATACCTTCATGGGATTATTGGCAAAACCTACAATGCCAAAAAAAATGTACACCATCTTCCCGCGAGGGGAACCATGGGGTAGATTCAACGCATCGGGGGTTGCCGTTGCGTTTCCGTTATGTTAGCGATGTCAGCGTGTGGATTGCTGTTGTTGTGCATCCTATTTACGCAGCATGTTCACCCCCGATGCGTCGCATCTACCCCATGGTTCCCTTCGCGGGAAGATGGTGTAAATTTTTAACCGAGTGCAAGCTGCGCGCTCACGCACAGCTGGCACGGCGACGGGAGCGAGCGCGGCCGAGCGCAAGCTGCGCGCTGACCGCGCTGACGCACAGATGGCGCTGCGGTGAGAGCGGCGGAGCACGCAGCTGCTGCGACGAGGAGAATGGGGGAGGGATGTGGACTACGCCGCGACAACGACGCGGGACAAGGCGAGTTAAAGAGATGCGTTGCATCTCAAACAATGTACAGGTGAAGTCCTGGTTGAGGTGAAGAACCAGCAACAGGCAACCACACTTCTTGGTCAGTCGAAAATGGTCGATCTGGACATAAAGGTCACACCCCACCACAACCTGAACAGCTCGCAGGGTGTAATCTCTGAGGCATCATGTCCTTACCGAAACAGATGCCGAGTTTCTCGAAGGTTTAAGGTATCAGGACGTCAAAGGCATGCGCCGCATCACGATGCGCAGGGATTATGAGGTAACCCCCCCGAAACATATTCTCCTGACCTTCAACCGCTCCTCGTTCCTAGAACATGTAAAATCGGGCTTCATTCGATGTTCCATTCGTCTTTACATTCCGAACCCACGCCGTTGCTTCACGTGCCAGCGGTTCGGGCACAGTACAACCTCTTGCCGCGGCAAAACAACCTGTGCCAAATGCGCCGCACAGTACCACCCTTCCGACAACTGCAATTCTGACAACTCACTTGTGCAAACTGCAGGACCCCCCATGCCGCCTACTCCAGGAAATGCGAGAAGTTCCAAGTGTAAAAGAAAAATAACCAACCTCAAGGTCACAGAAAACAACACCACCTTCCCAGAGGCGCGGAAGAGGTTCGCATATTTCCCTCTGGGGAAGTACGCTCCCCGGGGAACGGAGGAAGTGACGTAGCTCTAGGGAAGGGACGTAGCTCGGCGGGGAACGGAGCGGCGCCTGGTTATCTTAGAATAGCCTTGAAAGGACACCGCGAAACCTAACAAAACTTAGCAAAGGCTAGGAACACCTAGCTGATCCGGAAGAAGCTGAGTGGACACCCCAGCTCCGATGTTCCTCTGGCCTTGCACCACCAGTGCAAGCTGCACCAGTTTTTAGGGGCGAAGTTCCATAGGGGCTAGGGTTGTTGGCGTCTCCTGCCGCCGTCGTCGTTTCATGTAGTCACGGTACTACAACACCGGGGCGCTCTTTTCCGATGCCTCGCGCTAGAACGTAACGCGTACTAAAAGAACACACCGAGACACTCGTTTTCCAACGCCTTGCGCTAGAACGTCTCATCTCCGTCGGCAAAAACGCGTACTAAAAGAACACAACGGGACACTCGTTTACCAATGCCTCCGGCTAGAAAGTTTGGTGCTTCAAAGACACAAAACTTGTACAGCAAAGTTTTATACTTCTACCCCCAACGGTTTCATCTCCGTGGGCGGGAAGCGCCAAGAATACACTTATACACTGCATGCTTCCCGCTCCCCAGTTTTCACGTTAGTGGTGATGGCCCGGGATTTTTGGCTAAATTTGGCATGCCCATGCACCCCCCTCCAAATCCAAACTGCTTAAGTCATTCGCACTGGCTCAGTCGGATAGACGTCGGCTTCAGAACACGAGGAGCCCAGGTTAGATTCCGATCACGGAAGGCCTTTTTTCTTTCACTTCCCCAACGACCATCATTGTCGTCATCGACAAAGAAAGTTGTCTTTCCTGCAGTGCGCCTTCGACTCGATATTAGCAATTAGTGAGACATAGAAAGCTGCGCTTTAGTAAGCAAGCTTGCGCAGAGTCTTTTAACGCCAACGCTCGATGTTGATCACTGATGAATATGTTTGCCAGTAAAACAAGCACAACGCACGTGTGAGGAGGTTTTTTAATTAGCCAAATGCGTTTAAAGTGAATTTCAGAAAAAAGCAAAAGTTTGTTACCGGACCGACATACTACGCCGTAAAAGCTATTATATGATATGTTTTACATGTCAGCTAGGGGAAGCTCGAGGTAAGAAGTAATTAAAAGTTATGCGGTGAGCTTTAGCAATATTGGAACGGTAACTTTTAATCTGGCTCGCATTAAATTGAGACACTCAAGTTGATGCGGCATTCTTATGAAAACTTTCTTTAAATGGACTTTCGTACGATGGAGTTTTGTTGGAAAAGGCATTAAAAATGAGCCGCAAGGCTTCAACAACAGAACCACTATAAATGAAGTCGAAGTGAGTGCTCTTGGCAGCCTTAGCACCTCCTTTCGAATTCTTCCGTAGGATAATTTTTCTGGGCACGCCTGAAGACACCTCTTGAAGTAAGCAATCTCTACATTACGTTGCCATGAATTTCCAAAGCGCTTCACAAGAAGGCTGCTCATATCTTCTTGTTCACCGTAATGAAGTAGCTTGGACCACAGAGCGCGGTGAGGAAGGAAGGGGGGTTAGAGGGCCTGTAAGCAACAGCAATTTAGTTAAGTCAAATGTGGGAGTAACAACTAACAATAACTAGATTTACTCCGTAGAGACGGGGGAGACAAGATGAAATGATTGCTTCACATCTCTCAATTTAATTTTCTTCACTTCTTCTGATTACTTTGTCGTCAACGTCTGGGGTCGTCAGATCTTTCGCAGATGTCTTTGGTGCCGTCTCAATTTCATGATAAGCCAGCTACAACAAAGCAAAAAAAAATCCTTCTGAACACACGCATGAAAGAGTCCGAGCAGTCACGCCAACACCAAATTGCCATTGGGCAAATGGATTTGGCTCATTTTGATCCGTGTCAGAGCAGGATCTGGCAAATTTTCCGTACGAAATACGATCTGCGTACACGTTTTCAGGGTGTCATCTCGCCTATTTTCTTGGCACCTCTTTTCAAGGGGATAGTTGCTGCGTGTTTCTTGTCAGGGCCGATTTAGTTGACTAAGTTTCCGTTTTTGGATTTGGCTCATCACGAAAAAAAAGCTCCTGATGTGTGAACTGGCAATGTGGTTTTGCCTTCGATTAGCCTGTTCACGCATGGGCACTTCGCTACATCGCTATGACGCCTCACTGTGCCAGAAAACTTTCTTTCGCCAGTTGGCGGTGAGATCTTTGAGTGGCGCCCCCTGGCTCTGACGTTGGCTTAGGGATTCGCGCCGCGGTCGTCTGCTACACTCTGCTTGTGAGGGGCAACAGTGCCTGGGCTAGAAATCACCCGCTTCGTTGCTGTAGTGCGTTAAAAAGCGTATTTCTAGCGACTCAGTTATGTTGCCAGCTTCTGACACATCTGAAAATTTGAAGCTGTATCCTCCACAAGTTTGCAACACACGAAGAGATAGAGAACAACTTTCTTCAGAGTATCGGTCAGAAGATCGTGTGTAACTCCTCCTTTCTTGCTTATTCGCGAGGATCAGCGATCAGAGCTTCTCGATAAGTATTCAAAATGCGTAGGCTTCCCTGCAGTATTTTTGAGATGCTCCTATGAAGACTCAATAGTCTAATACTACGTACCAAGCAGCGGCCTCTACGCGCTCATCGCACAACAGGAAATAAAGCGGCTTTCTTCTGTTTCTTAAGTTGTTGTCTTGTATCGGATTAATGTTTCTTGCTTTTTTTTCTGCCCAACGCATTAATTTTTCTGCGCCGTCACCAACTTCTTATTAGGAGGTTTCGGGATGTTTGGGAGTCTCACAAAGGTCGTGTTGATATTTCCTTCATTTTGTATGGCATACATTCCCTTCTTCACAAATTGGCTTTCATTACGGCTGCGTGCAAGAAGGTGCATATCTGCAGCGTGCTTTGTTTATTCACATGCAAATACAATGAGAAGGTTTGTGCTACGCCACCGCGATCGCGCCCTAAACAACGTGGTCCACAGTACTCGAAGGCGGCTTTTGTGCTCCAAATTTCTATCGTAATTATATCGTTATCATAATGAACTGACTCTCAACTTGAACAATGATGACAGGATTACGGTGTTGAAGGCATGACATACTCGCTAACTAACGTACTAAATAGTATACCTGCATATATTACAATACTCGAAACCGAAGAAGAATTCCAAGTAGCTCTTTATTGCTTTTAAACCTTTCCAGGCGCGAAGAACAAATCCTATTCTACTCGGGATGGCGTTGTATGATTTGAAGAAAATTACTTTTACTCTCTTGTCCTGGACTGAGGACCCGGCCCACTAACCAGATCGATTTAATTGTTAAACAAAGTTTTCCCCCTCCTCCCCTTACTCCTCATCCTCCTCTTGAGTCCAGTTTTCCTATAACGCATATCCGAATATCGGGAAGATATGGCTGTGCAAAATGTTCCGAAACATCCCTCCAGGTCTTAACAAACATATATGTGTTACTATAAATTTAACGAAGACGTGAGTCGTTTTGCTCAATAAACCTCCATACTGGTTAGATGCCTGGTATAGAATCAGCACGCGCGTATATACACACTGGGTTATTTGGAACTAAACCTACAGTTTTTGCAGTCTATAGTGCATGTCGGCAAACGTTCATGCCTTGACAACGTAAAGTGATGTGACAAAACGCGTTCGAGCGTTCGGAATGCAAAAACTGTTTTACCTTACATATGATTACCGGGAATCGTGATGCCTTCTGCCAAAGCCGACAGCCCTGAAGGCCTAGAATTTGTTTTGGTTATCCATTTTCGCTGTTGTCGGTTATTAGAAGCTGACTGTTCCTTTTGTTGGAATGCTTACATGAGAAGCTGACGCCTAACTCCGACTCTTCGCGCTCCGCACAGGACCGGCTTCGCAAGGAATGGCGTGGCGCCGGCAATGTTTCTCCCGTAGCGGTATCCAAAACTATACTTTAATTGACACCATGAGCTAGTGTATGCGATTTTAAGCCTATTATTATGATAAAAAGTTACCCACACGCCAATTCTGGTGCGGACAAGCATCAGACGTTGACCGAGCGCAAAGAAACAGCAAGGAGAGCGATCCTGAGTGAAGCAGACGACAAATGCGAGAATCCCTAAGCTGACGTCACGGAGGCGCGCTTCGCAGCGCCGCCTGTGTTCGCGCTCACCGCCAATATACCCGCTCAGCCGGGCCAGTCAAGAGCCGGCTATTTCCGGGTAGGCTTAATGCACCGCCCGCAAGCAAAAAAAAATAGAAACATCCCCCTCGCGAGGGGCACGATCAAATGCAGAGCATTTCCGCGGGGGGCGCGCCTGCAAGTCGTATGGATTACGTATTGGTTGTTGTTGTAATTGTTGTCTTCCAGCGTAGACATTGTCGATGAAGTCGATGGTGAAACGTGAAACGTGCCGTGAACCCCCTGCCGCGGTTATGACGCAACATGGAGCGGCTATGACGCAATACAATCCAACACAATCCACTTTAATCCAATCCAATCCAAATCCAAACCAATCCAATCGAAGCCAATCCAAGCCAATCCAATCCAATCCAATCCAATGCCCCTCGCGAGAGGGTTATAGCGCCGAAATCGCGCCACCACACGAACGCGTGATGTTGACGTCACGATCACGCCACAGATGTTAGCGACCGGAGCGCGCGCGAACGACATATGTGGTTTAAGCGCGAACCGACCGCGGCGAGAGAGCGCGATGCGAGCGCCCCCACCTGTTCTTGCGCGCGAACCGACTGTTGCTCAGCGCGAACCCAACGGGGCGAGAGAGGGTGTTGCGCACGTCCCCACCTGTTGTGCGCCCGAACCGAATGCGGCGAGAGAGGGTGTTGCGAGCGGAGAGAAAGCGAGGAGGACGCGGGGGAGAGGGCGCACCTGTGGCCGACGGTTGAATGAGTCAAGGCGCGTTCGTAACCTTCCGTACTGTGTCGGCTTTGTGGCACAGTGGGTAGAGCACCATGTGCCTTGCGTTGCGCCCGCAGAGTCGTGGGATCGAAACCTGGCGCCGGTAAGTGTTATTTTTTTATATAGTGTAGGGGGAGCGATGCGGACTACGACGTCAACGCGGGTGACATCGTGAGTTACTGAAATGCTCTGCATTTAAACGTCTTCTCGTTTATTTTCAAGTAGTCCCATGATTAAGGCCCTACAAATATTTCTACAGACGTCAAATACGTAAGTTCGCGTTCCGCAAAAAGGAGCCTGGAGACCATCAGTCTCTCTAATTGCAATAACTCGCAGTGCGACTAAACCGGGACCCACCAGGGAACGAAAACAGTGGGCGGAGCGACGCCGGCGACGCATCGCACGCACCCATTGGACCATGTGTGTCAAATTCGCGCGTACGACTTGTTGTGGCGACCGTCGTAACAATCAGTCGAATGCCAATCGCATGCTGTAGTCGTGCATATATCTTGCACGAGACGCCGATATTAGGGCGTTTCCGCAATTAGGAAGAAAAGACACGTTGCCGAAACGGGAAAAGAAGAAGCAGATTAGGTTTCTTTGTTTACAGAAGTATTACTTCACTTTTACCTTCCATATCCCCGCACCAAGCAGGGCCTTACTAAGGACGTCGACTGCCCTGTCATACAATCTAATAATGCTTTAACCAATACGCCCTTATTTGAAAAAATTACTGCCCTTCCACTCTGTGAAGAAGAATTACCTGCGAAGGTGGACCCAGTCTACGGAGTGCACGAAAGAAAACACGTTTGTTCGAAATTTGCGTTTGACCATGATTCCTAGCCACTTCGGTGAATGAAACTTGGAAGGCCCCGAGCTTCATTTTTGCGGACCAACATGGACCTGTCTGTTTTACTCCCGCGTCGTAGGCATCGTACTGCTCGTGTAACACACCAACCCGATCCGCTCGCCCACTGAGAGGACACCAGACAAGTCACATTGGGCCGTTTTACGTTTACGTTTAAAACTCCCGCCAGTACAATGGAGGTGTCATCAGCAAGGGCAACCCCTCCCAACCCGTGCACGCCGGCAACCGGTTATGTGGGCGGGCTTAGAGTGAAAGAACCGTCGAAAATGTTGTTCTAGAAGCCATTTATGCTGAACAAGTAATGTTGCCCCACGTCGGCGTTCCAAGCGGGAAAATTGCCGTTCATCCGGGAGGGATTCGAAGCTACCCGACGAGCATGAACTAGACGACAAAACGGTGGCGGCGGCGGCTTTCTATTGTTTTAGCGCCCATTCGCGCTTCTGTTCGGGCCGGCGCTTCTTCAATTCCCGGTCTTTCTCCAAGCCAATGACATGCGTCCATCCCATAGCGAGTTAAAGCTGGAAGGTCTCGAGCTTTATTCGTCCGGACAATCTTGTGGCTGTCCGTTTCCCTCCCCAGTCATAGGCATCTTATTGTCTGCGTAACACACCAATCCAGACCGAAACTGCTCGATTACGGAGGACAGCTGACAGGACGGATTGAGCCATGAGGCTTCCAAGTTGAAATTTACAAACAGCGCCACTGGCATTATCGGCAGAGGCATCAAGCCGAGCCAGCTTTGCGCGCACACGCCACTTCTATTCTCACCCCCCTCTCGGCTTCGCAACCCGTCCACGCATAAACCAGAAACCGGCGATGGGCGCATACTTAGGTGTCGCATAAAGCGGCGAAAATTTCGCTTGGAAAGCCTTTTAAGTTGAAAAATAATTATGGGCTCACGCCTGTGTTCCAACCGGGGAAGTGGCTCTTCAATTCACAGCTACCCGGCGAGGTGGAATTTGAGGCGCCCACGGAGGCGGTGGCTTTCGGTCCTTTTTACGCCCATTCCCGCTTCTGTGCGTTTTCCGCCATCATCTGGTCACGGCCCTACCCCCGTTGTCTGCCGATAACGCAACTTGTGAAAGGCATCCGAGGCGGAGAAGGGTATAACAGTTGAGAAAGAGGGCTCAGTGGTTGCTAAGAGGAGCCCCGGAGTGGTTCCGAGTGAAGGCAAGAATACACGGAGCGAATATGCGACGAATAGATAACGAACAACGCCCGGCGCCGTGAGCCGGGCGCGCGGCGGCAGTGAAAAACGTCGGCCGTTGCCGATCTATCTGGGTCAAAAAGTTCATCGGTGGCGGAGCCGCGGCGAGCGGCAAAACGAAGGAACCAATCAGGTCTTCTGATTTCCCCTCCATTGCGTGTACAGACTTTACACCTGGTAAAGTCTGTTCGCGCCTGGTCGAGCTGAATGGAAGTATTGTAAATCTGAGATCGTTTGAGGAAAATGAGTTGGCAACAAGTAAAGCCCGCGCGATCCGATAGCTCGACCCACAAGCGAAACACAGTCCCGACACAACTGCCGTGGCTTGTGTCGCCGAGGTAGGCTTGTATGACAGCTTTTCGTAGATTGAATAAAGGCAATCCGGCTGCATAAATTGTATTACCAGTAACTTGGCGCCCGTCTGAAACATCGGCTAGTGTGGAACAGTCGGTATGACTGCGAGGGTATCTCAAATACGACGAAAAGTGAGAAGAAACCAGCGGCATATATTTAGAGCCTACTTTGACATGCTACTGCTGATGATGATGATGATGGTGATGATGATGATGACGACGATGATGATAGAGGCTTCCCGTTTCGTAACGGGGTGGCATTGCACAGCGACTTTAGCCTCAAGACCACTGTACAATCACCTCGTAAAAAATGCCCTGTATGGAATTTTTGTGCTAGTCTGACTTTTATGTTCCCCTGTCTTCCCAGATTGTTGTCTGCTCTTTTCCCCCCAATATTCTGACCTAACCCCTACTGCTGTACAATCCACTTTTCGGTTAACCTTATAGCCAAGGGCTTCCAGAAGCCGGACGTCTTCCTCACTGAGGACTGGACGCATACCTTTGCACTCCGTTACAATATGTCACAGGGTTTCTGGTTCCCTGCCGGAACGTGAGCACAGTTCTTCCTGTACCTGCTCGGGGATAACTGTTTTTGTCCGCAAGCAACCCGCCCGGGCTTCAAAAAGCAATGCCCTGTTTTTGGTATTATCAAAGAACGTGCCCCTCGTGATGTCCCGTTTCCCGATTCTGTATAAATCTAAGGACTTCTTTGCGTCCATCCTCTTTTCCAGGTCGTTGTCTGATTCTGTCCCTTCATTTTTTTATTTGCATGGTCGTTTCCCCTGCGGCTCTACGTCTCATATACTCTGTCCTGAGGGTTCTGGAACTCTTCATTCACTGTGTGTGCACGCTTTTCATGTAAAGTTACCGTAACACTCCGGCCATCCATCTCTGGAAATTACTATTTCTAAGTCTTTCTCAAAACATACTTTGCTCTGTGATTCTCTCCCTTCAAAGGAGGCCCATCCCATGTCTTCGTGCACTGCCTTATTTGTTGTTTTACTCTGTGCTCCTAATGCCAATCGTCCTAGCGGCCTTTGATTTACGTCGAGCCCTGATTGAATCTCTGATTTGACAAACACTACTGCGTTTGAAAAGGTGAGTGCCGGTACGATTCCACACTACCAGATTCCTTTGACTACTTCAGATTTGTTACATCCCCACAGTGCTCTGTGCTTCGTGATACAGGGCTTTCTTCTGGCTTTCATTCTTCAATGCTATTCATGAGTTGTTGATACCCCTAACCTTCGTTGATCCATATGCACAAATATTTCTATTTCGTTACTCATGGTATTGGTGCTTGTTGAACGAATACTGCGAGTTACGGGCGTCGAAATTAAAAACCCGAATTCCCGACTTTGCTGTGTTAAACTCTAACTCCAATTCAGCGGCTTCTTCCCCGCATATATACGTGAGCTGTTGCGGACAGTGTTCGTTATCTGCTAGTAGTACATGTCATCTGCATATATCAGTCCCGGTATGTGTTGTTGCACTCCTGACCTTTGCGGCTATAACATAGATTGAAACCTATTTTGCTATCTTCAAGCTTTCTTTCTAGTTATGCCGTGTAAGCATGAACAGCACCGACGACACAGGAGAATCCTGCTTTAAACCTGTATTTGGGACTACCGATTCGGTGCACTTTAGGTATTTCCAGGTAATTTGCACGTCCCTCTCATTGTAAATACCATGCAACAGCTCCCCTCCCGCTGAACTATGCTCCATAGAATTCCTCTAACTACATAGTCATAGGCGCCCTTTATATCGAGAAATACTATCTATAGTGGTCGCTTTGAGCTAAAGGCACCTCTATGCATTGAGTAGGACAAATAAATTGTCCTCTAAGCGCCTGTCTCGACTGATTCCATTTTGTAGTTCTCCCAGTACGCCGTGTCCCTCAATCGACGCTTGTAGTTCCGCTTTTATGGTTGCATTGCCAGCCTGTATGCCAATGATGTAACTGTAATAGGCCTGTACGAGTTGGCATCAGCCCTGTCTTATTGACCTTTATATCAACTTCCTCCTGCTCTTACGACAATCGTCCGGCACTAGCTTTGTTTTTTGTTTTCAAATTTCCGATTGCTCGAATCAGTTGTGCTTTGCTTTTTGGGCCAGTAGGTTGATCAGCCGTATAGGAATTTCATCCGTCTTTGCTGCCGTATTAGCTGGAACATTTTCTCCGGCTTTTTTTCCAGTTCAGATTCTCCAACTGCAGCTCTCTATCGGTATTCACCTCAGTTGCCGCACTTTCTGAATGCTGTAGCCCTCTCTCCGTTCTTCCGAACTTCTCTTGTACCATTGATCAAGTGTGCAATACCGCCTATTCCCCTTTTAGTAACGACATTCACCGTTTATACAAGATTTTTTACTTCTTTGGTCTTTTTTCTTAGTTTCTCTACGTGTTTTTTAAAACTTCCTCAGCGCGAATTTACCCTTTGCACGTATTATTGAGACCCATCGCTCACTTTCTCGTTTGAGTTATGTACAAATTTTTGTACTTCTAGCTTCTTAGGCGGTACCAATTCCAATTCAGGGTTATTTCCCCTGCTTGAATTCCCACTCGCTTGGCCTCCCTGTGCTCTCTCTCTCTCTCTGATTGCTGTCTTTGTGTTGATGTTTTCCTGGATTTCTTTGTTCCACGAGCTTATAATCTTTTTTTTTTTCCTTTCTAGTAGTTGCGTTCTTATGCGTTCCTTGTCCTTCCTTGAATGAAACCAATCAGTTCGCTGTCCAGTCTATTCTCGACACAACGAATTTCAAGGGACCGCTCAAATTAGTTCATTATTTTGAATAATCGTTATAGTAAAAAAATAAAAAATGCGCGGTAAAAACTCCCCCCACCTCCCCGAAGGGGATCGAGCGGAAATGCGAATGCATTGGGTGCACCGATGAGTGCGCTGCGGCAAGCAGTAACGGAGAGAGGCGTGCGCTCCACTGCATTTATATGCATTTTCCGAGCGCAGCGAGCGGAGAGAGGGTACGCGGAGAGGAGAGAGAGATCCGCGCAACACGCCCGCCCCGCGCGCGAGCTCTCTCTCCCGCCGAGCTCCGCGATGCGAGTGCCCTCACACGCCCGAGCGCGCTCCTCCTCTCCACTCACTCTCCGCTACTCCGCCCGAGCTCCGCGATGCGAGCGCTCTCACACGCCCGAGCGCGCTCCTACTCTCCCCTTGCCCTCCGCTACTCCCGCCCGTGCTACCACCTGCTCCGGTTGCTAGGCGCGCCACAGCTGTTGCTAGGGGCGAGGAGGAGCGCGGAGAGATAACACCTGCGGGCGTACGCCGACGGAGCACGACAACCCCCGACTAAGAAATGCATTCGCATTTAAAATTGTGAACGTAACAATAGCATCCGCCTACCTTTACTGGAAACACGTGAACAATCGCGTTGACCTCTAATGTGGGTCTGGATGCACGCTTATTTCAAGAAATCGGTAATCTTTGCCTGGCGTGTGCCACTCAACTGCTGCAAGACGAACGATGCGAAGCTGTCCACGTTCTTGTCCACGTCCTCGGTGGCATTGGTGCACCTGGTAAGAAAAGTGCGCATTTTTGCTACGCACTGCAAAACATCGGCGTTAAAGATGGCTTCTTCTCCCCGGCTTGCGGGCCCTGTCTCAGCGTCGTCGTCGTCGATCTCCGCGTCCTCGTCGCTGGTTCCGTCATCGCGAACGGTGTTGACGATGTCTTCAGTCGTCAGTTCAGCAGACGTGCATGCTTCATCGTCGCACTGCACGTAATCCTCAAAGGTGACTGCAGCGTCCACGGCGAGCTTTTTTGCGACTTCATCCCTTGCATCACATTCTTCACTGTCTGGCACCATGTGTTCGGCTTCAGGTGGCGTCTCAAGTAGGCCGGACTTCCTGCCGCAGTTCTCGATGCTGGTCGCTATCACGCTCCACCAGGCCCCGGTTATCATATCTGCGGCCTGCCACACATTGATTGCGGTCACGACCTTCATTCGAAGGTTAATCAAGACTCGCTGAACGAGACGCCTCCGGTAATGCGTCTTCACGCTCCTTATGACCCCTTGGTCCAGCGGCTACAGCACGGACGCGCAGTTCGTAGGGAAGAACTCCAACCGAACATTTGTTAGGCGAAAGTTAACAAGCTCAGCTGAACAGTTGTCCACGATAATGAGTATCTTTCTTCCCGCCCTAATCATCTCATTGTCCACCTTGAGCAGCCATTCGGTAAACACCTCTCGCCTCATCCATTCGCGTGAATTGGCTCGGTAATCACACGGCAACAAGACCAAATTTTAAGTGCGAATGCACTTCTTAAGCGAGCCTGAATCGTCCGCCGCCGTCGTCCGCATAGCAACAGCTGCGGGTGCGCGCGCTCCTCGTCTTCCTTGGCAACGGGGGGAGATGGGCGCGCGCTGCCTGGCCGCTGACATGGCACATACCCACGTGGGGATTGGCCAGGAATCTCCTCGTCTTCCTTGGCAACGGGGGGAGATGGGCGCGCGCTGCCTGGCCGCTGACATGGCACATACCCACGCGGGGGATTGGCCAAGAATCGGGCGTGAGAAGGGCTAATGCACCCGCTTAAAGGAGTACCGACACGAAATTTCAAAGCTGAGATCCGCTCTAGCAATCAAGTACAACGACAACACAAATAGGTGTCTGTGAATAAATGCATCTTTCTCTCTTTGTAGTTGTGTGTGTGTGTGTGTGATCTCTCTTTCGCGAACATTACCGAACTGCGCAAATCCAACTCGTGCATTCGCACTTTCACATTCTTCCCCTCGGGGAAATGCTGGAGAATTTTTTTCATGCAGCGAGGCTTCTTGTATTTTCCGATGACCATGGGCGTGAGCTTTTTTTAGTGCCTGTGGCATTGCAGCACAGCAGTACAGAAACTCGGGCTTTCTACTTCTTGCCGCCTTTGAAGCTGCTTTCCTTAAAATGCATGGTCCTGTCAAGAAGCGAGCCCCCCAGCGCAGGTGATGGCGATAGAGCTAACGCGCGTTTAGTATGTTGATGATGATAGTTGTACATGCCCACCATTAGTCGTCGTTCACACCGACACGAGTAATTTCGTACACTCGGAATTCGTTATTTTGAAGTTTTATTTTATATGGGATGATAAAATTTGATGTTATTCTGAAATAATCGGTGTTCAGGAATTCGTAGTAGTGAAATATTTTTACATAGAAATTAATGGGGATTTGGTAGGGCGTTTTCAAAATGTTCCTTAATCTGAAAAAATCGTTCATCTGATGTTCGCAATAACGTGATTTCACTGTCTCTCGAATTCCATCTCCAGGCTTTTAGCAATATTAGCCATTTGCTATTTGCTAATCCCTTAATTTCAAGTCGGGAACAACCATTTGCGGGTTTTGACCTTCCATTTTTCCAAAAGTCAAAGTTATCCGTTTATGGCCACTCCATAAGCTGTTGGTTGCTATTTCTTCTGTTCCCATTGAACTCAACCATTCATACACTCCTGCTGATACGAGGGTGTAGTCTATACTGGACTGCTTTACCCCTCGTTCCCGAGTAATCTGTCCCTCGCATTTATTCTCTCTGTTTACTGCAATAAGATTATGTTCACACTAATGCACTACGAGTTTGCCATGATGGTCTGTGTATCCGCCCAGAACGTCAATGTGAGCATTCATGTCTCCTACTAGAATCACCTCTCCTGAATGTCCTAACTGATCGACGTCCTGCTTAATATAGCTTACCCGTTTTGCGTTCTGTTCTCTAAACTCACTATCATACCCTGACCACAGATAGACGATTCCCAACAGCGTTCTCTTCCTGCTATTATGCCCTTATCCACATATGTTCTCGGCAGTTTTTGTTTGCTCCGTGCCGATTAGCTTCCTGTTGAATTAACATCCAGACCACTCCCCTTTCCTAGTACCTACGGTTCTGTTACAGCCTTGCATATATATTCTTGAATTGCTGGAGGCTCTTCTAAATCTCAAAAAAAAAGTTTCTGTAAAGGCATATACATTTTTTTTCATTTTCTAGTTTACAACGAACCTTTAACCATTTTTCCCGTGATCTGACCCCGTGCATGGTTATGTAGTTGATCTTGCCACTTCCGCTTTTTTCGTTCGGTTAATTCTGTTCCGTTGTTTCAGATAAGCGTCGGTCACGGGAGGGACGTAGCATGGCTCTTCGCTCGCCTGTATACTGCTATCCCGTCCCCCTTTCTAAGGTTTTCTGCGCCCTGTGTACTAACTCCGGCCGTTACCTTTGCGCTATACTTTCACCTCGATCGCAATCCGTTACCCTGCCGGATTTTCCCTGTGCCTGTTATTTAGTCCAGCTACGGGGATGCTTGTGGCCCAACCAAAAAAGGTACCACCCGCGCAGCTAGTCGCCTTCCCACCTACTCCGCTAGACGCTCAGTGAAATATACTCCATCCCTGGCAAACGCCTGCCCCGACCCGCACGGCGCCCTTCCGGAATGAGCTCAACCACATCACAATTCATTGCTTCAGCAAACGTCCAAATTTCCCGGTTGGCTTTTACCACTACCCTTGCTACGTGGCCACCTTTACCCTCAACCTCCGGCACCATGCCGACCACGATCTGGACGTCGTCCGAAATTGCCCTGAGTTCAGTGAACCCTTTTGCCACATGCTTCGCTATGCCTCGTCCTCTTCCCCGAAACACGTTGTTTACTGCTCCCACTATCACCTCTACATGGTTGTCTGTCATTGTCTCTCCCACCTGCCCTTTGGGCTTTGTCATCACTACGTTAACCATCTCCCCGGGGAGCGTGCTAGCCTTAACTCTCTCGTCCTGCCCTACCCTCTTTGTTTTCACCTGCTCTGCCCTGCGCATTTTCGAATCGGCCACAATGGTGACTCGACGCTCCATTGGCTCCTTCAGCTGCGCAGGTGTTTTTCCGCCGGAGTTTCCCCGCTGACTGTCTCTGCACAGCTCTTGCCCGGCGGTGACCCCTTCCCTTCTTCCACGACAGCGTAATACCCCTGCTACACTAGTGTCCGAATGTCATTTGAACCAAATGTCATTTGACTGAAATGCGAAGTGCGGGTCCAGATGGGTTTTGAGGTGCCGTTCGGCTCAAATCACATTCGGACCAAATGAGCACCAAGAGAGATAATTGAGATATCAAATGCCTTTTCTAGCACGCTCGCGCACAGCGTTCCAAGTCAGCATAAACAAATACATTACTGGCGTACTTAAAACAAACAGAACATTCACTCAAGTCGTGATATCAAGGTATAAAATTCCGTACTATCAGCACTAGTGCGAGCAAGCGACAAACCAGTGTGGCCAGACAGCACAAAAACCTCGATTGCAATTCAGAATTTAGCAAAAGCCATGTCAAAGCTTACGTTATTGGCAATTTGATATCATTTTATTGCCAAAAACTGCCGCTAAATTTGGCTGTTGCATTATTGTGTAAAAACAGGACTCGACAGCAGCAGCGCCATGACGCACGGCGAGCGATGGTTAAAGCTTTAAAATGCCATCGAAATTGTAGTGGAGCGCGGCGGATTCTGAATGGCATTCGCAACAGCCCATTTGAGCCAAATGACAGCTAGTTTTAAAGACATTAAGACACTAGTCTACCCTAGGTATTAACCCCCTCTCCGTGACCACCGCTGTTATGTCCGCCATCGTCTTCATGTCGGTGTCACTGGCCTCCCGTTTTCCGGCCTCGGAGTCAGGCAAACTCAGTGCGCTAGCCCCGTGGCGTACGCCAATGCTTTCTGGAATGGCATCCCTCTTCACACGCCCGCCCTTTCCGGAGCTACCTTTCCTTCTAGGACTTCTCGCTGTTGCCTTTGGGTTGTTAACTCCTCTACCATCTCGTTAATCTGTACGCTGCTTCTCCACCCTTTGCCTGTCGAGACGCGACTCCATCACAGACATCCTACATAGAAAGTACTGATCTTCCGCCTCCTCGAGTGAGTTGAACTTTGTCTCTTCGAGTGCGCATCCCACTCGAAATTCATGCACGCAACGCCCGGATTCTTCTTCGGCGGCATGTTTCGGAGCTATCTCACTGCCGTCCCCAAAGTTAGTATTGCCGCTTTCTCCCAGCACCGTGCGATGCCTGCCTACGGCATCTTCCTATGTTGGTGCGCTGTCAAAAAGGTGCTCAAGTCACGACTACCTCCGATACTACCTCACTTTTATTAGCTCTACACCATTGCCTCCCTTAGAGAAAAACAAAAGAAAAAGTTGCAGGGACATCTACGTTTGCGTCCAAAGTTGTAAGGCGTGATAGCGATACTTCGACTCCCACGGAACGTTTTCGTACGCAGTTGCTGCACTTCCGATCTATGCGTCCCTTGCGATAAATGTCATCCAAGAGAGGAAGACTCGCAACGAGGGTTTTTATCGCCGTGGCCAGGAAAGACAAAGGCTCGCAGCAACTCTGTGGCTTAAAATGTGAGGGTGAAATGTTGCGGTTGCGAAGTATTGGTCAGTTTGAGTGAGGAGGCGTCTGTGTCAGTGCTTCCAAATGTTTATTCTGTGATGTCGAGGCCGGGCTGAACAATTTTGCTTTTTGGGAAGGAATAGAGGGAGGAGAGCGAAGCTCTTTATTCCGGAAAAACTAGTTAAAGCTTAAGAAAACTGGGTAAAAAGATTACAGGGACGTCGAGTGTGCAACCCGGAGTCCAGGGCACCAGATGCAGCGGCTCCTTGCTTGCCCTGTCAATCAGCTCGCGCTTATCTTGAGAAAACGAGCTGGCCAAAGCTGCCTCCCATGTCTCGAAGAAGTGGAACAGGTTGCGTTCGAGGTGTTGCCACCTGACCATACGCTTCTACATGGCTACAACATCAGGATTTGTTCTTACGTTTTTCGAGGAGGGCAGTGTGGTAGTCGTGGTCACAAGGAGCACGATACGTGAGTTCGTGTGCCTCTCAATCAATCAATCAATCAATCAATCAATCAATCAATCAATCAATCAATCAATCAATCAATCAATCAATCAAGAGCATTATTATCACAAGACAGGAAAAATGTTTACATACTATTTGGACCGATAGCCAGGAGGCTAGTTTCCGGTACAAGGTATCCACCAAGGGTCGAAAATAAAGAAAATGAACAAGAAAGGCAAAGGGAACAAAAATGAAACACAAAGCAGTATAAATATCTACTATAATTACAATCGCATCATTAAACTACATTCTGTTTATCCAAGTAAAACATCTTGCAAGACAATTTGAAGTTCTTCGCAGTTTTTACTTGAACAGGTACATCGTTCCACACTTTGGCACCGTAGAATTCAATAAGCCTTTCCCCATAGAGGTAATGATAGATTGGTAAGTTGAAGTTGGCGTTGGATGCTTCGAACAGGGATAGAAAGAAATCGCGCCAATCCACCCCTGTGAATGTGGTTGGAAAGCAAAGCTGTAAACGGCCCCCATAACGATTACCTATGCGACGTCACTTAAATTCACTCACATCGCTCTACAAATACTAAAACCAGAGAGAAGTGAAATGCACTTCACCACACCATTTATTACTATTTATTATTTATCAAAGAGATATTCTTGGTAAGGTTAAATCAATGCATGATGCATGAACGGTGTTTGGTTGAGTTGTATTGGTGTAGCACAAGAGTGGAAACTTTTTTTATAAAATTAAAGCTCCAACCCGGTGTTAGACGATCTGACTTCTCCGTCTCTGCGCCGCGGACGGAGGCGACAAGATTTGCGGCAGAGAAGGAGGAAGAGGACGAAGAAATACTTCTATTCAGATTTCGGAATGGCCCAGAGTGCAGCCCTGGGGAGTGATTCCTTCTTCTGGGCCCATATGCAGTCCGCGCGGCCTTTGTGCACCCGCTGAAGCTGGGTAGGTAGAGAGGGCCTGGACAGCAGCATCTCCTATTGCTCTTGTTCGGTAGTTGACGGAAAGAGAGGAGGGTGCTCAGGGAAGGAGCCGCATTGTACCAACCGTAGGTTAGTTTGTTGTTCTCTGGAAAGGTCAGGGTAAGGCGAAGGTACGGTCTGTCTCAGAAGGCGGTAATGCTGGGTTATCTCCCTGAACGTGACAAGCGGGTGACTGTCCTCGTGCAGCTCCATAGCCCGGGAGGTAAAAGCGCAGCCATGTTGGGTGGGAGTATTTGTTGCCCTCCATTGAAGCGTGAGGGGGTGTCCAGATGAGCTGAATGGAATCGTTTGGGGAGTGTTTTTTTAGCACGCGCAGTGCAGGTCAGGACACCCAACCCGACTGGTAATTCCAGTAGGCTTGTTGGGAATCGGTGACTACCTTCCGAACCCCTGGTTGAGTGAGAGCCAAGGTGATGGCTGCCTCTTCTGCTGCCGTCATTTCTTGGGTCCTAAGCGAGGTACACGCAAGGAGGTTGGTTCTGGAGGTAGCCATGATGATGGCGTATTGCTGCCCTCGATGTTTGGAGGCGTCTGTGTAGATAACTGATTGATTGATTGATTGATTGATTGAGGGGTTTAACGCACCGACGCAACGCAGGCGATGAGGCGCGCCGTAGTGGAGGGCTCCGGATTAATTTTGGCCACCTGGGGATCTTTATCGTGCGCCGAAATCTCGCACACACGGGCGTTTTTGCTTTTCGCCTCCATCAGAAAAGCGGCCGCCGCGGCCGGGAATCGAACCCGCGACCTCGTGCTCAGCAGCGCAACGCCTTAGCCACTGAGCCACCGCGGCGGGTCTGTGTAGATAACTGCATGATAACCACCGAGGGTGGTGTTTAGCGCTTGAGCCCGTGCTTTTCGGTGACCCTCCTCATGTGAGGGGTTCATATTTATAAGCAAAGCGAGCATCTAGTTTTAGTCGCCAAAAGTCTGGGAGTATGTCAAGCGGAGTGACATTCTGGGCTGCCCAGCCAATCTGGTGAAGCATGCGGTTACCCACGGCAGTTCTAAGTCGGACCTTCTGGTTAGAAAGATGGCCTTTTATCAGCTCGTCCACCGTGTTGTGGAGCCCGTGCTAAGCAGCCTCAGTGTGGACGCACTCATGAGAAGACCAATGGCCTGCTCAACCGCCTTTCTAATCATTATATAAAACATCTCTATGTCTTCCTCGTCGAGAAGAAGACAGGGTGTTGACGTAAGTGACTCTCGAGAGGACAAAAGCTTCAATTAATCGAAAGCTACCAGATTCCTTTAGGCCTCGCTTCTTGGTAGCAACTCGCCTGATCATGTGTATGATTTGATTAATGCTGTTATTAGGCGCTGCAAGGAGACGTCACTCTTGGTGTTATCCTCGAGATGTAGGTCCAGGATCTTGATGCTGGGGTTTGGAGTGACGGCCTGGTCATCAAGGAGTATTTGAATGTATTCCTTGATATGGCATGAGGGCGGACGACAAGGAGCTGTGATATTTTACGTGAACACTGGAGGCCAGAGGCTTTAGCACATTGGCGTACTAAAAGTGAGATTCCATGGATTGGTGTGAGCTTCCTTTAATTTTTGAAACTCTTAGCACATGAGCAAGGTGCGCACAGGGCCGCTAGACGGGCGTGAGTGGTCGTGTGACGCTTTCACGTGGCATTCAGCGAGATGGCAGGGGGTAAACCCGTAGATGTGCTTGGTGAGTACACCATTTGTCTTCCGGTGTTCGCGTGGGTCGTAGCTAAGTCGGCAAGACAACGGGCTCTCGCTTTGTTTGTGTATTAGTTCCAGGTTCGATTCCCGGCGGTGCCAGTAAATTCTTTTATTTGTTCGCTGGAGTTTTCTGGTGACACCAACGGTCGCGAAAGACCCCTTGGGGGGTAGAGGTAGAAAGCTTTGCTTTAAAACGTGCTAAGCGTACAGTCATGGTTTATAATTGTGTTTATTAAAAGAGATATTTTGTATTCCCGAATTTGAAAGTTGAAAAAGAAAGTACACGCAATTCCTGAAAAATTGTATTGACAGGATGATTGAATGCAGAAAATGATATTATTCTTAGTGCTCGTCGTTGTAATCGATATAACGGCGTAAAATATGTTTCATAGGTAAGGCACTAGGCTTCCGTACAATAAATACTGCGGCACTGAAATAAACCGAAGTATACAGATCGTAACATACTACATTGGAAGAAAGACCGTGCTTTGGTTAACGGGAAACAATTAAACGCAAATTTTTTACACACCTTTTGGATTTGGTCTTTCCAATGTAGGTGTGAATAAAAGACAACACCCAGATATTTGAAGGGGGTTGCATTCTCAATTGGCTGGTCGTTTATATACACACTGAAGGAACTATTATAAATTACTTTTCTCCTTGTGTGAAAGATGACATATTTAGTTTTGTCGGTATTTATGGTTAACTGAATTTTCAAAAACCATGAATAGATACTGTTCATTTCAGCTAGTATGATATCTTGCATTTCAGATAGAAAATCACCACAAAATATAATTGCGGTGTCGTCCGCATACATAAGCATTGTGGAGTTATGTATTGCAAGTGGGCGATCGTTTACATACAACGAAAATAAAAGAAGACCTAGAACTCATCCTTGCGGAACACCAGATGTTATGTCACTGTATGAAGAATGGTGATTATTTTCTACCACTTTCTGTTTCCTAGATTAAAGGTAGCTCGCGAAGAATTTAAGAGATTTGCAATTATACCATATTTCTCCAGTTTATTTATTAGAATTGAATGATTAACAGGGTCAAAAGCTTTTTTAATGTCCAAAAACACTCCTATTGCTAACTGTTTTTTGTGAAGAGCGCAGTTTATAACTTGAGCAAGTGTTACAACGGCCGAGGACGTAGTCTTGTTGGGAACAAACTCATGCTGCTGCGGGCAAATTGCGTGATTTTCCTGGAGATATTTCTTCAGCTGTATCGATAATGATTTCTCAAAAATGGCATTAATTACGCTTAATACAGATATTGGTCTGTAACTATTTGGATTTTTCAGACCTCTATTCTTGTATACTGGTAAAACTCTGGCAATTTTAAGTACATTTTAATAAAAACCGGAGTGAATTGCATGATTAATTATATGATAAAGGGGAATAGATAGAATGTCAATGTTTTGCTTCAATACTTTCGCTTGTATTCCGTCATAACCGACAGCTTTAATCTCCGATAGCTGGTTTACGATATTTATTTTATCTCCCTGCGTTACTGTATTAATATAAAAACATTATTGATCATTAGAAAATCTTCAGCTTCGTCTGCGATAGGTTCGTTGATAGCAATTTTACCCATGTTTGTAAAATATTTATTTAAATAATTACAGACATCTGTTGAGGGGTTGTCGGGTACAACAATATCTTTCCGGCTCGTTCCGATAACATCGTTCACAATTCTCCAGAACTTCCTATTATCACCCCATTGACGTGCAATATGATTTGTGTAATATTGTTTTTTTGACCTCCGCATTATTGCGACCGACTTTTTCCTATAATAGTTAAATTGGCTATGGTAGCAGTTATTTGTTTTATTATTCTTTCATCTACGGTAATATGAATCTTTTTTTTTTAGCACGTGAAGTATAGCAGTACTCATCCAAGGACAAATTGCTTGTCGGTAATTATGTCGGGAACACTGACGCGTTCATTGTTCAAAAACCCTTGTAATGCTTTGCACAAAGGCTTCACATTTTCTTTGTACGTCTTCATTATACATGTCATCAAAAGAGACAGAATTCAGTAACCTTCTTACGAGATCATAATCTACTCTAGTTGTATGTTTTATGCGCGCATCAGGCACGGAATTAAGGTACTTTTGGGGCAATAACACAAACGTTGGACAGTGGTCATGGATATCAACATCCCATACACCAGTAGACACATTCATATCAATGTTGCATACTATGTGATCAATTAAAGTGGCCGAGTTATTGGTTATTCGGGTAGGTTCTGCGATAACATTTTTGAGATGAAATGAATGTAGCAAATATGTATAATCAGGGCAATCATCTTTTGACAAATAAATGTTAAAATCACCTCAAATAATTAAAGAAACATTCGATGCTGTAGTAGATAACGGAATACTTTTCATGGCGGAAATGAAATCGCTTTTGCTTGAGTTTGGAGGACGGTGGATAACACCGACAGTGTTATCCACCGGCCACACATTATCCACCGACACACATTATCCGACACACATTATTCACAGATTATCCACCGGCCACAGTGTTATCCACCGGCCACAGTGTTATCCACCGGCCACAGTGTTATCCACCGACAGTGTTATCCACCGGATAACAGACCGGCCACCAGGTTAGCGCCTGCAAGACCCCCTGGTGCGGCCGCTGCTCGGAGAATGGCCACGACGACGTCGACTGCAACGCCCGGTGTCGCTGCTGCAAGGGCAACCATGCCACCGCCGACTGCCTGCGGCCCCGCTCCTATGCGGACGCTGCGAGCAATTTCGCTGAGACGCCTCGCGCGCCTTTCAGTCAGCAGGCTCTCGAGAGTACAAGCGACTTTCCCGAGCTACCCTTGAGCCAGCCTGCCGAGGCTTCAAGCGAAGGTGCTGCTCTGGGCGTCAACTCGACGATTGGTGAATCGACAAGCGACAGCCAAGAAATGGAACATGAGATTTGCCTGTAGCCTCCAGAGGAAAAGATTCAAGCGGCGGAAGAAAACACTTCAGCGTCTTCGACCGATACCCCCCACTTCACGAGTACCAGCTCTGCCGAGTGCAGCGACATCGCGGAGCATCCTTAGCGCGAGCCAGGGCGTGCACAGGAAACGAACATTGCTCCCCCTGGTTTCTCGAGCAGCTCGCACAGCCGCCGGAAGGAACGCAGCAAGCCCGGCACGAGCGGCAAGTCAGCGGTGAGCCGTCCTAACCAGGCCTCTCAGTCGCCTGTAGCTGGCCACAGTATGACCAGTTCCAGTGGAGCTCCTACACCCATGGTAAATGACCCCCGTCTGGTCAACCCTGTCACCCAGGTGGCTGATCTGCTAGGTTCCCCATCTCTCCTGGAGCGGCTCGCAGCGTCCACCAAGCAACGTCTGCCTTAATACCTCGGCGGCCACATGTGATGCGGGCGGCACTGACAAGCCTTGCACTGCTGACCCATCCCTCGTTGTGACCGACCCTCGCCTTGTCAACCCGATGAACCAGGTGCACAACTTGCTTCCTCCCCGACCCTCTCCACCGGACCGCCTAGATGCGTCCAAGCGGGTGTTGCCGTCGTCGTAAGCGGCCACCGATAATGCCGACGACAACAAGAAACTGCGTCGAAGTCGACGTGCCTTCCGATGACAGTGAGTTCTGAAGAAGGGAATGTTAATGTGGGTTGTGCCTTATCACCTTTATGCTGGTGCGTTTTCTTGCTTGGAATTTTCAGGGCTTTCGGGACTTGGACAAACAGAGGGAGGTGATGCACTATGCTCGGGCGCAACATGTTGACCTTCTCTTTTTGCAGCAGTGCAATTTACGTACTTCACGCGACGTCCTTTTGTTTCGCGAGCGCTTTTGTGTGCAAGCCTTCTTTACGCTGTCAGACAGGATGGCTTCGGGTGTAGGCATCGTATTTCTGCGCGAGAGCTTGTGCCGCAAGGTTCATTGTACCTTTGGGATCGGAGGGGGCGTGCTTGCCGTTGATTTTTTCTTGCTCGCTCGTCGCGTGCTCGCAGTTGTTGCGTATGCACCTGCACAGCACTGTGGCTCGTCCTCTTTTTTTGCATCTCTCGAGGCGTTCATGCTGGAACCTTACCCAACATTTTTGGCGGCCAATTTTAATTGTCTGACCGACCCTTAGCGTGATGAGCGGGGACGTGGACAAGGTCGGCCCTATAGTGGTGCCCGGGCGTTGAAGGACCTGATCGGTCAATTCAATCTTTAAGACGCGTGGGTGCAGCTTCACGGCAACAGGTTTGTCGCTGCTTGGGAAAGAGGACAATCTGGCAGTCGGCTAGATAAGTTCTAGTTTCTACCCGAGCTGAGATGCAACATGGAATGCTGTGAAGTCCTCTTCTTTCCGGCTGGAGTTCTTCGCGTGTCCGATCACCGGCCTGTGTTAGCAACGCTTAACCTTGGCAACTGTACGCCCTGCCCCCAGATGTGGCGGAAGGAGGAGCGTCTCCTAACCGACAGGGGCCGTTCTGCAGCACTAACGGCTTCGTTGACTGCTCTGTGTGAGTACAGTTCGCTCCCTTGGGATGAGTTGAAGGACCACTGGTGCTTAAGGAGGGTCGTGCGCGTAAGGTGCGCATCACGGCCGCGCTTAACGACACGTTGAGGAGACTTCGCATCTTACAGAGAGAGGGCACCTTAACCTTCGCGATGCGGGACTATGTCAACCTGCTGAAAGTACGCTATGAGTCCCTCTTACGGCAGTCATCACAAGCGGCGAGCCATGCGCAGACCGTGGGCAGGCCTGTCTCGAATAGCTCCGTCATATTAGAGCTGGCTCGCTTGACATGGTTGGGTTGGCCGCTATTCCTCAAGATACACTCACCGATGGGTCGGTAAGCACGAGAGCTGAAGACATAGCCGAGGTATTCGTGGGAAATTTCGCCACCCTTTTCTCGACCGAGAGCATGTCTTGGGATGTAGAGGAATTTGAGGACAAGCTTAGCGCATTTTGTGGGGTGTCAGATCACCTGTTTGAGTTGCTGTTTGCTCCTGTGGATGCCGCCGAGTTGAGTCAGTGTGTTAAAAAATTGAACGGTGCGTCGGCGCCTGGGCCTGTCGGTATCCCTGCTGGATTTTACAAGACGTTTTTTCCGGCCGATAATAATAATAATAATAATAATAATATTAATAATAGTGTTTATTGATTCCAAAAAACAGAATACAAATGCGGGTCTGCCAAAGCCACAAGGGCTTTGGCAGATCGGGGTGCACTCCTCGACATGGTAAACGACTTTCTTCAGCGCGGAGTGCGACCTGACTCTTTCCGTGAAGGCCGAGGCATCAATTGATCGCAAAACCAGGCGGGGATCCTACGCAGACCGAGGCGTATCTACCGATTACACTACTGAACACTGACTACCAGATTGTAGCATCCATTTTGGCCAGACGCACCAGTACCGTTTTGCCGGATATTATAAGCCAAGCGCTAACCTGCATCGTACCAGGTCGCACAATTTTCTCGTCCCTGGCATTGACGCGCGATTTGTTCAGTTACGCGACAAAGATTAGCGCTTCTGGGTGCTTCATGTCTCTCGATCAAGCGAAAGTTTTGGACAGAGTGGAACACCGATACTCGCTGGGCGATTTGCGTCAATATGGCTTTCCGCCGGACTTTGTAGGTATGCTCGAGCTGTTGTACTCCGACGTGAGCGTTCGAATCCTTATGAACGGGCTTTTGAGCAGTCTTTTCTCTGTCACCCGTGGGATAAGGCAGGGCTGCCCCTTGTCACCTTTGCTTTTTGTCATTTGTCTTGACCCACTGCTCCGCCGTGTTGATGCAAGCACTGCCATCCGCGGCTTTCCGTTGCCAGGCATAGGCCAAGTTAAAGTGTCCGTGTATGCTGACGACGTCTCCCTGTTCATTCCGGACGAGGACAGCTACCAATCCTTTATGCGGCATTTTCAGGAGTAGGGTGAGCTGTCTGGCGCTCGACTGAACAGGGGAAAAAGTACGGCGGTCCGTTTCGGCACATTTGCGTCTGTCTTGGCGGGCAACGTAGAATGGGTGACTGGTGTTATAGTACTTTGTGTGGTTTTCCATTCCTAGGATGAAGTGGCGCGTAGTACGTGGAAGCACCTCCTTGAGACTGCGGAGCAGCGACGTTTTCCATTCCTAGGGTGGAGTGGCGCGTAGTACGTGGAAGCGCCTCCTTGAGACTGCGGAGCAGCGACTTGTATTTGCATTAAAGTTCAGGCTTTCCCTTGCAGAGTGAAGTTACATAAATAAGTCGTCCGTCTCGGCAGCGCTTTTTTATGTAGCACGCGTAGAAAAACCGCCGCGCCATTTCACCCGAGAGTTCGCCACGAAGTTTGGATCGTTCTTCTGGACAGGCAAAGCAGAAAACCTGCCACGAGCTGAGGCTGTCCAAGTCAATGGGTGGTTTTAGTCTGCCTTGTTTGCAAACCATGTGCTGGCGGTACATGCAGTGATCGACTTTGTAGACCAAGACGAGTACCCAGGGAAGGCGCTGCTGCAGTACTTTCTGGGAACTTCCCGGTCATTATTTTATGACGTGCACATCACTGGTCCTTCTACTGAGCAGCCACCGCCATTTTACGCGTATGGTATAAAAAAATTCCCTCGCACTTCCCCGAGGGGGAGAGTGTGTAAGTGCGAATGCACGGTTGTTGATTGCGCGATTACGGTGGACATCGTAATCTTGGAGTGGAGAGGAGGCGCCCAACACCCGCAGTCACTGAGCGGAGAGAGGAGGAGGAGAGTAGCGCCCGCCGTTACGGCGAGGGCTACACGAGCACCCTCAAGGCCCATAAACGGTACCTCCGGCAGGGTCGTTCCGTCCCGGCCAAAATCATTCCGGCGGCCGGAACGCGGTGCATTCCGGCCGAAAATCGCTCTCCGCCACAAGTTGGCCAACTTCAATTTTCGCCGGACCGCGATGATGACGCGTTTCGCCAGCCATCATCCAACGCCCTGATTGGTTCCTACCGACCTCCTACTGGCCAATCAGGGCTATCAGAAGGTTTCAGGCTAAACAACATGGCGGCGTTGCTCAAGCGAAGGGATGCGGAGGAAAATAGTCGCACGGGCTTATAGTACGTCGCGACTATTTTGTGACTGCTTCAATCGAGGTATAAATCCACGAAGCATTTGTTTGTGCCGGCGGAAGCATACCTGCACTGCGCTTAGTTTGAGATCCGCAGTGCCGCGATATTATGGCAGCAGGCATACCCCGATGTGTATGTTGGTGACGGCTGGCCTGTCCTTGTTTTTGGGTGTGCTTGAAGAAGTTGACAGCGTCATTTGTACTCGCCATCGTCCAAAATGGACCAAGGAGTGACAAACCAGCAAGCTGTCAGTTCTGTGTGCGTCCGTGGGAGTTCGCGGTGCGGGACGGCCAGGGTCTCGCGCCGATGCTCTGTGTACGGGCGACTGTTGTGTGCCACTGCTTTCTAAAAGTTCCAACCGTGGCCCGTGGGAGTTCGCGGTGCGGCAACGACTACGGCCAGGGTCTCGCGCCGATGCGCTGTGTACGGGCGACTGTTGTGTGCCACTGGTTGTATGTGATGTGCTGCCGTGATGCTGTTCACCGCAATGACCGCGACAATTCGTGTAAGCGCGCGCACGATTTTAAATTTTATTGCAGTAAGCTAGACATCCACGAAGATTGTTGCAGACAGCAGCCGGCAGCATTTATTTACGCCGACAGCGTCATGTACACTGCGCAACAGTGCTCAACAGCACGCTCGCGCCGAAGTTTGTTTTGCGTGCTGGCGCTGGTGGTGTAATCCTACGGGCAGTGCTTTTCATAGGCGGGGATATGCTTTGTAGCAACACCATGCAGCTGTATAAGTTCACGCAAAACCTCTCTTAACAGCTGACAATAGGAGTTTCAAGAGCTGTGTATTGAAGCATTAGTGAGTGACCCAGTCTACTCATTTGTCTGGGTTGAGTGTGTGCTAGGCTGATTGAGTGTGCTCTTGTTTGTGTCAGGAGTGTTCAAGCAGTCAGAGTGCACGCTCGTTGGGGTAAAGCAGATATACTGTTCTGTGTTGCTTCTGGGGTACACCCACTGTATACAATAGGCTCGTCACCTGCTGAGTATACTGGTGTTTGCGTGAAACTGACTCATTCTTTGAAATCAATCGATAACCATTCCGCATGGCCGAATGTGTACTGTCGGGAGCTAAAGTCTGGATTCCACGCAAGCACCAACCAAAACACACTGCAGTGCCACCTTGGGGAAGGGCGACTGCTGCCGAGATAAAGGCTGTGTCGCTTATTTTAACTGCACGCATCATAGTTTGCACCTATGCGTTGATGCAGTGTTGGTAAGCAGAGTGACTGAACAGTGTTGCTTCAACTGCACATATTGTGCCTCTTTTCAAAGGTGGCCCCAGTGAGTGGCTGAATTTGCAGTTGCTATATGTGTGCGCATTAATTGTCATCTGTGTTTCTGTTCTTTATTGTTACTCCGTCTTCTTCTGTCATCGTTGCACTTCCTATACAATCTGGGACTCAAGAGTAAAATAATGCATACTCTGGCCTTGTTTGAATGAAGCATGTCGTGTGCTTGAGTTCGTGATAAGGAGTAACAAGAGCGGCCCACTGGTTCAGCATATCATTCTACACTAATTACATCGTTCATCGTTGCTCAGCGAGAACACTTAGGGAAGGTGTGACACATGGGCAACCGAAGCGAAACAGCTCAGTCCTTTTTCGTAATAAAAACGTATCAACTCGGGCGAGCCAACAAAGATGCGTGCAGTTAAAATGGGACGCACAACCAGTGTGTCGACAGCACAAGCTCTTTCGCATGATGGCCCTGCAATACATTTTGGCCGCCACTTGTGTGGACTCCATACTTTTGCTCCCGACATTAGTGAAATGGAAAAAGTTGGCTTGTTGCCATTTGGGAATCGTCATAGCACAGCTGCAACCTCGTGTAGTCTTCAGTGTTCCAGCTTTGTGTCTGCCTTGGAATCGCTGTGCTTAATTGAAGGAGTGGGCACTTTGGCTTCTTTCTGTTACTTCAAATTAAGGGAACGGCCGTTGCATACACAAAGGAGCCATGAAGACCGAATACAAGTTTGTTTTATTTGAAAGATTTCGCGTTTTATAGTGCCCCCAGCGCTTGTCCGGCATCAAATGATGCCGTATTCACTGAAAAATTGATCACTTTAGATTAAATTTTGAATCTCCATCCAAATTGTAGGTTTTCGTAATTTCAGCAATGATGTCATGAGCGCGTGTATTCAAGCAACATTCCACTGCGACATTCGGGTTTGCGGTCTTGCTGTCCATCAGCCCTCCCAGGTGGTACTACTATAGTCATCCACGAACTGTTGTCCGCAGTTGCTTTGTTTTTGAGCGTATTTGCACCTGGCTTGTTTTCGTTACTGTAATAAGTGATCGTCTCGTGAAATCTGGGTATCCTTGACAAACAGGGTCACGTAAGACAACGCCGCTTACGCCAATCGGCCAGTGTCCTGTAAGACAACTTCAAAGCGGCGGAGTGCTGTGCACCTAAAACAAGCATGGTGCGCCCAGTATCAACACCTGCGCATTGATACTTCTATGCTTACGTCTGTTTTCGTAACTTCCATTGTTTACTGCACCATTCTTACTGCTGTAAAATGAATATGCATTACACTTAAGCGCAAATAGTTTGTTCGGAAAGCCTATAAGCCGTGCCTAATTTGCGTTTGCTTTTTCCGTCCTCGGCCAATCGCGCAGCTGGGCTGATATGACATCATAGGTTCTGTTGCGGGAAATGAGCTAGTGAGTCGCATGGCCATTCCGTTTTTTCCTAATTATGTAGCTTATTTAAGTGAAGTGTGCGTTAACAGTGGTGGCATTATGATTCTAACGAGGCGATCTTTCGAATGAATCGATTTGTGTTTTGTCCTCATGACTCCTTTAACTAGGATCATGATTGCTTGGCTGCCTTCTGGCCGTCATGTCTTAACACACTCTTACTCAGAAACATTTTTCGGCAAAAGTGATTTTCTCCTCGGTTGCCACCTGGACATTAATGAGCGTTACAAGTGTGTAAGCAATGCCTACAACCTGATAAAAGCAGACTTGAATTTCGAGTTGTCAACTTTCCATGTGATGTGAGTGGTGGTGGCACAATGCACTTCTGGCAGATGTAACAGCAGTAGCTATGCTGATGTAACAGCAATACTGTCGCTCATTAATATAAAGCTCTGGTTTGGTTTGTGAATCAAACACTGCTGATTGCACTTGGCAGTTGCATGGTCAATTGCGATAATGCAGCTTTATGCCGTATTTATTGTTTAAACTCGGTGAGTTATATGTTGAGGATGGCCCTCACACCCACTGTTGTACCCAGCTGTTCAAGGTGAAACAATTATTGTTTTCAGCATAACTGTTAAGAGTGGAATGCTGTCTCGGCTAGTGCTTGGTGCGAAGCTGGATCATTCTTGCTTGCCCAAGACCACTTGTCAAAGCTTGCTTCAGCCACCACGATGTCATTACAGTGAAAAACTCGTTTATTTACAAAAGGGTGGCGAGCCAAGATGGCGGACTGGGCTACCAGCCAGCTTCATCGTCTTCCTCCTCAGTATTGTAACGTGACATTTTTCTCGCTGGTGTCAAAATTTAAGGAGGCCAATATCGCAAGGCCCTGGAGGCCATAACATTTCCCCCATCAAAGATGCAGCCATCTCTGCAAGTCAGCGAGTGTCACGGGGTTCAAAGCGTTTCAAGCAAGGTACGCGAGCCACTTCAGTTCTGCGACTACGCCGTCCTCAAGCAGTAAGCTGAACATGACATAGTTCAGACAACTAAGTCAGTCAAGGTCCACAAATGGGCTGTCTTAATGTGACAGCAGTTTCTTGTACAGTCCATGCTGTCGCTGAGGTGTCCAGAGCCTCCCCACGAGTACGAATTTCCTGATGTCAGCTGTTGTAGCGGAGTTTTGAGCGGTCTTGTGACGGCAGTATGTGGAGACTAGTGAGTTTCTGAGCTTCATCAGCAACGCAGAGGGTGTTTGATAGGCTGGCCTCATCTTGAAAGAAGGGGAAGATGGTGTTGAGGTAGTTGAGGGAACACATGCGTCAACTGGGTAGAATTGTCTCATGCTTGGCACTGTGGTAAGCATGGGTAATAAACGGAAAGATGTCGCCCCAGTTGTGGTCAGAAGCAACAGGCATGGCATTCATGTTAGTGAGTGTCCGGATGGTCCGCTCAGTGAGACCGTTTGTTTGTTTATGATATGGCACTGAATGGCGGAATTGAGAATCGGACAGATGAAGTAGCTCCTTAACGACGTCAGCACTGAACTGGCGCCCACGGTCACTGATGAGGACACGAGGTGGGCCATGTTGAATTATACGGCGACTGAGAATGAAATTCGTCACTTTGGCAGCTGTTGCAGATGACAATGCAGCTGTATCACTATGGCGTGAAAGGTAGTCGATGCACACGATCATCCAATGGTTCCCATTCTTTGACCGAGGTTAAGGGACCATCAAATCTATGCCCACTTTTTAAACTGGTAAAGGGGGGGGAGGGGGATTCGCAGGGTGGAGTCTTCCCGGCTGAGCAGGCGTGGCGCATTTGTTGCGTTGACACTGGGGGCAACTCACCACGTACAGCTCGGTCGACTGTCACATTTTCGGGCAAAAATTAATGCTGTTGTGTGCGGTGAAGAGTGCATGCACAGTACCGATGCCCAGCTGTGGCGTAGTCGTGCATAGCATGAATTACAGAAGAACAATTTTTCTCCCATTACTAGGAGGTGCCAGGATCCCGTCGGCGAGTAGCTCTTATTGTGTTGCAGACCATTGTGAACACAGGAGGATTGGGTCTGACCGTACAGCAGTAAACAGTGCTTTCACTGAACCCAAACTGGAACTAAACCAAAAAAAGAGAATAGCATTTACTGGCTCACGACAAAGGAGTTAGAACATTTGTTGTTGGTAATCCGCAGTCAATGTCATTTGGTGCCGTCAATCTGGTAATCACCAATGCACTTTTCCCCCGCAGACCAATCACAACACTACAAGCCCGCTATCTATGGTCGCTAATTGTCACATTTGTGGTCTTAATTCTTGTGTGTCACTTAAACATGAAGGCGAATGAAGTCTTGAATAGCCATACATACATTTGCTTCTCCTAAACAAGTGCAGTATATTTTTTCCCCATTGCTTAAATTTTTGTTGTTGATCTGTGGTAAAGAATGTAACAGGTTATCTGCTGTTCCTTTTATTCATTTTGTTCCTTTTGCTGTTATCTGCTGTTACTTTTTTAGCTTGCCTGGATCAGTCCTGAGAATTGGTTACATCTTGTGAGAAAAATAAGGCATGCAAAGAAGGTAGCACTAGCAGAAAAATATCCCCGGTTTGCCTGCAGTGTGTACTGCACGTCCCATTCCGACTTTCCTGTTGGCAAAACATCATGTAGAAAGCTTCTACTGTTAACATCACTGTGCGACAGATATAAACACGAAGTTGCCTCCCCATACTGAATTCAGATGTCATTTAAATAGCTTCAACTTCCACAACTGAACTAATTATCAAGTGTTTTCATCATAAGAGATTCTGTCAGAGAAGTACCTATTTGAAAAGAGCTACAGTTATGTCCAGTAATAAGCTAAAACAGCTTCTGCATTGAAATTATTTGCCACAAAAGTGATGAAACATAGGCCATCAGTTTGAATGGTTTGATTGTCAGCTGTACACCACAACATATAGGTCTATGATTTTCCCCAAAAATAGTACCCCGGGGTAAATTTGTATGTGCACATAGCACTGTTACTAGAAGTGATGCCACAGGTTACCTACACTTTGCCCTGTAAGTGTATGTCAGTGAACAAAAATTTTGTTTCGCTTAAATGTGTTAAAGTGTGCACACCTATATGTTGTGTAAGTGACAGGAGAAGACGTTCGAGGACACCGAAGCATTTCTTATGGGTTTGGAATGCAAAACCACTGGTGTCCCATTGCACGCATGGTTTTCTCCACAAGCAGCTGTTGGAATTTCTTGCCGAGACTGGCCTATACACTATTCTGTAGGTCATGAAGCCGCTTGCATCCCCTCACTTTCCTTTTTTTACCCCTCTTTTACTTTGATGCCCTGTGTCAAAATTGTGCAATAAATAAATAAAAAAAATGCCACAGAGTGTTCCTTCAAGTGGGTATGTTCACATCACAGCCTATAGGAACTGGTGAATTCACCGTGAATTTTGAAAGCACCTTTCATTATCAGTCGCCAGTCCCACTCTGTCGGTATGTGAGAATTTAGTTTGTTATGAGAGTAAGGGAATTGGCCATGAGCTTCTAACAGCGGTCATTGTCATTGTCACTTTTTGAGAGAGTAAATGTTTATTGAAAGGGAGAAGAGGCCGGCCTAAGAAACTACTTGGGCCTGCTATTTCTCATTGGGGGAATGGAACTGGGGACAAAAAGAGAACGGAATGAATATGGAAGGTATGAGGAATGACAGTGAAATCGGCAAATGAACTATGTACAAGCAGTACAACCAATAAGCGCCTCATGTACAATGGGTCGCTGAATCAGATTATTACAGGGCGAGTGTCCAAGTGTAGTATTAATGCTGCCTCAAGGATCTTTCGCTCACTAGAGTACTTTGGACAAGCGCTAAGAAAATGTTCGATAGTTTCAGGACAACCACACAGAAGGCAGTCCGGGCAGTCCTCGCGTCCGATTGTGTGGAGACTTTTAGGTCAATGCTACTCCAAGACGCAGCCAGTGTAGCAATGTCTCTTCACTTCTGCGAAGCCGAGGAGCGTGAGCGAGCTAGAACTTCTGCTCTGCATCGAGCCGGTGAAGCCGGTGAGAATTATGGGTGGGTATGTGAAGTTGCAGCCAAATGCGATTTGGTGGAACAGCCAGTTGGTTCTGATGGCAGCTGTAGTCGTTGCTGGCTAATCCACCTGAGTTGGTATGTCGTCATGCCAATATTCATTTTACCCTGTCATTACTACCGTAATGTCGACCCTCTTTACGTGCCAAGCAATGTCGAAATCACTGTACATTGAGCTGAATGTACCAGTTGTCCGTGTTTTCTAAGTAGAAAGCCACAACGCATTCACAAGACCCACTTTCACTTGGAACAATAAAACACTGGCGACGGGGATGCGTACTGGGATCACATTTTAGACGTGTATTATTCCCATCCAATCCCGAATTTTAATAAAAAAAATCTGAGAGCTGACACTATAGCTGATTAGCGATCGCAGTGACATATAGTTTGCCTCGGGTGATAGATAGAAGTCGATCTGGCATAAAGCATGTACAGACCTACAGATGTGCATTTAATGTTGAGTTTAAGTGCAAGGAAAATCAACCTTTGTCAGCCTGCAACCTTCAGTTGTTAAAATTTTGGGAAATATGAAAGCCTAAAATTGTTAAGTTGAATGAAAAGCAGTAGAACTTACACTGATTGTTGTCTTGAAAAGTGTTTTTGCTCCTCCTGCTAGTTTCTACCTTTAATTTTATGTGTGGTGAACAAAACTTCATGTAAAGTACATTTTAATAGCCAACACGCCCCTCCACCATGTGTGTAATCATTTCCTTAGCCGGTGCAGTATTGCATTCTGGGTCAATTTTCCTGCTTGGAACTTCTGATTATGCTAGGTGGCAAGTTGAAGGTGAACTTGAGTGAGTTTGTGTTGTGGGTGCCCAAGAGTTTTGTGAGGGTGTAAAGGTGGGCAGGTGAAGGGCCGTTTTGTAGGCTTTCCATGGAAACACTGGTTCCAGAAACTTTTTTTTTTCCAACCAATTCTGATGAAACTTCATGGGCTTGTTCAGTTTTTTTAGCTGATTTCAAATATCTAATTAGTTTTGATGTGAGGCAACTAGTTTCTGTGTTAATTAAAATAATTCCTTGATTGTTTTTGAGAACAGTAGAAAAAAAAACTATTCAACAAAAGATTGCCAGCAAGACATGAATAGATACGAGAAGTGGTGGAGAATGAAACGTGAAGCAGTTTTTTTGTTTTGCAATCACATACAAGTTTACACCAACTCTAACTTATAGGTTTGAACTACTACTGCTAACCAATTAAAAATAATGCGAATTAAACAACTACTGAAACACAAAATGCAAAATCTACTTCCCATATCGCATGGCTTACACATTCAGCTTCACAGTGCGAAAGAAACGATCATTTCTAGCTGCACTACATGCTGGGATGTACTATTGGCGTCAAATGAAACGCGAAAATTAAAATATGAACCAGAACGTGCAAACTTGAAAAGTACTGTTCGTAGAGTTCATATAATGGCTTGCTATTGTTATGTTTGGAAATCCCCTGTTTCGAACTTTGTTTTTGTAACTAAGCGACGCGTCATTTAACTTGCATGGAAAGAAATCGTGCTATTTGTGTGTTCAGGTTCATATTTTCGTGTTAGCGTTTCATTTAATGCTGATAGTACCTCTCACGAGTTTTGTATCACTGCGATACCACTCGAGGTGAAAAAGTGTGGAATTATGGGAAAATAATTATTTGTTTATTAAAATTGGGCTTCTATGGCTTTTATAAGTCGGTGGCACTGTTCCACATATGGAATTCTTGGAGGAAAAACTTCAAGAGAAAAGTGATACCTGAAAAAATGCTTTTTTGGGCAATTTTTTGGTCCCAAAGACCCATGTTCCCCCTTAACATATCAAATTTTCTTAATTCAGGGGGGTTCGACTGGAGTATAAGTCATCCTGTAGGTGATGCGACTAAGCAGCAGGGCCTGTTTGAGCTTGCTTGCAAGATTTATCCTCTCTGAGTACTGCGTGTTGGTGTCTTAGACGTTGAGTGAGGCATGTAAGTTGCGAACATGCTTTAGTGAGTTGGAGGCTAAGGGCAGCACTCGGGCCATCACGATGCAAAGGAACGCCAAGATTACACAGAGCAAAAACTTGGGGGATAGGAGTGTTTTTAATCGCCAGAGTAGAATTTGATGGGGTTTCGGCAGGTCTTTCTCGCGTGTGTAAGCGAAGCATTAGTAGTGCAGACTTCTCGGATTGGCAGCGTAGCCCTTTTGGTATGAGATACGTGTTGATTGTATCTATAGCTTGTTGTAGGGTGTCGTGTCGGCTCCAACTGACCTTGAATTGTCCACAGTATGATGTTGTCGGCATAGAGAGTGTAATGAAGGTCTGAGATTTGGTGAAGGTCTGAGATTTGGTGAAGTCTTATGGGTGAGTGGAGTAATTAGCATTGAAAAAGAGAGGTGATGTAACGGAGCCTCCAGAATTTTTTCTTCGCCTTTTTTGGCTGTAACAGCGCGTGTTGAGCCAACAGTCCGGTACAAAAGCCAAACATGGCATAAGGATACTGTCCGCTTGTTCAAGGTGCGTGGTGATTTTTGTATGTACCAAGTGTTCAAATGTTTTGCCAACAGAAGAGGTACAGGCGTAGTTGGAGGTTTGTGGATCTTCGGTATGAGGGTGATATCTGCTCGTCCACTGTGCAGGCAATTCAAACAGTGCTTGTGCGGGCTGTTGAGTTAGATAACAAAGCTGTTTTTCTTTGTAATGAATTCCTTGCTCTGGCTTGTATTTTTTTGTGTGCACTTTCATCCTTTCATGCTCTTTTATTACCTTTTTTGGCCCCAATCCTCCCCCGAAATGAAATCCTGGATACGTAACTGGTGGGTGGATGATGTTGCACCAAGAGATGTTTTTTTGCACCCCCACGCTCACGTGTCTTTCCCTTTGTGCTCCCATGCCACTATAAACTTGTAGTCCCTGTTTCGCAAACAATGCTGCGTGCATTTGCAGAATTCCAACCTTCAAAGGTCTTCATCAGTGGTACAACTGACAGCTGGGCATTTGGGCACATGTGGACATTAAATTTGGGTTTTGTTGAATTTATTTTGAGTGTTCTATTATCCTTCTCTGTCACTGAAGTTTTCTGAAATATGCCCAATTAGCAATTAGCTCGTGATATTTTTCAGCACTAAATTCACTTCAAGTAAATCCTATGGCTAGTTTAGAAAATGTTGAACTCCGATCGATCCGGAGGAGGAGGAAATAACTTTATGCGGTCGAAAGGGGAGGCCTATTTAGGCCTGTGGCATTCTAGACGACAGCCAAGATGCCTTAACACCTGGCGATGTCTTCCTTTGGATGGCCCACTGTTGGATTTCAGGCTTTTCGCTGTGCGGCACTGTTTCCCATTGCTCCTTACTAGTGATAATAAATGTTCCTTTTGAATTTTCGAACCCATGTCTCTGTATACTGGGGCGTTCCCATAGCATGCGAGCCAAGGTCGCAAGCTTTGGGCAGTGTTTACATCCAGCGTCGTCTATTTCCAAATGGAAGGGCCAGTACAGCCTTGGGTTTGGATAAGTGATCATCTTGAGACGTCTACACGCCACTTCTTGTTTCTTGGTGAGCGAGGGGCCAGCAGCCGGGTGGCTTCGTCTTTCCCCTTTGTAGTGAACAAGCACGTCTCGGCAAGAATAGACGCGATCTTTGGAGTTGTCTGTGGAATGTGTGCTGGGGCTCTTGGTGGGTGAGACCTCGGGCAGCCTCGTTGGCCCGTTCGTTGCCTTGTAGTGCCACATGTGTGGGGGTCTGGTGTTTTGGTTCGTCTCATGGCGGGTAAAGATCCTGAGCCTTCCACTGGAAATTCTTCCTTTTGCAGATCGCTTGATGGGAATCGCTAATCGTTTTCCGCACTTGGGTAGCTGCTATATAGGGCTAGGGCAAAGGCCAGTTCTTCGTCCTCCTTTAGTTGCTTGGGTGGAGCAGGGTTCAAGAACTTTTCTCGAGCAGTCGGTAGCGGCTGAAACCATAGCTCTACGTGGCTGTGTCAATACAAACAACGTGCGGATTTCCTCAAGTTCCTGGACTCACAGCTCTCTCCGCAGGGGTGGAGATGTCGCCAACGGTATTCTCGTATAAAATGCGCAGGCTGTCTAATAGGTGTCTGCTCGCGGCTGTCTTGGTGAGGTGCTCTAGGTGCGCATTGTGTTGCACGGCTTGCGCCTTGATTTGTTCTTTTAAAGTGTTGCGCACACCCAACGCGTAATATTTTTCGTTTGGAGCGTACATGGGTATTCCTAGGGCTTAGTCATGCTCATTTCTTGATGAGGCTGCTTGGTTTGCAGTCATTTTAAAATATTTACGGAATTGTGGAGTTGTTAGGGGTTTGTGTGAGGGAGAGGCTGGAAGATGGGTACTTGTTGTTAAGGGGGGGATATGGCGATCCACCCGCCCCAGTTGACTGAACAGTTCGCAAACTGGGGTCACTTAAAATCGAAGCTGAATAAACTTGCGCAAGCGCTGTTGGGTAATGAAATTGTAGGTTTAAAACTATATTATGACCCTTGATCTAAATTCCTGCGGAGGCTAAATAAGTGATGGGAAGCGGCAGCGTCTCGCGGTGTCCTACGGCTACGGGTCGAATATGACAAGCGGGAGGTCGGCGGGGGAGCGGGGGCGATGCTACGATATGAACTAGACACTTCTAGCTTCACTGTACTATCAGATCCGTTCGCCCCTAACGAGATCCGCGGCTTGTTTGGTTTTAATAATCAGTATCCTGGAGTAGCTGCCTAGCGATGATAAATAAGGGTATCTAAACAAATGGCGTAAACATGCACAGCAAACCGCGGTATGTACGTGCGTTGCTTAAAATCAGCTGCCGACAGTTTTTACCTACGATTGCCTTTGTGCAGTCGCGCGGGCGCCGGCTGGCAGCTTGTTATGTAGCTTTGTGCTTTACACAAATATTGACGCCCAGGTGCAACACACGACGCGGGGCGCTGCGCGTTTCTCGCGCAAGCACGACCATTGCCCAGGTCAGGTTAGTTTTTCCAGACTGCTCTCACACTACTGAAGTTCGCGTAAATCCATATCGCGGCCTCTCAACGCCGAAAGTACACAACAAACGTCTTCGAATCGAGCACGCATTAATAAAAAAAAAGTAAAAGCATTGCACGCACGTCATTGGACTCGCCGGCCAATAAGATGGCTCTAGCGGCGCCGGAGTGCGCGGTGTGACGGAGAGACCGTTTCAACCCCTTCCGCCATCCACCGGGCGTTCCGGCCGCCGGAATGATTTTGGCCGGAACGGAACGACCTCGCCGGAGGTACCGTTTATAGGCCTTCACGCGTCGGAATGCGGAGCGCCCGCTACGCGAGCGAGAGCTCTCCCGCCCGAAGTGGAGAGGAGGCGCCCAACACCCGCAGTCACTGAGCGGAGAGAGGAGAAGGAGAGTAGCGCGCGCCCATCTCCCCCCGTTGCTAGGGAAGACGAGGAGCGCGCGCACCCGCAGCTGTTGCTATGTGGACGACGGCGGCGGACGATTCAGGCTCGCTTAAGAAGTGCATTCGCACTTAAAAATTGCGAAACCTCCAGTCTTTATTGCCAAGTCTAAGTTTAAGGTAAAGTACGGCAATTGAAGTGTGCGAAAAAGTGGCAATAACCCAACTAGAGAACCAACAGATAACAAGGTCACGCGGCGTCCGTTGGCATCAGCGGACTTCGGCGGCATTTTCGGCTGATGTACGAGATTTCGGGTGGTTATGTGGCTGGGAAGCTCTCCCGACGTGTGACCGTCTGGCGAGATTCGGCGTTGTGCGTTCTGCACGGTGTCCGCACTGCGGTAACACTGAAACATTAGAATATGTAAGGTCCATCACGTAAGGTCCCACGTAAGGTCCATCATGGAGTGTGCGTGCGCCGCTTGGGACCCGCAACTTGCCTACTTATGCGACATGTTAGAACGTGTACAAAACCGTGCCGCCCGTTCTGCCACGGGTGATTAGAATTTCCGATCCAGTGTTACATTACATAAAAACCAGCTTAACTGGGAACCCCTAAAAGAACGCAGACAGCATGTCAAACTTAATTTGCTTTATCGTATCCAATTTAAGAAAACTGGCATTGATCCTGACATCTTTCTGTTTACCCCACATTTTGTATCTAGACGGCGTGACCATAGTTGGAAAATTCGTGAAATACCTTGCCGTACAAATGTATTCAAAGATTCGTTCTTTTCTCACACCATTAGTTTGTGGAATAAGTTGCCAAGTGCTATAGTTGATTGTACCACTGACGCGCGTTTTAGTAAGTATGTGTTAGACTTGTAGTACTGTTTTTATTTTTGTATTTGTGACGATGTTCAGCGATGTATTGTAGCCTGACTGCCACATGTATATGACCACATGTTAAATTTCCCCCTGCTATAATGCCATCTTGGCGCTGCAGGAAAATAAATAAATAAATAAATAAAACATGTCTTGTTTCGCTGTCGTGTAGCGGCGACGTTTTGGACTGTATTAAGCAGGATGTTTGGACTCACACTTCGAATGAACACTCATTCAAATGATGTGTTGGTCAACTTTCTGATGTGCGCTGGTGCTTTTGTTTTGTGGAGAAGTCATGGTGCTGCATGTCTTCGAGCCCGGCCGCAGCGGGCAATGTTCCCACTGCTGTGTCCTGTCCGGTTGATTCTGATGAGTCATTTGGAGCATGAGTTGGCAGCTCTAGGGGAAGAAGCCAACCTTTTGCGTTGGTCTACGCGCTTTATAGTAGTCAGGAGAAATATCCTGAGCGTTTCTCTAGTGCCGTTCTGAGTTCAGTATAGTTTATGAACTGTTTCTTTCAACACTGGTGAACTGTGTGTGATTTGATTTGTAGTAGCTTCTTGACCACGCCAAAAATTTTGTGTTGTGTGTAGAATGACCATGTTACATGCAAACTGATAGGATAATTTTCTGTTCTTATGGCAGCGCTGTTATCACTAGTCACTGCGCTCGGATATTTTGGTTATAATAAATTCCCTCACCGCCCCCCCTGCCCATGCAGCAGTATCACCCGTACGGCCGCCGCCCAGGGCCAGAATATACTCACGCGGCTACGTGTGGCCGACCAGGGGGCTACTGCTGCAACAGCATAATCGCCAAAATCAGAGATCATTGTTCACCGTCCGCAAGCACCACAATTACATGGCTACGTGTGGCCGACCAGGGGGCTACTGCTGCAACAGCACAATCACCAAAGTCAGATATCGTTATCCACCGTCAGCAAGGGGGACAATTACATTGCGACGTTCCATGCTTGATGCAGCTGGGTCTTAGCCACAGAGTGCCCTCCGGGACAAGGCGTAGCGAAAACAGATGTGTGGGGTTGTCTGAAAGACTGCCTGCCCCGCTTAGGAGCAGTCTTGGGCGGTAATTAGTTACTAGTAACGCGTTTCCGGTAACTAGTTACTTTTTTCAGTAACTTCTACCTGTAACTAGTTACTTTTAAGTTAGAGGAACTTGTAACTTTAACACTGTTATTTTTATTGAGTAACTGTAACAAGAAATACCGTTACAGTCACTTCATTTCTATAAAAAATTATCCAACAGCAACACTCGTTAACGGCCGCTGTACAGTTCGGGCTTTCCACTTTTTCGGACTTTCTTCTGCACAGCCTTCGCCTACTTCATGCATGCCAGTTCACTCCCTTCGCATGGGTGAGAAACAGCTGGACTAGAAATGTTTAGGCGTGCACGTGTGCGTGGTGTCCCACGCGGTCAGCTAAGTCCCTCAGCATGGCGATGTCGCCTCACCCAGACTATAATTAACGCTGCGACACGCGTCTAAGCGCACGTGGACGCGTTTTGACATCAGACCTCAAAGTACGATGCGCGGCTGCACCATTTTCGCCACATCTGGAGCGCAGTAAGTGTTTGACACAAAGACGAACAGGAAAAAAAATATCTGCAAACAGGGCACAACGTACTGAATCCTTTGCACTTTCGCGGAAGCCTGGAAAACTCCGGTCAATGCGTCGCTTTCTCATTAGCGACGTGCAACCCTGTTTGTGGGGTCATAAAACGCCTCGGGAAGTCTCTCGGCGTCCACGCGCTCGTCCAGCCATGAGCACACTGTAGAGTGTTCGATTCACAAGTCGCAGTTGCTTGCGACCATTGTTCGCTTTTTAGACCCGTGGCCGTGTTTTGGACCGCGTGTTTGGAACCCCTGTTCCAGATGCTTCTTCGAGCTGTCAACAGTGCCCGAACGAGGTCGAGGAAGTAATGAATTCCACACCCCTTCACACATACGACGACCCCAACACACCACCCAGCATCTTGGACGGCAGACGCCTGACCTTACTGCCGCAGCACGAGGAAATATTCTTGGAAAGCCTCGCGACTTCGTTTCCAGAACTGCGTCAGAAACGAATAGTGTAGCTACATCTGTTTCTGAATGTTGGGCGCAAAGAATACTTGGGCGAGCTTCGTTCGGCCTACGCCTCAAAGCAAACGAAGGGAGCGGGCTCTGGGATCGGGGACATGGTTGCTGTGAAAGGCTGGGATTGGGAGAACAGTGTTTTCCGATCGAGGCGACAAAAATGACCTTTCTGAGGATAGGCGGCGCAGGAAAAACAGTAAAGCGTCCAGTTCAGTTTCTGTTCCCTTTGGATAACCTTGGCTCATTCCGGAGGTGGGGGTGGCTGGGGGTTCGGGCGGGAGAACGACTTCGAGGGCCTACGGACAAACGTCGCTTCGGCAATAGCTCAAATTGGTCTCCGTCTTCGACGACAAGTACGAAATAAAATGCTAACGCAGCGCTTTCTTTAGTATCTCAAAAACACCTCGGCAACCGAAGTACTCCCACATCCGTTTCCCTTTTCCTCCAAAGGGCCTTCCGGCGATCCACCACCCCATCTCCTTTTTTAATTCTCCCTCACTATGCAAGGCGGTCAAGCGACAACACTGTAGGTGAAAATAAATATAGTTGACATTGATTGTTTCGTCTCTTTTGTCCTCAAGCTCGGTATAGTACAAGTTCGGCCTCCGCTTTCGTACTTTTTGTAAACGTTTGGCAGCCATTTCTTTCGACCCAGAGCAGCTGAAACCGCTGGCTGGGCCCCCATGCCTTCGTACGTTTCTATTTATTTTAAGCTAAGTTTTGTTATCTAATAAGTAGTTTCATACAGTAATGGAAAAGTAACGACGTTACTTTTTTCAGTAACTGTAACTGAAACTAGTTACTTTTGGAAACTTCGTAACTGTAACTGTAACAGAGTTACTTTTTTGGGTTAGGTAACTGTAACTGTAACACTGTTGGTTGTGTTCGGTAACGTACCCATGACTGCTTAGGAGCAAGTTACCCTGTAACGAGCTAGTGTACGCTATTAATTTGAGTCTCTTCAACTCAGCATTCCCAGAATGCACCGCTGGTGTAGCGCATATCGAGCGTGTCGCCGTTCCCCGGCTGCTCTTCGCCACCGCCGACCCCTCTTTCACAATGGTGATCACAACGGTTATTCCCCTCGCCACCAATGTGGCCGTCAGACAACCCAATGCAACCGGTCTGGTGTCCTTAGTGGGGGAGTGGATTGGGTTAGCTTGTTATACAAACAGTGAGATGCCTACGATGCGGGAAGGAAAGAGAGAGCTCTACGTTTTTCCGCTAGTATAAAGCTCGGGTCTTTCCTCCAAATTTTATTCAGGTAATTGTCTAGGAAGTATGCTGAGTGGTAACGTACAAACGTGTTTTGTTTCGTGCACTCCGTGGAGCGTATGCAGCTTCTCAGGTCATCCTTTTTCACCTAGTGGAAGGGCACTAAATTTTTTGCTCCTATCTTTTAAATGCAGAGCATTTCAGTAACTCACGATGTCACCCGCGTTGGCGTCCGTAGTCCGCGTCCGCATCGCTCCCCCTACACTATATAAAAAAATAATACTTGCCGGCGCCAGGTTTCGATTTTACGACTCTGCGGGCGGAACGCAAGGTGCACGGTACCCTACCAACTGAGCCACAAAGCCGACACAGGACGGAAGGTTACGAACGTGCCTTATATCCTTGACTCATTCAAACTACGTCAAGAAGCTGCTGATACAACGCATTCACTACCACCAACTCCCCAAACACTAAATTTACGATAGTAAACTCAAAATGTGGCCGTGCAACGCCGGCACGTGCGGGCAGAAAAGCACAAAGAGAACTGAACTCCCGCTGGCGCAGTTTCAGGCAGGGGGCGCGCGAGCACTGCGCAGGCGGGAAATTTGAATCGCATGAGGTGGTAGCAGTAAGCCGATAACGGCGCTACAGCCCATTATGGCGAACCACTGCTCTGCACTTCCGACAGCTTTCACATTGAGTGGAACGGCTTTAATTTTTTTTAAATACGTTGCCTGGCATGGCTGGTATATGAAGTGACATCTACCGTGACAGAAGCCCTTGCGGCAGGACCGTTGGCTTCAGGACAATTCGGGTCTAGGGGAGAAGCGTGCCTACCTGTTCTGAGTAAATTTTCACAATTTGTGGCTCAATCCCTCACGGGAATTTTGCATCGTGCTAGCTAAAAGCATTCTCGCGTAGCGGTGACCGGCCACTTTTCCTGCTAGTCCGCTATTTTCAAGCGACGGATAATTATATGGCTCGGGTTCTATTTACGCAGGGCCATAGAACCGACTACGGTTTCATGGCTCTTTAATTCACGTTTTCTTGGCCAGGCGGAATCTAGGGCGGCCATGGCGGCGGTGGCATTGGGTCATTTTTAGGCACATTTGCGCTCCTGCGTGTTTTCCGAAACCATCTCATAATGGCGCTACCAACGTTGTGAGCCCATATCGCAACTTGTGAAAGAGACATCCGTGGTGGCTTGGGTAATAACAGTTGTGATAAAGCGCTCGTCGGCGGCGAGGAGGGGCCCCAGAGCGACGCCGACTAAAGCCCGTTCTACATGGGGCGATTTTACCTGCGAATTCTCAAATGCGGCGCCGCTCCTGCGGCAAAACGACCTTTTTTTTTCGTTGCTGCGGCAAAGTTCCAAATGTTTGGAACGGTCGAGCATCCCCCGCGAACGCCGCTCGTGCGGCGTAGAGGGACGGACCTGCGGCCAGTAGAAACTCAGCTAGGTGAACGTCACACGTCACAGCATCACCATCTGCCCGCGTAGTAACCAAATGGCGGTGCTTGTATACGAGCAGCGTAAGCGCGGGTACACCGAAACAAACGCACGCGCGTTCACGACACGATGTCGCGCGCCGTTTTCATAAAATGCTTATTCGGTATCCACGCAAGTGGCGGACATCACAGCAGCGAACAAGTACAGAACAACCCAAGAAGAACCAGCCGAGGCATGGAGGAAAGAAAAGGTTAGGAGAGGCCCTTGCGTCACATTTGTGAAGCCGAGTCCCGCCAAGACTTGAGCCCACTGAGCCCAGCACTCTATCCCACCATCCTTTGCTGTCTCCGGTTTGATTTGACTAGCATGGCGTCGGCCTGCTCTGCCGCTTCGAAGCGAGAACAGCTTCGTCGCTAATTCCTCGGTGCGATGTCATGTTCTAAGCTGTTCATTTCGCTTTCAATTCGCCCATTCTAACCCTCACCCAAAGTTTCAATCGAAACACAGCCTTCGTTTTTGAGATAGAAGGACTATTTTTCAGCTCTTAAGCCTGGCAAAGTAGCGTTTGTCGTCGTCATAGCAACAGGCTCGCGGGATGGCGAACGCAGACGACGGGAGCATGGTTTGGGGTCGTACAGCACTGCGGTCTTTGCGCGCTACGTCTCAGCAGCGATAAATTTCACTTCACTTCACAACGAAGAAACACAAAGTGAGCAAAGAACGAACTGTGGCTCTCGCCAACGCTGAGCGAAATGGATTTTCCCGGCAGGTCGCTGGCGGCGGCAGCGGCTCGCTCCGCCAATCTCGAAGCGACGTAAGCGCCGCTGCGGCCGGGGTACGAGTTAAGGCCGCCTCCGACGGCGGAGTTTTCAAACTGGCCTAATAAAAAAAAATCGCGCCAATCCATCCCGTGAATGTGGTTGGAAGCAAAGCTGTAAACGTTTATCCATGCGACGTCACTTAAATTCACTCACATCGCTCTACAAATAGTAAAATCAGAGAGAAGTGAAATGCACTTAACCACACCATTTATTACTTCAAAGAGATATTCTTGGTAAGGTTAAATCAATGCATGATGCATGAACGGTGTTCGGTTGAGTTGTATTGGTGTAGCACAAGAGTGGAAACATTTCTTTATAAAATTAAAGTAAGCTCCAAGCCGGTGTTAGACGATCTGACTTCTCCATCTCTACGCCGCGGCCGGAGGCGACGAGATTTGCGGCAGAGAAGGAGGAAGAGGAGGAAGAAATACTTCTGTTCAGATTTCTGAACGGCCCAGAGTGCAGCCCTGGGGAGTGATTCCTTCTTCTGTGGGGCCCATATGCAGTCCGCGTGGCCTGTGTTCTGTCCACCCGCTGAAGCTGGGTAGGTAGAGAGGGCCTGGACAGCAGCATCTCCAATTGCTGTAGTTGGGTAGTTGACGGAAAGAGAGGAGGGTGCTCAGGGCTAAAGTCGCACACCTCGATTACGGGGCGGAGTGTTCCTACTTCTGAGCAAAATTTACATTCAGCGTAGGAGCGATTCGGATACATTAGGTGAAAACGCGTAGGCTGTGGGAAGGAGCCCATATTGTATGCGCCGTAGGGTAGTTTGTTGTTCTCTGGAAAGGTCAGGGTAAGGCGAAGGTACGGTCTGTCTCAGAAGGCGATAATGCTGGGTTATCTCCCTGAACGTGACAAGCAGGTGACTGTCCTCGTGCAGCTCCATAGCACGAGAGGTAAAAGCGCAGGCTTGTTGGGTGGGCGTATTTGTTGCCCTCCATTTAAGCGTGAGGGGTATCCAGATGAGCTGAATGGAACCGTTTGGGGAGTGGTTTTTTAGCACGCGCAGTGTAGGTCAGGACACTCAACTCGACTAGTAATTCCAATAGGCTTGCTAGAAATCGGTCAGTACCCTCCGAACCCTGGTTGAGTGAGAGCCAAGGTGATGGCTGCCTCTTCTGCTACCGTCATTTCTTGGGTCCTAAGCGAGGTACACGCTAGGACCTTGGTTCTGGAGGTAGCCACGATGATGGCGTATTGCTGCCCTCGATGTTTGAAGGCGTCTGTGTAGATAACTGCATGATCCCCACCGAGGGTGGTGTTTTGCGCTTGAGCCCGTGCTTTTCGGTGACCCTCGTCATGTGACGGGTTCATATTTCTAAGCAAAGGGAGCATCTTTAGTTTTAGTCGCCAAGAGTCTGGGAGTACATCAAGCAGAGTGACATTCTGGGCTGCCCAGCCGATCTGGTGAAGCATTCGGTTACCCACGGAAGTTCTGAGTCGGACCTTCTTGTTCGAAAGATGCCCTTCTATCAGCTCTTCCACCGTGTTGTAGAGCCCCGTGCTAAGCAGCCTCTGTGTGGGCGCACTCATGAGAAGACCAATGGCCTGCTCGACCGCCTTTCTAATCATTATATAAAGCATCTCTATGTCTTCCTTGTCGAGAAGAAGACAGGGGACGTAAGAGACTCTCGAGAGGACAAAAGCTTCAATTAATCGAAAGGTACCGGATTCCCTTAGGCCTCGCTTCTTGGTGGCAACTCGCCTGATCATTTGTATGATTTGATTAATGCTGTTTTTGAGGCGCTGCAAGGAGACGTCACTCTTGGTGTTAGCCTCAATATGTAGGCCCAGGATCTTGATGCTGGGGCTTAGAGTAATGGCTTGGCCATCAAGGAGTATTTGAATGTACTCCTTGATTTGGCGTGAGGGCGGACGACAAGGAGCTGTGATTTTTTACGTGAACACTGAAGGCCACAGGCTTTAGCACGTTGGCGTATATACTAGAAGTGAGATGCCATGCATTGATATGAGCGTCCTTTAATTTTTGTAACTCTTAGCACATGAGCAAGGTGCGCACAGGGCCGCTACACGGGCGTGAGTGGTCGCATGACGCTTTCACGTGGCATTCAGCGAGGACGCAGGGGCTAAACCCGTAGATGTGCTTGGTGAGTACACCACCTGTCTTCCCCATCTTCGCGTGGGCTCGTAGCTAAATCGGTGAGACAACGGGCTCTCGCTTTGTTAGTCGATTAGTTCCATGTTCGATTCCCGGCGGTGCCCGTAAATTCTTTTATTTGTTCACTGGGGTTTTCTGGTGACACCAACGGTCGCGAAAGAACCCTTGGGGGGTAGAGGTAAAAAGCTTTGCTTTAAAACGTTTGTCGTAGCGACTGCGCTGGTTTGCAAGCGTAGCGAGGCAGCAACATACCAGGCGTCTTAAAAATTTGTCCGTTCTATTCGCCGAAATTTGGCCGCCACAGTTGTAAACAAGTAAGCAACACTGTCTATGGGCTCAAGAAAAATCACGTAACTTCCTCCACACTTTTCGCAATGCATTTTTTTTACTCACCAACAAGTTGTACAAAATACATAACACAAACTGTTGGGCCAGTAGCCGAAGCTAGTTTAGGCCCATTACATAAATACACAATACAGCAGCAAACAAAGGGGGGAGTGAAAAGATACTGATTACAAAACACTGCAGGAAAACGAAATAATAACAAAAAATTGAACATAACAAAACCAACCGGGGTTCATGCGATGTTGAATAGGTAGTACGTTTTTAGTGTAAATACAAAGTTATTAGCTGTTTTTATTTCTATAGGTAAAGTGTTCCAACCTTTTGCTCCGTAATATTGTAGTAGCCGTTGACCGTAGGTATTTCGGGTTACAGGCAAGTTAAAATTCACGTTACTTGCATTCCTAGTGTTCCTTGTAGGTAACACAAACAAATTTATTGAAAAAGGATGGCAATGGAGAATAATTTTGTTGACAACTATACAGACCTTCATTTCACGGACATGCAAGAATGGAAGTATTCGAAGCTCAGAGAATAACGGACGGCTGCGAACACAAGAGTTAGAAAATGTCATAATACGTAATGCTCGTTTTTGAAGGCGCACGATGGGATCTAAATACGTTTGATATGTAAATGCCCGAGATTCGCAACAGTACGTCAAGTGACAATGAAACAGTGAGTAGTAAAAAAATAACCTTCATAATTGAGATACTGAAGTACGTTCTACTTCTTAAAAGGGCGAAACAGGACGATTCAAGTTTAGAGGAGATGATTTCTATATGCCCTTTCCATTTCAAATGGCAGTCCACTCTTCCAGAGTCACGCCTAGATATTTGATGGAATCAACTTGCTCCAGCAAACAACTATTAAAATATATTTTCATAGAGTCTCCATCAAATTGTCTATGCGGGGAACGGCAAAGCATATACTTCGTTTTCGAACTGTTTAGAGTTAATTTATGACCGCTAAGCCAATTTGACAATCGCAACAACTCATGATTTATCGCACTTACTACATGTTCAGCTGATTTACCACTCACTATAATTGCGGTATCGTCCGCATAAATTATAACCTTGGATGATGTCAAATACGCAGAAAGGTCGTTAACATACAGGCAAAATAGCACCGGACCGAGGACCGAGCCCTGAGGGATACCTGTTGATATTTCTAATTGTGATGATGAAACATCGGCAACAGAAACATACTGTTTGCGATTGGACAAGTAGCTGGAGAAGAATTCTAGGCTGCGTCCCTGAAACCCATAGTTTTCTAAGATTTCTAAGAGAATCGTGTGCGTTACGGAGTCGAAGGCTTTTTTGAGGTCAAGAAAAACCACACCCGCTATTTCGCTGTTATGTAAGGAGGAGTACACTTCTTGAGTTAATGCCATTACAGCAGAGGACGTGGACCTATTTGTAGTAAATCCATGTTGGGCTCACGTTATAATTTTATTATGTTCTATGTATTTTCGTAGACGAACAGAGATAAGCTTTTCAAACACAGTGTTTATAACGCTCAAGACGGATATTGGCCGATAACTGCCTGGTTCATTACCGTCACCGCTTTCGAAACCTGGTGACACTCTTGCTACTTTTAGGTGGTCAGGGTATACCCCTTTAATTATGGCATAATTAAACAGACGAAGTAATTGGGGCCCAAGTACTTCAATATTGTCCTTCAGTACACGAACGGTTATACCATCATGACCGGTGGCTTTCCTGTCTGCCAGCCTTGATATCACGTTCACAATTTCCGAATAGTCAATTTCGTCAATTGTAAAGGAGCATAACATCGCGTTGCCGCTTGCGTCCCATTGCGTCGAAGGAACCTGGCTAGCTAAGCGCGAGCCTATGGTAGTAAAGTATGAATTACATTTTTCTAAGGTACTAGTATCAACTGAGTCTGGAATGACAGATGTTTTAGTGGGTTTGCCTACGACGTTATTGATAACATCCCACATTTTTTTAGCATTGCCTTGCGCTTGCTGCACCTGTGAAGTATAGTATTCTTTCTTCCTTTTTCTTATCATATCTACCACTTTATTCCTAACGAGTCGGAATTGCTGCGCACAGAAGTCGTTCTGTTTATGTAGCTTCCATTTACGATACCACGCGTTTGCTTCTTTTATGGCGTTCAGTATGGGCTTTGTCATCCACGGGTAGAGTGGTTGCTCGTACTTACAGCTATGGTGGGTTGTGCAGCTGGAAATTATGGACGATAAAGAACTAACAAAGTTACTCTGTATGCACGTCTTCAGAGAAGGGGTCATGGTAGTGCGTGTTTTGAAGCTTACTGCGCAGCTGGGCATAATTGATCCTCGCATTCATTGTAGGTTTCTTCTTATCGGGAGCGGCCTTATCAGTGCAAAGCAAATCAAACACAGGGGCATGGTCGGTCACGCATTCATCGTAAACGCCAGCAAAGACTGAGACCATGTTACATAAAATATGGTCAATGGTCGTGGCGGTATTTTTTGTGATTCTGGTAGGCACATTAATCAGGTTATACAAACTATATGACTGCAGAAGTAATGTATAATCAATGTTTTGTCCAGCTGAGGTGTCAATGTTAAAGTCACCTGTAATTAGTACAGGATGCTTATTACCGAAGCTCAAAATGTTTAGAATATTTTCCATTCTGTCAAGGACGAGCGGTACGCTAGAACTAGGAGGTCGATAGACGACGCCTACAACTGTTCCAGATGTTAGTGTTACGAATATGGTTTCTGAGACATCATCAATAACCGATACATCTTGTCTAACGTTATACAGCACGGAAGACTTGATAAGAAGTGCTACACCACCACCAAGCGATGATGTATTCCTACAAGATGACAGGAAATTATACCCATGGAAAGAAATATGCTCGCCGTTCTTCAACCATGTTTCGGATCAAGCAACAACATCGAAACTAAACTGCTTCCTGGTCAGAAAACTTAACAGCACGTTCTCGTTTTTCCGCAGACTTCGAATATTAGAGTGAACGACGGAAAAATATGAATGCTTGGAAAACTCTCGATTAACCGGGCTACACGTAAAGGCCATATGAAGCTAGATGTGGTACCACAAAAACGTTGCAGACATTTAGTTTACTTTAGCCAGGTCCTCCTCAGTCGCTACGTGCAGAACCCGAGAATTCTCGGTCTTCCTCATCAGGATTTTGCCTTGGGAGACCCAAGCAAATTTCCATTTCATTTCTCTTTTTTTTCTGCACCGCCTTACCAAGGAGCACCTTATTCTCTGGGCACAAATGTTCGTTCACATACACTGGCTCGTTGCCTTCGTACCCGAGGGTAGATGCCAAGAGCCTCTGCTTACGTGCCTTCTGTAGAATTTCATCTCTTTTGGTCCTCGAGATGAATTTCACAACAATGTTTTAATGGTCGTTTTTTTTAGTTGGAACGCCGTGAATCGTATCGATGTCTTCTGGACAAAGCCTAGCTTTTAACGTAGTAGAAATCGTTGCCATTACGTCAACCAATGACTCTTCGGCAGAGGAAGGAACGCCTTTTATCTCCTGGTTGTTACGCCTGCTGTATTGTTTCAGTTCCACGATTTCTCTGCGCATGTCCTGGACTTGCTGCTGCAGCAGCTTCGCTTCGGCCTCGTTTTCCTTTTGCAGTTCCTTTACCACGGAAAGTTCTGCGCATGGTTTTTTGACGTCAGTCTGTAATTGTTCGAAGGTCTTATTCATGAATTCCATGGATTTTTTACCTCCTGTATTTCATCTAGAGAAGTTTTGTTGTTATCGGCAATACCTTTGATATCGTTTCGAATGCCAGTGGTGACCGTTTCGATCCCTAGCGCCAGTTCAACGAGAGCCTTGGAGAGTTCCTTAAAGAAGCCATGAAGAGAAAATGCAGGTTGGTTTTATTCGAAAGATTTCGTGTTTTATAGTGCCCCCAGCGCTTGTCCGGATACAAACGGTGCTTTATTCACTGAGAAATTAAACAATTTAGGTTAAAATTTTGATTTTCCCGCTCAAGCGTGCGTTTTCGTGGTCCCAAATGACATCACAGGAACCGACCGCTCTGCAGCCTAGAGTACCATCATTCACGCATCCGCCGTACAGGGTAGAGACAAGTATACCCTGGCGCCGCCATTTTCGGTTGCTCGCTCTCCGCCGAAGCAAGTCATTGTGTCAAAACCGGGCTAAAATTATCGCCGCAACGCGGTTTACTGAAAAAGTTTGAATCATATTGTCTGTTTCGCTTTGCTAGGTCTCGTGGGAAACGAAAAGAATAACGCGTTGAGCCCGTTGGCTCAATTGCGGCGGCACGGGACCGTTCAAAGGTTGTCTCCACCCTGTACAACGGTGTAGGTTTGTTCCCGCGTTTCTTTACGTTCCGGAACCTAGATGGCGCCACCATACCGTGGCAAGCGTTTGGTTTGTTTTTGCCCGCATTTAAACCTGGCTTGTTTTTGTTCTGGGAGAAAATATTCGTTCCCTGAAACAGTGCTCGCTCGACAAATGGGGTCACGTAAGACACCGTTGCTTGCGTCAATCGGCCAGTGTCGTCTGAGACAACCCCAAGCCCCGTAGTTCTGTGCAGCTAAACCAAGCATGCTGTGCGCAGTATGAACAGCAGAACGCATCAGTACTTCTATGTTTACATGTGCTTTCGTAACTTCCACTGTTTGTCCCATCATTCTTATTGCTTTGTAAAGAATGTGCCCTAAATTTAAGCGCAAATCGCTCGTTCGTCTAGTTTGTAAGCTCTACCTAATTTTTGTCTTCTTCTGCCAGCCTCCGCCAATCGCAGAGCTTAGCTCATGTGACATCATAGGTTCTGTTGCGGGAAATGAGCTGGTGGGTCGCATGACCATTCCCGTTTTTCCTAATTATGTAGCTTATTTGAGCGAAGTTTACGTTAAAAGTGGTGTCAGTATGATTCTAACGAGACAATCTTTTGAATGAACCAAACTTGTGTTTTCTCTTCATGGCTCCTTTAATGTTCGAAGGGGGTTTGTCAGCGAGCGCTTGGCCAAGGGTTTTCAAAGGGTTTGTCGGCGGATCCATAGACACTACTAGTGAAAACAAGTGAGCAAAACAAGCGAAACAAAACAAACGAAACAAACGAAGCGATCCAGGGGCCCTTGCTTAGTTACAGAAATAAGATATGTAAAGCCATACCTGCAGTAGGCAAAGCACACGCTTAGTGCCACCGAGGTGTTTGCGGCTGCCTGGATCGCTCCGTTATGTGCTGTGTGAAGCTGTGTCGGTCCTCATATACTGCGAAGCGATGCGCCGATCAGCACAGGGCCGTGACGATGTGCGCATGCGATGCCTCCTCAACTCGCCCACTGCTGCAGGAATCGTTGCGCTGTCGATGTGAACCACCGGTGATCCGCGCAGCCAGAAGATGCCGACAAGCAGACCAGCCACGCACAGATGGAAATCTTCTGCCGCAGTGTAGGACGAGGATGGGCCTGCAGGTGCTAGGGGCCTCTCCTGAGTATTCTTTCCTCCATGGGCCGAGATAAACTGAGATGTTCTAGGCGCGCACAACAAGCGAACCCAGGGTTGCTTGCTGTGTTTGCCTTCTATGCTATGAGTGCGTATATTGATAAACAATTAGCGGTTATTGTATGAAACCGCAGATAAACTCATATTTATTGCAAAATAGTCTGAAACAACTTGCCGAGAAAGTCAAATAAAACCATTTTTTAAATTAAAACAAGCTTTGCACGTGGCAGAGTCTGCAAACAATGTGCCTCTGAAATGCGAAAATCTTGACATTTTCAGGCCATGTAGACGACATTTCCAGTCATTGCGAACTTCGCAAGTGCGAATGTTCGTTCCACCGTATTCGCAGTCGAAAAACGCATCATGTAGAACGGGCTTAAATGGGCGTACCGGACGGAAAACTGAGTGGTTAGACATATACGGCTTCGAAGTAAAAATGAACTTGTGTGACGACACCAGCAAATTTTCGTAGTATGGGTGAGACATCACCAGCATTTGGGGTTACTTCGAGGTAACCCACTCCCAACTTGTCCCTAGCTACTCCCAGCAGTGGTCATGTCCCAGTACTGGACGTGTATCTGATGCAAGAAAGACGGACTCACACAAAAGAGGCCATCGTGCCGCAAGTAAAGCTGCATTCGTAATGTTGTTGCCGACAGAACAAATTCTTTCGAAATTCGCCGAAGATTGCATGGGAAACCTTTGCGAATGTCGAAAAATATAGAGAGGCGATTTCTGGGTACCATGGCTATAATCAGTGACATGAATCCAGTTATTCCTCCGCGTAGCATTCTCAGTGTGCCGCAAAATGGTTACTGGGGCTATCGATGACCGCCTTAGAAGTACTTTTCGTGTAAGTGACACCCCGCACGATGGTTTCGGTCTCGGAAAATTCGCAGAACGTGGCAGCAAGAAAAAAATTCCTGCGGTTTAGCTTTGTTTAACCCTAGTTAATAGCGAAAGCTGCACTGCCCTGGCTAAGCTCATTGTCGAGGTGTGGTTCCGCAGTGATATACAAACATATTTGCAAAGAATACACTGCTCATTCATCATCTTTTTTCGCCTCACAGCGTTATTTAAGCCTCGCCGCTGTATGACCGACATAGCTGGATGTTCGCCTTCCTCAATCGCACATGGTCTGCGCTGCATGTGGCCTCTTGGCCCTCCTTTGTCGCGCTCGATAATCGTTCGGCAGCGGCCTCCTCACCTATCTCTCCCCTGCCGCCTATCTCTTCCCACCATCGGGCGCTCCGCTGGGTGGCGACACAGGTCCCAAGAACGTCTCCGTTCCCTCCTCTCCAATGGATGGCAAGCTTGGCTACTTTGAAAGACATTCTTGGATGAAACCAGCGCGAACCTAAAGAAAGACAAAGGAAGTGTAACTCAAGTTGTATCAACGTGTGTTTGACACAGACCAATTGTAATTATAAAGCCCCCCCACTACATCATCCCATGTTGCTTCACATTGTATTAAGCGCAGCGGACGTAAACCTAATTTCCATGCCACTGACATTCCAATTAGGGCCCGTCAACCAACGCCTCTCAATATTATGGAAACGTTCGACATGGCAGAAAGAGGAGGCAATTGTGTCAGCCAAACAAGCGTGTGTCTTCATACTAAAGAGATTGTATATCTTTGTGCGCCTTGACTGTAACCGGTATCTGTGTAGTTGCCTTATCACCGTGGCTTCCGTAAACTTCTTCTCATGCGCAGTGTTTTTTGTTGTTTTCTGTTCTGTGCTTATATTCACCCTTCTTGATATTAAACTTTAGGTTTTAGACCAGTGGCTGTCCTTGCATTCCACTTCCTGTGTCTTTGTAGAACGTTGGCGCTGGTTTCATCCAAGAATAAGTATCTCTCCCGCCATAGGGTCGCTGCTCTGCGCCTGGCGCTTGCGGAAGGGGGTGTGGCCTGACCTCTAGCTCTCAAGGTTACAACTGATCAACCCGCGAAAACTGGCCGAGGTAGCGTAGTGCGGCTTTTGCTACGAAAAACAAGAGCAGTGTGGGTCACATCAACTACGAAGCCGAATAAATGTTAGCCATTTCCCATAGTACGCACGTTGCAGGCCGACTGCGGCTGTACCTGCCCGTTTATTATAGTAGGAAATTACGCTGTCAAATATGCAATCATGGCATAGGCAAACTAAGAAACAGATCCGATATTGTGCCAGGTGAAACCATTGCATTAATGGAATTCGTGAGCTTTGCGTATGGAGACTTCCAGTATTTTTTTATTACATTGCTCTGGCGCCGCAACAACCCAGTCCCTTGCGGGTAAGTTATTTCGATGACAAAGGAATGGGCGTGAAGCAACCCTGTCCACCACAAAAAGATGAAAACGTTAATGTCCTGCTATTTCTTTACCCTCTTTAACGTTCGCCCCACGGAGCCCATCGCAACAAATTGGTGCGTAAGCACCGAGACATTGTCATGTGTGGTGATTTTGAGCCGCCGCAACGGCGATACGAATACCCAGGTAACATAGGCATACCCAACTCACTGGCTAAGTGAACATAAACCTGGAGCAGTTACAACGGAAATACCGTCTGCGAGGTGGTTGTATACCAGAACACAGTTGCACATAGACATGGCACACGAATCCCAGCGCACATACTAAAATTTATTTAAACGCGCAGCGACAGTAAAGCCAAGGTAAGCCACAAATAAAAGGGATTTACACTACATGGCACATAATTTGGTGGCACACAATAAGCAAACAATAAGAATTTCAGGCAAACGAAATACTCCTGTTCAGTAAGGGCCGACAGAATACGGCTTCCAGTAGAGCACAGGCGTCTTCCGGTACTTAGGCTGGCGATCCGCAAACAATTATTTTTTGGCTAACTAAACAGCCAAGCACAAATTCGACCGAGAAATTCAGCGTGCTTTTCTCGACGGATGTTTCGATTTTGCGCCAGCATAGCGTTCTTGTAGTCGCTACCACGGCCCATTCACGGCATCGAGGTCGTCCCACAGATTTGACGTTTCTGAAGGTGGGCAGCAGCGAGAGATAAAGCGACCTGCACTCGTGAAAGTTCCCGAGTAGCGGCCACTTCCGTACACGTCCTCATCGTGGTCTCTGACGAATAACTCGAAGGCAAACCTCTGGCCTGAGTAATCGCATGTATTCCAATAGAAAAGCTTCGCTTCACAGTGGCCTAGGTACACGGGGCTCACCCATTCTTGATCAAAACTACCGCCACCTATGTCGTCGGTCACGATGTCAAGCTTACCGCGCGCCTCCCGGACAACCGCGCGCATCGAAGGGAAAAGAGCAGACAACATACGTGGGACATGTCCTTTGTGCTCACGTCCTTGACAGGAGTAGTCAACTAGCCCAGCAACAACATCAGGCGGATCGGTGGAAGGGATCCGTAAGGTCGAAATTTTGCCAGCCAGCGATTTCATAATAGTTCACATGGAAATCTTAGCGAGCTGCACCAAGGCTGCGTTCAACTTCTTGTTGTTGGCATCGACGCCTGCGAAGCAACGCTTCATGTACGATGATATTAACGCCTGCTGCGGATGGAGACTCGCTTCGCAGACTTCTGAGGCAACACCATTCGAAGCTACGGAGCCAACAGCACATTCCCTACCGCTTTCTTTCGAGGTCGAAGGCGAGAGTTGAACGTAGTCTTCACATTGGCTCGAGAAGTGCTTCCATAGGTTCTTGTGGAGTACCACTTTGGAACAGCGACGACAGGACGTCGTGTGGAAGCCGCACGAGTCGGAGTAGTGAAACTGTTGTTCGGTCAGCGTTCCATTGAACTCACACCCCGAAACGGCGTTTATGCAAGAAGACTTCATTTTCATGACCTTCTCGACTTCGTCAACTGGCACGTCCTGTTGGCTGCATACGGTCCGCGAAATTTGGGCGCGGCACACACGGCAGGCGTGTTTCCCAGAAGACAGAGGCAACGTTGGCACCGAAATGACACCGCAGAACACGCACACCAGCTCCGCAGGGGGCTCGCCAAAAAGAACGAGGGGTCTCCAGTCGATGTCTTCGCTGAATCCCGAAAGGCGGACGCTCCTGCTCATAATGCTCTCGAGGTGGTAGCCACTGAAGTTCCCAAAACAGGCAAGAGACGTGCGCTTGTAAGCAGTCACTTGGCAACCCAGCGCCTTAAATGCCACCGCGGAGTAACACAGATTTGAAGGAACTATTACTGATGCCTACCACTCGATCACGTACGACGGGTTGGTCGTTCATATCACGAGAATGAGACAGCGACAAGCTCTGAAGCGTGCGCATTTTCCGGCGTTTTTCACCAAAACTGTTGTTTTCCCAAAAACATCGTCATTCTTGGGCGGATTACTTCTGTGAAGTGGAAAAAGGCTCATAAGCAGGCCGATAAGCATATTCAGAATTGACAGATATATGTTAGTTTTTCTGAGCTCCGTGCACTTGGCTACACCTGCCGTGTGTTGTTCTGGTGCGAAACGTGCGCTTGCTTAACTTTACGCGTTATCTTTAGTCAACTCTGCAGGATGGGCGAAATTGCCATCGGTGTTGCGTCGTCTAATTGCTTCTAACTCCGCATAACTTAAGGCTGCCGCGAATGGACCATGCTTTTCTCTTGTGATGGCGCATTTGTGCATTATGCACTCTTCATCGACAACGGCCTACACGACCATAGCAGTTTCGAGCCATGAAAGCTCAAAACTGCTTCGAAGCAGTTTCGAGCCATGAAAATACAGTATGTGTGAAAACGTACAACGTTCCAGAATAATGCAGATATCGCGAAAGTTCCACTTTGGAGGCGAAAAGCAAAAACGCCCGTGTGTACGAGATTTCGGCGCACGATAAAGATCCCCAGGTGGTCAGAATTAATCCGGAGCCCTCCACTACGGCGCGCCTCATCGCCTGCGTTGCGTTGGCGCGTTAAACCCCCCCCCAATCAATCAATAAAGTTCCACTTGTAATCGTTATAGTAACGTAAATGGCGATGATTGATTTTATTATTTATTTATTTATAATACCTCAAGCGCCCCAGTCAAGGTGTGTTACTTCAGGGGCAGACAGTTCACTAACAGATGATTTGTTCGATTGCTTCTTTGAAATGGGCGATGCTGGAGTGGTGCACGATGTCAGCAGGAAGATCGTTCCATTCTGTTGATGTTTGCACAAAAAAATGAAGAATGATGGGCAGTGGTATGCGCACGGGGTGGATAAACCTATTTCGAATGGCTGATACGGCATGAAAGATGATGAGCTGGAACGATAACACGGTTTAGGTGCAATGCATGATAAAATTTATGTAACAAACACAGTCTTGAAATTTTGCGGCGTGATGCTAACTTAACATGTTAGCTTGAGATTTTAGTTCGGTGACGCTGCTATTATAGGAGTAGTCTGAATAATGAATCTGGCTTCGCGATTTTGGATGGATTCAAGTGTTTTAATAAGAGTGATCTGATGGGGATTCCAGATGGCACATGCGTATTCTAGCTTCGGGCGAACTAGTGTTAGATTAAACTTTTAACTTTTAACTAGGGTTAAAACTTTTAACTAGGGTTAAAAGTTTAACGGAAGGTGGGGCTAGCCGTAAGTTTCTTCGAAGTTAGCCAAGAACGCGGTTGGCGTCATTAGTGATGTTCATTATGTGGGATTACCAGGTCAGATCGGAAGTTGGAGTGATACCGAGGTATTTACATGAATTATCTGCTGTAATTTCAGAATCAAACAGGAAGTATTTATTGGAGGAATAAGATTGTCGGCGATGGAAAGAAATGACACAAGTTTGCTTTATGTTTAGGGACATCAGCAGCCATTTTTCGCACCATGATTGAATCAAAGAAAGATCAGACTGTATGATGACAGTGTCGTTTGCATTCTGAACAGGACGATAAATGACACAGTCGTCTGCGAATAGACGAATGTTAGAAGCTAAGTTATTGGGGATGTCGTTAATATACATTAGGAATAGTAGAAGACCGAGGACCGTGCCTTGAGGTACGCCGGAGGTTACAGCACATAAGGAGGCGCGATGGCTATTAGCACAAACGAACTGCTTACGGTTAGTCAAGATGTCATATATCCAATTAAAAACAAGATAATTAAGGTTAAGACGTGAAAGCTTCAAAAATAATCTATTATGGGAACTTTGTCAAAGGCTTTTTCGAAATAAATGAAAATGGTGTCTACAGGTATGTTATTATCCAGGCTAGAACTCAGGTCGTTAACGAACAGGACGAGATGAGTGTCACATGAATGTCCTTTTTGGAAACCGGGTTGGTTAGGGTGAAAGAAATGTACCGAACGTAAACAAATTACTATGTGGGAATAAATGATGGGTTTCATTAATTTAGAGCATACACTTGTGATGGATATGGGGCGATAATTACTCGGTGAAGATGAAATACCTTTTTTCGGGACAGGAACGATCTTACCAAGCTTCCAGTCCTCCGGCACCAGTCCGCATGAAATGGACTGCTGAAATATCTACGAAAAAATAGGGCTTGTTATAGGCTTAGTGTTTTTCAGTATTTTGGAATTGATGCCGTCCGTTCCCGCGGATCACGTTAGTTTCAATTCGTCAATTAGTTTTGCAATTGCGTATGAATTGAATGTAATGCCTGTCATGACGGAATAACCAAGGAATGCGGAGCCTCGAAGCGGGCTGCAAGATTCAGGGGTGAATACGAAGGAGAAGGATTATTGTTTAGAAACGGATTATCACCGTGTTCATCAAGTAATGATAATGTTTTTGTGGGGTTGGGGTTAATGGCTCTCCAAAATTGCTTAGAGAGAGAGAGAGAAGGCATTTAATGGTAAAAGCGAGGTTAGCCGAGCCATAGCGCTTAGCATGCTACGCCATATGAATGAACGAAAACATGAGGGTGTGTGAACTATAAATAAATAAATAAATAAATAAATAAATAAATAAATAAATAAATAAATAAATAAATAAATAAATAAATAAATAAATAAATAAATAAATAAATAAATAAATAAATAAATAAATAAATAAATAAATAAATAAATAAATAAATAAATAAATAAATAAATAAATAAATAAATAAATAAATAAATAAATAAATAAATAAATAAATAAATAAATAAATAAATAAATAAATAAATAAATAAATAAATAAATAAATAAATAAATAAATAAATAAATAAATAAATAAATAAATAAATAAATAAATAAATAAATAAATAAATAAATAAATAAATAAAGAACGAGGTGTTGCCCACGAGTGTTCAACCACATTTACAGAGTTTGGAAAGCACATACACAGAGTTTCGAAGTTAAGTTGGTCGCAGCACTTGTTCCAAGCCAGTACTACGCAAGAACACCAACAGAGCTTTGGTAGTCCGTACAGCCTGGCGTGGGTCCAAATTGTTTAGGATTATTGCGTAGCATATTAGGTAATGTAGAAGAGAAAAAAGAACGCTTAGCCTTCGCAGCAAGCGATTCAAATTCCTTTGCTGTTCCGCGGTACCTGTTCCAAGCGCTCGCGCTGTTAGCTTAGCCGAGCAATATAATCGTTTTTTCTTGCTGTTAAGACGCTTAAGAGATATGTTAAAACAAGGTGAAGACGCCCGTTCCATAATTGTAATTGTGGATATAAACCCATTGATCAAATCATGGATTTTGCACTTGAAGAAAGACCAGTTAGTTTCAAGGTGGCGTTGGAAGAAGTCGTTTAAATACCAGTCACAAAATGTGGATAGTTAGTTGTTAATGGCGGCATAGTTACCCTTATCGTAGAGTGTGTCTTGGAATGTCTTGGGCCTGGTAGTTGTTCAGAAAACAAAGCGTGAAGTACGGCGTGTTCACTTATCTCGGGGAGGGGAACTAGGGATGCAAGATTGCCGGGGTGTCATGTGAAAATGAGGTCAAGAATATTTGAAGAGGGCTCAGTAACTCGCGTTGGGAAGGAAACAAGTCGAGATAAACCAAATGTTAGGCACGTGTTAACAAAGTCCTTTTCCATAGTGTGTTTAGACATCGTGAGCGCGACGTTAGACCGGATTATTCCTGGGAAGTTAAAGCCACCCAATAAAATAACCGGTATGTTAGGCTGGGAGGAATTCAGGAAGTTAAGAGCACTGTGGAAATTAGCGATAAATGAAGCATCTGCGTCAGGGGGGCGATAACAGACTCTAATGATAACCGGAGGATAAGAGTTTCTGCAGCAGGCAAACAATAATTCAAGGCTGAAAGGGATGACCACAGGGGAGCAATTTAATCGACTGTCAGCAGCTACAAGAATGCCACCACCACGCGTACCATCACGATCTCGCCGAAAAATTGTAAAGCCATGAAAGCATGGTGCTAATTCGGACTCGCATATTGAAGGGTTTAGCCACGTTTCAGTTAAGAGAACAAAGTTGCATTCTGTCGAGCAGATAAGATTAAAAAGCGAGTCGCGTTCCTGCAAGAAGCTTATAATGTTAGTGTGTACAATTGACAAAAGTTCATGGTTTAATTTCGGATTCACTGGGGTGGGAGGTGGTAGCTATGGGCGGAGGGGGATTGCTTTTTCCGAAGAGCGATGGAAAACGTAAGTAGTGTCGTCAATGGTTAGTTTGTTGTAGGGAAGTTGATACGTCTTGCGAGATGCTTTACCAAATTCAATGAGGTGCTTACGGGCCTTGCGTGGTTGGGGGAAAGATCTTCGCTAATGCTGTAATTGGTACCTTTTAGTTTTTTGGCATTGGACAGCACTAGTTAAGGGCAGCGAAACGCTACGCCTGGTAATAACTGGAGTGTACAAATGCCAGCGATTCACTCATACGTCAAGCTCGACTTCAGCCAGCGTAGTAAGGAATAAAACAGTCAGTTTTCTTTGTTATTCCTCTCTTGAATTCGATCAAGTGACCCACCAGGTTGCGAGGAGGAGTGGGGAGAAATGCCATGCGTTGCGTTCTCTGTAATGTAGAGGCTTGTACTGCCCTCTTATGTAACTTTTACGCCAAACAAATAATTTCTATTTTATTTTCAAACATAAAAGCAAAATACGTGACATTATTTTTATGCGCCGTAATCGCTGACTTAGAAACTGCCAGAAGTATTATTTCTTTCGATAGAAAACAGTTTTAAATTGCGCGTCGTGTGAAACTGCGCCTGCTGCAAATTCACGGAGGTTTCACGGCGCCGAAGGTCGGTGAAATTTTTCGCTCTATTTCAAGGCGGCAGAATTCACCAATTGCAAGCTGTTACGTAGCATAACGTCACTTTTACGCAGGCGGAAGTTGCCAGTGTGTGACATAAGCGTTCCCGCAAACTAGTTATACTACGTCACGCTTCTCAGCCAATCAAAGAGAGGTCGTGGCATACAAGCCATATTGTTGTTGAATAGCAAAGACAGACCTACATTGTCATGTGCGCTGCATTTCTTCTTGTTTTTCATTGCCGGCCAAGAATTCTGCGCTTTCAGTAGAGAGAAATAAGGCCAACTTTAGAACTGGTGCCAGTAAATGTCATGAACGTTAAAATTACGAAAGCACACACCACCGCTTTGTCAACCGGAAGCACGTGACCAAAACTGAATACCAACCAGAAAACACTTCCGGCGAATTCACAGTTCACGGTGAATTTAGTGCTTTGACAATAGGGTCCCAAGCTTGGTAATGTCTGTTGTTGCGAGGTAGGCCAGATTGCGGATCGGTGACGATGAAAGGGATGTTTATTCTTTGCTACATCCTAACGAAGGAGGCCCCAGGCCCTTCGTCGGTCGGACGAGCTTTTTGTGGACAGCCGTTCTATACCGCTGCCCAAAGACGACTCCCCATTTCTCTCTCCTCCGGAGGTCTCGAGTCGCGCGCACCGCCGCGGCCGCGCGATTCCGAGAAGCCGGCCTTCGGTCTCCTCTGAAGCTGCGACCCGCGTTCGCCCCGATTCCGCCGGAGCGCACACGTGTTCCTATGTTACCGACCGGACACACAGCCGACGGTCTAAATCACTTGCTTCTGTTTGACCTTGGCTCCCCTCCCAATGTCTTTCCGACGCGACAGGGATGCGCAGGGGCGCCAGAGTTAATGGCCGCAGAGGTCCTCCCAGAGTCTCGCATGCAACAGACTCCTCCCCCCAATAAAATACTTCGCCGAGGCTGCATCCCCCGATGCAGGGTCGAGCGAAGAATGTTCACGGGTTGCACCAAACACTCTCGGGCCCACACCGCACGCACACACGCACACACGCACAGAAACAACGCCAGCCAGCAGTGCCCGAGCGACGCCGCTTCCAGACAATCCACAGAAGCACTTCCTTGTCTATCCCGTTTTGTATTCAGCTCTCGCCAAGCAGGGCAGCATGCACACAAAGTAAAAGGTCACTATTAAAAAAAAACATACTTGCTAAAGTAAACAAACACTCGTAAAACAACTTCCTTTTCTTAGAAGCCTCTACTCAGGCAATCCGCATTCTTGTTTTCGGCACCTTTCCTCTATTTAACTGGACATGTATACTCTTGAAGAATGAGGCTCCATCGCGAGAGCGTACCATTCTTATCAGACATTTTCTTCAGCCACGAAAGGGGACAATGGTCGGTTTCTACGGTGAATTTTGTTCCCTGATTATAGCAGGATAGCTTTTGGACGCCCCAGACGATACACAAACACTCCTTCTCGGAGGTGCTGTAAGCTTACTCACGGGGCGTCAATTTTCGACTGAGGTACAGCACGGGGTGTTCCTCACCATTTTGATCAATCTGTGACAGAACGACACCTAGCCCACAGTTGCGCGCGTCGCATTGAACTAGAAATTCACGGTCGAAATCCGGTGAAGCCAACACTGGTCCCAAAGCCAAAGTTTCTTTCAGACATCGAAACGATGCTTCCTTGGCCGCCGTCCAAGTTACAACCTCAGCTTCTAGCTTACGCAAACTATCAGTTAATGGACTGGCCACGTCCGAGTACTTCGGGATGTAGTGCTGATAATAGCCTGTCATTCCCAGAAAAGACCTCACATCCTTCTTTGTCAACGGCATGGGAAATTCACGGATGGCAGCCACCTTCATTGCCATAGGCTCACCTATGTGAAATTTTGTCCTCCTCAAAATTCACCTCCTGAATGGCGCTGCGAATTTCCGGTTTTCTCACTATTCCATTCACCTCTAACCCCAACTCCGCTGATAGCAGCAGCAACTAATCTTTCGTGCACTTTGCTATGTCCATGCTTGGCGAGAGCTTTCTGCCCACAAACACAAATTATCTACACAGCCGGTGGCAGTCAATTTAGCGCCTGATTTGAACCCTGTTCAAAATTGTGTGGTAAAGCGTAGTCACTCAAGCACTTACTAATGAAACTTTGAAAGACGCCAGATAGAGCGAAACCACACCCTTGTGGGGAACAAACAACGACTAAATTTATTTCGATAGTGCTGCTGCCTACACAGCGAGCTCGAGGCGGATATACAGTGTTGCCAGATGGCTAGAAGAAAGAAGCCGAAGTTGGGGGTTTCTACATACTCCCCCCGGAATGAGCTTCAGATCATTCTAAGGTACATTCTATAGGATACAATAGCTGAATCGGTCTTCTGAGGATGGCTCCACTTGGTAGACGCACCATACACGCTCTAACACGTCCATCTCGTCCGACCAGCACATCATCCACCACTCCGGTTTTCCACAGCTGTCTTGGTAGATGATGCTCATGAACTAACACAAGAGTTCCTTTCTTCAACGCACTGGATGCACTTGGTATGGCAAAATGCGCGGAGCGCAAAGAAGTCAGGTACTCCTGTCGCCATCTTCGCCAGAAGTGATCAGCCAACCTTTGCGGTATCGCCAACGACGGGTCAACTGATCCTGCGTTGATGAGTGTGTTTCCTGACCAGACCCACTGGGAAGGCAAGTCAAACGTCTGCCAACGAGAAAATGTGAGGGGGTCAGTGGTTCTGGTTCGTTCGATTCTGCATACACGTAGGTTAGCGGTCTTGAGTTTATGACGGCTTCGATTTCGGTCAGAACCGTAGTAAGCTCCTCAAAATTGCAGTAGCAATTGCCCAATACCTTCTTTAGAGATGTCTTTACAGACCGCACCATCCTTTCCCAGAATCCGCCCCACCAGGCGGCTCTTTCGACGATGAATTTCCACTGAATCTGATGACCCGTGAAATAGTTCTGGACTTCTTCTCCACGCAGTGTTTCCCACAGTCGCTTCAAATCCTTTGATGCTCGCTTGAACGTTTTTGCGTTGTCCGAAAAGATGGTTCGACAAACTCCTCGTCTTGCTATGAACCTTTTGAATGCCATGAGAAAGCTGGAAGTAGTCATGTTACCCGCTAGCTCCAAGTGCACAGCGCGTGTAACCGCACACGTGAAAACCAGTATGTATGATGTTTTGCTCCTGCCCTGATCCTTTGTATTCAATGGTCCTGCGAAATCAAGGCCAGTCACCTCAAACGGTGGAGCCTGAGTCACCCTGTCACGTGGCAAAGGAGCTACTGGTTCGGTTGCAGCGCGGCTGTTGAAACGGTTGCACGTGAAGCATTTCTTCAAGGCCTTTTTGACCATCTGTCTTCCACGAACCACCCAGTACTGTTCCCTGAGCTCCATGAGCGTTTCAAGTGCGCCAGCATGTAAAAGTCGGCGATGGGTGGCGCATATCAGGAGCTCGGTGAAATGATGGCCCGCAGGGAGAATGATCGGATGCTTCGTGCTGTAGGAGAGGGCGGAGTCGTCAAGACGTCCTCCGACCCTTAATATTCCGTCTTGGTCGCAGTAGACATCCAGGTCACGAAAAGGAGAGTTGCTTGCCAAACGGGTTGATCTTTGAATACATTGCAGCTCTTCGGGGAAGGCCTCGCGCTGCACCTGCGATATCACAAGCGTCTGAGCTCGTGCGATCTCGTCTGCTGTCAGATGTCCCGTGTGCTTCTCGTTTCGGTTTCTTGAGTTATGCAAGAAACGTTGCACCCACGCGACAACTCGAACAAGCTTAAAAAGGGAGCTGTACTGCTTCATTGGCAAGACCTTTTCTTCGACTGTTACGTTGTGAACGCGAACTGGTCTTCTTTCTTCCTCTGCTTCAGTCAGTTCGACATCCTCATGTCTTGGCCAGGCCGCAGGTGGTTCAGCAAGCCAGCTTGGTCCATTCCACCAAACCATGTTTTCCTTGAGGGCCTTAGGGCTCACTCCTTTCGTCAGGAAATCAGCTGGGTTCTCCGCTCCGGGGCAGTGATTCCACGTATCCGGATCAGTTCGTTGTTGTATCTCCAGCACTCGATTGGCCACAAAGGGTTTCCAGAGTCGCGCTGACCCTCGGACCCAGTGTAGTGCAACGTTAGAATCTGTCCACATGTACCACCTCGCAACTGGTAGGCTCAAAAATTCGGACAAATATTCCTTCATTCTGGCACCCACCAGCATTCCCATCAATTCCAGTCTTGGAAGAGAAAGCTTCTTGATTGGCGCCACACGTGACTTCGATAAAATCAAAGTCACGGTCGATTCGCTTGTTCCTGTTGCGCACAAGTACGCTACAGCTCCGTATGCCTTGGGGCTTGCATCCGTGAAAATGTGGACGTCAATTTGGCCGTCCTTGAGACCACTGTATCTTCTGGGTACTGTGACCTCCATTAAATGATGCAGCTGTGTGTGCCACTGCTTCCAAGCTGTCTGTACGTCTTCAGGTAGGGGGGCATCCCATTCGAGTCCCCGTTCCCAGAGTGTCTGAAACAGCAACTTCGCGGTCACTGTTACTGGGGAAATGAGTCCAAGCGGGTCATAAATGCGCGTCGATGCCCGGAGGATGAAGCGTTTTGTATGGCTATTCTGATCCAAGAAGTCCAGGAGGGCATTTAAAGAGAAGGCCAAGCAGTCTTGCTCCTTGTTCCACACGAGTCCCAAGACCCGTGAGCAGCTGGCCATGGGGCATTCAACTTGGCTCTCGCCACATCCTGTCCTGTCATTGTCTAGCAATCGTTGCAATGTCTTCGAATTCGTGCTCCACTTCCGTAGTGTCATGCTCGCAAGATTCATGACTTCGAGGGTTTGACGGTACAAATCATCCGCCTCTTGTTCAGACTCCGTTCCGGTGATTAGATCGTCCACGTAGAGGCTTTCCGCGATCTTTTTTGTCGTCTCGGGGTGGCTGTCCGCCTTCGACAAGTGATGACGCAAAGTGGCGGCGAGAATGAATGGGCTGCTTGTCGCTCCAAAAGGCACCCTTGTCATTCTCCAGACTTCCATCGGTGGGCTTGGGTCGCTCTTTGTTGGCATATGCTCATACCAAAGAAATCGCAGAGCATCGCGATCCTCAGGGCGCACCGAAATCTGCAGGAACGCCTTTTCAATGTCAGCAGTGAGGCCGATGCGATGAATCCTGAAGTTCAGTAGTACCTTCAGAAAGTCCGGGGTCAAATTTGGTCCTGCCTCCAGACTCTCATTTAGGGAAGCACACCCTGCATCACTGGACGATGCATCGAACACGACTCTAATTTTTGTCGTAAGACTGTCAGGTTTGAAGACTGCTCGATGTGGCATGTAGTAAATTCGTTGTTCGGGCTTGACGTCAGCCTCTGCAGGTGCTCGTTCCGCAAATCCTTGCTGCGAGTACTGACGTATCGACTCATCGTACTCAGTCATCATCCGTTCATCATTGACCAGCTTCTTAGTGAGGTTGAACAAACGCTTCTTTGCTACAGCTTCGTTGTCAGCTAATTGGAAATTCACTTGCTTCCAAGGCAGTCCAACCTCGTAGCGTCCGTCAACGAGCTTGATTGAGGATGTAAATTGCTTGACAACATGGTCGTCTTCGTTTTGTTGGGCGACTGGTTCGGTAATGCCCATACTCTCAAGCTCCCAAAAGGACCTGAGTTCGGCGGACAGGCTCTGCGTTTCTCCACACACGTGGGTCCGGAGAACAGCAGCGGTCGAACAGCAGACAGTTGAGCTGCTGCGGGGAATTGGTCCCTGAAGTGTCCACCCAAACTCAGTGTTGACCGCAACCAGAGCTCCCTGCAGTTTCTGCATGTCTCCAGACACGAGAGTCCAGTAGTAGTCAGCTCCAACGAGAATGGAGATGCCAGTTCTTGCCAAGTGGGCTGGGGGGACGGTGACATCCGCCAGTTCCCGTATCTTCGCCTTGGCTTCATGAACGACATGCTCAGGAAGAATGAGATGGTCAGTGCAGATCTCTGGTATTTCTAGAGCTTCGATGGAATGCTCCTTTCGGTTGTATTGGCTCCTGAGCCAAAGTCGCACTCGCTTGCGTTTTTCCTTGATGATGTTTCCGGCTCCTCCGAAGGCGTATATCGTGACGTCCTCTTCCCCAAGAACCTCCAGCTGCAGTTCGCGAGAAAGTTCTTCGGTCACAAAGGTACGCTGGCTACCTCCATCAAACAGGAGGCGGGCCAGTGCTCTTCGCTGACGTCCTTCTGCCCAGACTTGGGCCGTTTGGAGAAGCACGGAAGACGCCTTGTCGTTCTTCTTGCCCGTAGCGGAGTGCAGCTCTGTTGCTGTGTTCTCACTTTTCTTCCACCCAGGGTCGCACATCTGAGTCAGGTGCCTCTTGCCGCAATTCTTGCACCTGACGCTTTTGTTGTGACACTGTCTCGAAATGTGGCCTTTGACAGCGCAGCGGAAGCATCTACCGGAATCCCGGAGGGTCTTCTTCTTTTCCTCCAGAGAAAGTGGGGCTTGACATTCCTTCGTTCCGTGGTTCTTCGCAGCACAGAATGCGCATAGATCCATATGCCGCGACCCACTTCCCGAATACAGTGAAGCCGTTGACGCTTTCCACTCTCTGGTCTTTTCATTTTCGAAACGAGGTTTCGTACTGGGGTTCTTTCGTTCTTGTCGGCCAACTTGCAATGCTTGTTCTCTACTTTCCACTTCGGTTTTTAAGAAATCAAGCAAGCCCTCTATGCGCAATCCGTTGTCTTCTTTGACTGCGGTACGACGCCTGTGATAATCGATGACAAGTTCGCTTGGGAGTGTTCGCAGCAGCGCGGAGCAAAGCATCGCTCCGTAGCTTTCGCTGTTCACACCCAGAGCCGTGAGCGCCGACATGTTGCGCTGCAAGTGATCGTAGAGGCGACGTAGGCTGTTAACCACATTTTCACTTCGTATGGTAGGCAAGTCCAGTAACTGGGTGAGATGTTCCTGGATAAGCACATCCGAGCGGCCAAAACGCTCTTTCAAAAGCTCGATGACGTTGGCGTAGTTCGCTCCTGTCACTTGTATCCCAGCTACCGCCGATGCAGCTTTCCCAGTGAGCGTTGTCTGTAGGTACAAGAACTTCTCCGCGTTAGAAAGAGCTTCGTTGTCGTGAATAGCCTGCCGAAACTGCTCCCAGAACGGCTGCCACTCCGTGGCAGCGCCGCTAAATCGTTGTAGGGCGAGCTTCGGCAACTTCACCTTCGAACGCGCAGAGCTCCGGTTACCGTCGGAAGGCGGCGGCGGCGTTGCTTCGCTTTCCGTTTTCTTTTTTGCCTTTTGTGCTTCTTGGGCCTCCTGGCCGAGCCTCGCTATGCACGTGACGATCGAGTCATCGTATTCTATGGTGCTGGCGTAGTTCTGCGCGGCTTCGTGTTCCAACACAAGTGGCTCAATGGCGGCATCCGCTTCGTTTAGTTTTATTTTCAGGGCGCTAAGCCTGGCCGTTAGAACGTTTAGGGCCTTTTCTTCTGCGTGGCTTTCAAGCGCTGAATTCGCTTCGCAAATCAGTTTCGTCACCTGAGTTCGCAGTGCTGCTCTTTTCTGTTTGAGTCGGTCCATAGCCCCGTTGTGGTGTGGTAGGCTTCGTTTGGTTCTTCGGCTTCGTTGGGATGGCGTCTTTAGGCTTCGTGCGTGGGCGCGACATAGTCAACTCGCGTTTCACTTCCAAGACTGTGTGCGTTCACCATGTACTTGGATTCGTCGTCTCGTCGTCGCCCGATAGCCTCGTTGTTTCACGGTAAGCGTTGTTACTTTCCCGCGTTTTCGGCACCAAAATAATGAAACTTTGAAAGACGCCAGATAGAGCGAAACCACACCCTTGTGAGGAACAAACAACGACTAAATTTATTTCGATAGTGCTGCTGCCTACACAGCGAGCTCGAGGCGGATATACAGTGTTGCCAGATGGCTAGAAGAAAGAAGCCGAAGTTGGGGGTTTCTACACTTACCAGCGTGCGGTGCCTCTGTCTCCCAGAGCCGCGTTGCGTCGGTCGATCCCGGATCACCGTTGCCGCACCTTCTCCACACGTCAGGAAGGCCTCGTTGTCTTCCTCCTCGAGTCTTCCGTCCGCTCGTCCCTCGCACCTTCTTCGTCGCTCGTGTCTCCCGGAGGCCACGGTGAGGAATCCGCGCTGATCCCGGATCAGGTGGTTCTTTTGCGCGAAGTTCTTTCATCCGCCTTGGCTTTTCCCATCGCTGCCACCAGTGTGTTGCGAGGTAGGCCAGACTGCGGACCGGTGACGATGAAAGGGCCGTTTATTCTTTGCTACATCCTAACGAAGGAGGACCCCGGCCTTTTGTCATCCGGACGAGCGTTCCGTGGACAGCCGTTCTCCACCGCTGCCCGAAGGCGACTCAACCGTTCCTCTCTTCTCCGGAGGTCTCGAGTCGCGCCCACCACCGCGGCCGCGCGGTTCCGAGAAGCCGGCCTTCAGTCTCCTCTGAAGCCGCGACCCGCTGTCCCCCCGATTCCGCCGGAGCGCACACGTGTTCCTAATTTACCGACCGGACACACAGCCGGCGGTCTGAATCACTTGCTTCTGTTCGGTCTTGGCTCCCCTCCCAATGTCTTTCCGACGCGACAGGGATGCTCACGCGCGCCAGAGTTAATGGCCGCAGAGGTCCCCCCCCACCCCTTTCAGTCCCGCACGCAACACTGTGAAGTCAAAGTAGCTCCACACAAGAGCACATGGGACGCTTCGCTGACTGGTACGCTAGTACAAAATCTATGGCCAGTCAATGGCGGGAGAAGAGTTAGCGACCCGCCGTGGTGGCACAGTGGCTAAGGCGTTGTGCGGCTTAGCACAAGGTGTCGGGTGCGATTCCCGGGCGCAGCGGCAGCTTTTCTGATGGAGACGAAAAGCAAAAACGCCCGTGTGTACGAGATTTCGGCGCATGTTAAAGATACCCAGTTGGTAGAAATTAATCCGGAGTCCTCCACTACGGCGCGCTTCATCACCTTCGTTACGTCGGCGCGTTAAACCCTACACTAAATCAATCTAGAAGAGTTACCCAAGGTAATATAGCCACCAAGGAATTCAAATAAACCGAAAATTTATGTTAATGCGTAACACCAAGGCACGAGAAGCACTTCTGCGCTGGGCGAACTAGCCCAGTGGACAGAGGCACGACCACACTTCGCGATCGCGTTTACTGTCTGAGGAATGCAGTTGCTAGAGATAAGATATTCATGGAAATGTCGGGGACGCTTACTGCACAAGCCTTAGTCAAGAAATAGTCACCTAAGGTACTGTAAACTAAAGAAAACAAACAGGCTCTACGATATATACCTTAAATTTCGCTCAATGGCAGCTCTGCTACAATCGCAGAGTGGTCTTAAGCACTGGGTGTAATGTGCCGCGGTAGGCAAGTTCGTATCAGCGGTAGTGTTTTTTTGTTGATTTTTTTGCACTAAGGTAATCTTTTCTATACTGAATTTACGCTGCAACCTTCATTGCTCCACGGGCGAGTTGGCTGATTGCATGCGGTGTGACACTGATGCGCGGGGGAGTTCTCGTTGGCGTTGTGGTGACATAAGCACCCACACCTTGCGGTCACAGTGCCGGATCAGCGCACTCTCAGCCTGGTGCGAACACGCCTTTTAGGACGCGGGGGCCAGCCAGGCAAGCTTTAAAGGTGGCGCAGAAGTGCTTATCAGTTCAGCATCTTCGATGACGCGGCGGGCGTTCAGCCAATATGTACGCCTTGGCTAGTGAAGGTTACCATTCTAAGCGGTGCTGGCCGGCATATCTGACAGATTCTACAGCCGACAACATGACAGAAGCGCGGTATGGCGATTTCTGATGTATCTAGAATGCCCAACCAACGACAACAAGATCTTGATCAGAACCGAAACCGAGACAGATTTAAATTTCTATCTTGGACTCCGTCCAGTAACATCACAACTCGAATGAGCGTCACGACTGTTAGTTGTTACGGCCGATGCAAATATTACATGATATTTTTTTTCTTTTTTCAGGCTTTAGAACTACAAATACTCCTTTATGGACCGCATAAACGATGAAAAATATGTTTATTTAAGCCAGTCCAGGCAATGCAAACAAAAACAGAAGTTTGACCAAGTCACTTCCCTTTTCAGCGTCGCAGAATTGGCAACCAGCAAGTTCGTATCCAACAGAAGTCGGACTTTTCCAGACATATTTTAGCGTTATTTCGGCGCCTAGATATGCCTTACATCTCGAGAAGTCGCTAACAAAACGTTGATGAAACGGGGACCAAACAGAGACTGCAGTCGTCGTTTCCATCACGATAAGCGGAACCCAATGAGGCAGCGCGGATATATAGCGGTATAGAATCTCTGATTAATTGTAGTGCTTAATGCCCTGATGCAACACAGGTGATGAGGCGCACCGTAGTGGAGGGCTCCGGATTAATTTTGACCACCTAGGGATCTTTAACGTGCGCCGAAATCTCGTACACACAGGCATTTTTGCTTTTCGCCTCCATCAGAAAAGCGGCCGCAGCGGTACCGAATCGAACCCACGAAGTCGTGCTCAGCAGCACAACGCCTTAGCCCCTGAGCTACCGCGGCGGATGTGGCATAGAAGCAACCGAATACAACGCTACTACGTACCGAACGGTTTGGTCAGTTTCGGTCAAATCAGTTGGGCTTTCTCGAACTCCCACGTCCTTTGCAGCTACGGACACTAAGCGAAATGTTCCTTCCTGGGGCCCGTGATCAGTATTGACGCTTTGTTGAAGAAAAAACGTATAGTCCTTTCGAGGCCCCGCTAATGGTGACGTCAAACCAAACACTAGCACGTAACTCGCAGGCTTCCTCGTAAAGTTCTACCGCCACCCCAAATACGGACGAGTAGCACCATCCAGTGGGAAACACGTTGCGTACGCCAGCCGATTCAAGCACTTCCGGTGGAAGTTGCGCGGTGATGCTTTTCTAGCCTACCTAAACGAAAGCTACGCGTAAGAGTGGTGCATTCACGTTCTCGGTGAGCTGATCTATCGATGTAGTGTTGCTCAGTGTCCCTTTAAGGAGTGATGGCCGAAAAACCACTTTGAACTGTGCCGGGTTAGCCGTAATGCCACCTAACACTATGCTTTGTAGCTTGCAATCTTACGTACGTATCTTGAAAACAGTTATGGCGAAATTGGCCGCTAGGACGACTCTATATTTTCGCGGAGCTTCAGTTACTGGTCCTAATTAGTTCAAAGTGAACTTAAAAACGTTACAGAATTCCCGCCTGTAGGCAATTTAAGCCTAAGGCCATCTATGGAGGGGTCATCGTCATCGTCATCCCCACCACCAGCCTGTCTACACCCACTCCCATGTGAAGGGGTATGGTTACAGAAAAGAACTTTTATTTTATCTAAACTATCCCAAAACAAACCTAAATTATCCGCTAAAACGACTTTACATTACGCCGAGTTTCATTTATACATGCGCAATGGACCCTATGCGAAATTGCTTGGTGATCTAGCAACACTGATGTAAACAAGACCGTCCGCCATATTGGTACGGGCGACGATCGCGAAGTCTCGCATTGTTTACTGTGGAAGAGTAGGTGACGGTAACGCGGTATGGCTCAAACTGGACTGCGTTTTTCGGGTCCCGACCACGGATTGCGGACGAAGGACTCGTCTGCGCTGCCGACTGTGTCTGAGGACTCACACCACTCGTGGTGCCGCGCCGAAGACCCATCCGAGCCCAGTGCAGCAGGGCATGCCGCCTAGCCACCGAGCCGCATTGCTCGCCTTCATCGGTGCGGACAAACACGTGCGACTCGCAGTAAGTAAATCTTTGTTTTTTCCTTGACGCGAGTTAACCGGTATGAGCATTTGTACAGCACTTTGTTCACCGTTGTTTACCATGTAAATGCGTAGCGGGGACCCTGTTGCAGTAACCCTGAAAGAAGAAAGCGGCAATCGCCAGACCGTACCACTAGTGGGTGGATTAGGTATTTTCAAATGCTGTACATCGAATTTTCGGGACGATTTTTGGCGAAGATGTTTACGGAAAGGTTGCGGCCGTTTTCCGTGACGGTCGTCCGCCCGCGCGTTTGCCGCAAAGCATTCGTGCTTTGCGGCGAAGTCAACTACAAAAGTGCACATGCGCCTTGAATTTTCGTTTTTGTGTGTGTTTTCATTATTTATTGCGCATGTCCTGCCGCAAAAATCTGTTTGTGCGTCTGGCTTGTCCTTTTTTGGCAGTGGGGTGGTTGTGATAGCTTCTAAAGCGCATGTTTTGAGTGTGCCCGAACAGATAATACCGTAAAACCTCGTTAGCTCGAACTCACTGAACTAAATTTTTTTTTTTAAATTCGATGGGTCATCGGTATAGCCAGAATGTTTACCTGTTTATCTGGAAAGGTTTTGGAAGTGAGTTCCAGATAATCATAATATTGCTTGCTTAAGTTATGACGAACACGAATATGCGGGTACTGGTATCATTACCCACGGTGAGGTTCTCTTGAAAGTACATTAACAAATCATGCAGCGATACTTGCACGCTCGAACTTGAAAAACAATTTTGACATCATTGCTGTTTGAGGTGTAGATTATTGCCCTTGCAACAGTGTTAAGCAAGACACAAAATCTGGTCATTTTGAGTCGAGATGTTCCTTGCGGCCACTGCTTTCTGCTCTGTCCCTTTAGCATAAACTGTAGCGGACTAGTCCTGTTCTTCCCTGAGTGCTATTTACTGTTACTCTCTCTGTTCTTGCAGGTTGGGCCTCATCCATGTGGTCAGCAGCTGCTTTCGCTACCAGAGAAAAATTGACCGGCCCTATGTTGTGTGCCTCACCTCTGAGACGGACAGTGGGACGATTGTGGAGGCAGCGTGCGAGTGCCCGGCGGGTTGCAGTGGAGCATGCAGTTACATCCTGGCAGCTGTACTCGTCCTCTTGCAAGCCCAAGGTTTTAAAGAGGCGCCACCGGAGCTTGCGTGCACAACTGCCACAACAGTGGGGACGTCTGAGACAGCAGGGCATCAAGCCAGCGAGTGTCCAAGACATTGACTGGAGAAGCCCGCAAGAAAATGGCCCCTCCCTTCCCTTGCCAATGCGTCTGTTCGGCGCACGTCGAGTGCAGGAGCAATGCGAGCAGCAATAAAGTGCCTTGCAAGCGCTCGGGAGAAAACTTGGTAGCCTTTGGAATGGGTTTTTTGCCTCAGTTTTGCTGGCCTCACCCCCCCCCCCCCACACACACACACACACAGTAACAGAAACGAGGACTGGCATGTCACTTGGAGGGTCACCTATGAGCTACCAGCTAGCATTCAAGCAACATCACGCCGTGATCATCTCGCGAGCACGCAGAGGCTGGGCAATGTCGTGTTTACTAGACCGCTGCATGCAGGGGTGCGCGAATGCTGTTCCATTTATATCCACAGTTTGCTATATTGCACGCGCTATAAATCAGCGAAGTATTTTAATTTACTTGGATTTTCACTGTGGATACAAAAAAAGCAAAACCACTCAAGCTGATGCGCGGTGAACTGATGCAACCCAGGCCGGTTTTTTTTTTTTTTTTTGATGAAAACTTGAAAATTGCCTCACCTACCTACATCAATGGCCACTATCATTACGTCGGAGGCATGCATGCAGTATGTGACAAACTAGAGGAGTGAGTGTGTATTTTAGTCGCAAAATATTCGACAGTAAATACATCGCGGCTGAAATGACAATGGGCAACAAGTTAACTTGACGTAAAAAAACCTGCCAGCCCGGCAAATCGGGAACCAAGTGCAGAAACTCGAATTTTCCAACGTCAGATCATCATAAAACAGTTTACGCCACTTCCGCAACGACAGGCGGCTAAATGCACCGAAAAGAAACTAACAACATACTCCGATACCGTGCGCGCCCGCCACAGAGGAAATTTTCAACCGCGCCGTGACGGCGTAGAGCGGCAAGAAAAGTTTACAGCCCTAGGTAAGATAAAGGCTCGTGTAGGGGCTAAGCGGTACCATTTAACAATGAAATGAAGCGGGCGTAGAGCCACAGGGACGAGTGAAGAAATAAAGCCTAATTTTGACAACGTGTGGTACTGTTTCCCCGCTCGAGCGCCGCTGTCAGTCATAAATAGGTGACGCACGCTCAGGCTTCATTTATAATACAAAGGCTGAACCACGGAACTCCAACGCAGCTGTATTTTTCATCCGGACAGCGACTACGAAATCCCGCGCTTAGCGAACCAATGACAAATACTCGCTCCCAGCGCAACGCGCTCAGCGTGTCACAAAAGTTGCTCGCGCCGGCGTAGTTCGCGTCAGAAAGTTCGTTCAAGAGCGTGGAACTTCACGTGCCTTTTCTCCATCTGGACCGGTATTTCCTCGTTGCGTGCACTGCGGCACGCAGCAATGCTACGGCATTGTAGTCCATCAACAAGTGCGGTCAATGCCCGCTTTCTATGTTTTGCTACTTGGTTTCGGTTTCAAACGACCGTACCAAAATGGCGGACCTAGTTACCGGAGTCGACGTGAGATGGCGGGGCGCATTTTGCATAGGGTCTATACCTAAACAGCTCACAGTAAAGTCGTACATATGCTGCAATTGCCGTCTGATGTGAAAACATGGGTTTCTACAGGAGCGATACCGACAACCCCATCATTTTCCTCTAGAATAAAACTACCGTACTCTCAAGTTTTATTCGGATGATATACTAGGAAGAACATTCCATAAAAACTAGCGCACTAACCTATTTTGTTTTGCGCATTTATATTACTGCGTCCTGGTCAACCGAATCACATACAACTCCGCTGGTCATGTGTCGACCAGGTGGGCCGACACGAGCCGTGCTCGGTCGCCTCCGACATACGTGTGGTAGCGTGGTGTAAAGAGAGTGGCCAGCCGCTGTTGCAGCCGTGAAAAATTCCATAAGCCGTAGGCTAACGTAACTGTTTACGTCATAGCGAGAGGTGAGCCGAAGCCAAAGAACAATGCCCCGACGGGCGAGGTAACAGTGCAGGACTGGAGCCGAGTGACAGCATGGATTCACTGCTCAAACAGGAATGATCTACAGCGCTTTGGCGGCTCGTATTTATACCCAAAAGCGCAACGGGGAAAAGAGCATTCCCTCTAGATATGTGCACACGCTACGAATGTCACAGACACGCTACGCTCTTTCCAGAGTTCGTGAGCAGTCGGTAGCATCGGCGCACGTTGAGTCCGAGAGAGGGGAGAGAGGAGGACTCCGCTGCGATCGCGGGGCCTCTGTATCCTTGGAGCGCGTTGCGACGTGCTCGCCGGGCCGGCAACTGTCGAAGTTTGAAACGTGCCGAAAGCGAAGCGTCTGACCCGGTATTTGTCCAGGCATGAAAACATGAGTCACTGACACTTTGGGGTTTGCTCGAAATGCGCACGTAGTGGCTTCGCCGCACAGCCGGGGAGGGATGAGACGAAGGCCGACGGCGGGCCGATTCGTAACAGCTTCTCCGCCGGGGGTCCGAGATCCCGATGGATAAGGGTCTCCAACCGTTGTCCGGAGGGATGCTTTCGGAGAGAAGTGCTCGCGAGATGCTCGACTCCAGGCCTGGCCTCTACGACACCGTGCTGGACCTTCACCGGGCCGGTCACTGGACGAGTAGTGGCTCGCCAAGAACGTCTCTGGCTTTTTCAGGCAAGCAACCGAACAACACAGGAAGACACAACCGCATCGCCGGCAAGTGCGAAGACAGATCTACACTGAAGATCTACCAGGCTTTTAGTTGCAAAAAATACGCTAATAACTAGCTACACTAGTTATATTTTAGCCCAGCAGTACTTTAGACAAGTGCGCAAACTTGAAAGGTGACATTTCGCGTGAATGGAAATGTCCCACACAAAAAAATGTAATCCTAAAGGGCGAAACCTGCTCAAGGAAAAACAATGAAATTGAGAAAGCCAGGCGTATACAAGCCACTTCTCGCTTTAAGAGCTGCGATTCGAGCTCTCGTCATTGCCCTGAGCTTTCCCCTTTTTGTACCGTACTTAAGGTGCCCCCGCTCTCTGAAAGCGACTGCGACCGTAGGAGACGACATCGGCCTTCTTCCGAGACGTGTCTCGAGCACGCGGAGAAAACTGTCTTACTTTCCACCGCTCGAGCAAGGCATGCGCTTTCGTTCTCGGCCGCTGCGTGGTCCACTGAGACCCAGCGCAAAGCGGGCGAGAGGCGCTGCCACTCGGCAGACACTCATGAGAGCTCTTGCCGCATTTGTTTGCGACACTGACGGCAAGCGAACACCGCTGGCTGTTTTCGCTCTCCTTTCCGGCTGTCAAGGCCAATTTAGGCACGGTCGGCCCGGTCTCAGAAGACGGCTCAACCCAAGGCTACACCGGAATGGCTACGTGCTCGGCTGGCCGTTGCCTGACATTGAGTATCTGAGTTTCAGGTGGAACGCTAGCGACTCGCTCCGTTGCGGCGCCGTCACTACGCTTAGCTGCACCGTGAGCATCGTTCAGTGTCTCGACTGCTGGCTCTGCCCCAGCGTTGCTAGGTTCTGAACTCGCGTCCGGAGAAACACCCTTCGTTTCAACGCACTCCTTTCACCTCCTTTCGCTAACGTCACGGTTTTGGCTTTCCCCCGGAAAGCCGTTAGCTTGTGAGCCGCGCGCGTTCGGGACGGTAGCCGTTTTCACGACCTCCCGTGAACCTGAGCACCTCGAAAACGCCGCTGACACATCTCCGATCACAGTAGGCACCTTACACACAGTATACTTACGCTGCCCTCTGTCGTGACCCTCCAGAAATGCCCCACCCTCGCTTTCTGTCTGAGTATCGCCATTCCTCTTAGAGGTGGCGACACTATCGTTACGTGAGCGCTTCGCATCGAGCTCAGCTGATTCTTTGCTCGGAAGTTTCTCGAAATTGTACCCTTTGTCGCGTAACAGCTGATCCGACGGGTTCCAGAATAGGTACCTGTATTTCGGAAGAAGTTGTGGGGATACTGCCACCTGCGTGACCAGTTCACCAAACGGACCTCCGATGCTGACTTTAGCAATCGGCAGGCGCACGTTCTGTGCTTTCACGGCCTGCTTTACAAAACACTATCCCGTCAGCTGATCCGGTTCAACGTACGAAGGGTGGATCATGTCTACCGTCGCCGCGGAGTAGCCAAGAACTCGACACGGTTTACCGTTGACAAGATGCTCACGTACGTACGGCTCTAGAAAGTGCCTGCGGTCCTCACTCTGATCTAGCAAGTGAAAGACTAGTTTTCCCTTCTTGCAACTCGCCGCGAAATGTCCCGTCTCGCCGCAGTTGTAACACGCAGCTTGTCTGCGCACTTCAACAGCTTTCTTTCTGCGCTGCTCGTCAGCGTCTTCTGCTCTCTTTTCGTTATCGCGGCCAGGTTCCCTATCCACGGCAACTTCCCTTGCTCCACCGTCTTCCTGGGGAGCTCTGCCTGTAGGCCCTGACTTATCAGGCCTCCGCCTGAACTCTTTTTGGGCGTCTTTCGGCCCCTGCGCACCTCGTCGTGTGACGAACTCGTCAGCTAGCAGGGCTACCTGATCCACAGTATTTACCCCTGGCCTATCTTGCACCCAGAGTCTCAGGTTCTCCGGTAGTCGGCAGTAAAACTGTTAAACTACCTTGTCGTGCTCTCCGAAAGCCTTTGCCTCTTTGAGCCACTCTTCCATGTTGGCCCTCAGCTTGTAGGCGAACTCCGAGTACGACTCGCCCTTAGCTTTCTCGTGTTCACGGAACTTCTGGCGAAACGCCTCTGTTGACAGCCTGTACTTACGCAGGAGGCTCGACTTGACTCTCTCGTAGTCCTCCACCTCCTCCTTTGGCAAGCGGGTCATCACGGCGGATGCCTCACCTGGAAAAAGCGTAAGCAGCTTTTGCGGCCATCAGTCTCGGCTAAACTGGCCCTCTCGCACGTACCAAACAAAGACCGATGTCTTTTTTTGACGTACCAAAAAGGCCAAAAAAAGACCGATGTCTTCTCCTACCTTGTAGGGTCGCATTAGGTCACTCATTCGCAACGTAGGTCGCTTAGTCGCCGCAAACTGCACGCTTGGCTCCCGCTGTCACTCTCACGCCTAGATCCAGATGCCTCGATGTCTAGACGCTTCATTTCCAGCTCATGCTATCACTCCTATTCTGGCTTTCTTTCGTCGCGTTCCTGTTCTTGTTTCCTTGCCTCGCGTTCCTGTTTCTGCCTCTCGAGCGCCTTTTCTCGCTTTTTCTCCTCGTGTTCTGCCTCTGCAGCCTGACGTTTAGCGGTCTCCCTGCCATTGATCCGCTCAATGCACTCAGACAGCTCGTCATTGCCGTCACCAACAGCGAGTATGGCCTGTATCAGCTCTGGCTTTCTCAGCGCGTCCGTAACATCCAAGCGCAACTCTTTTGCAACATCCAACAACTGTGGTTCTTTCAATGCCTTCGAATTCATGGCCGGTCTAGAGTACTGCTTTCCCACTGCTCCAAAAATGTGTTGCGCGAAAAACCCACTCGACAAAAACACACCCCCTACCAGCTATCTTCAGAAGCCTGGTAAACCTCAGAGAAAAAAAAAGTCCCAGACTCATCATTGACCGCCATGAATTCTGTGAAGTCCGAAGCCACCTCGACGTCCGTGGTGTTGGATCTCGCACCGCTGGCTCCAGGTGTTACGAAGTTGCCACCCGACCGCATCCAACCAGTTGTTGCGACCGGGTGGGCCGACCCGAGCCGAGCTCCGTCGCCTCCGACATACGTGTGGTAGCGTGGTGTAAAGCGAGCGGGCAGCCGCTGTTTCAGCCCTGAAGAAGTCCAGAAGCCGTAGGCTAACGTAACTGTTTACTTCATAGCGAGAGGTGAGCCGAAGCCAAAGAACAATGCCCCGACGGGCGATGTAACAGTACAGGACTCGAGCCGAGTGACAGCATGGATTCACTTCTCAAACAGGAATGATCTGCAGCGCTTGGGTGGTTCGTATATATACCCAAAAGCGCAACGGTGAAAACAGCGTTCCCTCTAGATTTGTGCACACGCTACGAACGTCACAGACACACGCAACGCTCTTTCCAGAGTTCGAGAGCAGTCGGTAGCATCGGCGCACGTTGAGTCCGAGAGAGGGGAGAGAGGAGGACTCCGCTGCGATCGCGGGGCCTCTGTGTCCTTGGAGCGCGTTGCGGCGTGCTCTCCGGGCCGGAAACCGTCGAAGTTTGAAATGCACCGAAAGCGAAGCGTCTGGCCCGGGCTTTGTCCAGGCATGAAAACATGAGTCACCGACACGGTGGGGCTTGCTCGAAAGGCGCACGTAGTGGCTTCGCCGCACAGCCGAGGAGTGATGAGACGAAGCCCGACAGCGGGCCTATTCGTAACACCCTTGACAGGGTGAAATGGCCTTAAATTTCAAAGCGAAGCTTTATATATAGCCCTGATTCGTCTGTGAGCGCCGAGAACACACTGCAGGAAAGCCAACGTTCTCTGACCATGATGATGAGGGCGCAAACTGCAGTCGAACATATCATAGTTGAAATAAAGGAAAAGAAATGGACTTGTGCAGGCCATGTAGTGAGACGACCTGGCAACACGTGGACCACGGGGGTAACAGAATGGATACCGAGAGACAGGGATATGAGGGGAAAACCATTAGTTCAATACAGAGAAGAAAAAAGAAAATTTGAGGCAAAAAATGGGCTCGCGAAAGGCAGGACAGGAGTGGATGGAGGTCGATGGGAGAGGCCTTCGTCCTTTAAGGGGCCTAAATAGGCCGTCGTTGATAGTGATAATGATCATCGTGGAAGCACCTCAAAAAAGAAAAGGCTTCCTGTGGTAATAAATTGATCCTGGGTCCCTCGCGTTCTAAAGCTGAAGTCTATCTCATTGCGAGATTTTTTTTTCGTTATTACATGGGAGACTATGCTCAGACGTGACTGTACGAGGACTTTACAGTCAAGACAACAAAAGAGTACACCGAAGTTAGGAGAAGCGGAAATACATCAAAATTCAGGCACACACATAAGCATTGAATTGCGGGAACCAGTTATGTGATTGGTCATGCGAAATATACACACTGTGTACAAATTCCACAGTTTAACGGATATATGATTTTATTGATCTTGGTGGCTCAACATGCGTATCACGTAAGCAACATCACCACAGACTGTATAAACCAATCAACATAAGAACGTCATAGGGTGGCTCAGCCAGATAGCCGATTGGCAAAAATCGGATTGAAAAAGACGTAATATCCATGTCTGTTCCTGGCTTTTGCTGCAAATTGTCCCAGTAAGAGACAGCATCTCTGCAATCTACAAAACAATGATCCATTGTCTCTCGTCGAGAACAGAGCTGACAGTCTGTCGACCAAGCTATAAACAGACCCCGGTCTTTGATCCAAGTTTTAACAAGGCGTGTGCCAGTGTGTAATTTATAGACAAATGTTTTAATCAAACACCATGCTGAACACACATTTTACACACTCTATTTAGGACATCTTCGCACGGACACTGGAGGCAGGGAGCACGATATAAAGGTATAAAAGCGATATAAAATCCCACGATATTAAATCCCATAAAATAGGGCACCAGAAATAGACTCGTGCGAAGCATGCAATATGCACGCAAGGCTAAACCTAGCCTGTAAGAAGCGAAACATGTCAACCACTTCTTTGAGGAAACCCCGCGGATTTCTGACTGCTTTCACAGACAGCGAAGACACCAGAATATCAAGTAGAAAATGTGCAAGACGCGTTTACAGCACAGCTTTCAAAAACGGATGTTTAACATCTCGAAAGTAGAATAAACGAGAAACAAGCTGTCAAACAAATAGATGGACAAGCCGAAGTACCCCTCTCACAACATGAAGAAAAATTGTATCGCGAGGCAGTGGCTCACTACGCGAACACCAAACGAAGGTTACGAAAATCCGGTGAAAAACCTTTATCCTGAGTGGAGAGCAATGTAACTCCTGTAGGACATTAAGAAGTCGGGCCACGAGAAACGTGCTGCACGCCCGAGCAGAAGAAAAGGTGGACGGATGCCGTCCCCGAAAATCATTCACTTGGCGCTGCACCGCCTGCTCCGACCAATGCGAGTCAATATTGCGAAACTGCGAGAGGGGTACTCCAAATACGTTAGGTCCCTATTCCAATTGATTCCGGCGAAGAAATCGGGTGTAGTTCTCGTTCTCTCAAACAACATCCGCAGCTTTTCTTGAAATTCAGTGCCGTACCTGAAACATCAGGAAATTCTTGTGTAATGGCAAGAGCATTCTCCACGCTTGCCTTGTCAATACAGAATAAAGCGAGATCATCGGTATATACCAAGATTTTCACTTCGAAGGACTGTAGTGTAAACGCTCTAACACTAATGCCCTGTATTATGTGCGTATATCATGGTTACAGGTATAAGCAAAACTGGAGTGGGGAAATAAATTGTTGAGACAACTTTATGATCTCGAAAGCCGATTTCTTGGTTAGTATATGGATGACATTCGTAATGTGAAGGCGCAGCTAGAGGCGTTAGAAGTTGATAAATACCGGAAAGCACTACTACGGGCGAGATCACAGCGCTTTGCTCAAGTGCAACCATGTCGCCGGTCTGTAGGGGACGAGCGCCGTCATGCTCGGTCTAAACAAGTACTTGAAATTGTGTATAAAGGGAAAATTACTGATGGCAGTAATGTGATAATGATGGCCTTCGCCGATTATTATAGAACTCTATTCCAAGCTCCCAAAAAAGCGGCGAGCGTGGACTCTATTGACAAATTCATTAATTTGCTGACGAAATAAAACCAGGACGAATGTGAATCTATTTGCCAGGAAATTGGCATTCAAGCATTGATATCTAGCATTGGATCAATGGCGCTAGGGCCTGATGCTCTCTCTGCAAAATTTTACCAGACATTTTGTTCTTTTCCGGCTCCATTTGTACTTGAGGTTTACCGCGAGGCTCACAAGACTGGATATCTTCCACCTTCGCTGTACGAAGGCCACACTGTTCTGGTCCCCAAAAATTCCGATCCTGAAAAACTGCGTGAAGTAGAAGGATATCGTCCCATTTCATTATGTAGTGTAGATTATATGCTTTTCGTAAGATTTTGGCCGACCGCATTAAAAATGTAATTGAGCTCCTAGTTGGTGACCATCAGACATGTGGCATCCGCGGGCGATCTATTCCAACTGACATTGACATAGCGAAGTCTATACTTGAGTGTGTTTCGGGTACTTCAGCCCAAGTAGCCTTAGTACAACTGGATTTTGCAAAGGCATTCGATCATGTCCGTCACCAATTCCTGTTTCGTTCTCTACGGCATGTGAACGCAGAATCTTGGTTTACCGAAGGTATTCCAATATGTTATGCCAATGGCTCGACAAGAGTGATAGTCAACAATCGACTAACCCAACCAATTCACGTTTTTTCATCGCTTGGTGAAGGGTTCCCTTTATCATTACGCCCATTGCGCCATACCGAGAGGTAAAGCAGTTCGGATTTGAAGAAGGGTGCATGGCCGCGCAAAATTAAACGGGAAGATCATGCATCCCTCTGTCGAACGACGACGATGACAGAATGTGAAATGTTTCTACCGAAATCAAATGGCCAAGAGTCAAAGTCAAATTTCGCTGCGTATAAACGCACGAACTGCGAGCGAGTTAAAGTAAAATCTCAGCTAGTCAAAGTCCAAACCCAGGCGACAACCCTCTGCAGGAAATTCAACTTTCTCTGACTATCAATCAAGCAATCCTCGGTCAACGACGACGATATTGAACGCGAAGACTCCTTGGTGCGTAATCAAAAAAGCCGCTGCGATCAAATGTACAAACGGCTTGCGAGTCAAATCAAAGCTAACCGAGTCAAAGTCCAAAGCGTGTGCGAGCCAATGCCCAAACTCAGACGGCGATCCACTACAGTAGACCCAACTTTCACTCACTATAATGGTGATTGTGGAAGCGCCACAAGAAAAAAAAACACCTCCCGTGGTCGGAATGAAACCTGGGTCCCTACCTTTACGAAACCAGCGTCTGTCAGATTGCTCCATGCCGACACATTTTTTTTTTATTGCGCGCTTTCCGACTCGATCGAAGCGATTTGGAATTGGAGAGGCGTGCATAGACGTGCAAACGTAAACAGATAACTCATACGCCACTACGTCTAACGGGGATGATGGTTGAACGCGAAGCTTTCATCGTGCGAAATCAAAACGCGAAGGGTCGAAATCAAAGCTTCTGCGTTCAAAAGTCAAAACCGCGTGCGAGTCAGTCAAAATTTAACGAGTGAAACTGCCTGCGAGTCAAAGTAAAAACTCAGACAACCAGGGAATCCGTCATTAGGAAGCTACTCGTTCAGTAATCGTCGTCGTAAGACGGAGGCGTGCATGTTTTTTTTTTTTTTTCATGATTCCGACGGATGACCTGGCTCCGAATTTCCACCACCAATCGGAAGGCCCATCCACCCTACGGCCAAGCTGTGCATGATTACTTACAGATAGAATGTCCCTCCCTCCCTCCCTCCCTCCCTCCCTCCCTCCCTCCCTCCCTCCCTCTCTCTCTCTCTCTCACACACACACACACACATACACACACGCACGCACACACACACACACACACACACACACACACACACACACACACACGCGCGCACACGCACACGCACACGCACACGCACACGCACACGCACGCACACACACACACAATTTACTGGATGGTTTGGGGTTTAACACGCCGACGCAACGCAGACGATGAGGCGCGTCGTAGTGGATGGCGCCGGATTAATCTTCACCACCTGAGGGTCTTTAACGTGTTCCGAAATCTCATACACACGGGCGTTTTTGCTTTTCGCCTCCACCAGAAAAGCGGCCGCCACAGCCGGGAATCGAACCCGCGTCTAGGCCATGAAGACAAAATACTAAAAGTTTGGTTCATTAAAGACTCTTTGCCCCGCTACCAACGATAGCAATTCTATTCTAAAATTCACAGAAATAATAGAAGTACTAAGAAAAAAAGGTGATGCAGTGCCGACACTCCACCCACTTTCGGGCGATTTCTCTGTGACGTCACAAAATTTTATTTTTGCTACTAGCGGCCGCCGACTCAAGTGAACACGATAAAACATCTATATGAGATTGTAAGAAGGCCTGTAGTTGCAGTTGATCTTATCACTTGAATGCTAACTTGCAGTTAACACACGGATAATAAATGCTTTTAGGGCTGGCCCACATTCCGTCACTTGTCATATTATGTCACTGTGGCGCTAAATTCGAAGGTTTTTCACTTTTTCTTGCATTTTTCTAGTAATCACACATCTTTTCTTTCTGCAATAGAGCTGAGTGACCAAAAGCCGTTTTCTTTTTCAAACAGGACAAAGCTGCATTTTGTCTTCATGGCCCCCTTTACACAACCACCCAGAAGAGCAGCGGTGCCAATCAGCAATCCTTTCGTTTTCTTGAAGGTTTTGAGTACTCGTTACAATCCCTATACTAGCACACGCAGCCCCGCAAAAAAGACAAGAGAAATGAAGAAAATATTTCTTCGTTCCGTTATTGCCCGCTTCAAAGTGGCTTTTCTCTTGAGGGTCTTGTTTTATGTAGGGCTGTCCTTTTACTGTTTTATGGTCATTTGTACCGAAATGTGTGAACATTTAAGCGTAAGCGTTTTTGCTATTAACTTGAACGACAGGGCTCTTATTTTCGCTATTAAATGCTGAAGTGCAGTGTTCAGGGGAGACGCACAGTTAGCGCCAGCGCTGCGCAGCGGATCAGAAGGGAGGATAAAAGTAACCATGTTAGCTTCGTCTCGAGAGATGGCAGTGCTTGTGCCGTCCTTCCAGAGGGCTGTTTCTGCTTTCTCCTAGCGCGGGATTTTCAGTCGGAGCGAGCATGCAGTGTCCCATAAAATACGGTAATAAAGTGCAGTGAATGATCCGTACAGCTGTATGTGGCTCCATTGACCGCGGCGCGGTCCACAGAGCTGACGAAAGAAAACAGCCGTGTTTGTAATTTGCGAATAACCATACTGTCTAGCTAATTACCTGAATATAAGTTGGACTGCCTAGAGTTGTATTCAAGCAGACAAACATATGGGAATGTCCATTTCCCGGCCGTAGGAGGGGAATGGACTACTGGAATTTAATGGAAAAGGTCCACTAAGTTGATGTAACTTGGCGGAATGTTGAAATCATCTTAGCTGCTAATTGTCGTTTAATTTGTGTCGGCGTCGTTGCAATAAGAGAATGGTTACAGCCATTGTCTGTAACCCTACTCCCTCCGAAGATGGCTTCGTTCTGACACACCCAGGAATTATGCAATATTTACAAATTCACCTTGAACTATCTAGTTATAATGGAGTTGTTCTAGCACCCCATTCAGTTTGATTTTTTTTTTCGAGATACGTACACCAGATTGAGGGGAACGGAGAATTCCCCAGATACAGTAGGATCTCGATAAACAGAAATTTCTTAAACGGAATTGCCGCTTAACTCTTTCGCTACCGCCGGAAAATTGACTAATTTTAGGGGTCCAAGAAAACATTTTTTTCCTGCTAACAAATTGGTTAGGCACTAATTGCAGGAGCACAAAATGCAGATTATTTAACGTCATTTCCAATAATACCAGTTTTTTAAAGGTTTTTATATATAATAGTTGTAAAAAAAATATCAAAACCAAAATTTTTGTCAAGTTGTCGAAAAAAAATGATAAAAAAGGAGTTGTGTATATCAAACCACCAGTAGTAGAAAAAAATTAGAATATAAATTTTGTAGGAAAACATTTCAAAAATACGCCCTAGAAAAAATATCGACTTGCATTGAACAGTTTGTCAGATATAAAAAAAAATGTTAGCATGCACGGTGCTCGGGTCATACGGTGAAGCCCAACCTCCAATTCAAAATGTGCAATTTCGGGTTCCTGGAATAAATCTGGCAGTTTGTCATTATCAGAGGCACCAATTTGCCCCCACATAACGTAAAAATATCTTGTCAATGGCTGACTTTGCATTTACAGCGAGCACAATATTTGGGACAAGCACGCGATGCGGAAAAAAACATGCGTGAAGTTGAAAACGGAACGCCGTGGCTGATGCTTGTTGTCGTTCCCGGTCAGTTATCTCTCAAAACATAAAGCTGAGCTTTATTATCATCTTCTTACTCGCAATTGTAGCCTTGTTCACAAAAATGAGGTACGATCAGCTAGAATCATGCCCTGCGATCTTTGGCCGAGTAGCAGTTGCGCGCTGAAAAAGATCAGCACAACGAGCCTCCTCTATTGCAGCGCCACCTTACATTTTTCAAATGAAACAGTACAAAAACTTATCAGACTCCGTCTCAACTAAGCAGCAACATTAGACACCCGGGGCTTTATTCTCGACTGCACAAATTGCCGGCATTTCACCCATGTTTTTTTGCGTAAGCACGACGTAAGCAATCAGTGACGTGCTACACCTATAGCTAGTTACGACATGCAGTGTAATTTGACGAGTCACTCATAAAGATCGCTACCAAGGTATCAAATATTGTGCAAGAAAGATATAAAAACACTTGGCATGTACTATAAAAATTAAGACGGTAGCTGAGGCTGACAAGAAAAACACATTTCTGGAGGTCAAATGTGGCTCCAACACCACAAGGCGATCGAGTAACGTTGATCCAAAAGTGAGAGAACGGCGGATGTCGAGCTAAAGAACATCACAAAATTTTTTTACTGTATCTATTTATTTCTTTCAATCGCTTTTATTAACATTGCTGGGCTCTCTGCTTCAATGCAAGCTTTGTTGCGTTATCACCTTCCCTGCCGCCACCGCCGCCACGCCATCGTCTGCTGCTATGTTACAAGTTTATGGCGTGATCACAGAAAAAGACGGCCGCGACCATCGCTTCTATGACACATAAGAGCAGCGAAGCGCTACGCCTGATAACCGCGGAGCGCACCGATGTCACCGATTCACTCATACGTCAAGCTCGACTGCAATCAGCGCTGTAATGAACTAAATAGTCACTTTTCATTGTTATTCTTCTCTTGAGTTCGATCATGTGACCCAACAGCTTACTAGGACAAGTATGGACAAATGCCATGCATTGGGTTCTCTTTGTCATGGAGAGACTTGTACTGCCCTCTTATGTTGCGGTTACGCCAAACAAATAATTTTTATTTCATTCCGAAACATAAAAGCAAAATACTGCATGTTATTTGTATGTTCCATGATCGCTGACTTGGAAGCAGTTGAAACTATAATTTGTTTCGGTAGGAAACATGCTTTAAACAGCGCGCATGCGAAACTGCGCTTGCTGCAAATTGCCGCACATTTCGCGGCACTGTAAGCCGGGCAATATTGCGCCCTGTTTTGCTTGTATTTTGCGACAAAAACAGCCGCCATTCTCAAGCTGTTACGTAGCATTACGTCACTTTTACGCAGCTGAAGTTGCCAATGCATGAAGTAATCGTTCCCGCCAACTGTTTAAATTACGTCACGCCTTCTCAGCCAATCACAGAGGGGGTGTGTATTACAAGCAGTATTGTTGTTGAATAGCAAAGACAGGCTTACGTTGTCATGTCCGCTGCATTTAGTCTGGTTTTTCATTGCCGGCCAAGAATTATGCGCCTTTAGTAACGAGAAATAAGGCAAACTTTAGAACTGGTGTCCGTAGACGACATGAAACGTCAAAATGACGACAGCACACACAACCGCTTTGTCAACCGGAAGCACATGACCAAAATTGAAAGCCAATCAGAAAAGACTTCTGGAAAATTGCTTAAATTGCCGGCAATACTGCTTGTAATACACACCCCCTCTGTGATTGGCTGAGAAGGCGTGACGTAATTTAAACAGTTGGCGGGAACGATTACTTCATGCATTGGCAACTTCAGCTGCGTAAAAGTGACGTAATGCTACGTAACAGCTTGAAAATGGCGGCTGTTTTTGTCGCAAAATACAAGCAAAATAGGGCAAAAAATTGTCCCGGCTTACGGTGCCGCGAAATGTGCGGCAATTTGCAGCAGGCGCAGTTTCGCATGCGCGCTGTTTAAAGCATGTTTCCTACCGAAACAAATTATAGTTTCAACTGCTTCCAAGTTAGCGATCATGGAACATACAAATAACATGCAGTATTTTGCTTTTATGTTTCGGAATAAAATAAAAATTATTTGTTTGGCGTAACCACAACACAAGAGGGCAGTACAAGCCTCTCCATGGCAAAGATAACCCAATGCATGGCATTTGTCCATACTTGTCCTAGTAAGCTGTGGGATCACATGATCGAACTCAAGAGAAAAATAACAAAGAAAAGTGACTATTTGGTTCATTACAGCGCTGATTGCAGTCGAGCTTGACGAAGGAGTGAATCGGCGACATCGGTGCGCTCCGCGGCTATCAGACGTTGCGCTTCGCTGCTCTTATGTGTCATAGAAGCGATGGTCGCGGCCGCCTTTTTCTGTGATCACGCCATAAAGTTGTAATATAGCAGCAGACGATGGCATGGCGGCGGTGGCGGCAGGGAAGGTGATAACGCAACAAAGCTTGCATTGAAGCAGAGAGCCCCGCTATGTTAATAAAAGCGATTGAAAGAAATAAATAGATACGGTAAAAAAATTGTGTGATGTTTTTTAGCTCGACATCTGCCTTTCCATGGAGGAAAGAATACTCAAGAGAGGCCCCTAGCATCCCAATGCATTGCAAAAAGTGTGGAAAAAGTTACGTCATTTTTCTTGAGCCCATGGACAATGTTGCTTACTTGTTTACTACTGCGGCGGCCAAATTTGGGCAAATAGAACGGACAAATTGTTAAGGCGCTTGGTATGACGCTGCCTCGCTACGCCTGCAAACCAGCGCAGTCGCTACGACAAACGTTTTTAGATAAGGCCAGTTTGAAAACTCCGCCGTCGGAGGCGGCCTTAACTCGTACCCCGGCCGCAGCGGCGCTTACGTCGCGTCGAGATCGGCGGAGCGAGCCGCTGCCGCCGCCGGCGACCTGCCGAGAAAATCCCCTTCGCTCAGCGTTGGCGAGAGCCACAGTTCGTTCTTTGCTTACTTTGTGTTTCTTCGTTATGAAGTGAAGTGAAATTTATCGCTGCTGAGACGTAGCGCGCAAAGACCGCAGTGCTGTACGACCCCAAACCATGCTCCCGTCGTCCGCGTTCGCCATCCCGCGAGCCTGTTGCTATGACGACGACAAACGCTACTTTGCCAGGCTTAAGAGCTGAAAATCGTCCTTCTATCTAAAAAACGAAGGCCGTTTTTCGATTGAAACTTTGGGTGAGGGTTAGAATGGGCAAATTGAAGGCGAAATCAACAGCTTAGAACATGATATCGCACCGAGGAATTAGCGACGAAGCTGTTTTCGCTTCGAAGCGGGAGGGCAGGGCGACGCCATGTTAAATCAAACCGAAGACAGCAAAGGATGATGGGATAGAGTGCTGGGCTCCGTGGGCTCAAGTCATGGCGGGACTCGGCTTCACAAATGTGACGTCAGGGCCTCTCCCAACCTTTTCTTTCCTCCATGTGCCTTTCGCTCGCTTTTGGATCAACGTTACTCGATCGCCTTGTGGTGTTGGCGCCAAATTTGACCTCTAGAAATGTGTTTTTCTTGTCAGCCTCAGCTACCGCCTTAATTTGTATAGTACATGCCAAGTGTTTTTATATCTTTCTTGCACAATATTTGATACCTTGGTAGCGATCTTTATGAGTGACTCGTCAAATTACACTGCATGTCGTCATAGCTATAAGTGTAGCACGTCACTGATTGCTTACGTCGTGCTTACGCAAAAAAAACATGGGCGAATTGCCGGCAATTTGTGCAGTCGAGAATAGGGCCTCTGTTTACGCGTCTGTTCATAGCGGAATTTCATAACGCCTACCAAGGCGCCTGCCAAACCGTTTGTTGTGAGCAGCCTAATCGTTTAGTTGTGAGAGTTTAAATAATCGCCTGTTTCCTCCGCAGCTGCAACGTGAAACGCTACGCGAGCACCGTAAGCACGTCGAACATGCAGAGACACTTGATGGATGTCCATAAACTGCAAGACGACTGCAAGAAGGCGGCGACAGTCAAAGATTATTTCCGAATGGTTCCTGTGTGTTGGGCACGGCCTACACAACTTGGTCATCAAGGACGGATTTGGAAGCGTCCCAAGACTCCACGATTTGCTGGTCAACTGCCGTGACATTGTGAAGACTGTGCACTACCGGGTCTCCGACCTGGAGGAGCTCGCGGACTCGGAACTGAATGCTGCAGTACAGTCGTTGGTCAGTTTTCACCAACAGTTTGCAACGAGTACCCGTCTATAGCGTAAAAATTTTTCGAGGCATTTCTTTTCTTCGTAAAACACATGTGTACAGGTTTTTTTCAGGTTTAATGACATGTGCCGCTTGTGACACCACAGCTGAATGTTGTCCAAATCGCGTTGGATGTAGCGGAACGATTTTTTTAATGGCTGGCCTTTTTTTAATTTGCGGTTCCGGTTTCGGCGCCGCCGGCGCCGCCGCCGCCAACAAAAATTGGCCGTGCGCCGCCGCCGATGAATACCCGGCGCCGCGCCGCCGACGCCGCCGACGCCGCCGCCGCCGACAAAAAACGACCACCACGCCGCCGCCGGTCAAAACCGACACGGCGCACACCTCTACCCCGGGTATACCTGGGTATACCCTGGCATGGAAACGAAACTGGAAGGCGAACAGCTGGCAGTGTAAAGCCGGTTTGAAGAGCTGTCCTCGGCGGAACAGTTATCTGGCGACTGGGTGTGACCTTTTGAGTTTTATCTGAAGTTCTTATCACAGAACTCGAGTTAGGGTGGGGGGAAATCAGGAGCGCCGTGCTTTGTTCGAGGATCAGTCGCAGACACTTCAGGCGCCATGGCAGGTAGCCTTGAAGTGGGGTAACTGCGTAGTAGCGCTAAATATGAATTTCGCAATGCAGAAACGAAACCGAAACTGTTGAAAACTGCTTGCGAATGGTCCTGGGGTAAGTAGAACTACAACAGTACTTAGAACAACGTGCGCAAAGGCAATGAAACTGCCTAAAATCATAAGGTAGCTTTGCAACCAGGCACTGCTTGACATTTTCAGCCGATTTCTGTGATTATTACTGTCAGAGCGCGAACCTGACGATTTAAAATCGTTTGCTAGTTCCCTATTCACGCCCTGATAGCAAAAAACAAGCGCTGGTTCAGAGTAATTACGAGTTGCACGCATTCTTCGTTGGTAGCCGTGACGCGCGATGACCACGCCCCTTTTCCACACCCAGGTAATTCAAAAGCGTGTCAAAAATCACGTTTCCGTTGCAAAAATGAAAACAAAACTGATTTTGAAAGGCCATTTCCTGATCTAACTCCGAACAGCTTTACTTGTTCGTGAAACGCGTGGAACGCTATGAAAAGGCGCTCCCAAAAGTATCGATCAAATTTATCGATTTTGATAGGCGCGGTAGCGAAAGAGTTAAACGGATAAGTAGCCTGTAAATTGGTTGGTTTTCTATTCAGATAACGTCAAAAAACTCTCGGTAATCGGGACTAAAATTTCCGCGTCACCGTCTGAACGGAACCGGAAATGGAACGTCTTGTGAAACCATTAGCATGAGAATCAGCTTTTTACGGTTCTGGCTGTTTCAGTATTGTTTTTTTTTCTTGCTCGATGTTTTTTTAACCTCGTTGGCCTCGTAAGCCTCGTCTCGTTAGTGGCCAGCTGTATTAGCCCAAAGAATGCCACATCGTAGTTTTTGTTCCAGTCGTTCGGTCTCGACTCAAGACGCCGAGGTTAGAGGGCTCAGCTCCTGCCGGCTCGTTCATGCCATCGCGGTGCTAGTCGCGGTTCATTACCGCGTTGCCGCCTTCTAAAGGCCCGTAAGCACTTGCGAAATTGAGGCCTCTAGTCTCCTTGAAGATGCAGTTGCCACTACTCAAACAAAAATTATTGATGCATTGTGTAGTGCACAGCGACTCATTTTTGCCAAATCAACTTTGGGAATGGTGTGCCTGAACCATTTCTAGTTTTCTTGCTTTCTGAACTACTATAAACTACATTCACCTTCTAGTGCTTAGAGTTCTATGAAATCGGATCAAGAGTGTGTACGCACATAAATTTGCTGTTTCTCCCATCAAACTCAATAAACGGAACACCTGTTAAACGGAACGAATTTTTCGGTCCCTTCAAGTTTCGTTTATCGAGAGTCTAATGTAGTTGATTTGCAGACAAACTGGTCGACGCCCGGAGTTTTGTTCAGAGCTATCCTATACTAGATCCTCTGTAAAAGTTTGAGCCATTTCACTTTGTGAAGGCGGATGGCAAACGAATATTTTTAGCGCACGATATAGAGACGGCAAAGAATTAACTGAAAGGTATAAGGAAATTTTATTTCTCTTCAGCCATGACGGCCACCTTCCGTAACATAGTCGTGGACTAATTTGGCTATACCGATCTCAATTAGTGGCTAAAAGGCGTTGTGCTGCTGAGCACGAGGACGCGGGTTGAATTACCGGCTGCGGCGGTCGCTTTTCTGATGAAGGCGAAAAGCAAAAATGCTGGTGTGTTCGAGATTTCGGCGCACGTTAAAGGAGCCATGAAGAGAAAATGCAAGTTGGTTTTATTCGAAAGATTTCGTGTTTTTTAGTGCCCCCAGCGCTTGTCCGGATACAAACGGTGCTTTATTCACTGAGAAATTAAACAATTTAGGTTAAAATTTTGATTTTCCCGCTCAATCGTGCGTTTTCGTGGTCCCAAAGGACATAACAGGAACCGACCGCTCTGCAGCCAAGAGTACCTTCATTCACGCATCCGCCTTACAGGGTAGAGACACGTACACGCTGGCGCCGCCATTTCCGGTTGCTCGCTCGCCGCCGAAGCAAGTCATTGTGTCAAAACCGCGCTAAAATTATCGCTGCAACGCGGTTTACTGAAGAAGTTTGAATCATATTGTCTGTTTCGCGTTGCTAGGTCTCGTGGGAAACGAAAAGAATAACGCGTTGAGCCCGTTGGCCCAATTGCGGCGGCACGGGACCGTTCAAAGGTTGTCTCCACCCTGTACAGCGGTGTTGGTTGGTTCCCGCGTTTCTTTACGTTCCGTAACCTAGATGGCGCCACCATACCGTGGCAAGCGTTTGGTTGGTTTTTGCCCGCATTTAAACCTGGCTTGTTTTTGTTCTGGGAGAAAATATTCGTTCCCTGAAACAGTGCTCGCTCGACAAATGGGGTCACGTAAGACACCGTTGCTTGCGTCAATCGGCCAGTGTCGTCTGAGACAACCCCAAGACCCGTAGTGCTGTGCAGCTAAACCAAGCACGCTGTGCGCAGTACGAACAGCAGAACGCGTCAGTACTTCTATGTTTACATGTGCTTTCGTAACTTCCACTTGTTTGTCCCATCATTCTTATTGCTTTGTAAAGAATGTGCCCTAAATTTAAGTGCAAATCGCTCGTTCGTCTAGTTTGTAAGCTCTACCTAATTTGCGTCTGCTTCTGCCAGCCTCCGCCAATCGCAGAGCTTAGCTCATGTGACATCATAGGTTCTGTTGCGGGAAATGAGCTGGTGGGTCGCATGACCATTCCCGTTTTTCCTAATTATGTAGCTTATTTCAGCGAAGTTTACGTTAAAAGTGGCGTCAGTATGATTCTAACGAGACAATCTTTTGAATGAACCAAACTTGTGTTTTCTCTTCATGGCTCCTTTAAAGATGCCCAGGTGGTCAAAATTAACCGGGAACCCTCCACTACGGCGCGCCTCATCGCCTGTGTTGCGTCGGCGCGTTAAACTCTACAATCAATCAATACGGATCTTAAGAATGGTGCCTATTGACAATTAATTTAAGGGATGAGATCTATAAGGTTGAGGTCGAAGTCATGTTTTTATCTTGACAATTGTGCCTGTTTTAAACTTATATACTCGGGATACGTAATGCCGCTGAGCATGCATTGAATTTGTTTATTTATGTTTTGTTTTTTACCGCCCGGTTGCACCGGACTGTGTTATCTGCGTCCAAGTGAAGCGCGTGTTCAATTCGTTCTTTCTTACGCCGCTCTGGTTATCTCATTTATTAGGTTTATTAGGAAGAATGTTCCGCCCCAACGCCACTAGCCTAGAATAGTCTTCTTTTGATCTACAGTGTTCTCGATGTAATTCGACGGTTCGAGAAACACCCACGCCGAAAGATAAGTGCCCGCAGAGCCGACGCCGCGGCATTCGATTCTCCAAAACTCGTCTGCGGACTTCACTTTGTTGACTGCTGCTTCACCGTCGGTGAATTTATGAGTTGTTAAGTTATCACAAGCTCGCTCCAATGAACGTGCTTTTCTTTCAAGAGAACTATGTCATTTTTGGCTTCGAGACATCTGGTAGAGGCGCGGGGTACACACCCTTTATGCTCCCTACGCCTTCTGAAAGCCGACTTGACTTTATTAAAACGGGCTCAAGAACTGAAACCCTTCCCGTTCCACCGAGGTATAACGGGTTCTGAAAAGCCGACCATCCAGTCAAAGCCGAGGGAGCCGCCGACTGCAAGGTTTACCGCATGAGGGTGGTTTCCTAGGAGAAAGAACCAAGAGAAAGACCGCTGCAATTGACAACATGGTGAAAGAAGGCACTCCTTCCCATCATTCTGCAATAGCCGGCGTTCCGCGGATCCCCCGGTGAAGACCCTGAGGACTGGTCGGAAAATTGGAGTGCGTCCGGATCTTAACTAGGTAGGGGGACGATAAAACTTCCCGCCATGTTTTCTTCTATTTAGAAGATACAGGTCGAACTTTGTTCAAGAACCATGAAAGATTCCTAACGGACTGGACTCTCTTTAAAATGAGTTTATTAAAACTTCGCCACCGTCGTGCGAACAGAACGAGCCGCATTTTTGCTGAAAACGCGCATGTAACACCCAAACGAGGGGGTCATGATCGTCGTTGAGAAGATGAAGATATTGTTTCGCCATATAGACCCGGAAATGCCTGAAGAAAAGAAACAAAAATTTTTAAGCAAGAGCTTTCTGCCCGCCTTGTGCGCATCCCCCCCCCCCCCGACCAAGACCGAATGCGCGTCTGAAGCCGCCACGATAGAGAAGACACTCGTAACTCGAACCGGGCAGTACAACCGCCCTATCAACGTCGTGTTCTCGGACACCATCGGTGGCGGAACTGTCAGTTCCGATATATAGCACGAGACCATCCGTGCAGTAGTCAAAGGGGAGCTGCGTAAACGTTTAGCAACGACGCCTCGACCTCAAGTCGCTTCCCTGACTGACATCATCCAAAAAGAGGTTCAACAGGCACTGCGGACTTCTACGCCATCCGAAGCATCCCTGGAGCCACAAGCTATGACGTACTCCGCAACGTTTCGTCGACTTCGCCCTGCTCCAACCCGTCGTCAAAAGGCCCCGCCATACCACCACGCACTGTCGCCCGCCCGACACCCCTAGTCCAAAACCAGACGCCGAGGAAGACGGTACTACGGCGAACCCCCAATAATCTTCCGCTGCGCTAACAGTGCGGAGAACTCAACCACATCTACCGAAGCTGCCCGTACAAAAGACTCGGACTGCGTGGTTTCGCCGTGGACGCACCTCGCCCTCTCCCTGGCTAACGACCACGCGAAACTGACGAGTATCTACAAACTAGCCGTGGCCCAGCCCGTATCAAACATTCTCCGTCGCCCTACCCATACCAATTGCCGAGCAATCGTAGCCATGCTGACTTCGCATGCAGAAGGTCCCCTAGCCCACGTCGGGGAAACTAAGACCAGCAACCTCTGGAGGTGAAGTTGCACAACGGCGGAAAAGCGAAAAACCCCCGACGACGCCACGATTCACCGAAGACCGTTATTCACGTCATGCCCTCAGCCCGACGACCCGATCTAACCCTGACGTGACTCCCTAACAGGACGAAAGCCACATGGTGCGACGCGTACCTGACATGGCCGAGCCTAATGCTGAGAAGACGACGACAACGACGACGCGTAGTGCCCGACTGTCAACACGAACGACCCGAGATACGACGCCCCCAAAACTCGAGGAAGGTGGCGTCCGACATCCAGATGTGCATCAATGGCTTTGATGTGTCGCCCTTATAGACACGTGTGCCGACCACTCAGTAATGAGCGGATCATTCGCGTCTAAGCTGAGGAAAGTTACGACCACATGGGGCGGTTCATACATACGCACAGCAGGAGGCCATCTCGTAAGGCCAAGTGTAACGTGCACATCGCGCGTCACCATAGACGGCACAACGTACCCTGCCGCCTTCGGCATTTTGCCAAACTGCTCCCGCGACATAATTCTCGGAATGGACCTTCTGGGCCCGTTCCCACGTCACGATCCGAGAACAATTGGATTGTCGTACCGCCGGACTACATGACGCGCTACGCACGGACCGCCGCCCTAACAAGGGGTACTGCACAAGAAGTCGCGAAGTTCATAAACCAGGTTGTCCTGCGACATGCAGTCCCTGAAGTCGTAATCACGGACAGCGGAACCGCCTTCACTGCGGAGCTGTGATGGGGGATTCTTAACGTGACCCTAGGTCCACACTTGGCATGAGAAGATGGATGCACAGACACATGGAAGATTTCAGCCAATATTTAATAGAATCAACTGGCTCGATCTCGCTTACTGCTCGCCGTGTCTGTGCTGCTTCGGCATGATGCGGTACGGGCTTGTAGGAACGGCCTGACGTTCGCAGCAATTAGGCTGCCGTGGGCTTGAGCGTGGAGTACGCCGCGGTCACGGCGCGGTGGCTGGGGCTCGAATGAAGGGCCCGCCGCGATGAGCCTGCTACAGCTCGGGCTCGAACGAAGTGCAGAAGTCTTCCGCAAAGAGGCTGCGTCGGTGCAGGCTCGAACGGTGGCTGGACGTCGGTTGGCTAAGTGTGGCGGCGGCTGGTCAGACGTCGCACCCAAGCGATGGCTAGACTCCGGAGCCCTAAACCCCCCTGTCTTATGCCAAGCGCTTCTTGCGACCAGTCTCGTCCGCTCCCCCGATCACTCCTCCCCTCCGATCGGCCTCCTCTTTTAATACCTTTCGTCGTTCTTCCACTCCTCCTCCCACGCCGTCAGTGACCGCTGTCCCCTCGCATCCGGCGGGGGCATAATGAGCGACTTAGGTTGTCACAAAAGGAGTTATTCTTATCGGGGGGCTCTATTGGCGTCTCCAAGAAGGTACGAAGGTGCCCTTTCCAAGGTGAATCATTGACGCTTGCCAACGCACCAACCTTTCCGCCGCTTCTCGAAATTCCCATTGCTGGCTCGGTGGCGCCGTCCCCGTGTGGCGCGCTCGACCGTTTTTCGGAAGGGTCCCACCGCCGTGTCCCGTCGCCGACACTCAGAAGCTCAATGCACTCACGCGGACACACATATACTGGCCAGGTACAAGATTAGAACCAGCGATAGTCTCTTTTAATGCCGGTTCCGGAGATTGGTGGTGCTGCGGGATGACACCAAACCAGTATGGCGCCATGCACAGTTTATTGAGGCCAACCACCTGTGAAGTCTTTTCGGCGAACACGAGCCGTCACAGAGCTTAGTAAGGAATATTACTCTACACCAATACGGATCACCGAAGAACGACGGCGCACCACCCCCAAATGAAAGGACGAACAGAATGTCTGAACAAGACGATCGCGGATATGCTGTTTATGTAAGTTGACGTTGAACATAACTTTGGACGAAGTTCTTCCGTATGTCACCTTTGCGTACAAAAGGGCTATCCAGGAAACTACACGGATGACATCGTTCGAGCTTGTCTACGGCAGACGGCTGACTACGATACTTGACGTCATGCTTCTGCACGTAGAAGACGACGACTTCACCGCCGGCGTCCAAGGATAGCGTGCGGAGGTGGCCTGCCGCTCGCTCGGGTTCGTACAACGGACCAGCAATTGGTGAATGTCGGACGCTACAACCTTCGACTCCGAAACACCGAGTGCCACTCAGGGATCTTGTGCGGGTTTGGACTCTCATCCGACGCCGCGGACTCAGTGAGAAGCTTCTGTGACGGTATTTCGGGCCCTACCGAATTCTACAACGTGTGGGCCAACTTACCTACGAGGGGATCCACGATGGCGATTCCGGAACTTCCCGACGACGCGCGCAGCCCGATGTCGTCTGAGTGGTTCGTCTTAAACCTTACTACGGAAGATGACGGACTTCTTATGTTTGTTTGTTTGTTCGGACTATCGTTTTATTTTAGCATTGGGTCGATGCGTCCTTATTGGGGAGAAGGGTAATGCCGCGAACCATGCATTGAATTTGTGGATTTATGCTTTGTTTTTACCCCTCGGCTGCGCCTGACTGCGTTATCTGTGTCCCAAGTGAAGCGCGTGTTCCATTCTTTCTTATTTATGCCGCACAGATTATCTCATTTGATAGGTAGAACGTTTCGCCCTAACTTCACTAGCGTAGAATAGTCTTCTTTGATCTACAGTGCCCTCAAGGTAATTCGATGGTTCAAAGAACACCCGTGCCGAAAGATAAATGCCCTCAGAGGAGACGTCACGGCATTCGATTCGCCGACATCCGCCCGGGCACGTCCCTTTGTTCAGTGCTGCTTCCCCGCCTGTGTATTTTTTGACTTGTTAGCGGAGCACAGGTTCGCGCCAATAAACTTGTTTTTCCTTCAATACAACTGCTTCATCTTTGGCTTCGTGATAATATCCAAGCGAGGAGACGTTTTAGGCCTGAAGTCCAAATTATGTTTTGAACAGCATCGTTCTTCGGTGCTGTTCAAATGTTCGGTGACGGGATGTTGCTTTTCCCATGCCTCAGGCTGCGGAACGCCTCGCGCTTCAAATAGAGCAAGAACCGCCGGAATTTTTCTTCGCACACGTGAAAAATAGATGAAATACCAACCATACAAGCACAGCTTAAAAAAGAACTTGTAAAATAAAGGGAGAAGGCTTACGGGTGACTTGGGCTACGGGTACAGGCTTTAGGAAGCGTAGAGTTTGGATAGTGTTTTCTTTACTAAAAAAATGGTTTGACTCAACCAATGACTCCCTCTCTGTGATAGTATCTCTCTTTTTTGGGCTCAAATACGAAGAATGTAAAGTGGCAACTTTGTATATTTTTTCGTCTTACCTATCTCCGAGAAGCCACTTATTGGGTAGCCCTGGTTGTTGTAATTACATCCACACTTATGCGGCTGTATTATATTTTCTCTCATTACATATCAGTTACATTTTACCCATCGGTTCAACCGGAGCACTTGTAACGCTTCGACCCTGAGCAATCATCCTTGTGGGACTGTGCTAAACTAATCATGGCGTAATCATGACCATGAATGTTTGCTCTTTTCGAGCCCACATAAATCCAATAAGTCAAGAGGGCGTCGATTAAGGAGCAGGGAACGTAGAACAAAAACGAGAGAGGAAAGAATAAACAGTAGGCTGCCAGCAGAGACTTGCAGAGGATGTTAGAGGCTCTAGAAAAACTTCTATCGGGAAGGCATCTCAGATGATGAGGCCATGAGCACTTCCGCCGGGAACAACAGGTCTAAGAGAGCGCGAGTTAGAAGACCGAACAGTCTGCTCATCGCTGTTAGGGCGCTGCGGTCTGGGCTGTATGTGGGACACTCCGACAGTGTGCGGGTTGTCTTACCAGCAGGGGTGCAGAAAACGGGTGACATATAGGGGAGTGCGGGGGCTTCGTTGTGCCACTTGGCCTATTGTCGCAAGAAATTCGTGGTATTACTACATCAAACGGAATGCTTTAGATTTAATAGTTCTTAGTGCAAAATTCGTACGCGAAACTACCTGCTGGTGTAATTCGAAGGCAGCCTTGCTGCCTTCGAATTCTCAACAAGTATTTCCTAGTCAAAAAACACGAAATTCTGAACTCCTAATACGCGCAGTTTCTTGTGTGGTTTCTTCGTATACCTAAGGAGCGCGGCCAGAAGTACCCCGTCGCGGTGATTGAGTGGCATAGGCTTTGTGTTCCTGAGCCCAAGGACGCAGGTTCTATCCAGGCCGCAACAGCCGTTTTCCTGGCGGATGAAAAACAGGAAAACGCCTGTGAGCCGAGATTCGAGCACATGTTAAAGATTATCATGTGGTAAAAACGAATCCGGAGCCTTCCTATGCGGGCCGTCTCATAGCCGCGTGTATTTTCAGCGCGTAGAAGCGTCACCCTTAACAGAAGCCAGAGTGAAAAATGAGGCTTAAATGAGGGAATCCAAAGCCATGTATTGCTTATGAGCTTCAACAAGGGACAGTTGTCGCCGCCACACTAGTAGGAAAGTAGTATAAGTGTTCTCGATAAATCGAACTGGGGTAGCCGCAGCTTTTCCGTGAAACCGGATTTCGCTATGAGAAGGTGATGAGAAGTGAGGCCGTTCTGTATCTTAAATTTGCACTACTTATCTCCATTTGGCCAATGAATTGGGAGGACTGTGAAAAGATGCACGAGGGTGTGAAGGTATTTGTGGTGTGAGATGGCTAAGGGGTTGTCCAATCTAGACAAACACAAAAAAGAATGAGGACGAAGAAGTCCGGACGACAATTGGTCGCCCAGCTGTTGATCAACTGTCGGGTGGGGGGGGGGGATTTTCCTTTGAGAGCTGAGAAGGGCCCTGTTGTTCCCTGCGAAGATGTGAAGGGAGGGAGCAGGCTGTATGTAATTAATACCTTTCTGGTTGAAAGAGTCATGTTAGTCTCTGGAGGAAGATATTGTTCTTGCGGTGTACCCATTTGTGAGCTATATCCTTCACTGTTTTCAGCATATCATCTCAACATGTCAACTTCTAATTCTGTCGTCAAGGAGCACTGCCGTAAAGTTTATGTAGACTCACAAAGGGGACGTCACGTGAACCGTTTTCTTGCGCAAGCGCTGTTCCAAGGCAAAAGAATAATATCCCACAATGCAAGGGGAAATCATAAGGCCGAGCTTGGCGTAATTGTTTGTATGTTCTAAATTCATTACAAAACCTGACGGCACAAGCACTTCTTATTTGAAATCGCCATTATCGAATCGAAAAATGCTGAGAGCCATGGTAGCCAGGTCGGCGCTGGGAGAAAGGTGCGCAGAAGCAGCCGCGGTAGTGTGATGGTCTCCGTGTCGCGTTTTGAAATAGAACTAGCTTAACCAGAGACACTCTCCGCTTTTCCAGGTGGCTTTGCGCACGCGCTCGCAGTCACTCCTGCGCTTTACATTTCGTTTGTGAGGTGGTCGTGTTGTGTTTTTGTGGGACACATTGCAGGGACAATCGTTACTTAGGATTAGCGACAGACACCGACGCCGACACTCTCTTTTCCACGCAATCCACTCAATGGGTCATTTAATGTCTTCGCTATATACCATTATACTGGCCAGTCAGGACAAGGGTTCGTATTCCTGACCTACCTGCCTATCCCTGGTTTGTCCCGGCTAAAAAGTTTTGGGATGGTTCCAAAACTGGTGTCCGAAAACAAAACTACGCTTTTAACTCAATGGATAAAAATAATAAAACATCACACTTTAAACAAACTTTGTAAGACATCGACAGAAACAGCTTAAGACCATTTTTATAGGTGCGGGTGAAATCCTCGATGTACCATCGTAGTCATCACGAAACGGATTAGGGGTACCTGAAGAACGACAGTTCCAAAAATGTTACATTGGCAATTTGGAATCCGTGAGCAATTGGAGGCTACATCAACGGCAAACACTCGCTTCGCGCTGAAGGATAACCGCACGCCATACACACGTGCTATTAGTTTTTCTTGTTTTGAATTATGTACCTCTTCCCACAATGTACATCGTATGCCTTCCGTGCCGTTTAATGGTGACGCCAATCGAATTCCAGAATGGCGTCTTCCCTGTAGGCCCTTGTTGTATGCTGCTCGTCCGTAGAGGCGGTGCTATGCTAGTCCCTGCTTGTTCTTTATTTCAGATAGGAAACTATTTTGAAAAACGTGCAGTGTGCGCTTAATTGTTCATACTGCATATTTAGCGGTCTACGATTCACTCGTTGGAGTTGTATGCCAGATATCGCCCCCTTATGAGGCCAAAAACGAGGCGTTGTGAGCAGTAGATCGTTCCAGAATTTTATGTTCGTTTAACTAAAGAAAAGAATAACTTGGCAGGGACGCGAATAGAACGCCCAGACATGCGGTGAAAGTCAGCTGACTTAACCACTTCTGTACTACACCGTAACTTTCAACTGACAATTGAACTCTCGTCCACAAGTGCTCTCTATGTATTTACAATGGAGCACTTGACAGACAATTAGTTCAACGGCCTTCAGAAGGCATTTTGAAACGGCTGTGTAGCACAGGTATAAGTCCCACACGTACCGGATTTGGGGTGCGCAACGCATGTTGTACGAGGTACATTCTTTGGATGTAAAAATGGCGTTTGTCGGTGGTACTTCACAGCTACACCGCGTGTGTGTCATGCTGGCTAAATGAATCTAAAATAATACAGATTCGTAGCTTCTCATAGCAAAGCTCGGAATGGTCTTCGAACTGACCACGTGTCCGCTTAATGTGACTGGTGAATGATGACCGCTGCGCGTAAGAATCTCACCGCCGATTCACCAATTTCCCTTCGGCTACGACGTCACCACACCCACCCGTAATTCCCACATATCTATTCAGGGGAATTGCCCATTCAGATGACGGATGTGGACATCGGCTCACGGGCGATTCTCCCCTTTTCATTGTGGCAATGCCTTAGCATTCAGCCACCTAAGGAGACTTAATCGCACCAATGTTTTACACAGATGAGTGGCCGATCTCATTTGCTCATAACTAACATCCCCACATTCCCCTAAACACAGCCAGCCTTACTGTTTTCAGTAGAAGTTGCTAGTCTAATGAAACTGAAACTTCTTATCTCCTGATAGTCATGCTTGGCGGTCATTGATATGTGTGTGCCCTGCGCTGCATTTCGTCTCAATTCCAGGGACAATAATGGCGACGGCGATCCATTCAGGTGAGACATTTTTACTGTATAGTTTCAACTGTCTACACTTGCAGTAAATGTATAGAACTCGAAAGACTTTGCACATTACAAACAATCAATAAAGAAGAACAGGTGACAGAGGAAGACAGGTAAGGAGACTGTCGACTCCCATGCCGCTGAGCCAGCAGCAATCTGACTGGCCCCTCAGTGGCGATGGCACCGCTGCTAAGGCTGCACCGCAGATCCACAAAATCCAGGTAGATATAGGGTCGAAGTGCGTTCATTGGAAAACAGCGAGCGCGCTGGATGACAGGGTACTACGCGCGGTTTCATCAGGGAGAGACCAAAGCCCAAAGATTCCCGATTTCCTGGTGGGAGACTGCTGTAGTTCACTCCCAGGGCTTCGGGGTGGCGTCGTGCACCTCTATTTAAGACCGATTGGTCCCACTGAAGGTTTGCAACGGTCGTTCGTTATCCGCCTTGGTTACCACTGCCAGTACGCGGCGCCTTGCTTTCAGCGGCCCAAACCGCTAGCTGAAAAAAGCGGGATGGGGATGTCACATTCACGGAACAGGGTACTTTCCCTGCCGCAGTACTCTTGTTGTGCTCTTTATTTCTTCACTGTTGCGAAGTGCTCATTTAGAGTTCTCGTGCGACTTTCGCTGTCAAAAGAGTAAGCAAAATCCGTGCGCGGTGAGTGTTCTTTCAATTGAACAAGGGTCAGTGCTCTGCACTATTTCGTTCCGGTTCTCAATTACAGTGACGTACATGTCCTTCACCTTGTATACTATGCCCAAACCTCGACGATGGCTCTTTCGTTTACTCACCACAGCTATAACAAATTCAAGTTAAAGACAACAACACCAATAACAACGGAGGAACTTCTGAAAGAAAAGAAGGCTGAAGTAACAAATTGCTCCTAAAAATAAGCAGAAATGAACGCAAAAATCAAGATCCGCACCTCCACACGGAACGAGACAAGTTTGGTCTTTAAAATCGAGTTTATTCATTAAAAAGTAATTTCTCGGATACATAATTCTTCAAATGCTCTATCAAGTACTTAAAAATTATAAACCCGTCAAGCCAAAATTTATGGGAGGGCACTTTTCGGCGCACCCTTGCTTTTGCAACAACTCTTCGTATTCACGTGCTATGACCTATACCACGGCACACTTCACATGCTCCATGTCGCCTGCTGAAAACGTAACTAAGAAGGTTCTTATTTCCATCGGTGTCAGGTATACGTAGTATTCTGGACCAAAAACAGTTGTGTCCACCTTGTCCTTTCCTGTAATAAAAAACACACACGTAAACCATGTAGCCATGCAATACTGGGTTGGCGAGAGACAGTGTAGATACCCTCACGCACATATATATGAGTTCTAACAAAGTCCGAGAAAAGAATTTAGCTTTGCAGTTCTGCATCCTCTTCTGCATCGGCATCTGCAGTTCCCTTCGCTACACTGCAGAACATCGTTGTAGTCAACAGCCAAAGGCTCAGCCAGCGAGCAGCTCTTTAGGGTTACAATTGCAAGTGTTTAAACTTTCCAGATGCGCGAAATCTTTTAAGCAAACTATGAAACGCGACAGGTATGCACATTTCGGGTGCGGGCCTTCACCGTTGATGAGTTGAGCAGTCTGTGGCCCAATTGTCCACACACAGTAGCAGTGAGGGAAGGGCAAAGTCGATGTTCCATATCACCTGCAGGCTTCCGAGAATAGGTCATTTCGTCTGCTCAGCCTTGCAATTTGCTTGCGCTAGCAGCAGTATAGATTCACGTTTAGTTCCCTATATCCATAGAGCTGTGGGGATTCAGGGATTCTGTTCTCGTCTCGCAGTCGGGGCAACACTGGTTCGAGATCAACCGAGCGCAACATTTACACATTTTTGTGCAATTCCTTTGGGTGCTTGGCACGTAGAAGCATCCCTGAGGAATAAGGAGTCATTCAGAACATTCATTGTCCTCGTTTTTGTCATTTGTGCAGTACTTATACACCCATCGTTGACACCATCGGAAATACGAGGCCATGGTGACATCATCACGATTGTTCATTGTGCTTTCATAATCGATCCCAGCAATCCTATAACGTGGAGAGCCCATAAAAACAAAAGAAAGAAAGCACGTTTTCGCATGTATAAGTTTGTCACCGTTGGATTTCTGTTTCCCCACAAACAAGGCTAGTTATCAGCCTTTATCATTCATACCGTGGCTGTCCATGGACGTGTTACCTACCTGCTGGTGAGATGTCGCACTCAGCCTGAAATTCAAGGCGGCGAGTCCCATCCTTTGTCTTAGTGACAGCCAGGTTCATTTCTGAAACACCTGTTATGGTCCGAAGGAAGGATGCCTGCGATTTGTAGAAACAGGGCAAAGCAAGGTGAAAAGGAGTGCGCGCTGGGCGGAGGTCGGCGAATGTCATAATATCTAAAACGTGTGTGATTTTCTAGAACGGCATTGTTAATAATCGTCGCTTTTTATTTACTTCCGCAGTGTGGAGGAACTTAAGAAGTACTTTGTATCATTAAATTCTCCTATAAAGTTAAAGAATTTTCACATCATCAAGGAAAAAGACAGATTGATGGAATATTACTAGGCACCAATCCACCGCACAGTTCATTTTGTTAGAGAATTACAAAAAATGCCTAGTATCCATGTAATGCGCTATTAAAGCCGTGACACAAAGCCGTAATGAGTTTTAAGCATCTTCTAAATATTTGCATCTTTGCTAGTCGTGCTCTCTTACAAATAGCTTGTGTCTTCCTGCATTAACAACCTGGCGCTATTCTGACTGGCCAAACAACTATCAAAACCGATTCGTTGAAAAGGGTTCACTTTATACCAATACGAGGACGCATACAAAGCACGATTTGTGTGTATTTCCCAGTAAATACTCACCTACGGAATCGGCGTGAGATATTGTTTGACAAGTACCAACTTTCATACATTTATGTCAGTCCCCGATGACCAGGAAATTCAAGCACTGATGCAACTACTTTCAGTACCAAAGCTTAAGCCCACATATTTGGATACCTCTATATCGAAATTATGTTCACTGCCACTTTTGTTGTCGTTCTCGTCCGAGATGGCATGAGTCTACTATTTCCCATAGCTCGTATAATTTGGAACTACTGAAATACCATACTATTGGGAGTGTTAAACGGAACACCAACTGCAGTGGGGTGCGTGAAACAGCTCACCTGCAAGCTAAAGTTGGCCGGCTTAGACAGGTCTCCCGCGTTGTCTTTTGTCTCATAAAAGTGCTCGACGCGAAGCAGAACTTGGTCCTTACTCCAGTGCTCCAGAGTCAGCAAGTGCACGTTGGGGGGAAGTGGCTTGACAAGTGCTGAACACTGCAGGAGGAAGACGTGTGACACGGACGCACACTGTGACGTAGATGGCGATGACAGACACGCGACATATCAAGCTCGAGGCTACTTAAAGAAGTTTAACGAATGTCTCTCTATTTTAGCTGGTTGAGAAGTTGGGTCAGTTTTTTTTTTTCCACCAGTGATGTTTAGAATTCTCTCTACATGTTTTTGGTGGGTTTGCTATGGCACTATGAATATTAAAACCGCTACGCTCATGGAGACCAGTTCGATTCGTAGCGAAGTAATGAAATATTTGATTCAAAATGATATCTGCGCTATTACGTTCAGCAATGTTAAACGTCTTACTTGTGTTGTATAACACCACAGCTTAGACGCTTTTTTTCTGCTCAAGTAATATGTTGGGCCTCATTATTCTCCCATTCCTTCTCTCCAGTTTGGTGTATAGCCATTCACCTGTGTTGTGATGAAGCACACCCCTGGCATGCTTTGGAATCTAGATTGTAGCTCAAAATGTTTCTGACACCAAGTGAATACAGGGCCCACATAGCTTCTTGGAGAGTGGTGCAGTAAAAACAGTGAAAGCGTACACTTCTTTACCAGTATGCATTAGACGCTGCTGTACGAGCTAAGCCATTCGCACTACACGGGCGCACGCAAAGATTGGGTCGACGTCTAAACTGCCGGGAGGGAAGAAATTCTCCACATAGCCCTGCTACTTCACCTGAAAACCGTTCTAATATTATGCTGGTCGGCTGCTGTAACACTAGAGGGTCGTCACTCCTTGGTCACATCCTGTGATGTGCAATGAAGCTGTTCGCCGCTGATTCTACAGTCCGTTTTTTGCAAAACTGCAGCCGGATTGACATGTAACAGACGTGTGGTCAAGACCAACGGCAACCGCTAACAAGTAGCACGTTGACACCCCCCTGAGAAATAGCCTTGTGGGGATGCTTACACTGGTGTTGCACTGTTCCATATACGAGGCCGGGTCGAGGGGTGCGAAGAAGAGCGCAGGAGCGGCGTACAGCGCTTGCGCCAGTGGCCGGTGCAGTAATGATGCTTGGGCCAAGGGACTCACGGTCACGCGGTGCGTACCACGTACGACCAGGCCCTTGCCGCCGTAGTAGGACTCGTTGAGCGCCTCACCCACACCGAATGCGTCGTCATAAAGGAGGCGCCGGTGGACCTGCGCAAGCACGCCGGTATAAGCCCTCACAGAAAAAAAAATGTCGAAATAGCATGCATAGACTCACAAACATCCTTTGACCAGACGAGAGTACCTTATGGCTTTCGAGATATAACTTTAATCAGTACCCCTACGCGCTTACTGATTTAAACAGCCAGGTGCGACCAGATGCTTATAAATGTATAATAATAATAATAATAATAATAATAATAATAATAATAATAATAATAATAATAATAATAATAATAATAATAATAATAATAATAATAATAATAATAATCAATCAATCAATCAATCAATCAACCTTTATTTTCGGTGCCCAGGAACAACCCTAGGGTCTTGGTACTGGTACACCATATACAAATCGTACATAAAAACAAACTAAAATCAAGACAACACAACACACACAACTGTATGCATGAAAGAAACAATAAAGTAAAGATAGTTACAGTAATCTCAGAAAGCAAAACAGCAAAAAAAAAAAAGAAAAGAAAAGAAAAGAAACAGGAGACCTAGCGTTGCAAGCCATAATAATAATAATAGTAATAATAATAATAATAAACATTGTTTATTATCAAGGAGTGCATACAGAAGCGAAATGGGGCCGCCAAAGCCTACAGGTGGGCTTGTGCGGCGTCGCCCGGCAGCAACGGCCTTCACTTCTGTAAAAAACACTCATTGACAGTGGTAACTGAATATGAAGGTAAAAGAAAGACAAGCAAAAAAAAGAGAAGCAGAGAAGAAGAAAAAAGAGAAAAAGCGGGAAGACGAAAAATTAAATTGAGGAAAGAAAAAAGGAAAGCAAACAACAACCGACAAACGGAAGAGACGAAGACCAACAAACAAAGATGCAATAAATCAACGTGGGTTTAAGCTACATGGGCGGCATTTTCCTCATCACAAGAAAATAATTAGACAACAAAGAAATAGCTACCAATCACCGCATACACATACATATTTCAGCATATTTCTTATGCCAGCATAGCAGCACGCAAGTGTTTCCCCGTTGTTGAAGAGAACAATTCGTCGGGCAATTCGTTGAAGATAGCAGGAACATAATATGGCCGCGCAACCATTCCCTAACGGGTACGTACCCTTGGCGTCATATATCGAGGTATGTGCGCAAGAGGTATAGGTCTAACATTGGGAGTTCAGTAATCCGTACACCAGAAATATTTTAGCACGACGATTTGCCTACACAATGTATCGAATGACGGGAAACCACTTGCCTTAAATACACGGTCCGAATCCGGCCCGTGTGAGTTATAAAGAAAAATCTTGGCTATGTTTTTTTAAAATAAGATTAACTCTCTTTTTCCAGGTAGCGGAGAAGTTACAAAAACAGAACATGCCATAACAAAGAACACTATAACCCAAAGTTTGAGCAAGTATTTTTCGAACAGAGAAAGGCAGTAACACTTTGCAGTTGTACAGCATACAGGCAGTAGTTCTAAGCTTTTTACATATGTGAGCCATGAGTGTGTTACACGAAAGATTCCCATCAAAATTTACACCTCGGTATTTAACAGACTCGACACAGAAAATACGGGCACAGGAACAAGATGCACAATTTGATGAGTGTACTGTAATGAAGCAGTCGTTCGGGACTGTTTTCTGTCGATTTCGGAAACAAACTAGCCTACGTTTTACAAGGTTGATTGTTATTAAATTTGCTTCGAACCAATCCGCTACCCTTCTGGCATCGTCTTGAAGATTTGAGAGAGCGAGGGAGTAACCAGAGTTGCCAGACACCAGCAGGGTGTCATCAGCGTATTGATAAATTTTCGAAGCTTTAACAATAGCTAAGTCATGAACTTAAAAATTAAAAAGAAGGGACAACATAGACCTTTGCGGGACACCTCTCTTAAGTCTGATACTATCACTCAGCACCGATTCAAGTGATACCACTTGAGAACGATCCCGGAGGTAATTTTGAAGCAGAGATAGAAATGGTCCGCGGAAGCCATAACGGTATAATTTAGTACAGATTATGTCATGGTTCACAGTATCAAACGCTTTCTTAACATCAAGAAATACCCCAAACGAAACCTCATTGTGATCTATGCTGTTATGAAGGGTATCAGACAACTTTTCAAGTAACACCTGCGTGTCCGCGCCAGAGATGAACCTGTATTGATGTTCACTCAGTAACTCATGTTTTGTTACAAAGGAAGTCATGACACCCAATATGTTCTTTTCAAGAACTTGAGAAAAAGAAGATACAAGTGAAATAGGGCAGTAGTTTAAAGGGTCTTTTTTTGCCGCTTTTACAGAAGGTAACTACGCGTGCGCAATTTAGACTGTCTGGCCAAGAGCAATGTTCAATTATGTTGTTCAGTATAAACAAAATAACACCTTTTAAATGCCCAATATTTCTGCAGAGATCACCTATGTGGATATTATCAAGCCCTAATGATTTCTTCCTGCTTAATCTACTGACTATGCAAAGGAGATCAGGGTCTGTCAAAAACCGGATAAATGCGCACGATGACAGAAGATTTGGTAGTATATTGTTACTTGCACACTGAACTGGATCGTTTTGTTCCAATGAAAACGGTTCATGGAATTTGTTGGCCAGGTCGGAAGTCGCGGAACCAAAGTTGCGTTCTATTGTGCTTTTTGTAGACAGGCGTTCGTTACCTCGTAATTGATTTACTAAGTACCAAGTTTTAGTCATATTGCGACTAGACGCTTTGAACTGTTCGCTACAGAATTGCCTCTGTGACAAAGGAATCTACGCGGTCATTTTATTTCGCATTGTACGGAACTCGTTGCGCAGCGCTGTGCTGTCAGGGGCTCGGCGACATCTTGCCCCAAGCATATTTTTTTCTTTAATCAGTGGCAAAACACCAGGGGTAATCCATTGATGCTCAGCCCTCCGTTTTTTGTTGCTACCGTTTTTTTACACGCTTCCTTCATCTGGCCTAACGTGCGAACGAAATTGTCATATGCAGTGGCATTGATATTATCTAGGATGAAAGAATTTCAGTCAAAGCTAGCAATTTGTTTGTCAAACATTTTTTTATCTAGGATGGTGACAATATGAGTATGGTCCGATTGTAAAGAGTTGGATTTGGTTAACTGACCCACAACGAAGTAGCTCTCAGGTAGCTCTCAAGCCTACTTAAAATATTCCAAAATTTACTGACAAATGGCGTATATTTTTGCAGTATTAGTGAGTCACGTTGATGAAAGAAAAATGTTGCACAGATCATCTCCGATTGTGTGACTTATGATTTGGGCGAGAAAGCGGCCATTCGATGCTTGTACTCAGTTGCAGCACTTTTCAAGATAGAGTGACATGCTTTCGAATAACCTTTCTACATGCGCCGGTTGCAGAGCACAGCGACCTCGAACCTCGCACGCTGGTGACTGTTGCGCCGCTCGTAGAGGCCGCGCCGGGACTATGAAGCTCGGCTGGAGCAGTGCGGCGAAATACTAAAAGCATCTGTCTAGCGAGCCTCTTGGCTACATCTCTGCTGGGCTATAATCACGTGCCCCTTTCATTCCCCCCAACCCTGCTTCTTCTTTTATTTGTGGTTTTATTGTCTTAACACAGTTATAGTACCTTGAAGGCCCTGTTGGCCGTGGCATCACCGTAAAGAAGTGGTTAGGCACCACTATTGTCGCTGTGCATTCGCAGGTTCCCTTCCCGTCCATGCGACAGTTTTGTTACTTAAACAACTTGACGTCTGCGCTGGAGTCGTTTTGGTGGGAGAGGCGTATCGGTGGGATGGCGTCAGTTTTGGGCACGGACGCCGAGCTGGGCTATTGAACACGGCTGGCGAGTGCAAGGGATTCCAAGCATTAAATGCTTTTGATCACGAGTTGGCGTTAAATATAGATTATGCCTATTGGCGCTAAGCTTGCTAAAATACTTAAAGTCGGTTCTGAAAACATCTAATAAGGCAGCCCTGGAAATTAAATGCTGCCCTGTAAGACCGTAAGAGTGCGCGATTTTACTTAAAGAAATGTTGACCGAATTATGAAGGCAGAGAGTCCATGCAATCGGTGGGTCGTCCGGACATTTGCTCACCCATGGCCCTAGGCTATAACTTGTTGGGAGTTGAACTCATAATTCGTGTACAATTCGTGGACTTCTTCTTTCGCACATCGTTTGTGCAAATTACCTAATCGGATTTCAGCTGGCCAACCGTTTTTATCAATGTTCTTGTTCTGTTAGTGACGCAATTGAGGTATCTTTCTGCGACCGCGTTTTTCCCTGCCTGAAGTATTCTAGAACGGCACGTGTTAGTACGACTTCGCAATACAGTCGTTTCGAAAAAAAGCCGCAACTCAAAATTGTTATCATTAGGACAACCAAATATTAAAACTTTCTGAGCTAAGTTTGAATGTGCCCCACGGTTCCCTCAGTTGAACATAAACGACACGAACCAATGCTGTAAACGATGAGTCAATTATTATTATATGTCTAGCAAATTCCTACCCACGTAACCGAAGGAAACTGCCTACGTTTCACTTACCATTAGCTCCACAGACCCGTTCCGAATACTGCTTCCGCCTTGAGAGCGGTCGGTTAGCACGGTGAGTTGGGCGTCTCGGGCAGTATCCTTAAACCGAAACAAAACAAAGAAGTCATAAAAAGTCACAAAAAAGCCTGCAGAAATTCCGAGAATTGTCTATAATGCGTAGCATTTTTATGCCGCTTGTCTAGAGTGTGAGTTCTTTGCAGCCAATTTTTTTGGCTTTTAAAAATCCTCTCCGACCAATTGTTATCATTTACGCTATTATAACGATCAAAGTTGGAACTTCCGCGAAATCTGCATTTTTGTGCAAACGCGGGGCGTTACACGGTTCGGTATTTTTGGTATCTTTCCGTTCCTTATTTTTTGTTGTCATAATTCTGTTCGACCAAATATCTCCATTTACGCTATTATAACAAAACAAAACTTGTTACCTCCCGCGAAATCTCGAATTTTCTGGAAATTTAGGCCGTTACACTGTTCGCCATTTTCGCGATTTTTTTTCTATTTTCTTATTTTTGGATTTTTCAAAATTCTGTCGCACCAATTATCGCCAATTACGCTATTATAAGGATGAAAGGTAGAAATTCCGGAAAATATGAATTTTGTGGAAATTCAAGGAGTTACACTGTCCTGGCTGTTGCTGTACTCGGCCACGAATGCTACGCATCAAAACACAAAAGACTCAGACATGACATATAGTGCTTGCGTTGAAATATGCTACGTACGGAGTTCGCTGCTTTTCATCATACACTAAACAACCAATATAGTAGGGTACTCGAGGCCTAATAAATGCTGGAAGAATGTCAGACTTTATTACAGCAATCCTGCTTTCGGCACTCTTCTTTTTGCCGCTTCTGCACGAATGCTCCGTTGGAATACCTTCGCAATCCCATCACCCCGTTGGTGGCACTGTGATAGAGATTCGGGAACGCTCCAGTCGAATTTATTAATATTCATTTATAGTTGTCAACCTATATTTTAAGATCCCTTTCCGTAAAAATTTACACCACTAACCCCATTTAAGGGAGATCTTGCGCGGCTGATACAATGACCTAAATCATGCACCACAGCACTGATACATAGGCTAGTCGGAGGATTACTCTACTAACAACATGATTGCGTAGATTTTGGCAGGACAACTGTGGGTGGTGACCGTAGCAGTGTGGCTGAGACATATGTGGTGCATATGTCTCGAATGATCATGTCGCGATATGTTCATGCCTCATATGTCACGATTGCAAGGTAGGACAACAGAGTTTATGCCACTAAACACTACACAGACTGATTATATCATTTATATTCTTCTAGTTTCTGAAAAACACCCACCCCCATAACACTTAGGGGCGTACCGGACGTAGCTTTAAGTGCTCTTGGGCGGACCGATTGGCGGCGCGGCTTGCAAGCCAAATTCTAGAGGCCTTTGCTTCGGTGATACGTGCACATACATACTCTATCTTGTTGTTGTGGTTGGATGCACGGTGACTTTTAGACATGCGATGCTATTTTGGGCTGCATGACGATTAAAAAACAAACTTGTTTTGTTCGCAAGTTCTTCCTTTTTGACGAAAACATCAGTACGGAACAGCGTGTCTGTCTGCCTGTCTCTCAGTCATTGGGAATTAACCGACCGGCCAAAAGTTGAAGGAATGCTAGAACAAGACATATACTGTATATATACAGAACCTCTGCAAAGAACTATTATTGGTGTTGGTTTTATTGCTGCCAGACTCACCATTATAAAGATTTTGCTGTTAACGGGATAGTAGTTTCCAGCAACCGGTTCTTGAACGTCAAGCTGCCATGTCGGCCTGAAGTTTCGCCTGCAAGAGAAGCAGAATATCAAAGAATTCTCAGGGGACGTTTCGTCTTGTGTTGTGCGCGCAAGGTATATTGACAGGGAGTGTTCCTCTTAGACTAAATACATATCGTTTTAAGTTATCACGTGGAGAGGACTAAAACAGCAATAGACGTCGACATCGTAACCACGACGTAGAAAACGTTCATTGTAAAGCTCGTTTAAGATGTGTGTGTTGTGCGGTGCTGCAAACAAACATTTGACACGGTTTCTAACATCTAAAAGTGTAGGAGGAGGCATTGACCTCTCAACGTATCCGGCAGCTCCAGGCATACCACATATATAACCGTCTGCACCGTAGCTGCTGCAGCGGCTTAATACGGAAGCGACGCTATCAGATTCGTTTGATGACTGTAATTTAAATTGCCATTATATTTCAGAGTTTTTGGCGGGTGTTTTGTGTTGATCAACCACAGTAAACATCACCTTAAGCAGTTCCAATGTATAAACAACCCCGCTTTTCAACAAAAGAACCCAATACAATTTATTACGCTAGATTAGAGTACAGTGCCACAGCCTACACTGCAGTGAAATAGTGCCCAATATCGTACAATGAACATTGTAAACTTTTTATAAGCGCCCAGTACATGTGCGGCTTCCATCCTCTCCCTCATGTACTGCTTAAAAGACACCGCAGTTTTAAAAACATAGTGGCGACCACCGAGTGCGAGGTCCTAGTAGTTTTCTTGCTACGATTGGCCGAAAAACTGTACCATACGGGAAGAGTGAGGGGAATAAAGGGCCACAAGCGCAAATACCACCACAGGTAAGCATGGACACCTCACGGAATAATCGAAGCAGCGATAGCCATATACCGTAATTACCCGATTCTAACGCGCACTTTTTTTCCGGAAAAATAGGTCGAAAAATCGCATGCGCGTTAGAATCGGATACGAAACCGAAACTGCCGAAACAGCGAAAATTTTGTTCCACCCATCGCCATTTCAAGATGGCGCCAAAGCTTTTAGCAACAATTTTTAGGACGCAGGAAGCACAGGTGCCTAGGCTTTTCTATCGGCGTTCACACAAATCGTCAAATCGTTCCACTTGCGCGCTTGATAACAGCAATGGCAGCAGCGGCTCTCACGCGTACAAAACGAGCGGTCGGCTGAAGCGTGCGCCTCTGGAGGAGCTCGTGGGATGTGCGTGCGCGGCGTGGGCCACGATCCCATCGACCATGGTTGAACGTCCGTTCAGAAGTATGGCATCGCGAACGCGCTTGACGGCACCAAGGACGAGATGTTGTGGTCCGCGGGGAGTGACGAGGAATGAGATGAGTAAGATTACTTCGAGTAATAAATCGCCGGTTTCTCTCGCACACGTTTTTCTGGCTCACAAAGTTCCGCGCGCATTTCAATCGGAGGTGCAAGTTTTTTCGTTTTTTTTTGCCAGGAAAATCGGGTGCGCGTTAGAATCGGGGGCGCGTTAAAATAGGGTAATTACGGTACGTGCATATGTTTGCTTTATTTTCGCGGTCTAGTTGGCGACAATCAAACTTTTTTATCAGGCCCACAGATCATTTGAAAAGCGCTGAAAAGTTACACTTTTGAAGAAAAGTAAACGGAGCACTGGATCAGTAGCTGAGGGGCATCCCTGTGCCGCCTCGGAATGGCAATGTAAAAGAACAGCCACGCTCTAAGTGTGCATTCGCTGTTCCAGCAACCATGCTATTCGCTATGTTCAATCGCCACTTTTTGAAGCGTGTCCGCATGGTCTTAACAGATGGCGCCGAGGCTGCGCAATTGCGCTGGTTACCTTCCCGGACGTACCTTTTTATAAGCTTACTCATACCGCCGCTATTGAGTTTAAAGAACCTACGCGCCATTGAATACGTGCTATTTTCGCACCATAGAGTGGCACCATACTGCTCACAGGCGGCATAGTATTGTCTTGCCATGTTAGCGTGCCGTAGACGTCTTAAAATGAAAACCAATTTGGCCTGAAGAGTATAGCAAGCACATTCGGAACTTAGACGGCGACCAGAGACGTAACGCCGTTGACATGAAGCTGTATTGCCGCTGGGAAAGCAGCGTTGGTTTTGCATTGTTGACAGGATTGTGAACCATTCGTTATACGTTCCATATAGGTATTTGGTGGACTTCACTTTCTGAAATTTTTTTTTTCTTTTTGGGTCCTCCTTGGGCCGAAAGTCGCCTTTCTACCTTTCTCTAGTCTAAGTATTGTGTGACATTTGGGCGCTATTTTTAGCAATACGTTCATATTTCCAAAAATTAGGAAGTGGCCCACACGACACCGCATGTCCCGACCTCCCGAGAGTCATCACTTGGTAACGAAATTCATGCGGCATAGCACTAGCGCCCCCCCGCCCCCCCCACGTGCTTAAAGGCGCCCATCCCAAACTATTACACTCCTCTTCCCCCCACCCACTCGCCTCTCTCAGGCACGTTACCCCAAAACAAGGCATAGAAAGAGAACGTTTGCGGCCGTCACGAAGACAAGTCGCTTGTCAAAACCACTGACGTGGACTTAAGCAGTGCCTGTTCAGAACTTTTTACCCCTCTTGTATTATATCAGCCCCATGGTTCTTTGTACCTTGATTTAGAATTCAACGGTGTTGTATGAAGTCTATTGAGAATACCAAAATTTTCATAAATCAGCAAATTTCATAAGATCAGCAAGTTCGTAAAAATCGAGAGCATCAAGTGAAAACTACTACTTTATTCCCGGCTAAAAGTTGTTATTATGACTTCCTTTGTGGTATTTACAGAACTCCATCGCACACTTCCACTCTATTCTCATTCTTTCTAATGAGAAATTAAGCCTGAACGTTTTGCAGAAGCAGTCCAGAGAAGAAAAATTGAAATATTGTGGGCCCAATCTCCCTAGCGGAAAAGTGTATAATTCTTCAATGATAAAAATACAAGTCTCAATCACATCAGTGCAATGACTGCCTGTGCACAGTGCCCACTTGTTCCATAGGCACCCGGAATCTTTTACCGCGCTTTTATAAATATGGTTGGACCTCTACAATATAGAATTTTTTGTGTAATCTGGATTTTTCTTTTTATCTGCCTGCCTTAATACGCCTCTATTTCTTTTCGGAAGACCATTTTTTTCTGCCTTTCAGGTGCGGTCGCCATTCTAATTGAATATGTCTTCGTTTCCCACTGTTTAACTTTCCTTGCAGTCATTTTCGTCTCGGATGCATTCTCAAACACGATTTTCAACTGTTGTGAGATTTGCAGAAGTTGCGGGCCCTCGCATCAAGGTATAGCGATTTGAACAAAAATTGCACTATATAGGGGAAACCATCGTCTCCAAGTATCAAGTTCATAGCTTAATAAGTTTCAATTACATTCAATGGCTACTTTTTTCTGGTATTCCGCCTTGTATGCATAATGAGAGTATCTTCAATAACCTGCCAACTTTGTCAAATAAGAGCGCTTATTCTACGGTACGAAAGGCCTACAACATCATACAAATGCATGAGAAGTAAGGCCCCCAAAGGAAGTTCTCACCTGCGCTGTAGAATCTCCCTGCCATTAGAGTCTGTGTAAAACAGTTCATCCGTTTGAAGCTCGGTGTCAAACCTGGTTACAATTTCTTTTCCAACTTCATCGCTGTAAAAAGAAGGGAATGGACAGGGAACAAGATGCTGATCACCGCGCAGCAGCCATTGTCACATGGCAGCGATCAAGTTGGTCTAAACAAAATATTCTGCATACAATAAAGCTATCTAAAAAACATTTTCGCAGAAAGTTAGGAATATAACTACGAACTATCATGTCCCTCAAGCATTTCGTTGGAACTGCCTCCTTTGGTTTCTATTTTATTTCAGCGTTTTCATTTCTCTTCAAGGTGGCCCACCACGCTGCTCCCTTCATAGGTTAGCATCCTTCACTTACAGCGGAAGCACTGTGACAAATGTGGGCCTACCATTGCAGAAGATTGCTTTGTCTTTTCGTGACAAAGTAACCGCGTGATAAATGTTTCCTCCTATCAGCATCCCAGTAGGACGAAGCTGGTTTAAAGGTTTCCACAAGTTTTCGGCCTGTGTTCTCTAAAGTGCGCTACCATTGAGATGGCACCGGGAGTGAATACGAAAACCCTCACACGTTTTCAGAAACGAAGAGCATTTGAGAAGGCCGCAGTTCTGATATTGTCGTTTGACAATTCTGAACCAAACTGCTGATATTGTAGACAGCTGAGTCAGTAAGCGGAATTTGTACTTTTAGTTGTTGTAAGGCATAAAATTCTCACCCCCGTTATTATAAACATCCCGCACCCTCATTTACGGAGGTGACGCACCCCTGCGGAGGCTTAACGTTAGTGGTTTTATGCCCGGTGTGAAACATTCCCATATACAACAAAAACAGCGCAACATATAACATCAAATTCTATACGGTCCAACGGCTTGACTAGTCAACCCCAGGGCACGCACGCGGAGACGCTGTGCATTCATAACATGTTGGGATGAAAGCACAGTCAAGAAATTTTGGCGTGCCCTCTTTCGCGTACGTTGCGCGGTGATAACACCTATACCTTGGCGGCCACATGTCGTGGCCTGCAATGAACGCATCCACACAAGAATGCAATGTTAGTCGTTCCTGGATCTTCGCTACCAAAATGTGGGCTCAGCGAAACAGCTGTTCTAATTGCGGACCAAACAGCCTTTTCTGCACGTGTTTTTCTGTGAGGAAGTTTTGTTGCTGACGGTTCACGGCATGTGGGTAGCCTTCCCTCGTAGTAGGCTTAAACGGCAGCTCCATGCCAAATCGTCAATGCCCGTAGTTCGTGCCATTTCTGTCCGGCATGCACTCGTCGTTCGGCTGGGGCGTTAAACCTGACAATGTCGTTGTTGCGTTTGTTTATAAATTTATGGGTAACTAGCCAGTGGCACTTGGTTTAGTCGAATCAGAACGGAACTGGAAGAAAATGACGCCACCATAAACCGGGCACCAAGTTTCTGTTTAGTTCGGCACCTTTGCCTAAATCTCTGGTTTGTGACTCTTCATAAATCATGCCGGCCTAACGATGTTTTTTTATGCTTTTTGCTTTGTATCTATAGCCCTTTCGTCGCATCTGGGGTACTGTCTTCTCCGCTGTCCTAGTGAGCTGGAATGACACACAAGTTTACAATATGCCCGGGGAAGTTCAGATTCTTTTAATTGGTTTCTTTATTTCTGCCCAACCTGCCCAATCTATTTTTAAAGGTAACTATTCCGCCCAAACGATACTCTATACCTCTCATCCCATCGCATACCCAGGGTAACTGGTAGCGGGAGCACAAAAAGAATGAAGCGATTTCCAATTATCCTTAACGGAAAACATAGTAGCGCTCTCCACCACTGGCGTGTACTTCACGGAGTTTGCCTGCTTCGATTTTTAGACCTAGAGGTGTTTCTCTTTAAAGCATTTATATAAAAACTGGGCGAGCCCTCTCATTTGATGTGGAGGAATTTACTATGCCCGAACTGTTTATACTTGGTTTTTGGATGTCCTGGGTATACTGTATGTCACTGTTCTTACAACATTACAAAATATTAAGTGCCGTGGTCTAGAATTATTCTAATCCCTTCTAGCACACGAATGAAAGTAATCATTTTTTTTCGGAAAGGCTGCCAATCCTTTCTAGCCCACCAATGAAGGGTCATAGGTTACTTACTCGACAGGAATAGAGCCCACAACCCAGTCGAATTCAACGAAGTCTGCCTCTTCGTACACACGTATGACTTGCGTTAGCCAGTCAGAGAACTTCTGGTGAACTTCTTGAACGATTGAGCCATTGTTCTGAAAAATAAAAACACGTTAGTGCTAGTGGTGCAGGAATTTGTCGAAGATTCAAGTACTCACGTCGCAGTTACTATATGATACAAATACTAAAAGCCACAACACATTACACACAGTACGTATCGACAACAGAAATTAGTGTTTGCGTATCGTCAGACTAAAAGAATTTGAGGAATATATATCAAGGAATCTTCATCGACTAAAAAAAGTACCTGATCACCACGCGACTCGCTAATAGGCGGTGGTGAACATAGAAACTGTCCTACATACATCTCTGAATGGTGGTACATAAACGAGAGAAAAAAATTCGCACAGAGAAGCTCGCGCAGCAAAGTGGCGCCACCGCCTCAAGCGGCTGCAATACGGCGCATTAACCTTCCAATTTGCTTAAAGTACTTGTCACAAAAAAATAACACCAGCAGTCTAGACACAGATACACGCCAGGAAAAATGCACAATAACTCTGACGAAACTTCAAGGCCTTTTAAAGAAGATATTTGTTCATTCAAAGATAAGCTAGAACCCTTGACTTGACTTGAGTGGACTTGACTTCTTGTATTCTACATTAGAATCTACGCAGAATTCTTCCCATCGGTATGAAAGTTTAGGGCATTAGGACAAGAAAATCTTGCGGTACATTTGCGTCAGTCGAATGGTCTGCTGGAGAATGTTTATTGGTCATGTGAGCGGGTCAAGGTGTGAGAGGTTTGAGCCGTCAAACTTTTACAATCTGCAGTCAGGAATTTAGGACATCTATCACTGCAAAGCAGCCACGAAGTTGCTTTTGGTAACTGTGGCTGATCGCATAGGAACATCCGGGGTAAGGACAGGTTCCCTTTGGTCAAGAACGCAGAATGGCAATATCATTATTATCTGGTTGCCGCAATGCTAACTTGGGAAGGCTTTGCCTCATTTCAGTCTTTCGTTTGTCACCACTGGAAAGCAGACTTTATTGAATTCCCCAGGAACGCAGGGATTTTGCCTAATTGTAGGTCATGAGATAGGAATAGCACTTGACGTGAGCTCTTTGTGCATCCTATTTACCGACGGAAAGGGGTTGTCCGCACGGCCACTGTGCGTGTAATTGCCTCAAGAGGGACAATACCAGTTATGCACCAGTTAAAGCAACAAATAAAACAGTGCACACCGCTCTTTGCCTCTTCGGAAACCTTTCACAGAGCAATTTCGAAAAGATGGAAAGAACAGTTCGGACTAACCACTATGTGGACGATCTCTGCCTTCTTTGCCACGGGAAGTGGTTCGAGCTGTGTAGGTCGGAATATGTAGGCACCAGATGCACGGAACTCGAACTTGGTGTTATTGCCAGGATGTCCCTCGTACCAGTAAAAGGACTGTTTCACACGGACGGTTGTATTCTTCCACGAGATGGCACTAAGCAGGCCACTCGTGCAGTTGATGACAGCACTCGCCACCTGGAATAAATGAAGCTTACTGTTGAGCTAGTCACCATCCCATTAGGAAGCGCAGGGGCACTACAATACAAAAATACAACACGCTGCAGGACGAAAACCCCAGCACCCATATTGTGAAGTCCGCTTCACCGAGTATGCTTTTTGCTTTTGTTCATATCCTGAGCTTTGTATTTCCCTGGAGAACCCTACCATTTTCATTCAGTTCAGCCTTAGCCACCATTTTTAAGGTTTACGTTTTTGAGGACCACGTCTTTATGCTCTCTCCTATCGGGAATAAACGAGAGTACAATGCAGGGCGGCAAAGGCGTATACTGCCTTCCACATAATCTTTCTCCTTATTGCAGTAATGTATATGAGATTGTAAATTATATTTGGATATGTTACCTGAGACATCGGGTAATATACAAAAATAGCAATACACAAGTGGTATTTAAAATGATCTTCACAGTGTAACCCCAAAAGTAGGTTACTTTTTGGGCAGGGCACAGCAAGCGCGAAAACTTGTCCAAAATCGTCCTTGATTCAGCAAAAAATTATTCTGATACCTATATCAAAACTTGCACCCACTTATGGAGAAAATGCACAGAGGATTGTCCTAATAAGGCACAGATTAAAGCTGTTGACGCCTAGCTATATGATTATACCATACTTAAAACACAGTATTTTATACAAAACTTCCTAAACTATTGCCTTTAGGTCATATCATTATTTTGTGATCACCTGCAATCGCATTTCATTTTCAGCCCTAAAACGAGAAAGAAAACGCTGAATCGAACACCCGAAAATAAATCTGACCAATTGTAAAGCTGTATCACCGTAAGCAGGATCTTAATGTGGGAAAGCATCGGTAAGACTTCTAGGGGTTAGAACTGGCCATCAGCGGTGAGAGAGAAATAACGGTTTAATGATACTGCCGAGGTTTGTCCAGCAAAGAGCCTGACATGCTACGTCAGGCGAAAAATGCAACAATTGAGAAAGAAAAAAAAAGAAGAAAAGAAAAATAAAAGCAAGAAGGGAAGATAGAAAGAAGGAAAAAGAAGGCCATCAGCGGTTCACATATATGCAGCGATATCGGCTTTAAAACTACGAGATAGTATTGTAATCGTCGGAAATGGCATGTACGCATATGTGGGAAGTGACCTGGGATATATGGGATGCAGTTGCCGATATTACTAGTAAAGTAATGGCCTGCCATATTATATATGAAAGCTTCGTAGCCTAAGCCTCGACCTTAGTTTACTCAAATATATAGAATGTTTTGTTTCTAAATGGCACCAATTTGTTTCAGCTAATAATTTCAACTCTTCCCCAGCAATAGTAACATCTGGAGTCCCACAGGGCTCAGTTTTAGGCCCGTTATTATTTTTGATATATATTAACGACCTTCCTAATTGTGTCTTATCCTGTATTCGTCTGTTTGCTGATGATTGTGTTGTATTTCGTGAAATTAAAAATGGCGCTGATGTAACTACCTTGCAGGCAGACCTAGATAACATAGCTATATGGTGTGATAACTGGCGAATGGAGTTCAGCATTTTTAAATGCAAGGTAATGAGAATAACTCGTACTTCAACAACTCCAATGTACTTTGTTAAAGGGATACCATTAGAACCAGTTGCGTCATATATATATATATATCTAGGAGTCCATATCACTAATTATTTGAAGTGGGATATGCACATCGATCACATTACCGCTAATGCTATGCGTACCTTGGGCTTTAAAGACGTAACTTCTCCGAAGTCCCACCATCCGTAAAACTTCTGTAGAAAACGCTTATAAGGTGAAAGCTGGAATATGCCGCTTCAATCTGGGATCCTGACCCCGCTTTTTTATTCATAAGCTGGAAATGGTTCAAAACAATTCTACCCGTTTCATTCTTTGCAACTGCACTAGAGCTGCCAGCATACGTTTTATGAAATCAACACTTAATTTACAAACCTTAGCGCTCCGTAGAACATTTTCAAGCCTGTGTCTCTTCCATAAAATTTACCATCATCCGCTCTTCAAAACAGAATTCATTCATGCTCCCGCTTACGTGTCTGAACGACTTCACCATTCCCAAAAAGTTGCTGTCTCCTCGTGTCACTCTCATTTTTACGCTGCTTCATTTATTCCACGGACTTCAACTGACTGGAACCACCTTCCCGCCACCAGAACTGCTACAGATAACGTTAATAAATTCATGTCTGCTATCACCAGTGACTTGTATAACGTTTTTTGCCAATTACCCTTGTTGTATTTTGTATTTTTGGTTGTATTTTGTATTTTGTATTTCTGTTGTATTTTTTGGACTAGGGCTGTGTAACTCCTCTTCGATATTGAATGTTATTATTGTTTAGCCTACTTGAAATGTACATGTAATTTTCACTGCTCACCGTTTTTTTTATTGTTTTACTTACCACCCCCTCTATAATGCTTCGGCCCTGAGCGTACGTGTAAACAAAATAAGCTTAATAAATACACACACACACACACACACACACACACCCGTATATATGTATAAATATATGCTTATATATATATATATATATATATATATATATATATATATATATATTGTACAACAGAGACGTACGGGACGAGGGATTCCGTAAGGGCACATATCAAAGTTGCAGTCCTTATTGCCAGTGCTGTTTGGCGTTTTAACTTTAACAGTGTTTTATAGCGCCGAATGAGGTATGATTGCATTTTTTTTTTGCAGGAATAAATAATTGAAAATTCAAGTCGAGAAAAAATGCGCCGTTTTTTCCGGAAGCGGGAATCGAACCCACAACCTCCGCATAACGCGTGCGGTGCTCTACCATTGAGCTAGTTCCGCGGCGACTCCCTTCTCGACTATACGGCGGGGTTTTGTATTTACGACTGCTCAGAGCCCGGTCAAGTGATATATATATATATATATATATATATATATATATATTGGAAGTCAAGAAAACCTTGGAAAGGAAGAAAGAAAGTGGAGAAAAATGCCCGCCAGGTGGGATCCGAACCCACGACCTCCAGAATACCGGTCTGGTGCGATAACCACTACGCTACCGGCGGGGCTTTTCTGGGGTATTTATGTCAATGTAATTTTTTCCTGTGCTTGGGGGTGGTAGCCAGCGCCACTCCGACTTCTCGTGGTGAAGGGGACCTTCTTTTTAACCCCCGGGCCGTGACTCCAGTGTCTACGACATGTCGAGAGTGGTCGACCAGCGTTGAACCCTCTTAAGCTTCCTATGGCACCAAGACTGCCAGAACAGAGGCCCTCGCTATGCATGTAGCGAATCAGAATAGGAAATGAGGGGCTCGTTGAAAATAAGACAGAAATAAAGTTTGGCAGTCAAGAAAACCTCGGAAAGCAAAGGGGAGGATGTGGTAGGTCATTGAAACAGATAAAGAATTTGGAAAGAAAAAAAGAAAGTGGAGAAAAAATTTTTCTCCCCTTTATAAAGCTTGATTAAAAATGGCATTTTCGATTGTCCTTGACGAAGAGTTGTAGACGAATGGTGAGAATTTCCACCTTCCGTAAGATTTCCGTAGCCGAGTGTATCGTGGCACCAGCAACGAGCATACAGCAACCGGTACACGTTGGGCACTCTGCGCAGAGAATAAGTACCCTCCATAGTAAGCTATTTTAAGCTGGAACGGCAGTGTTGAAGGAGGGAACGTGGCAGCTGAATACAGAACACGTTTGCATTTAGAAGGCGTTTGTTTTGATCAATTACATTTAGGAAACATTCAGTTGCAATGTTAGGAAGCGCACAGTAAATGTACACATATTTAGTACCTAAAAAGCAGGCTCGAAGTTATGTTTGTCAAGCAACATTGATTACGATTGTAGAAGGCGGTGTAAATTAAGTCCTACTGAGAGGGTGGTTAGGAAAGAAAGCAGAAAAACAGAATACAGCTCAAGAAGGGCGGATGACAAAAGAAAACGATGCTTACTCTAGACAGAGCGTTTTCCAATTACTTGCAAATGAACTCGCTATCATTTATAAATGTACTGGCTATGCCGCATCGGCGACAACTGTCTGATGCTCACTGATCGTTAGGTATTACGGTTTGGTAAACTTTGAAAGGAGCGAAATATTACCGGCACGTTTTTATTAATAGTGATAATTCCGTGATTTTGAGCCCTTTTAGCCTGGGTACGCATGACCAGTTATGTATACACACAGTAAGAAACCTTCCGCAAGTAAAGCTCCAAAGAAATAAAATGGCAGCCACTACTTGGGTCCGGAGTAACTTCAGAAACCATGAAATCAGTGAAATATTGCATTTGAACCATAACAGAGAGATTACACAAAGAGCTTCATGCATGCGAGCCATGAGAATTAGGTCACTGCTTCTGAGCGCATAAGAAGCCATGCTGTAATTCAAACCTGAAAACGGAAATCCAGATGAATGCTTTTCATTAATCAGGTGCATTAGGCAACCAAATTTAGCATTTACACAAGAACACCACATGTCACGATGTATGCATTTTGGAAGTAGAAAGTGGTACAAACCGATTTGGTCTAGGAGAAGGTGAATATCGAAATATGAGGAATGTGATGGCTGCCAGTTGACAGATTAAAGACCTTGGCTTCAGAAACAGTGCGAAAACATATTTCTGTTATTTCTAGCTTGAAAATAAAAGGGCAATTTTTTTGTTCACCAAGGGGTGAAAGTCAAGTTTTCGAAGTGCTTAACACCCTAAATTACGCTCGCACTGTAGGTAAACCAACACGGCATGATCAAATTACCCGAAAACACCGCAGTTCACGTTGTTTATTGAATGCCCCTGCGGAGTAATTTGATGAGCACAAGTAATGAGTTTACGAACGGACCAGAAGATATTGTTCCGAAGGAATAATATGCAGTAGTATTTTATGTAAACTCTTTAGTAAACAAATTGTACAAGGTTTCGTATAGCTCACGTATCCATAATTATTTCACTCCATTCATGAATGAAAGGGTAGTGTTTAAACAGCATCCACTACGATTAAAACGGTTTTGAAATTCAATCAGATTCGCATGCATTAAAATTAACTGTTTTGATTTGATGATTTCGCTGCAAATACTTTACCTTTCCTTGTAGAACCATTTGTTTGACGCCAGGTTCACCACAGGTTGCCGTTTTCACCATCGAAAGGTCTTGAGTACATGAGAAAAAATGTGCCATAAATATCAAGCTTGAAATAAAATTGGCAAGCTTCAAATAGTGGTATCAGCCAACTCTCGCTTCTGTTTACCACTTTAAAACTATGCACAAATACTGCATGTTAAGGAACAAGGAGCGCAGGCACAATACCTACCCAAATTGAGCTCTTCTATGCTGTAGTCCATCAAGCATTGCTGAATACAGCGTTGAAAATGTGAAAGTGGTCAACTGTTTTGTTCAACTTTCGTTTTTACCCGCCACGGTGGCGCAAAGGTTAAGCCAATGGCCGCCCGAGCCGGAAGACACGATTTCAATACCTGTCGTGGTTTCGGTTTTTAACAGGGAGGCGAAAAGTGGAAACACCTGGGTGTCGACATTTCGGCGCACGTTAAAGATCCTCAGGTGGCCGTAATTATCCCGGAGCCCTCCACCGCGGCTTGCCTTATACCCCAGGTTTAATTTCTCCGCGTTAAACCCCTGAAGTTTGCAATTCGAACATGCCTAGTTTATGTTTTTGCTACCTGCGTCAGGCCGCGCCGGGTTGTGCTATTGTTTTGGAGCTTGGCATGGGCTTGCTCTTTTTGTCATGCGCCGCACCGGGCAGTCTTATTTGATGTGGAGAGGGTTTCACCCTGTCTTCAGCAGCCTAGACTTTTTTTTTCTTTGATTGACAAAGTTCTCGATCAACTATGACTTTTCGGGAAAGGATGTCGGTAAGCAATAGTTTGAACCCTCCTTATACAGAAACGTTTTTGTGACTCTGCTGAGCCATAAATTTTCTGACCGGGTAGTTTTATATGCTTCGTGCACAGTCGCATTACAGGGTACAACAAAAGCAGAACCTGAGAAAAAAATGGAAATTGCTAGTGTATGGCATGCTTCCAAAACGGTAATGAATGACCTTCCCTGGTCCGCGTCAAAAATGATCATTTTCCAGCTCAAAGAGGATGTGAAAATGAAAGGTTCCCGAAGAATGAAACTTTTTGAGCCCAATCAGGGAGACAAAACCAAGAAGGCTGCTTATAAGCTTTCAAAGTGTGAGATCGTCAAACGAACCACTTTATGTTAAGCTTTAGGGCTGCCGCCGGAAATAAAGCGGGTCGTTGTTTCCCCTTGAGTGCAGTGCCCGCACAATCCTTCCCACTTAGCGGCTTAAGCTCTTTGCTGTGCTTCGGAAGCTTCCAACGGTTTTTTGGTTCCCAATGGTTCACACAGGCTTGAAAGCATCCGACCCAGAACACTGTAAGGCAACATTCTACAAAGCGCTTCGTGTCTCGACACTGGACAATTTAGAGAAGCTAAGTCAAAGCAGCGGTTAATGCAACCGGCCACACACAGAAGACAGCACAATGGTCACGTGGTGTCCACGAATTTTGGGAAGGTTAGAAAAGGTTGCCAATAGTCGGGCGACAGCAGTTGCTTTGCGTGAATTTCCATAACAGATCCCAATATTTATGTGCAAGCTTATTCACCTGCTTCCAAAAGTAGTTTTCAGAAGTTGAAAATAGTGATCTAAATTTGTGGATGCTACATTGTTTCTGCATTGATTAGAGGAAAGAAGGCGCAGCACAAATGAAAATATCTGAACACAAAGCGAAATCGTTCCTTACCAGTCCCTTACCAGTTTAATTCATTACAAATAAATTTATGCGTCGTGTTTACTTTGAAAAAATCGGCCGCGTATCTGCTCCTTTCGTTGCAAATGTCGTCAAAAGACTTGTAGACATTTGCCGAGGAAATGCCCCTCTTTGCTTTCCCGCTCACCTCACATGCTGTTCCTGTACCGTCGCGCTCATTCCAATGTAAACACACTAAAGGTTTACGCAAGGTGATTTGAATTTACCGCATTCTACTGCTACAGGCCGGGTTCTTCGATGCCAGCGCTGGAGTACGGCGGAGACGCGCGTGAATGGAAGCGGCTGACTAGAAGGTTTATAGAGCCGCGTGGCCGTGCTTCGCGTGCGTTCCGAGCAGAACGTGGAACCTAGCTAGTGCAACCTTTCGTTGCTGTTGCCACGTGATTTTTCATATGCCGCCAGGAGGCGGCGGTTTTCTGCAGATGTAGAATATCATTTGCTATCGAAAAACCACGCATCCATAAATTTTTTAATAAAGGAACGCTGTAAATATCCCTTGTGTACTAATTTCCTGTCTTATATTTGCGTAATGTCTTGTTCTTGTTCAACAAAGCTGACAAGTATGAACATATGAACCGGGCTTAGACGTTTAGATGTGGCTGTGAGTATGTAAGACTATTGCGCAATATCAGTTTTACTTCGGCCGGGTGGCTGAATCGAGTCACAGACAGACAGACATACAGACAGACTAAAATTTCTGGGTTTAGGTAGCCCAAGAAAGACTATCGTCTTTAAAACATACATCACCGGACCATGCTCCTGAGCGTGCCAGTGACACATCACACTATTTAGGGAGAAAACAAAGCTAGGTTTACGGCCGCAAGTACATGCCCATGTGTCTGATGTGCGGTGTAGCTCAGCTTACTGTTGCAGGCTCAGTGCGAGTGGTGTTCACTTACAGAACAGCCAAAGATGAGAACCTCCTCCCAAGTAGTAGTACCTTTTTTGTGATGTCGGGGCCGTTGGTCAAAAGAATGGTTGTCCACTTCAACAAAATATGTCGCGAAACCAATTGCTGGGACGTCCGCAACAGCAACTATCTCGTGGTCAGCCTTGCTCTTTCTTTCTGGGATGACGGTCACACCATCAGGTATCCTTGTAATCTGTAAGAGACACACAGATGAATGTTTCACTGTATTCGGTGTTGTGACAGGGCTAAACAAAAGGTACTGAGACTGAGTTTAAGAAACCACAATACCACCTCTAGTGTCTTCATTATATCTAGAGTCGAAAATGAAGTGGGCTGATCCTTTTTCCGGTGAGATTCTGCTGCCATGCTCTTGCACGTCATACAAACGAGGTTTACGCCACTGCTATTAGTGTCATCTTTACACTAGGGTGAGGCAATGGTGAGCAGAAACACTTTGCCATTAGTACAGCTTTCGAAATTACTGAAGCTCGTGGTTGTGTTTTATGGTGTAAATGGCTCCATTTCGGTGTCACCCAACATAACTTACGTTCGATAGCTAAAAATAACAGAAAAAATAAATAACAAACTTGCTTTGACCCTGGCACATACAAACAAAGGCTGAAGTTCCTTTTCAGTAGATGGAAATAGAGAGAGAGTACCGTAAAGTTCCGAGAGAACGCTTTCCACCGAAGCATCGCCCACCCCCCTTACGGTGGGAAGTATTCAATTTACTAAAAGACACCAAAGATCACCCACCACTACAAGATGCGCTAGCTTTGACGCCTTCGAATTGCGGGGAGCTCCCTCCGGGAAAACATACCGCGGCCGCAAATACCGCTGATGTCTCGACTTGGGACAAAAGAGACACATCCTGTCCGGCTTGCTTGGCAAGAGGAGGAAGGATTAGTAGATATAACAGAATTAAAGCAGGAAGAGGTAGTAGAATGCAAGAATACAAGAGCGGGAAGATACCGTCGCGGCACCATTTAAGCGGTGCGGCACCGCGACAACCCTTGACGATTCTAAAGACGGCGAATTCAAGGAGCCCCTAGCCTCTGCCAGCACATAACGCTCGAGGGGACCCGAAGCTCGAGAGAGCATGGTGGACGAAGTGTTGCAACTCACGTGTTAGACTCTGACAGCGACGCATGGTTCGATGCCTTTAGCGACGACGAGGGATTAGAATAAACAGGAATCATCTATTTTTGTGTCGATGCGGTCACTTATTTGTCCCTTCTGCACTTGACCGGGAAGTTCGCCCATCTCGAATTTTTTACTTTATATCCACGCAGTTTTGGATGTCGGTGCGGCCACTTTATTGTAACTTTTTGCACCTGACCCGAAAGATCGCTCATCCCAAATTTTACACTTGATATATCTGTAGTCTGGGTGGGCGTTCTTTCAGAAGTTCACGGTATTCGTAAATTTAAATACAATACTGATATACCAATTTAAGGGAACCGACAGCATGCTGTACGTGTATACACTGCCAAGATGTTGAAGGCAAGAAATGACATAAAATAGGGTTTAGTACAGCATTTCTAGGCCAGACCACATTGGTACGCTTGGCACAATATTATAAAGGCGAAGACCTTGTATGCCTCAGGAATTTAAAAAATCTGACGTTTTTACATGGAATGGCTGCAAAAATCAACGTTCTCCGGGCCGTTCTGGCTTACAAAACGCAAGTAGAAATGCAAAACCAGCGAGCACTGTGTCTTAATGGTCCGTGCAACCTGTCCTTAGGTGACAAAAAAAAAACGTGGGCGGCACGCAAAACGAGCGCGGGCACCGCGTGGCACTACAATGCTCTTCAAACAACTCGTGCATCGTGTTTGCGTCTCTCTGAAGGCTATTCTTTGTTTTCTTTTCTTACCAGACAGCAGAACTTCGGAAATCCGTCCGTACTGGGATGCTCTGAATGTGTTGTATACTAGCTTCATGAGAGTAGCACGACACACGTAATTAGCAGTAAAGAAGTCTTCATTACCTTAACCACGTGCTTGGTGTGCGCGGCAAGAGCTCTTTAACGCACAGCCACATTCGGCCGCTGGTTTATTTCCTCTCACCCTTCTTCCGTTCCCCACAAACGAAACATTCTACCTCTTCCTTCTAAATTCATTCATTCATTCATTCATTCATTTATTCATTCATTCATTCATTCATTCATTCATTGTCAGAAGAATTGAGCAACGATGTTTCCACATTCAAACCAAGTAAGTAGACTTAAGAGGCCCGCAATTTTTTTTCGGGAACGCCAGCCGGGCTTTCAGTCAAAATAGCAACAAAAAGTTAAAGGGAAGGTTCCTCTTGCCCCTTGTCCTTGTCTCACAAAAACATCAAAATAAAAAGCCGGAACCTGCCCTGCTTGTAACAAGCCGGAAAGGACATGTGAAGTTTATTATTTGTGACTGCGAAACAATGATTCACGGGTGGCACAATTGCTTGCTAATAATAATGAAATATTCTTATCATCCCAAATACGATTCTTGCCAATGAAACACGTTGCAGTTTTCTTATCATCCCAAATACGATTCTTGCCAATGAAACACGTTGCAGTTAAAAAATAGAGAGTACGTTTTCGAGTACTCTTATATTTTCTCATTACCAGGAAAAATATTGATCTAAACAAAATAAAACAAGCATTAGTGAAATTGCAAGTAAAGATCAACTTTTCATTGTTAATACGACAAAAACTTTCCGGTATAGAATTTTCGTCTGAAATATTTCAGAAAACCCTGAAACAATCACATAGCGTGTTGCACACATTTTAAGTTGTTCGATATTGGTGTTTTGGGCAACGTTCTGCGCTGTTTTTCGATGTGCTAATTGCAGGCTTCTTAAATTCCAATGCAAAATTTGTCCGGTTCTCAAAGTTTACTAAAAGTTTGGTGCGGTCAATTAAGGCTTTTTAATCTCATCTTGGTAGTTTTAACCTCGAATATCTTTCGACTTAGCCCTTATCTACATAAAGTTTATCCACCAAAGCGGCTGCTAATGAGCCAGTGCTAGTACTTTGCAGGACTATTTTATTATGTCAACACAGCTCTTATTTGGAAAACATGTTAGAAGAATTGAATACAGTTAAGCGAAATGGTGCGCCTGTTCTCAAAAGGATTATATTGTTTTACCCCCTGCCTTCTTTGCTCTAAGTAAAAGAGCGAAACGAATATTGACAGTAGGGTTGACTGTGAATATACAGATGGAACGGCCTATGACATTCAACCTACCTGTGTGGGTAAGTCCTTTCCGTCGGCACCGATAACCCTCCATTGATCACCCAAGACAGGAATTCTCAGTGGTGTCTGAACAGGCCTTCCTTGCGGGTTATAGACCAGCAGCACGACCTATTCAAAAAAATAAAGCAGTGTCTGAGGGAACTAAAAGCAGCTGCACAAAGCAAAAACCTTGAATTGAGTCAAAGATGTCTTTGTAAGGCAGTACATACAGGTTCGTACAGCTGTTTCAAACTGTACGTACATGCCGTACTTACAGCCTGAAAAAGATATTTTAGCGTTCAAGCGGAAACACATATAATTAAATGTACTGGGGTCATTTCAGGGCTAAACAACTCTTTGATGGCCATTCCCCAATAACAGGCATCAACCAGGCAACAGCCTGAGCTTAAACGACACTCGCATGCAGTGTAACAGATACTTGTGGCTGTTTCTTACTGCATCTCAATCAAAGCTAGGCACCTGCCGCGGTCGCTCAGTGGCTAAGGCGTTGTGCTGCAGAGCCAAAGGACGCGGGCGCGATTCCCGGCCGCGACAGCCGCTTCTCTGATAGAGGCGATTTCGGCGCACATAAAGATCCCCAGGTGGTCAAAATTAATCCGGAGCCCTCCACTACGGCATGCCCCATCGCCCGTGCAACGTCGGCGCGTTAAACTCTAGAATCAATCCGATCAAAACATCTTTATGGCTTTACATTAGGCGTGCATGTAAGCTTCAGTCTTGTGCGCGTTATTTATTGGATCGTCAGCTGCATGGCAGAGACTGTGGACATTCAAAACCGAACATGATGCAGTCATGTACTCCTTACTAGTTGCGTGTCTCCTCATCAATGCTGAATTGAAGCGACGATATTCTTTGTAGATTGTAGAATCGATTGACGCAGTGGCAACAGCGCCATGGCTTGACATTAACCAAATGGCTGTATTTTTCACCGAATAGGATAGTGATAGGTGTCTAACAGTAGCTGACGTAGACCTTCACGCCACAGACCATTGTAATTCAATGCCACAAGAATCGCTCCCACAGGACTCCTGTGCGTATTAGCTCCACCTCGCCTACTAAGACTCCCAGAAGCCTGTCACCAAATCTTTCTCAGGACACTGAGAACCAAGAGACACTGCTGATTTACTCTGTCGACATATCTGGAATCACTTCTAATTATTTCGACGTCACGACACGCTGGGATGTGCGGTAAGGAGCAAGCAAACACGCTCAGCCATGAGATATTACTCCGGGGCCACACAATCCTAGCTCCGCGGCTGCCCCTCTATACATCTCCTCTTTACCCAACTGTGCGTGAACCGTCAAGAAATTCCGCTTTTAACAGAAAACACACCGATCACCTCCTCCTGGTTAAGATAAATGCCTTCCGAATTACTCTCGTTGCACTCGTGAAGACCTGCCTCTGTATTCAATTTCCTCAGGTGCCTACCACGCTATACATCACTGAAAAGACTCTCTCAATGCCACAAATATTCTGGGGAATGTAGGGCCATTCCAATACACCTTTGCCTGGCGTGGTGCACTCAGGCCACATTTGAAATAATTCCCGCGGATCTGCTTTGCCACAATGCATCTGAAGGACCAATGGCGGTGAGCGCGGGAATTAATTTGGCAAATAAAGAGTCCCGACGTATCATTTTGACTGAAAAGTTTGATCTGCGCTGTGAAATCACGCAATGCACGTGGCATGGTTGCATTGCGCAATGTCACAGGACCGACCATGTTTCTTTAGTCAAATGTTATGCTGAGTGTCATCATTGGCCTATTTTTTCTCTCTGAGATTGGCCTTGTTTTGTGCATTATCAAGCCCATTTTCAAAGACCGCAGTCTTTCTTGGGCTACCCAGAAATTTTGGTCTGTCTGTATGTCTGCCTGTCTGTCTGTCTGACTCAATTCAGCCACCTGGTCAAAGTGAAACGAAGTGCGCGCAATAGTCTTATATACACACAGCGAAATGTAACATTGTTAAACAAGAACCAGACATTAGCAAATATAAGACAGAAAATAATTACACAAGGGATATTTCCAGTGTTTCTTAAAAAAATTCATAGATGCTTGATTTTTGCGAAATTAAATACCACATCTACTGCAGAAAAAAAATCCTACTGTCGCCTGCTGTCGTACGCGTCATTATAGCTTCGGCGGAATTTTAAGTATTCAAGCGGCAAGAGTTGCGAAAGGTTCCATTAGCTAGGTTCCACGTCCTGCTTGGAACGCAGGTGGACTAAGGCAACGCGGTTCTATAAACGTTGAAGTAGGGCGCCTCGATTCACACGTGTCTCCACCGTACGGGTTCGGCAGCGCTGGCATCGAGACACCCGGCATGGAGCAGGGGAACGCGGTAAATCTAAATTGACTTGAGCAAACCTTTAGCGTGTTTACCTTAGGATGAGCGCGACCCAAGGCGGACAACATGAGAAGTGAGCGGGAAAGCAAACGGGGGCATTTACTTGGCAAATGTCGACAAAAACTATCGTCTTTTGTGGACCTTTGCGAAGAAATGAGCATATACGCGGCCAATTTTTTAGAGTGAAGATCATCAAGGTAATTCATGACTTCGTGTAGCGCCAACAAAACGACAAGGACAAAGGGGGGCGGCAGGCACAAGCGCTAACTTTCAACTGAGTTTATTGAAAAAATGCGTTAATTTAAAAACACTTATCAAAAGAAACAAAGATAGGAAAGAACAGAAAAAACAGCTAATGACAAAATTTGCACACAAAAATAATTCGCACAAACACTGTGACGTCGAGCACAAGGCAGCACGAGGCATTAACTAAGGTGGCACCCACCCCCCACTCAGATAGCCAATCTCCTTATCGGATAAGGCCACGGATGGCGCGGACACGCAACGATCCCCCAGGCGTGCTATTTCGGCAGCCTCGATTATTTCTCTTGTCTTCTGGTTGGCGTGACGAGCGATGACGGCACAACTGTCGAAGAAGGGCGTACAACCGCAATCGTGGCAATTTATGCGCTAGTGGCCCTTGACAACCTTATTAACATTGTAGTCATGCTCACGCAGTCGGTCGTTCAGGCCTGTTTGGCCGACATATACTTTACGGCACTTGAGGGGAATGGCGTACACAACGTTTCCCATGCATGGAACGAACGGCTTTTTGTGGTTCTTGTCACACATTGGCTGCCAGGGATCTGCGCCGTCATTTATGCGGCAAAGGCTTAACAATTTCCTTCGGGCAGAAAACACAACATTCACCTCGGTCTTCGCACCAATCTTCTTCAGCATATGTGACAGGTCGTGAAAGTAGGAAATCACAGCGAGCCGTTTCTTGACAGGGCTATCAGCGCCGTTACGCGCCTCAAGCTGTGCATCTCGACCGGCGTGCTTGATAGTCCTGAGTAAGGCCTCAGCGAGAGAGGTGACAAGCTGTGGCGGGAACCCGGGCTGTTGAAGGCGCCGCACCTGCTGCAAGAAGCTTTCTTGGATCTTGGATTCCCTACTTTCACGACCTGTCACATAGGCTGAAGAAGATTGGTGCGAAGGCCGAGGTGAATGTTGTGTTTTCCGCCCCAAGGAAATTTTTAAGCCTTTTCCGCATAAATGACGGCGCAGCTCCCCGGCAGCCCATGTGTGACAAGAACCACAAAAAGCCGTTCGTTCCATGCATGGGAAACGTTGTGTACGCCATTTCCCTGAAGTGCCGTAAAGTATATGTCGGCCAAACAGGTCGGTGCCTGAACGACCGACTGCGTGAGCATCACTACAATGTTAATAAGGTTGTCAGGGGCCACTTGGGCATTCATTGCCGCGATTGCGCTTGCACGCCCTTCTTCGACAGTTGTGCCGTCATCGCTCGTCACGCCAACCAGAAGACAAGAGAAATAATCGAGGCTGCCGAAATAGCACGCCTGGGGGATCGTTGCGTGTCCGCGCCATCCGTGGCCTTATCCGATAAGGAGATTGGCTATCTGAGTGGAGGGTGGGTGCCACCTTAATTAATGCCTCGTGCTGCCTTTTCCTCGACGTCACAGTGTTTGTGCGAATTATTTCTGTGTGCAAATTTTGTCATTAGCTGTTTTTTCTGTTCTTTCCTATCTTTGTTTCTTTTGATAAGTGTTTTTAAATTCACGCATTTTTTCAATAAACTCAGTTGGAAGTTAGCGCTTGTGCCCATCGCCCCCCTTTGTCCTTGTCGATTTGTTGGCGCTACACGAAGTCATGGATTACCGCTACCAACTAGCCCAAATCCAAACTCTAATAATCATCAAGGTGTCAACGCAAATTTTGCATTAGATTTTAAGAACAGCCATACAAGGCTACAAAGAAAAGCTATGCAGATTTCGCAGCAACTTCACAGTTTAAGGAATATTTTGCCTCGTCTTTAAGACTTGAAATTGGGAAAGTACATTTCTATCGTGGTAGAGGGCACGCGAAGGCTGCATGTTTAGAAAATGCACATTTCAAGGAAGTAAAATGGATCCAATTGTGTTTTAGCAAATTGTAATTATCTACAGGACCAATAACATATCGCACTGCTACTTGCGGATATATGCAGCCAATATAAATGCCAGAAAAGTAGTACCAGGTTTTTGCTCTAACCAACCCTTACGGGGCGAAATCGGATGAGCGGTAACGTGCGTGCTTTCACGGATTCCAAAATGTCTGGCCGGCACGTTTAAATAGCGAGTGGTTTTTGGCTGACAACTTTCGCCCGAAAATGCACAAACACAGCTGAAGTTAAGGATTTCTCTCTGAGAGTCCTCAGAAAGGACGAGTGGGACTTCGTGAAGTTACAATCACAATGCAGTTAAAATGGCTACGATGGGATATCAACGACCAGCTAAATTGGTGAAATAATGCCTTGAAATTTCGGGAGTACATTCCTACCCTGCCGGGTGAGCTCAATAGAGCTTCATTCTTTATTATACGCATATTGAAGCCAATATTTCTGCATAATATGCATTATCTTATCCACGATGTGTTAGGAGGTTCGACCGACAGTTCTTACTCTGAAATGTTTTAATCCATTACGCCTGTTTTCCCATTATTTATGCACATTTACCGTCCAATGAACTCCAATAAAATTCATATTTCAAAATCGAAAACAGAAGAGGCTGAGATGTTTCTGTCAGAACATTTGTATTTTCTTGCAGGCCCGTTCATACCTATATAAATCTGGTTGTTCCTGCTTTGTAAAACGCTCAATAACGTCTACCAAGCATTTGGAAGTTTGTCCCAAATAGAACCTAATTGAGAAAATCTGGATTTGGGGCAAAATTACGCGTTCTTGCGGATTTCCAGAATGTGCTTGGCTGTTCATATATTAGTGTTTTCGCATATAGGGCAGGGTGCACACGTATAGCGTTCACGTAGCGGGTGGCGTGGGTAGCGGTGGCCAGTGTACAGGGACCCAAGTGGGGGTGATCGGGCAGGCATGGCGCGGCGGGAACGCGCGGATGCGGCGTCGGGTCCGGGTACCCCCAGCCGATAGAGTAGCGTACGCTATCTCTTATGCGAAAACACGCCATTAACACAACAGTACACCCGCTACACTGTACACATCATGCATAAAAATGGCGCAAAGCATGAAAGCGAGGCGCACACGTAGTATTTACCTTGGAACATTTTCCTAATGATTCTGTTATCTGATACTTCTGGTAGAGAAGCAACATCAGGAGAAATTTGCCACGCCCCTTCCAACTCACCTGTGTTGACGATTCTGTGATCTCGCAAGCACTGACGTTCAGGGTATGGCAACGAACGAACCGTGGAACTTGTGCCTTGGGATGCTTGGCGAGCAGCTTCTCGAATGCGTAGTTTGTGTAGTTCTGAAAATTATTATGAAACGGGACACATAGTTAAGCTCGGCCATCCTGGAGGCAAGTCGCAAGAAAGGAAATGGACGACTGCCTCACATCCGAAGCTCGATGGCCGATAGAAATGTGCTTTACGTAGTCGTTTGCCACTGCCTGCTTGGCGGTTCCGCTGAAACAAAAACATGCATGCATGTTACTCATACGCGTCGAATGTCCACGCGAGTAATTTAGTAAACGCAATCGTTTCGTCTTCACTCCTTAGTGGACAGTGCATTTGTTAGAGTAAGTATTGTCAGCTGTCACATTCGCCCGCTAGATTTTCTATCCTTCCTTTTAGAGGGGTTTGGGTATTCAACTTGCTCTATTCACACCTTTAAATTTGTGTGAAGCCTACACTCGAAGAAACCGCCGTAGGGCGTCTTCAACAGATGGTTTCAGAATGATCAATTGAATTGGCCTAGTGTGAGAATTACGAGCCAAATGTACGGGCAAAGATGTCTTTTTTTTCGCTAAAATTGAATGCTCGGAAACGTCACTCACCGAATTCGCTGCCTAGGCCTCTTGATTGGTCATTCTAGAGCACTGTGGTGAAGACGCCCTACGAGGACTTAGAGTGTATTTCTCCTTAGAGTCGACTTTCCACAATTCGAAGTCCCATAAAGGGAGTCTGCAACACTTCCCATAAACACTTTCACTCTTTCCTTCGTGTCTGGAAGCATGTGAAAGTTTCAGTTATCGCCAGCACAAAGCGGCTCTGCTTGATTTGCTCGTCGCTTCAGATCCGCCTCCCGTTTCTGTTTTGCTTTTGTGCAGATTTTTTAAAGTGGCTACCGAATGCGTTTATCGCTGCAACGGAAAGGATGCCGACCATTATCCGCTACATCGTTCTAATGGCGTTATTCAAGTGCTCGAAGAACGCCAACACTGGTAAAGAGCGAGAAATCTTTTGAGCAAGTTTCGAAGTTATCTGATGGGCATAGATCAGTAATTTTTGCCTGAGGTGCGTCGTGACCCTCTATTTTAAGTACTGGATGTGTTTTGTTTTACTCCAGTCTGAAAGCCTTTACGATTTAAAGAAATCTGAGAAAAGTGTTGCAGGGTTTCCTTAAATAAAAGTTTCACTGAAATGGAATTGATGTTGTGGTCCCGGCAGTATATCATGCAATTCTATAGAAGAAATTTAGAATGAAAAGCATCGAGGTGACCGTCATTTCTCAGTAAAATTCGAAATTTTAATACCAATGTCCGCGCCATTGCAACTGAGACAACGCACAGTCGATAAAGCGGCAGTGCACTTCTGATTTCAGGTCGTCAACCTTCTTTGCTGCGGACAGCGCCGCGCGAGCAGTTTGCGTGATCGGGGCTTTGGGCTTCGATTTTTCCCGTACTATTAGGGCAAACCGTGTCCTACGCTGAATCGGCGACGACAGCCGAGATTCTGAGCAAAATTAAGAAGGCAGACGCGTTGTGGACTAATAACAATGGTTCTCTTGTGCTTTTTCTTTATTTGAAAAATCAGTGTATTAGAAGCTTTTTGCGGTCCCCGTGGACTTTGAATTAACGGGAGCGGACTCTATTTCTCGTTGGAAAGGCCCGAGAACTCGTTTTTGCTTATTATGTCATCAGTTTTCGGATGAGTACTGCTCCTCTTCGTTTCTGAATCCTGCATTAGTAACGATCCCCCCCCCACCCCCCCTTTTTAGAAATTTCTCCAGACGCCTATGGCGTTGCCCCTTATCCGGTCAACAACTTCGATTATCTCCTCTAATTGCGAGTTAACGAGGTTTTGCATAATTTTATTCCACAGCTTAATTGCCTCATGAATAAATCAGCGACAATATACTGAAAAACACACTCTCTCTTGTCGCGACGAGCTATTATGCGAGCTCCTTTTGGAAACTACTAAACACAGAACAAATTGTTTACCTTTCGAATACCCGCTTGGAATAACCCGTATACTTAAAATCGTCATGCCTGTTATACGGCTTTTTTTTAGAGTTTATAGGTGTTTTTTTAGTTGTTAGTTTTAGTTAGGTGTTTTTTCGCTAGCTTTGCTTTTAGTAAGTGCCCTAGATCCACATAGACTGGTTTAAAAGTTGTTTCTTTTCATGCAGCATAACGCAAATATGGAAAATATTGCCGCGAACCATGCATTGGGTTTGTTTATTTATGCTTCGCTTTTACCGCCCGGCTGCGCCGGTCTATATTATCTGTGCGCCCAGGGAAGCGCGTGTTCCATTCTGTCTTTCTATGCCGCATGTGTTATCTCTTCTGATAGGGAGAGCATTCCGAACTACCCTGAACAGCCTAGAATAATCTTCTTTGTTCTGGATGTAAATCGACGGTTCTACAAACGCTGGCGCCGAAAGATAAAAACCTGCAGAGCAGACGTCGCGGTATTCGACTCTCGACGCTCGACTACGCACGTCACTTTCTTGACTGCTGTTTCGTCGCCTGTGTATTCTTTGAGTTGTTAGGGGAACACAAGTTCGCTCCAATAAACTTATTTTCTTTCAAGACAACTGCGTCGTCTTTGGCTTCGTGACAATATTTTGTAGCTTTAGATTCGTTTTTATGGCGCTGAATTGTATCATGTGAAAACGTACGATCTATTATGGGGTTATGTTAGTTTTGCGGAGTTGAAATTGTTTGAAGAAATTTTGAAGAACAACGCAGTAATAGAAAAGCAGACTATGCAATAGGGATCCTCTGTGGGAAGACAATCTCAGAGTAGGGGTTTCAGCCGTAGTAATATCGCTTTTACAATCATTCCAGGAGTGAATCGCAGTAGTAACGTTGACTAGACCCTAGTGAGTGAACTTTTATATTATATATATACAGTTGTTTTTATTGAAGAAAATGCCTTAGTTTTTTTTCATTGCGCATTGTTTTGTGGATGGAAATGGTAATCTTTTTGCAGGTACACCCACTCAAACTAAAACAAATGTAACAATTACGGTAGTCGGCGCCTTTAGTTTTTCTGGAAGTAGATATATGCGCTGTAGGGCTTTAGCATCCCTAAACTGACTTCTGGGGAATAATAGAATTTAGTATCTGCTTTGTAACAAAACACGGAACATACGTGATGGCGTCATGGTGCTGACCGACTGCCAATGCTTCGCCTGCAAACGAGAAATAGGGTGAGTTAGTGTTCGGTTTGGTGGCCGTAGGGAAAAAGGGCCAGAATAAACAAGCATTTGAACGACAGAAAATTAACAGGGCTGATTTTCTTTGCTTTGCCACGGTATGCGGCCTTCGTGAGATGAAAATAGCTAAAAAACAGAAGCACATTCAACCTATTAACAAAAATAAAACTGCCAGAGTTAGCCAAGATATATTTGGCATCTAGAATAAACTGATTTAACGAAATGTAGATAACTGCAGACGTTCTCTTCGGCGATCGCGCTCTCTTTTTTAAGTAATGATACCTAGAATTATCAAGTGAAACGTGGTAAAAATGTTAAAGATTTAGAGACTATGAGTGCTATTTTTCTGACTGCACATAGCTTTGAGAATTTTTTTTTGTTCTTCAATAAGTGAAGCATATTATTTGACAACTGAAGAGTAGTTGCACAAACTCACGCAACACGTTCAGGGATGCTTCGGTAATTTCTTGGGGACCGGCCAAGACACCCAGTTGTTTGGCGACCTGAAATGTTTGTTTGTGCCCTGTTCACGTCACATGCCAGTGCAGAAAAAATGGCTCAGGTTTGCACTTCTAACGACAGTTATCACAAGTGATAGCAAACAGTATGAACACAGCGTTTCGGGGAAGTTTGCCTGTGCTTGAGATTCCGCAGCCTGCCATCAACGTATCTCCATTTATCCATGGTATATCCACTGGCTGATTAGATTTAGCATTTCGCTTGCGCTGAAGGGCATGCACAGACAGCCGCGGCGCATCAGACATTAAACGGCGGGGCTCCCTGCATGCAAAGTGGTCATAAAGAAAGGTGAAAATTGTGTGCTGGTGGCTGAATGTCACTTCCGATGCAACAAATGACCCTGAATGGTGTAACGTATTTCGCTCTAAAAACGACCGGACGATATGTTTCAACATGCAGAAGCTCGAATTGACTGTTACGCAGAAATCTTTACGAAAGTCGTGCACGGTATGATGAAACCGGATCTTCAAGAAAAATAAGACGGAAGGAGTCAGCATTAATATTATCATCATCATGAGCCTGTCTACGTCCACTGCAGGGCAAAGGCCTCTCTCATAGATCTCCAATTATACCGGTTCTGTGAACAATTTATCCCCGCGAGCTTCTTGCTCTCATCTGCCCATCTAACTTTATGCCGCCCCCTGCCACGCTTGCGTTCTTTAGGGATCCACTCTGTTACCCTTGATTACCAACGGTTATCTTTTCTTCGCATGAACATGCCCTGCATACACCCATTTCTTCTTCTTAATTTCTACTAATATGTCCTTAACACGCGTTTGTTCACTGCCCCACTCCGCTTTCTTCTTGTCCCTTAATGTTACACCCCTCCTCTTCCGTTTTATTGCTCACTGAGTCGTCCTCAATTTAAGTTGAACCTTTTTATTGAGCCTCCAAGATTCTGCCAGTAGGTGAATTTCGGTACGATGCAGCTTTTATACACTTTACTCTTCAGGAACAATGGTAGGCTGCCATTCATTATCTGAGAATGCCTGCCGATTCCATTCTAACCCATTCTTATCCTGATAATTATCTCTGCCTCATGGTTGGCATCCGGGGTCACCACTTGGCTTAGGTAGATATATTCGCTTAGCACGTCCACTGCCTCGCCCCCTATCTCAAACCGCGGTGCTCTCCCGAGGCTATTGAGCAACACTTTAGTTTTCTGCATATTAATTTTCAGGCCCACGATTCTGCTTTGCTGTTCAGGTAACTACATCTGCGAACTCTGCAAAGTGACTCGGGGGACGAATTAGAAAGCATGAAGGGGAGAATAACGCGTACTAAACGTTAAATAACTAGAGCGCCCGAGGGAACTCAAGGTAATGACAATATGTTAGCGGCTGTCTCAGCAATGGTCTCGCCAATGGGCCGGCCTCTAATTGGAAAATGAAGCAACTGCCTGTTTCCTTTGAATCAAATATGAAGACAATTTACAAAACTTATGGCTTAACAGCCCGCGGTGGCTTAGTGGCAAGGTGCTTTGGAGCTGAGCGAAAGGACGGGGGTTCGATCCCGGCAGCAGCGAACGCCTTTCTGAGGGAGGCGAAAAACCAAAACGCCAGTCGGTCGAAATTTCGGGACACGTGAAATTTCCCGGGTGGTCTCTAAACTAATTCGTAACGTTTCGTTAAAGTGCGCCTCATATCCCAGGTGTACCTTGGGTGCTTAAAACCTCCAACAGCGGAAACAAAAACGTATTTCGACGCCAGTAGGTTCATGAATTAAATAAAATAGCTATAGCTCAAAAAGAACAGAATGAATCGACATGCAGAGCGACTAATCCAATAATTTATCGTGGACATATCGAACTCAAAGCCTTCTGCCACAGAAAAAGAAGCGTGAAAAAGGGAATTTGTCTACAACAGTTATCTAACTGAGCTTTATTTACCTTCCCATCTTTCTAACTTTACTATTTCCAGGTCTCAACATTAGAGTTCTATTTTTAAAATATAAAAATCGCGCTATTCGCAAACAAAATTGAGTGCCTTAGAGAAAAGTTAGGGTAGGCACTGGCTTATTTTGGCCTTTTCTTTGAGTGTAACAAATTTCATTCTAGTCGTCTCAGTGCTTGGGAGATTCTGCTTTGCGTTGGGAAATATTTTCTATTATGTGATGAACATAAAGCTTCAGTTCAGACTTCGGATTGTCCACGAAGAACGCGAGGGAATGTTCGAACATTATAAGAACAACACCTTGCTATCACCTAATTCAGACCAGCTTACTTCCAGTCATATTTACATTTAACAGCAATGATTTAGACATCATGCTCGTTGTGATCATCACCCCGCTAACCGGTTGTTCATGAGCGGAATTCTTCTGTTCGCACTGCCAATGTCAAATACCTGTTGAATGACTAGAAATGTTGAACTAGTTGACTGAGATGTATAAATGCGGAAGTTTAATTTTGTTGTATTGCCAAATATTGCACTGATAACAAAATTTTTAAGCAAGATAGGCATATAATAGTATGCCGTTCTTGTTATAGTAATTAGCGTGTCATTGCCTAACTTAGGCAAAGGAAGGTAAGCTTTGAATCTCGCATCATAATTACATGTTACTGTAATAAACGTCTAAAATAACCTGCAATTCGCGACCACCTACACGACAAAGCTTCTCTCACCTGAAGTTGGTTGTTGGTGTAACGGTCGAGATACTTGAAGGCTGCCCGGCTTGTGAAGTATCCGGTCCAGTAGGCATGGGGGTCGCTGGCATAAGGGAAGAAGTCGTCCGTCTTGTTGGGCCACTTGGCGCCCGACTCATGGAGAGCCTTCAGGTAGCACGACGGGGTCGAGTACAGCAGGTTGATCTTGGTCTTTTCAGACTGAAACGAGAGTAAGAAAAGTGATGCTGGAGGGTGGGGAAGGTACGGCGAACGCACCATTGGACGCCGTAAACGCGAACATTTGTTTATCTCGTTGTACAAAAGTGTCTGTGCATGCCCACGCTCAGAGCCCGCTAGTGATACTCCGTAAACAGAAACACTACTTGGTCATGAACTCTCATTTAGTGCATTAGGGGACCTTATGCTCAATTATTAAATATCCAGTTTCACTGTAATGGGCCGTAACTGCATGAAGGATAAAAATCATGCAATGGAGAGTTCTGAAATTATGTAGACCATGTGCACTACGCCAAAGTATGTGCGGTTAAGCCCGTTGTTAGAAATGTTTATTTCGGTCTCCTGAAAAACGACAAGCTACTGCGCAGTAGTTTTCAACCTGTGGCTTTGTGCTTTGAAGTAGAACACCTTAGGCGATTAGCCCCTGGTATATTTGAAGCTACAGAGTGGGTTTTCTTATGCAATGCTTAAAAATTGTTTCACACGTAAATCACTCCCCATGCCGTCTACGAGGGGTCCTGTGGACATTTGTTAAATCTGAATGTTTTGAAATGTGATATAGAATAATAAAGCCCACTAGCTGAACGTTTCTTTAATTCAAATTCGGATAGTGGCAATAATAGTTTAAAAACCCGTTGCCAATGCCTTGGAACTCTTAGCTCAAAATTAAATATTAAGTTTGCGCTAACAATGATGTACTAACAGTACGTATAAAGTGTAAACTAAGTACAGAAGCGGCCGCTGTTACGGGTTAACACGACAGCGCGTGGCCACGGTCCGCCGTGGGACACAACCGGCGCAGCGCGAAGTGCTGCGGCGGAAGCGCGGTCAGTGCAAGAGGCGAAGATAGTTGCGTGTCGCCAGGTAAAATTCCCCCCACTAGGCCGCGAGCGCGAAAGTGCTCAAACACTTTCGCAAAAGTGCTCTAAATAAAAGTATTCGAACTCATTTATCAAAGCCAGAATGCCTGCATCACGCACTCAAATTTTAAATGCGCCTTCCACTTCCGCAGGTACATGTTCGTTGCCGAGGGTAGCTTTCAACATTTTTATCCATGCAGAGGGAAAAAATCACGAGACACACAATGCCAAATTAGTAATGTTAGAGCACCATGGCTTCGTACTAGAGCTCTGGTCCCCCAACCTGCCCTTCTTGCGGCGCGTACCCCTCTATCCCGCACTCCTACTGGGACTGCCACCCCCCGAAGCTGCCCCCCTCGCTCTTCCGCGTCACCTCATGGGACGCTTGGCTGGCTACCCCGCCCGGAACAGGCGTTCGGGCCGCCCAGGAGGCTCTCTTCCTCCATATCCAGAAGACCTCCAAGGACATTCTGGACTACTATGAAGACAGTGACGCCTCAGGATCCATCGTTTAGCTGACCTGGACTTAGGGTGGTGACTGGGCAATAAATGTTTCCTCTCTCTCTCTTTCTCTCTCTCTCGTTCTCTCTCTCTCTCTCTCTCTCTCTCTCTCTCTCTCTCTCGCACTTGTTCAGCATGCACCGCAAAACCACGCGGCGCCAATCTTGACGCTCCGCGGAGGTTCGAGGTAACACTGCCTTATTATCTAGAACAGTGGCCGCGCCTGTACATACCAGCAAAAAAGCTACGGTGCTAGTTTACTGCATTTCACACAAAAAGTGCAATCTGTAAATATGCACTGTCTCTCCGGTGTCTCTCCTGCCTATAAATGTCATCCTCTTCCCCAACACCAGCAGTCGTTCGGGTGTGTGCACCCCCTGGTGAGACAAATTACGCCAGCTGGTACACTTCCCATTCAACTCACCTGACAATTCATTCATTCATTCATTCATTCTGTGGTAAAACACGAAGCTCAAACGCTGCGGTGACTGAGAACTGACTTAATTACAAAGTATGCTGAGCAGTTGTATGGACCAGGCCACGTTATGAAAGTAGGTAAACTACAGGCGTTGGCACATCAACACGAGATCAATCACTGGCGAGGTAAGTAATTTATTGGCGACGTAGAGCGAATAAGGTCGAGCTGACGTGGCAGTAATTTTGTTTATCGATAGCGCATCCTTCTAGACCAAAACACCGCAACACTGGCCGGCAGGTTTTGTGCGGTCTGCTTGCCACCTGAATGAAAAAAATTCGGCCACCTTCGCAATGGAGACGCGAAGACTGAGAAAACAGTGGAGCTGGTAGTCTTCACCAGCTTTAAGTGAGCATTTATTAGGTCTGCCCCCTTTTGGAGAGAAAGACAGTTAAAAAGCGAAGCTTTCCAAATGAAAACAGATCGAGTTAAATCGAAGTACACAATCCACCCTCCTAAATTACAAAATCCAAGCTGCCAAAGTCTGACGCCAACGCCCGCTCGACGAACCCAAAGGAAATCTTGTGCGCCTCGATGGGATGATAGCGGCAATGAGATAAACGCCGGTTTTATAACGAGAGGGACCCCTGTTCGATACCGACCAGCGGGAGCATCAATTTCTTGAGGCGCGCACTCCCACCCGTCATCATGGGATCCTTGCCCCCCTCTCTCCTCTCGCCATTTTCTTCGGATTTCTTGCCATAGCGTTTTCCCCTCTCTGGTTCGCCGTGCGGAATTTTTCTCTTGAAGATCTGCACGGACAGAATAACGCTTCAACAGCTCCGCTGTTATTAATATCGTGGGGCTGTGGCAGCGCGTTGGAAGTGTGGAGAAGGAGCAATTTTTAAATATTTAAAGTGGCCCTAAATAAGTCCGGATTTTCAGTGCGCTACCGTTAGATTATGTATGGTTTTTTTCCTTGTTTGCGTGTGAATGCTCATTGCCATTCAAGGTAGCATTGACGTAGCTTTTCTCCTGCAGACGTAGCCTCGGTGGCGAGGCTGACGCTGAAGACTATGACGCCGCTATTGTAAGCTTGTAACACTGCCGATAAACGCTTTCCCTTTTTCTTGTATGCCTGGAAGCACCGTGAAAGGTATAGTTATCGCTAGCACAGAGTAGCACTGCGTGCTTTTGCTCCTCTTGGAGATAGGCGTACCATTTTGTGCTGTGCTTTTTTGGGGGCTTTTTTTTTTAAGTGGTTATGGAGTAAGTTTATTGCTGCAGCGGAAAGGAAGCAGGCCAATAGCCGCGATATAGCACAAATGCCGTCACTCGTGAGGGAAAACAATGCCCACACTGAGAAAGAGGGGTAAATGCGCTCATGCACTCCGTAGAGATGTTAACCATGCGAAGACGTAACGCGCGTTTCTACCCGCAACGCCTCTGCCACTCCCCGACGTTGTCGCTCCACCCGGGCTTCGCGCACTAGCTCGCTGTGAACTCGCTTCGTTGCGATAAATCCTGCTAATCTCTATCTTCTTGCTCCTAAGACCTCTCCAACCTGGTTTTTTTCGTCCATGCACATGGGAATGCGCCCGGGGGAGAGTTTCCTGCGTACACAGGCCCGCGGGATTTTCGTGTCGCTTAGCCATGCAAACATGCGCTATAAAAATCTGCTGGGAAAGCTTATACGTTATCTGATAGGCGTAGGCCATTATTTTTGTTTAAGGTTGTTTGTGACTTGCTATTCTATGCACTAAATGGACTTGTTGAGCACGTTACGAATACATTTGGGAAAAGCATTGCAGGGTCCGTTTCAAGTGCACCGTGGCTATTATTGAATGGTCTTATCGCTGCAATTGAAAGGAAGCGTCTAATACGCATGACGATGCTCTAATGACATCACTAGAGTGTGCAAACAACGCCCAGGCAGGGAGAGAAGGAAAAATATTTTTGAGGATGTTTCTAAGACATCTCATAGGCTTAGGGGAGCACTTTTCGACTGACGTATTTTGAGGCCCCTTTTTCTAAGTGCTGGATGCACGTTTTGAGTGTGTTCAGAAACCAATTCATATTTGGAAAAAAAAATCTGTCAAAAAGCGTTAAAGGGTGCACTTAAACAGCGCTCACAATTGGATAAAAAACTGGAGGAGATACGGCATGGTATGCTGGCTGTGAATTGAAGTTAATAGTTAAAAAAGAAATATCTAGGAAGAACACACGTGCGGAAAAGGGTGAGCGAACATGATTTGTGAAATGTCACTTTATAATGTGGGAATTGTAAGTATAGGTGCAGCATTTCTTTGAGAAGAGGCCTATTAACGGAGTCCCTGTACATGACGCCACTCTTGTGGTAATCATGAGCGCTTCACAAATCACGCCGGCGTGTTGTTTTCGATACATTTTCATTTTGCCAACATCTTCAAGCATAGGAGAAATCAAGCCACATGGGGCACTTCCTTATTATTGATCTTCTTTTGTTCTTCTGCATAGCCTTAATGTCCCTGAATGCGTGTAAATAAATAAAAAAATGAATGACTGTACTTCTTCCTCTACTTGCTTATAATGTGTTGTGATGCTCCCATACAGGGTCGTTAACGCAGAGTCTTATATTGCGCATAGTATAATTTCCCGCAGGATAACTACCTTTCGCACACTACCTTAGTGACACTTACGGGAGTGCCTAACACGGTTATTTCTACACACAGTACCAGAACTCTTCTCTTGGCTAATTAGGCGGCACAATCCTTTATTATGTGCACCGAAAAAAACGCGTACTGCTGGCCACAAAACATTGCGGATGTGCAGTGCGTGGTGCAGCTGCGCAAATCTGCATTGCTGCGCCACCTGCCGTCACAGACCGCCGGGTCGAGGCTCCAGAAACTTGCGCACCACGCACGCTTTGTGCATGCCGGTCCTTACGTTGTTATCAAGGTTCTCTGGGCACTCGCTTCCCCGTGGCGTGCTTCCCATATTCACGGCAACCACTGCCGCGCCGCGTGACCATCGTGGCGGTTCCGCTCTCACTGGTAGAACAAAAAAATGTAGCTCGAGGACGCCTTTTGCGCGGGGACCAACTTTGTCTTAATATATGCAATCTATACAGTGTAATGGGCTGGTTGAACAATAAAGTAATTATAGCGGAGCTCTTATTGGCTAGGATCTGAAGAAAACTGCGTGATCCGACAGGGTGTGTAGCCGTGAAGCCATCTTACTGTTGAAAGTTCTGGAGGTGTCAATCTAATGTCGGTATCTTGAAAAACATCTGCGAAATCGGCGCTACGACGATTTAATGTCAACAAATTACGGGCTCAAATCACTGAACGCCCCTTTTACGAGGCTCCGCATAAATGGATGCAACGTTGGAAGATTTACGGGCGTAGCAAGTATGCCATTTCATATCAAGGTTTTTCCTGTGAAGGTGAGTAGGTGCACCGATTGGAAATGTCGCAACACACAGCTCATCTTCGTTGAAAAGAAATTGGGGAAAATGAGTGCCCTTCCACTCTTTAAAGAAAGATGACCAGCGGATCTGGGCACAGTACAAGTGAACGAAAGAAACACGTTTGTAAATTGCGATTGCGCATACTTCCCATTTAGTCACCCGAAAGAAACTTGGGCGCAGTAGTTCTATTCTAGCGCACAAATATTGGGCTGCCCGTTTCCTTCCCATACAAGCCCATGTATTGACAGCAGATAAAAATATCGTGATATTAACAACTACATCGTTAAATATCTAATTTTGAAAAGAAAATGATAGTCGGCGTACCTGCAGAGTGGTCCTAGGAACCAATTTCAGAATGACTTCTTCAAAACCCTTAACGCAGTATTCACCAGAAAGTTCGCTTTGCCGCAGCACACCTTGTCTACGCATGCAGTTTTCTTCAAATCCTAGCCTATAACAGCTCCGCTGTAATTACTTCAAGGTTCGACCAGCACATCACTTCGTAGATAGCATGTATTCAGACAAAGTTGATCCCCGCGCAAAGGGCGGCTGCGAGCTACGTATTTTGTTGAACCAGTGAGAGCAGCCCCGGGGCGATAGTCAAGGCGCGCCATAGTAGCTGCCGCGAATATGGAAAGCACGCCACGGGAAAGGGAGTGACCAGAGAGCCTTGATAACGAAATAAGGTCCGGAATCCACGGAGTGCGCGTAGTGCCCAAGTTTCTTGAGCCTCGACACGGCGTACTGTAGCGGCATATGGCGCAGCAGTGCAGACTTACCCCTCTCCGCCACGCACACCACAGCCGCAAACTTTTGCGGCGGACAGTACGTTTATGATAGCCGAACAAGCAGCTGTATTTATGTAGTGACATTTCAGAAATCACGTTCTTGTTGATAAGTTCCAGCTTAATAATTGAGGACCAGCAAAATCTGATCCGGCGGCCCACCCGTGCAGAAACAGCACATGGCTACCGGGAAGGCGGCCGCCCATCGGCTCTAAATCTGTAAAATAAATGTTTGTTCTCCTTACCAAATAAATTGGCAGCGAGTGCATCGGATTAACTCACAGTGTATTAATCAATACTTCGAAGGGAGTGGTACAAAAGTGCTGTAATTGATTGAGGAAGCTAGAATGGTCAGCCATAACCAAGCACTGAAAGTGGCTTAGCCACACAGAGAAGGGGTTTTTGATTGTAGGGTAATTTAACGCTCCGACGCAACGCAGGCGATGAGGCACGCCGTAGTGGAGGGCTCCGGATTAATTTTGACCCCCTGGGGATCTTTAACGTGCGCCGAAATCTCGTACACACAGGCGTTTTTGCTTTTCGCCTCCATCAGAAAAGCGACCGCCGCGGCCGGGAATCGAACCCGCGACCTCGTGCTCAGCATCGCAACGCCTTAGCCACTGAGCCACCGCGGCGGGTACAGAGAAGGGGGAGGAATTGAGGAAGTGATGAGAGCCGCAAAATCGCTTACAGAACCACGAACAAACAAAAGTCATAGCTTTGCCCCGCTTTCTGAGTTAACTTTTACGGTAGATACTGGCGGTAATGTTATGTTATGGGGCTATTTCTTTTCAATGATAAATGTGCAAGGTTGCAGCAGCCCGTTTTCTAAACACGCGTGCGGGGATTCAGGATACATTGCTTGCTCAAAGTTCAAATTTAAAAGCGATATTCTGAGATGTAAGTGCTTGCCACTTACCGCCAAGTTGGCGTGATGAATGAGCTTGTCCAAGTTGATGAACCAGTGTCCGGCACTTTGGTAGTTGAAATCGTTTCCCATAGTGACAGGAATGTTGTTCGTCTGGTAGAAGTCCGCCTTAAAAATTCAGTGGTAAAAATGCAGAAAACTATTCAACACGAAGTAAGCGCTTCGGGGATCCCTATAACGGCTTTATAATATTCTAAAGTGTACCTCTTCTAAGTCCATAGCACTCTCTATGCAGCTGCCATGTCGCGTTTGACTAGTCAACATGTAGAATCATTGGTGTGACGCCGATTGCCCATTTATTTCCTGGATCACCCCAGCAGATCGGCCATGAAAATGTATTTCGCAAAGAACCTTGTGGCGTCATCTGGGTTCAACAACTGGTACACGCAGATTCATTCGATAGTGTGAAATTGAAGAACAAACAATTTCAAGTTATAGTTTTAGAGAGATTTTGAAACAATAGTCTGCCGCACTTTGGCGTTGATTCAATAAAACAAATTCTCAGAAGCTCCGTTGGGAGGTCCTGAGGAGATGGGCTTCATATGCTTACTGAATTACGTATTTTTTTAACTCACTTCGTGTTGATATTGTTTCATAAAGTGAACGTATATAAAACAAATATCACATTTAGTTCCACAAGCCGCAGCCTATGCCAAAGTATCGTTTACACCAAATAAATGTGGACAAATTGGCGACTAAAACACAGTCATTCGGACAGACTAGGAGGAAGCGAAGCTACAGTGGTAGCTGAATGGCGTGGCGTTGGGCCGTACCGCGTACGATATGGGGTCATGGGTCTGCGCAGCTCGTACTGGTGGCCCATGGCACCTTATGTTTTGCTCAATGAAAAGTCAACCTAGCAATCTTGGTCGAGAGTATTTCTCTTCTTTTCTACACAGGTTAATTGCGTACGGGGGTTGTTTGAATCACAATTGAAAAATGTAGTTTAATTTATTAGAACACTACTGCTCTAGCTTTTGTATGTGTGCTTATCCTCAGATTGGCCTAAGGTATCTCTAACGCCAAATAATGTTGACCAGCATGCACCTTTCCATCAGTTGAGCAGTTGGGAAAGTTTTTGGTATCATTATACCTTTCGTTCATCATAGATGCTCTTTGCGCACAGCTGCTTTTTGCGACGACACAGCTCGATACCTGCCCCCGGCAACCTAAAGGGGCTGCCAAAACGTGACTTTATAGAACCAACGACAAACGATTGCCGGCGTGTACTAAGATGCGCTCGTATGTAAAAAATATCTTACGTATTTTACAAGTTCGGGTGAACTATATATTTTCCTAAATAGGTTGAACTACATCCAAAGAGTCTGCGCGAAGAATGTGTGAACTTGAAGTTGCTTTGCTCTTTATAGAAAACTTGCGTAGTGGCTAGCAGTGTTCGATAAGGCGCATTATTTAACATCACTATGATAAACCCTAATAAAGTATCCTTTGAGTTTGACTTTTTATTATTAACAAAAATCTAATTTGTCACATCACAGTTAAGCACAACGCACAACTTTCTCCCACCAAATCTCAGGCACCTGCAGTACCAAATAACCGTCCCAAAAGCTGACAAAACCTACTAACAGTGAATAGATAAATACAGCTACCTAAAAAGACTTCTTTGACAGATATTAATAAACCGACCAGAGCAACTGGGACGCCCCCTTGACACTCAAGGCCCATCCCTTTAGAAATATTAATACATAAAATGTATTTTATATTCGAGGTTTTTTTCTGTTTAACCATAACACTGCTCACCACATTTCACTGCACATTTCACTGCAATCACATAAGTAATAGTTATTTCTGGGGAAGAAACGAGGGACGTTTTTCAAATTACTTATATGAATGTCAAAGTACGAAGCATTTTAGAGCTGCGTGATCAAAATGTATGGAACGAAGCCCATAAACAGCAACAGCTATTTTAAAGAAATTAAGATTATCTCGAATCACTCGTAAATACGCACATAAAATATGCCTTGGACATTCACAGAAAGCAATAAACAAGCACTGACTCAAAGATTTTTGTGGTCGAGATCAAACTTTTACCGAAAACAAATTATTACACACAATTTTTTCAAAAGACCAACAAATCCATCCATAGCAGACTGCACGGCCGCATGACTGCAGGGATACTCTTAGTCAACAAAGAACGTTGCAACAAAAAGGGCTAATTTTTGTATTTGCTTAAGCTATTCCTGTTTTAAATTTGTCTAGAAATTATTTTTAGGTGCTTTACTCACTTCACGTAATTTAAATGGCCAAAGCCCGATATAGATTTGCAGCATGAGATGGGCCGTCCTATTTTTATAAGGGACCCACAATAAAGCTTATATAGTTGGATTTTGCTGCTTTTGGTTGGAATGGATGTGGACGCATTGGGTACGGCTTCGCTAAACGCCCAGCAATAATTACTTACAGCGCATTTTGAATACAAAACGTGTACTCTGATTGCCGCACTTTAAAATATTCAGCTCAAAACGGGCAGTGAAACAAGCGCATTAGGTTACAAAAAAATGTAAGGCAATTGCTTGGCTTATCAGCGCAAAACACAGATGTTTGTGTGTACAGTGAATATTTCTCAATATGCTGGGGTGGTAGAAAAATTGCAGAACCTCCAAAGTGGGAAATGTGGAATAGATGTGTCAGCAGATCTGCAACACCCCAAGAACCTCTTTAAATTCGGCTTCATCATTACAGACACATGCATTTCTGGGAAGGATTTTTTCAGGCGCCATGTGTGTCGCCTTGTGCCTAAATATGAAGGCCCCGAGGGCCTTTAAATAAATATCTTCATTAGACTGCATGTATCCACGAAAGCACTCTATACCGAGCTATTTTAAAGCCGGTTGTCGCCGTTACTTTTACGCACGCGTGTTTTGCTGAGACCGACGTTTTTCAGGGGCTATACAAGGAGTCTCACATCGAACTATGCAGTGTTACACACGGGGCGTTACAGACGGACATTCCGTTTTCCCCTGGAGCCCAGATACAAACGTTTGAGCATTTCAAACGCACTCACGAGGTGTGTTCTGAACAAACCCGTTCATACTACATGACGGTTGCACAGGGCTTGTTTTCAAGGAGCGTTTGAGGAAAAAATAGAAAGACTAATTTTGATGTTTCACTACGCATATCTAGAAATGGAAAGTGAAAGGAAACGCTCCAACGGCAAGCATTGCTATATGATAATGCGAGCTTGATACTGCCATTATGGGCTCTCCTACACAATAGCTATTACGCCCAGTGGTTTAACTGTAAGATGGCTCCACTTATGGGAAATTCCTCTATTGCAGCGGTCACAAATGTTTGCGGAGGGTGAGACTTGTAATCGCAATTATTGAAAACAATTGTGAAAAATTGCGTATCAAGGCAGCAAACGCTACAGACCAAACATTCAGCTCTATAAGTGTGAAGCGAACTTGCACTCTCGCAAAATGGTATGAGGAATGTGTAGAGGTAATATCACACCTTACCTGCTCCCTTGCATACGCGACGAAGGCATCGATCCTTGTATCGACATTGTACTCCTCGCTGTCACGGTCGTCCTTTAAAACAAAAAGTGTGCAGCAGAAATGTAGGTACTATTATTTATAAGATGTACTCCAAATCACAATAAAGAAACTATTCACATCATTGTTTCTTATTGCAGTGCGTTACAATACATTGTTAAGAGCTGTAATCGCTGAGCAGCCATTTTTACCCTTACCTCGTACTTCAGTGTGAGAGGTGCGCAGTTTCACCTTAAATATATTTCTGACAGGTTTGGTTACTGACGATGCGGTACACGTCTTACCCATTGGAAAAATAACGCTGAAGGAGCTTGGCAGAGAAGAACCTAATTCGCTTACAATTTCCGAAACTGTGAGATGGGTTATAATCAATGCATCCAGTTCAAACCGAGACAATTAGATGTGGAAGCTTTATTAATAGTCATGGCAGCCTGGTGCTGAGTTTTTTTAAAACGTTACAAAGTGGACTGTAACATCACTCGGCCGTGCAAACTTGCAATGTATGCGGTGACAGCATTCCAGTGCTGAGACGCGATTTTGTGTTGAGAGATGCAATACAGAAATACGCGAATATAACAGCATAGCGACGTTAGCAAACTCTCAAATTTTAATTTTCAGTAGATCCACTTGTTCTGCTTGAGCTTTGAGCGTCTTTGTTGTTCTAATGGCGCTCCACAAAAATCAAGAAATTTCAGGTATTTCTTACGCAAAAGCCAAGAAAATTGCATGATTGCTATAGATATCGTGTACATCAACCGACAAAAGATCATATATGACACGAGATGCACATTAAATTAAGTAGTATTCTATAGCAACCAAATTTGTTTGCTTTATTTTTGCTTTATTCACTAACAGGTCCGACAACCTACCCTCCGATCTTACGTTGCGCGAGTTGCACAACTGTACCGTTCAGTAATAGAAATTACCGCTCAGTAATACCGTTCAGTAATAGAAGTAATAGAAACCTTTACCGCATCTCAATAGAATGAAATACTGCGTAATGAGGAATGTATTCTGAAACCAATATTGCTTTCTAGGGATGCCCCTAAGCCACACATTGCAAACGAATGCTGACGCATCCGGAGATCAAACAGCTCGTATGGAGCAGCGCATTTAAAAGCCACTCGTCTACAGCAAACGCTTATTGTGGAATCTCGGTTCGAATTTAGTGCCAATGATCTATTAGTAGCACAGCTGGTGTAATGGCTGCTGCCTATTTGCTCAGCAATATTAGCTGGATAAAGATTTTTATTATTAAAACAAAATTACCGTTTAAATTATCAGACATTCCTTAGTCACAAGTTTTATTGTCTGTCAATTATGTATGTTAGGTTTCCCGAAACGTAATAGACACGTCCGTGACACACAATGTCGAACACTCCGAAACCTGTAAACCAAATAACCAGCTAACCATAGAGTTAGCCTACTTTCAACGTATTTGCATGTAACAAGGTTTTATATTACAGAACACCAAAATTGAGGTTATGCGTGTAAAAGCTCTTTTTATAGCATAAAATAACAAGGATTTATCATTAATACTACATGTTCGCCTCACCTATTCCACATTGTCATCGTGTAGCAGGGATCTCATCGTGAAACTATATACAAAAAAACGGACCATGACAAACCTACATCGCGCCAATAGCTGCCCCGAGCGTCCAAGTGATGACACTGTTTACGGGAGGACATGTATTCCTTACACAGACCCATGGACAGGAATGATGACTTAACTATAGTGTACAGGGATCAAAGTGCTGCCACCACGAGCAACAAAAGGGTTTCTCAAGTCTGCTATACAGAATTTCTGGCGTATAAACCTTGCATTGGTTCGTTGCATCATTTGTATGCCGTGATCGATATTTGTCACGGTCCTCAAGGAAATAGATATAGCGCATATTATCCAAAAAGACAGCCGTACTTGCACCTTTGCGCAAATAGTTGGCATACGTATTCTCTTGCATTCAAAAAGGTACAGCCACGGCGGTATTATTTAATAAACATAAGGCATCAGGTTTGGTTGGCTATAACAATAGAATGTTTAAAAACAGTTTTTGTTCCAAGAGCTCTAGTAGAAGTAGTTGTTCCTGAAGTAGTTCCTGCTGGCAATAGTGTTTTTATTTTTATGCTTCTTTTTGTCAGAAATATATGCGAAAGGCTGCCAATATGAGTGCCTGAAAGGTGAATTGGTGGCTGTGTCTTTTGATTCGTGATGGTAGAATTTTTACGATGTAGTCTTCTTTTACTGTAAAGTAAAATAAGTAACTTGCCACAATTGCATCGTCAGAGCAGTAAACGTCGAAGCAAAATCCTTTAGGAGGGCTGTAGGTGTTTGGCAAGATTCCGGTGAACATATTGGCCGCAGTTCCTGCATTTGAAAAGAGTAAATGCGACATAATTAGGCCCCACAATTTTTACAATCACCTGTAAAAGAGGACCAAAATGAAATTATGTCCATACATTAAATTCGTTAATCTTTAGCAGTGTCACAATGGCGGATCCGGTAGTAAAACATCGCAAGAAATAAAGGCGTCAGAAAAGGGTTATCTTGAATCGATATTGAATTGTTCATCGCCATCAATTAAAGCGCTTTTGGACGAAACCATCTCCTTCACTGAAAGACTTGGCTGGTGTCATTGCTGATTAGTGCTGGCTTTTCCTTCAAGTTCTGAACAGCGTACTACAGCGCAACCGGTTCTGGTGTGGCTTACATACATATGTCATACAAACCCGAGTTCACGCTAGTCTTACCAAGGGTGGCGGGATCGCGTATACGGGGCATAATTAGCACCGCTATCTACGGAAGCAGTAACAAGGCAAAAACCGAGTTTGCAAAAAGTGAGCATTCAATAAAATATCAAGTAAATTGAATTTTTAACTAACATTTTGTATTGTTGAAAGCAACCAAGAGTCATACGCGGAATCTCTTTTGAAGCAATAAAATACCAATATAAAGCCAGTATGCGTAGTCCCGGGAACAGAAAGCCGCAAGAATAATATTGAGAGCCGCAGTCTTAGAAGTTCGTGTTCGACAAAGATAACGCTACTGCAAATTTCACAAAGTCTAATGCATTTGTACCAATAGTACTTTGTAACAGTCATGATGGTTTGAAATAGATGTTCATGTTAGCCACAGAGAGTGTCTACATTGTTGGTAAATAAAAAATAATAACGTATGTGTCCAAATCACTCACTGCTTCAAACATGTTGGCATGCATCGTAAACCCCATCTCAAATTATAATCTCTGGCTGTGAAAGTGCATTACCACCAAAGTAGTGTAAAATACTATAGTATGGGAGACGGGATGTTTGCGTAAAGCCGACCCGCTAACCAAACGTTTTGAAATAACTTCGGTCATCGCAACTATGAGATAAAGATTTGCTGGAAGTTGAATTAGTCGAATTAAAGTGTCTGGCAAATCTGTCCCCTATTTTATTAGTTGCAATAGCGTGAAAGGCAGTAAAAACTGTGATGAAATGGGTATTTTGTTTTTGCAAACTTACAAACCGGCTCACGTTCCTCCTACTTCCTTCCCCACGTCAACAAGGAACATGAGGAGGAGCCTATTCAGGACATGCTCTCCTCGAGAGGTAATGTGATGCATTATTCAGAAGATTGAGTAGCGAAATAATGGTCCGTCTGATTAGGAAACGAACATGAACAGTACAGCCAAGAACAATACAAAAACATTCTAGTCATCTGTATCCCCATCCGTCATTGTTTATCATCAATGGCGGAATGGCCCTAGCAGGCTTGGTCGTTCGTTGCGTTACTAACGAGCATGGAAATGCGCCACTTCCTCTCATGAGCGGAATCACGATCCAACTCTTCATTTCACATGCTGATATCAGGCAGGTGCAGGTCATCTCAACGTGAGGGAGGAAGTGATATGATGATAATGACGATTGCTATGCGTAGTGGCCATGTAGGCACCCACGTAGATACGGAGAATGTTTTGAATTGGGCCATACAGCTTATTCTAATATAAATTCCTCCGGTTCAACTACGGTAGTGGAGGAATAAAAAATCGCGAGAAACTTCTAAAGCAGCTTAACTTTTAGGCAGCCTTCAGTGTTCCTTGGCCGTAGTAGCTCTGCCACTACAAACGGTAGATCGAGCAAAAAAATATGTGGTGGATGGCACTTCCGCAATCGCACACGAACCCGAAACGGGAGTTTTTCACTGTTGTCAGATGTTGCCTCATGCTCTGATGCACTACTCAAAACGCTTTGCCCTGCTCAGAAACGCCCCTGTACGTTTCCTTTCGCATGTTTTGTGGAACCTGTTGAGAATCTGCGTGGAATTCTGTTTGAGAAGGCTGTTCTAAACTAGTCGGCTGTCAGAACGAATTTTAGTTAGGGAAACCGGAAAAGTTCCGCAGGTCGTGATCATAGGCAGTGAATTATTCATACTCGATTAATATATCTGTGGGACCGGTCACAGGCGGCCTGCGCCGTTCAGTCTGCAATTTTACGTTAAGTACGACTTAATAGAGAAGCAAGTCAAGAAATGCTCAAACCAGCCAACAAGGCCGTTCAACTCCTTGTCCATTACGGGCAACGCTTATATAATCTTCACCTGTTCCGGGCGTGAATATTCGCCATGCTACAATTTCTTCATAGCTTTAAGAAAGCTAGACTTCTGTGCGGCGACAATGTAATTGACCGGAATGTGGCACAACGAGCTAACGCTCCAAAACTAAGTTATTGCAAGGCTCGGCGTGATTGGATCAACGAACGGACATTATGAACTGAAGCTTAAACGATTGCAGACACATCGGACTCTGCTACTAGTGGGTGCAAACTAGAAACTGATTTATACTAAACGTTTACCTGACAGTTCGTTTTAAACACGACGGTTTTAGCGACATGTAAAAACGAGAGTACGAACAGCACACAAATTTCATGTAGGCCTATAGCCCGTTGTTTGGGCCTTCTCTTCCCACGCATGCCTGTTGATTTGGAAGCTCCCTTCCTATAAGCTATCTCTTCTTCGTCGACGGTTAAGGATGGGGCGCTGACGAATCCGCCTTCCAAAATATGTGACTTTTGTGAATTGAAGCAGTGTAATATATTTAGGCGGGATCAATCATAGCTGTACAACAACAATCCTGGGGGATTATTATATAGTTTTCGTCTAATTCTTCCATCCACGGTGTTTCTGCCGGCATGAAATTTTACTCACGTTTACACAGCATATATTGCTATTACCAAACACATACTAACTAGTCGCTGTCAAACTTTAGTAGTTTCGCGTTTATGTTGTGTTTCCCTCAACTGACAGCTTCAGTCTCAATGCCACTGTAAGTTGTTTCAGGGCGGTTCTGTAAAACTGAATATCGACAGCTTGTTCCCTTGGCAGAACGCACAGTAGGCAGCTGTCCCCTAGGCACAAAAAGTAGGAACTACATTATTAACGCGAAAGCCTTATATGTCTCTTTGGAAGGTGACCTTGAGTGACTCCGGCGGCGACAAGAACAGTGAAAAAACCTATGAAACGCCAAAACCGAATCTTAACATCCCAGCCGGGGATAAGAGATGAATAATGATTTAATGATCACCAAGGCTAACGAAGGGTTGACTACGGATTGATCGTAATAAATAGTAAGGCCGGTTCAGATTGAATAAAGGTTGAATTCATGTGGATAAATATAAATTGACGTGGATTAGGGTGAATGAAGTCTCTACGTAGAGATGGTGTCATTTGATGTCCTCCGTATTAGGCGGGAACAAGGCTCGTGATATATCTAAGCGACCGACAAAGGAAAGTTATGAAATATATGTTTTACGTCTGAAGTGAAAGCACTTCAATTAAGTAGGTCTCCAAGAGCGATCTATCCGTGTATCTTTGAATACGTAAACGCTATGTAGGCTGCCTACCAGTTAAAATGAACGCTGGCCTCCAGGACAAAAAATCAATGCATAAAGCTGAGATTTGTACTTCAGAATAAAAAAAAAAAACGCTACTTAAAACATGACATAAACTGAAACAGAGTGTTATCCGCCCACAGTTTTAATGACAGAATTTGGGCAGCGAACGTCACCTGCATGACATTTTTACAGCATCCGGCACCTTAGTAGGTTAATGTCCTGCATTTTAATAAGAATTTCTGTCTATATTGTTGACTATATAAAACGACAAGATTTCTTTACCCGAGAAGTTTCGCACACCTGTCCTTTAATCTGACACCTATCTACTCCTGTATCCCTCCTTTATGAACGGCTGGGGAGTCTAACGAATGAAGCAGGAAATTTCTGCTGAGTATTGCCGTAAAGGCAATGAATATCGACACCCCGCTTGTTGTTTGCGGCTTTCAATGCATTGTTCGATTAATATTGGACAAGCCCTGAGAAGAAGACGGAAAAACAAAACTTTGACAAGCGCACCATTTAAGAAAGCAGAAAGAGCAAAAAGTAAACAAAAATGAGCGACTAAAAAACGGAATACAGAAGTAAATGAAGCCGGACAGAATCACCAACACAAATCCGACCCAGTGCAAGAAAAACCAGAAGCACGCGGCGCTAAAGACTTTCCAGACTGTTGTTCTCAATTTAAAAAAAACTTAGGTCCTCATTCCTACTTCGCTACCTAAAAATAGTGGTTTTTATCGACGGATCAATATTTACAAACTTTTTACGCGCTAGGTACACTGTACCCTTTACACTCTAATAAATTTACACAGGTGGACTTCACCCCAACGCTCACAAACGTCAAATCAGCAAGCCCAAATGTGCGAGTTTGGCAAAAGATGAGGCCCAGCATGGGGTTAGAGTGAAGAATAGAATCTGCGCTGGGACAATGCGCTGTTGTCCCAGCGAAGATTCTGCTTTTTAATCAAATCGCATGTTGGGCGAATTTCATCTACGTCAAATTCGGGCGTTTTTTCACGCCATTTGGTCAAAGCGGAAGGTTGTACGAGTCGGTTACTAACTAATGAATCCATACTGCTAGCGAACGGGACACTGGATGAGGAAAGAAAAGACAAAACACTAGAGTTTTTTTAGTATTTTGCTTCTTCGCCCAGTGTCGTGTTCGCAAGCAGTATGGGTTCATCAGCGATTGGTCGCTCTGGTGCATTGGGGTGGACCTCACCTGCGGCAATTTCTCAGAGTGTATGGTCTCAAATTCATATAAACAAAATCCAGCCAGACATTTCCAAATGCTTAGCCATTTTTTACGCGTGTAAATGTTACAAACAAATATTATTTAATCGGTGTTTTGAGCCTAATTAGCCGTTTTATGGCAAATGTCTTATCTGCACATGTTGTGGACATCACGCTTCATGTACACCGCTCAATTTTTGAGCACGTTTTGCGTCATTGCATTGTCAACACAAATCGTGGTTTCACAGTGTTTATCTCTCTGTACATTTATGCTCCTAGGATAATGGTAGTGAGTTTATTTCGAACTGAACGGAAACGGCGTCTGCACGGTTGGGTAGCTACTGGTTTCGCAATTTAGTTATAAGGAAAATTCCCGCTGACATCCCCATGCTTTTTCATGGCCCGCTGCTAGCCATTCGCCAACAGCTCGTACGCTTTTCGAGACGTAGGCGCATACTTACCTAAACCGATGATTTCTGGACTCTCAATCCTACGGTGCTTGGAGACTGTGCTAGCATTCTGCATATCGGAGACTGCATTCATAACTATCAATTAAGGCTTCACGCACCTGCTTAGGACTGTACAGATATAAGCAGAAGGCGACTTCTACAAGAACCAAAAGATTTACTAGGAAAGAAAAGCTTAGATTGAGGAAAGTGTTGAATAGTTGAATGCAGGGTGACAATTGGTGGATCTCATTCATTGCGAGCAGCCCAGAAGCGGTGGAAACGCGAGCATGCGGTTCCAATACAGTCACACAGCTAAGCTTGCTCTCACCAGCAACGTCGATAATGTTGAGCTTCATAACAAAAAACAAAATAGCTGAATACCAGGTCATTGATTTCATTTGTCTTTAACTACTGAATCAAAGTGGACTACTGGAACACTTCGTTTGGAACTGAGATAATAGCCCAGAAAAGAATACCACAAAATAAATGACGATGAGGAGGGAGGTTCTGTCCTTCTGTATTCGTTGCGCACGTAGCATCGAGTCCTTCTCTTGATCACTGTATTTTTTAAGCCTTTTATAACCAAACTTGCTTCCACGTTCCTCAGGCCATAGTATATAATAAAAACTAAACACTGCCAACTCACCGAGATTGTCACTGGCGTCCCAAATAAACTCTAGCTGCTTGTTAGTCTTGCGGGCTTTGAAGTCTTGGTAGTCAACTCTCCCGAAGAAATACCCATCCATTCCCATCTGTAACATAAACGTATTAATAGTTGGGACCTGGTGACATCATACCAGTTATGGATGAGCCATGTCTATAGAAATGAAAATACAAACTCAAAAGCAGCGTCTTTCAGTCCCGCGCTTCTTTTGAGACTTTACTCAACGTTCGGTCGCTTACGGAAATCAGTAAAATTGACCTAAGGTGTGTCAAAACCACAGCCCATGCAAAGAGTTACGGATTCGAAGAAAGTTTCCCACATTCAGGAAAAAATAAAAGATGGGAGAGGGCAGAGGTAAATTTATTTTGATCAAAGTATAAGGAAAAACTTGATTGGTGAGGATGAGAATGCTGTTAACTTCTTTGCAATGTTTATGCAATTTCGGGGATTTGTAGTGGCTGTTTGATGCCTGGTGAATTCAGACAAACACTTATCTTTTTGCAAGGACCAGCTCAAGCTACATATCTGCATTGCTCTATTAAAGTTTCAGTGGCCACCTCAATGTATATTTCAAGATTCTATATTGTTTACAAAAATTCAACTTTGTGGCAACAGACACCAATAAGGGCACAAAATTAGAATAAAAAGAAGAGTAAGAATAAAGCACTACAAATAATATACAATGTACGTCCTCAACCACTACTTCCCGTTAGCAAAGTGTGTTATGGTTGACTATTACTTCGTTGGCTTTTAGATCTATTTGAATATAACTGATTATACTGGTAAACGTTTGATAGGACACTCTTCTCGGGGCTAATATACATGAGTTATTATATAAGGGACCACGAAGACAAAAAAAAATGTTTCGTTCATAATAAAAAATCTACTGTCTCCTAATAACAATGGTAGCCATTTTAAAACAAAGTTCGAAAAAATAATCAACATATTAAGAATAGAAGAGACGGGGCTGGTCACCACCTATTTTTCGCTCAGCCCTTGTGGTGTACCATGGATTGTTTAGAGACTACCGACGGCCGACTGAAGCCCCCACTAAGAGTCATGACTGCGATTGTAGTAGTACCTCTTCTTCTGTTTGGTCCTAGCTACTGATAATAACATTGGATTACCCACTGATATCCTGGTTTAGTGTTAGCCTTATTACGTCAGTGATGACGTTGCGCACGGTGAAATGTAAATACTTTATACTTCCTATTTTTTAATAAAAAACAACCTGTAGTGGGGCTGGCACGGAATTAAATGAGTTATGAAAGACTAATCATTCCAGAATTGCTGCGGGTGCGATTTTCTGTAGTCTTTTTGAATGTTTGTTCTGGTGTTTTATAAGCTTTTTTAGATGTTGTTTGGTACGGAAAGAATCAAAATGTTACTTTGTTAGGCGGAAGAAAGCCAAAATTACTATCTGGTAACACTGCCGTACACTCAATAGCGTTGCGGCGTTCAAAATTATTTGGGAGTTTTTCCAGCAGTCCGCTAATGTTGTGCATACTTTACGCGTGTTTGTTGGTACCTTCTTGTAAGCATTTTCAGCATGCAAGGCTAGGCAATAAGGAAGTGCTTCTAGGAGATCTCTATAAGATTAGACAGCTGTGTGAGAGGTACGAGTACATTCGATGCGCCTGCCTTCGTCACAAACTTGTTAACGTCTTTCACCTGCGCGAGCAAGGAGGCGTATTCCCTGGAGTGGCCGAATGGATCAATCTGCCAACCAATCCTGGGTACGCCGCAGTCTCCAAAGATGTCTTTCAGTTTGCGTATGCCGTAGGTCATCTGGTCGATGGTGTTGGAGTAGTGGACGCTGGCCTCGTCGTTCATCACCCATCCACCACTGATAAACTCCATACGACCTGCAAAATGTCGCAATGAGAGTTCGGATGAACACCACGAGTAAAGACAGGTTGCACGAAGTGGTTTCAGTAATATCATAATAATGAAATTGTTCTAATTATAATCGTATAGACGTAATATTAATATATTGTAATAGTATAGGCATCTTCAGACTACGACACAACTGAGTTGTGTTTCAGGGCTTTACAGCAAAGGCACACAGTTCAATCCGAAAAAGCAGGTGCAGCTTTCAGGCTCATGTCTGTCCTTGCAATAGTGATTACTCTGGAGTTATTTAACGGAACGTAAAATATTTTCGCGCGGCCTACATTTGAAGCGAGAGCTCGTTTTGTGCACACTTTCAAGTCTAACACGTTGCGCTATAAAGCTCCAGAGCCATGGAAACTACCCCTTAGAAATGCATAGAGAGTAAGATTTGACAGCGAATTACACATAAAAATATTCAGTATCCCGGAAAGGCTTTTTACACGTCTCATCTCCAGCTCTACTTCTTGCTTTATGTCAAATACCACTTTCTCAAAGTTGATTTACCAGGTTCCCTAAGAGGTCATAATTTTGAGCGAGAACGCGGGGGATGGAATGGATAACGGAAGATGAAGCGTAGTCGCTTGCCGGATTCGAACACTTGTCGCACGGAAATTATGCTATGATGTTGTACTTTCTCGTCTCTATAATCTGCAGTCATGCAATAACGGCGCAAAACTGGTTTCGTTTTAATAGTTGTGGTTGGCGCCATTTGTGCCGAATGCTAGGATGTTCAGGTTTCGGTCCGTGAAACCTGGCTGATGAGATAATAAATAGCTAGTCTACAAGGTTACAGGGTTTTCCAGGTAACTAAGCTCTCTAAGAGTGTGTGATAGAGGTAAAGTTCGCAGCAGTGACAGCACAGTCGACGCATCGCGTAATCTGCATTTTCGCACTGCAGGGAATCTGGCCGGACCTGCGTGATCGCCAACAGTACAGCCTGTGCGTGGAAACCCTTCTGCGCGAGACCTCTGCGCCGGAAGCGACACAGCACCGGAAGCGACGCAAAGACAGGCCTGCGACACCAGGGCGGATCAACATAAAAGGGTGTCGGTCCTAGGTGCCAGCATTCGGTAGCAGTGACAGCACAGTCGACGGATCGCGTAATCTGCATTTTCGCGCTGCATAGAATCTGGCCGGACCAGCGTGATCGCCAACAGTACAAGCGTGCGCGTGGAAACCCTTTTGCGCGAGACCTCTGCGCCGGAAGCGACACAGCACCGGAAGCGACGCAGAGACAGGCGTGAGACACCACGGCAGATCAATATAAAAGGGTGTCGGTTATAGGCGCCAGCGTTCGGCAGCAGTGACAGCACAGTCGACGCATCGCGTAATCTGCATTTTCGCACTGCAGGTTGGTGTATATTCTTTGCCAAACAGTCTTGTATGTTATATTGCTGTCGCTGCTGCCGAACTGTTCATTGTTGATTCTTGGTCAACCACTCTGTTGCAAACCCTCTACTTCATTTCGCTGAGAGTATGACTCAGCCCACAGCTGTGACGGACCGAGATAACCATAGCGATTTTCGAGAGCTTGGGACCAAAGTTCGAGAGATGAAAGAAAGCATAAATTTTTTCAGCGGGAAATATGAGGAGATGAAAAAGCAGCTTGAGGAGGCACGCGTCGAGCAGGATGCACTTAAAAGAGAAAACGAACAGTTGCGTAGCAAGTGCAATAAAAAAGGTTCGGTCATAGAGGAACTGCAGAGGCGAGTTGTTCAATGCGAGCAGTACTCGCGAAGGTCGAAACTTGAGATCAAAGGGCTTGTCCAAGAAGAAAACGAAAAAGTGACTGAGCTCGTTAGCAAGGTTGGGGGCGTACTGTATGAACCCATATCGGCTGATGATATTGAGGTGTGCCACCGTGTGCCCACTCGGGAGGAAGGCAAGTCGAACGTAGTGGTACTGTTCAAAAGCCGCCAGATGTGCGACGCTGTTCTCGAAAACGCACGGAAAGCCCGTATCTGTAACAACGCTCTTGAACCCCCTGGTCAAACACAAATATTTAGAAACGAGCATCTATGTCCTGCCCTGAAGCGACTTCTCTTCCAAGCACTAACCAAGAAACAGGAATGTGAATGGCGGTTCGTCTGGACTCGAAACGGCACAATTTTCACTCGCAAATCAGGATCGAGTGACAGGGTTCGCATTGGATCCTGCCGTGATTTGAGCAAAATTGCCTGAACAGGAAGGTGCTCAAGGCCCTTCGTTTTTGGATTCCATTATGTATCACGAATTCTGTTCGCCATCCGTCATCGTAGTGCCACTCCAGGCATCGTCCACTACCTGCGCTATCCATATTAACGCACGATCTGTTCTGCCAAAGCAAGATGAACTTTCCATATTTTTGCCGAATGCAGCTTCAATTTTGACATAATCATGTTCACTGAGACATGGTATTATGAAGGGAGCTAAATATTAGATTTTGAGGAATATAATCGCTATTTCATTAGTAGAACAGAAAAAAGTGTGGGGGAGTCGCCGTGCACATCAAGCAGCACAAGGCTTGCGAAGTGTTACAAGAATACACATGTGTGACGGCCGATTACGAAGTACTATGTTTGAAATGTGATAGGGAATTATATGTTGGCGTTTACGGCCCTCCGTCAGGCAACACGAACGTTTTTCTCAATTTCATTGAACATATGTTGGAATATTCTCCTTTCAATCAGTACCGCATGTTACCAGGAGGCTATTTTAGTATACATTTGTTGGACGACATCTCCCCTTCCAGCGAATTCAGAAACATTATCAGTGCCTGTGGTTTTCAGAATGTAATACCAACACCTATCCGCGTTACTCAATTTGAATAGACTGCACTTGATCTGTTGATAGTAAGCGTAGATACACCAGTAGAAGCAGCCGGTACCATAAGCTACGATATTAGTGACCACTGCACAATTTTTATCACCTATTCTAGCACTGTAGCACAAAAACCAACGCAGCAAAGGGTTACAAATACAGATGCCTGTCAAGTGATTCTATGGAATCTTTTCGAGCACGTGTGCTAAATGCTGACTGGTCAACCATCTGTAGCATGGTTAACGCAGTTGAGGCTTACAATGAATTCCTGTAAATTTTTAGCTACCACTACAATGCTGCTTTTCCTTTCAAAACTATAAAGACTAAAAAAAGATACGAAAACCCTGAATCAGCCCCCAACTAATGAAAATGATAAATAAAAAATGCTATATTTAAATTTTTTTTTGAGGACTAGGGATCCCAGCGAGCTGCAAGAATTTAAGAAATACCGAAACAAGCTTAATGTAGAGTTAAGAAAGGCCAAAGGACTTTACTTTGATAATCTATTTTCTGATATCTCAAAGGAGCAACCTGACCGGGTGTGGAAAGCGATTAACCAGACATTGAACCCCGCCGACGCAAAAGGGATCCCACTTGAAATGACAGTAGGAAAAAATATTTCAGGGATTCAATTAGCCGAATACATCAACGCTCATTTCACAAATATGGTGCAACCGATAGGTGATTCAATTCATACACCAATTAACTATCATGCCAACACACTATTTCTCCAACCAACAGAAGAAGCTGAAGTGTATCACGCATTCATGGGTTTAAAAAATAGCCGGGCAAGTGACGCCCATGGCATTGAAGCAAAGCCGGTAAAATATGTATCTGACGTTATCGCCCCTTTCCTTGTGTATATTTTTAATCTGGTGCTTGACTCTGGTTGTTTCCCATCTTCCATGAAGTTGGCAAAGGTTACCCTTATACTTAAAGGTGGGGAAAAAATGACCCCAAAATCAATAGGCCTATCTCCGTCCTCCCGGTATTTTCTAAAGGGCTACAAAAACCTTTTTTTTTTTCGTGTGAACTCTTTCTTTTCGAAGCGCAATTTACTGGTCGACCAGCAACACGGTTTTCTACAGGGGAAATCTACAGAGACTGCACTTTTAACGCAGAAAGAACTCATAATTAAGAACATAAAAGAAAACAAACTAACGCTTGGAATATTCTTCGACTACAGCAAAGCATTTGACTACTTAGATCATATTATATTGTTAAGCAAATTGAGTGATTATGGCATACCAGGGGTCACTCATACGCTGCTTTTATCCTACCTCTCTGATAGAAAACAGCGAGTCGCTATTGACAATTGTGTTTCCGAATACAAACCTATTTTATACGGTGTTCCTCAGGGTAGTGTGTTGGGACCTTTCCTCTTTAACGTATATGTAAATGACATTTTTGAAATTAGTAGTGATGCATCATTCGTTCGTTATGCGGATGATACTAGCCTATTCGTTTCTGGTAGTAATTCAGAAGTGGAACTTCAAAAGCGTTACACTTGGTCAAAATCAAATGGCCTAAAAATTAACTACGCACAAAGAATACGCACATTATCGGTTTTTTAGGCATTGACACCACGCATGCGCTGTGCGCAATGCTCGTCCGCTTTTTGGCGAGCGTATTAACGTGCGCTTTTCAAGCAGAATAGGGTATACGCCAGGCGCTTGCATGTCCCTCTCGGGTGACTTCGCCTGGCCGAAGTCAGCGAGTCTGGCAGCTCAGGCCAGCTGCGTGCTTGCGCTCTTCACTTGATAATTGTCTCCATCTGTCAAAACAAGTTTCTGATAACTTAAAAAAAAACGCCGCGTCTCTCTCATGTTACTCTAGCAGGGTGCAGAACCCACGCGCACTCGATGAGGTCTCTAACCTTGTGCAACCTCGCCGGATGTCGAGGTTGTGTGCGTTCGGGACGCCTTCGTTTATCGTGGAATGCGATACTGTGCTCTTGCTGGAGGACTCTGCTTTCCATGTCCGCAATTAATTTTCCCAATATAATTACTGAGCACCGCATTCGGTTTATCTACAACGTCCGAGGCTGAAAACTTTTGTGGTAAGCGCGCGAATAGAATGATTTTTAAAGCGAAGCTTTGTTGGACTCACTGATGGCGTTGTTTTAATCAAAACCCACTGCAGGAAAGCCAACTTTACACTAACGGTGCGGACATGATGATGACGTTGATGGTGAAACAAGAAAAAAAACACGCTTCCATTGGCCAAAATTAAACCTTAGTCCCTCCCGTTACGAAGCCGACGTATATATACGATTGCACCATCATTTCATTCAGGAGGTCACTCAGCATTGCTTGCGGACCCGTTTCGCGCGCGTTTGCTTTGGACTACATGTTTAGATTTTGGGCGACGACGATGGTCTGACGACAAAGATGGGTGGGTTAGGGGAGGTGGCGCGAAGCTTTTAATGAGGGATTCGTTTGCTTTCGTCTAAGTTTGGACTTTGACTCCACAGGCAGTTTGAATTTCCACCGCTGACTCTTATACTTTGACTCTCAGGTGGTTCGCACTTTGATCGTTGGCGCTTCGACTTTAATTCAAGGGGCTCTGACTTTGGCAATTCGCTATTTCAATTTCGTACGCGAGAAAGCTTGGCATTTTAACCACACTTGTCTTTAGGCGGAGGGGCTTCTACTTGTTTTGTTTTATTCCGCCAATCGCGGAAAGACAGTGCTCCTCCACAGCGTACGAAGATATCCCATCACCTCTTTATTCTTGCGCTAAAGATTTGCAGCGCATGGCGTGACGTGTGTTCTCTCGCAACGTATACCGCGATTTTTGTGAATTTTAATAAAATGTATATGCCAGGCACGGTCGGTATCCAGAGCAGTAGTTTTGTGCAATAGGGTGAAACAAATGGCCTGGCGCTTTGATACTTCTCTCATGGAGCGTGCTTAGACAAGAGGACGTGAAAATCAATTGTATAATTGATTTTCACTTTTATATATTCAGCGTTAACACCCTGGCGTTTCTGTGGATTGGTTTTCGTGGCTGAGGAAAATTCCAGCTACTTCTGTGGCTATATTCGAAAATTGGTGTAGCTTGCACTAGTTGTGCAAGGCTGGCGAAACAGCAGAGCTGGGGGTCGACGTAGCTTCTCCCCACACTGACAGCGTATCACAGGAGAGAGGGCGAAGTAAGAGCAAATCTACGCACGATCCTCGTACGGCGAGCGGCAACCCAAAACTGTCACCCTCGACATTAACGGCAGGGAAGACGTCGTCGCCGCCGACCGAGTCAGGCCAGCTTACTTATCCCCCCCCCCCCCCCCCCGATTCAGCCAGGGCTTCCCCGTCTCAGCGACGCCGCCCCGGAATTCCCATGTTTAACCGACCAAAAATGTCACGTGGGTTACACAATGGCCTCAGGCTCTATGAGAGGGTGAAGTGGGAGGGGGAGTAGACCAGTAGTGACCGGCGCGCAGGGGCCCGCCGCTCCGAAGAACACGAAGGCGGGAGCTCCGTACGTGCAAGCCTGGACGACGCCAGGCGCTCCTCACGCACATTCACATGCGCTCGCTATTTTTTAAATGCGGAGCATTTCTTAGGCTCGCGATGTCACTCGTCGATGTTGTCGGCGCCGTGCACACGCTCACTGCGCATACGCGTCGCGTCGAGGCGCAGGTGCGCGTCTCTCCCCCGTACCCTCCTCGCTCTCAACAACAGGTGCGGCGTTGCGGGAGGAGCGCGTGAACCCCGTGCGCTCCGTCGCTCTCAACAACAGCTGCGGCGGTGCGGGGGGAGCGCGTCTGTGCGCGTATGCGTCGTAGCTACCCGTGCGCTGCGTCGCGCTCAACAGTAACGGCGGCAGGGCGTGTACACGTGATAACGGCGTGGTGGGTGCGTGGAAAGTTCGCGCGCTTGTGTACGGAAGTGTGCGCATGCGCGTCTCTCCCCCGTACTCCTGTCCCTCGAATGCGAGCGGTGTGTATATAAGCGGCGAAGCGCGTGTTCGGAATTCAGTCAAGGGCCTCTTTGCTTGGCTTTCGCTTGACTTGACGCTTTGCTTGACGGCACCAAGCAATAAAGACAGACTTTAACTTTACACTCCTTGCCTTCGATTCTCCTTCATTCAAAAATAAGAATAATAAAGACGAAATAACAATTAAGCATTCCCAAACCATACCCAATTACGCAACATTCACGCGATACCCCCACCACTCTGCGACGCATTTACTCGAGTTCCCCCCGTGGGAAGATGCGGGCGGGTTTTTTTTGCTAAGGCCACTGCGCAAAGGTCGTGTCGCGTGGCTCACGCCTACGGAGTTTTTTTTCTGATATTTTTTTCCTAACACCAACGAGCCGAGCCGAAGCTTAAATAGCTTTGCTGTTAAAATCGCCCCGCACCGCATGTGGGTCAACAGGTGGCGCAGTACGCATTATTGTTTTAGTACAACACTCTCTTCACGGTGCCTACGTGTGGCCCACAAATACGGAACGTTACGGCAACGCAAAGAAAGCAGAACCTATTTAAAAATTATCTATTACCTTGAAACAACAGAAAACTTGTGTCGGCTAAGGCATATCGCTGAAACAAATTTCCCTGCGCCAGTTGGCCGAAAATGGTAGAAAACCGCAATTTCAAAATGTCAGTTAATTTGAATCTTGCCCGTCTTGCAATCATCCCGACCAGCATTCAGTCATTCTGACAGGTGTTAACCAAACTCAGTATGGTCAGATCCAGTCGCTTCAACAAGATTTATATTCTTTTAATGTATACGTGTGTTAGCTGGGATCGTTTCGTTATCCATTGAGAAAGCTCCACTAAGCGAGCTGGAGGGGATCAGTGTACAATAGGCCCCCCTAAATGCTTAGAGTCTCATTAGCGTTTTTCCGAGCAATCTCTTAGAATTTTGTGTAATTAATTCAATGAGCACTACCATTACGGTATGGTTACCACTCCTACATTTCAAAAGCCCAGTGCTCCGAATTTAAAGTTTTTTTCGGGGGTTATCCTTCTTGGGGGCTGGGGCTGTTGGCGTCTACGGCTGTCGTCATCGTAAATCGTCGTCTCATGCAGTCACGCTACTAAAACACCGGGAAACTCATTTACGCCTCGAGCTAAAACGTAACGCGTGCTAAAAAAACACCGGGACACGTTTACGCCTCGCACGGGAGCGCTTCGTAACGCGTACTAAAAAAAAACACCGGGACACTCGTCTTGCTGCTTCAAAGAGAACATGGTGCTTCAAAGACAAGAGACTTTTACAGCACAGCGGTATACCTGTGCCCCCCGACAGTTTCACCGTCGTTGGAGAAAACGCTAAGGCGCCAAGAATGCACTTACACACTGCATGCTTCACCCCTCCTCAGGTTTCACGTTATCGGATATGGCCCGGGATTTTTCGGATAATGCAAGGCTGCGTTTTAGTCTATCGCTAAGTAGAACAGTACACGACATCGGTGATCTACTTCACAATGAGAGCGCTAGAGTTACGAGAGAAGACAACGGACATTTAAACTTCGTCCATCAGCGCACAAGTTGAGATAGCAGCACTATACAGCGAGAGCGGCTTCAGTTGTCTCCGTGATCCTATAGTTTCTGAAGGAAGTAGCTAAAGGGAACGTATTTGATGAATACGACTGCGCATTCTAGAGATTTCCCGTGGTTCAGCTTCATGGCAGTGCACTGAATTTACCAATCTGTGCAGTAAACAACAAAATGTTTTGCGAACAACGATATCGAACGTACGATCTTGCTCAAAAATGTTATCTGTACGGTGGTGCTGCGTAATGCACGGCGGCATATATACTATGGAGAGACGGACGAAAGCCATAGTGCCACGGAGGGAGATTGGCGACTTCCATGCCACAGCGGATAGTAAGCTCCATTGAGGATCAACTTCAATTCAATCCAACTTTATCAAAGCAAATTACGCTCTTATCCACACGTACGCATAGAGAGTGATAGAAATCACGCCGTGAACAGCAACATGTGACGGACCGACATCACCTAGCAACGGTGCTGCCTACAGTAGCGCTACGCCTCTTAATACGGAGAGATTAGGTATTAGACACATTAGTTGGTCGGTCTGAGTGTTAGTGTATTGCGGTGCGTAAAGCGGAGCCTATAGCCCGTCTCTCTGCACCCTTGGATAGTTTTGGATGCAGCGTTTTTTAACGGTAATGCTTGCCGCGCCATCTGTTGAGCCCAATTTCGAAGCACCCAAAGTTGCCCTTTCGTACGTTACTACTCAAGCCAAGCTAACCTGTAGCCTGTCTGCGGGTTTTTAGAGACAAATGCATTACCCCTGGCGTCGAGTGCAAGAGCGTGGAAGTATGATAGCCTCTTACCGTGATTCCTCTTACCGTGATCTTGCAGTGATTCATCTTACCTTTTACCTCTAACCTCTTACCGTAATGCAGCCTTAAGGAAAATACCAGGTACCCGTCGGGATATCTGTGCTCATCCACGCAACACCATATTTTGAAGGAACTGGCGGTGCTAGGGCTACCTATATTATTCCTCATCGTAATATTACAGGACCACGCCGCAAATACAGAGCATGGCATGCGACGTGGATGCGAGACGCCAAATGAAATAGCAGATAGCGCGGCACGCTGGTTTAGCGAGTCACCTCACTCGGGGGTCGGAACTGAACGAATTATACAAACCATTCCTGTTAATCACTTCCTCACATTTGTGGGGTCAAACTACAAACCGACTCCGATACACATGGGTAGCTAGCGCAGCGCCCTCGGCTTGAACTCGAGGGTACCATGAAGGCACAGCTGAAAATCCTTGACTGCCCGATAGGGAGCCTCCCTGACAAGCAACACCATGCGGATTTCTCCACCGCGTTTGGCCCGCGTGGAGAAAGGAGTCTGGGTTGAGCTTGCTCGTTCATTTCTTGGATTTATGCCATTTATACTGTAAACGCCGTCGCCTGCTGAGAAATGCATGCGGGAGGCCGCGTTTTCAGTACGTCATCCATAACTATCGCTATAGGGTGTTCTAGGCACTAAATACTCTCGCGTTCAGGAAGTGGACTGCCATGTTCCAAGTGTTTGAAGGCTGCCGAATTCTTGCCGTACCAAGTTCTCGCGAGAGTGCCCCAAATGCGTCAATGGCCAGCACACTCCCAGTCGTTGCATGCGCATGCACGCATCGCTGAGCCGGATGCGTAGCGTGCTGCGCATGCGCAGTCGCCGCCTGCAGCTCTGGGCCGTATACCCATCTGGATCAGGTCGTTTCATAAGGGTCGTTTCATAAGGAGCACACCTGCAGCTGGATCCACAGCTTTTAGCTCCAGCCCCTTCCTCTTAAAGGAACATACAGAATTGAATCGAATAATTGGAAGAGCTCTACAAGTAACTAGTTCCAAATCTATAAGACGTGTGCTCTTGGGATACGAAGTGCAAAAAAATTGGACGCGCCTCGAAAAATGGGGCAGTGTCCGCTGAAATACATGTGAAGGAAATGTTCCTATGCTTGTATCCCCAAAGTAAAAAGGAGCAGAAAGTAAACTAAGAAGCCATGGAGACCCTTGAAACACGATTTAAATGCTCGTGCTTAGATTACGCACTAAAGAGAAAGCTAAATTCAGAAGATAGTGGTGTAGGTCGGTACCATAGATTTAATGACAAAGCTGTACTTTCCCCCGCCCCAATATATAGAGAGAAAGCTCGTCATCATCGTCATTATGTTTATTACAGTGGAACCACGCTGATACGTCCCCCAGACTTACGACGACCCGCTTGTTACGATGGATCATCGCCGTCCCGGTAAACTCCCCATAGAAACAATGCATTGAAACCCCGATGATATGACGCTTCGGTGCACGCAGTCCGCTTCATACGACGGACCCTGGCGCAGATAAACCGATGTTTTTCCCACATTTTACACCACTTCGCCGCCTCGTCCCGACCTTTCTGTTTATGAACCCCCCTTTGACACTGCTTGATGTGGAAAGGTCCGTATGTGGGCCAGACAAGTGGCTGAACAGACGCAGACGCAAACGGGCACTCGTGAGCGGGAGATAACCTTCGGCGGCTGCACGCGGCAGCAGTACGCCAACGCCCCAACCGCGAGAAATGGAAGTTCAAGTGGCAGGCGGACCGTGAATTTGAAACTCCCAACCAGCCGCCGACGAATGCGAAACCACATACGACGCAACCGCACGGCGATGACCGAACACCCGCATTCCCGCCCACTCGATCCAAGTTCTTCCTTACACGAGGCTCCCTCTCCATATTCTCTGCTCTCTGCTTACCAGTGTTTTTTAAAGCCGCGTGGTCATTCCGCTCCTTTCTTTGCTAGGGCGCCTCGATTCACGCGCGTGCGCCGCAAGGATGGCGACAGGTATACGTTGGCACCGCTTTCTTGGATCACTCACTGGCCGACACAGCAAGTCACTGCAGCAAGACCACGCTATAATTTTCGCGGCAACACCGTTTACTGTCGAAGTTTGAATCATCTTATAAATTTCCCCTTGCCGGGTCTCGTGGCGAACGAAAACAGCTATGTGTTGAGCCCTTTGACCGATAAGTGGCGGCGCAGGACCGTTCGAAGGTCTCTCCAACCTATACAGGAATGCCGTATTTTTTTTTCATCTCCGCCTCGTATTATCGCTCGTTTCGCTTAGGCTTGGCCATTTCACACTCTCTTTTTCCTCTCTAAATTTGCTCCACCATGTCGGCCTGATCTCGATCGCGCAAAGCGCGGGGCTGGCGGGCTATAAATAGCGCCGGACGGCACGGGTAAGGTGGCTGCATGGGTGTCGCGTAGCATGCGGCGCTTGGCTGGCGGGCTAGCTCGGACGCCGTGGAGGTCAGGGGGCACAACATAGCCGTTTCTTCTTTACAGTTGGGATTTGAGCTTAAGGTTCACAAATCACGCGAGAACGCGCTATATATAGCCATTTCAATAAGTTCTCAACCCACATTTCACGTGTGACCGTCTACTAGGCTGGCAGGTACCCGCATCCCGGTCGTACGCCACCCCGGTCATACGACGCTTTCTCTCGGGGTCCCTTGAAAGTCGTATTATCTGAGTTCCACTGTACTAATATTATTGCACCGAAATAATAAGAATGGTTCTAGTAATAACCACTGCCAAAAAAATGTTTTGTGCCATCATCCGCCTTGCGATTCCCCAAGCCCATTAAGCACCTCCCAAAGACTTCCAATAATACGTAATCATGAACGATCTGGATCTGATAAGCTTCGTTGTATCCCTCTGCCAACGGCAGGGGAAGTCAGAGATGCCGATACATGACTAAGCTCCTGCTGCGAATGTTTCATGATCCGAAAGTCGGACCGGGTTTTTTCGCCGCCCACAATAATATCGCCCCGAGTATTTCCCACCCGATGTTGTGCAGCCAATGGCTCAAGGAATTACACACCAAGCATTCTACGAGGGGAACTCTGACTTATCAATGCAGGATCAACCCCACGGACGCATACATTACACTGAATAAACATGCCTAACTTCTTCAAGGAAAGTATCCAATACAACGCAATGCAAGGCCTGACCTCATGTATTGCCTGTTCTTCATATATTGTGCTGGATTTACTGCCCGAAACCTCCCTCAATGAAGCTTCGCAAGGCACGCAGAGGTGAAATGAAAGCACCGATTAGGGATCAAGGTAAGCCCTGGGGAGAAACGAAACTTACGTCCTTTTATTATGTTGGTGTGCCCCCTGCACCTTGGGCAGTCTGTTCCTTGAAGATATATTTCCATGCCCATACAAGAGGATGACATTATCAAAAGCGTGGCGGTAGGGGGAAGAGGTGGCAAAATGACGTGGTACCACGTTGTCACTGACATTGACATCATCCGTAAACTTACCGGATTGCACGAGTTGATTGAAGCGTTGCTTTTTTGTCTCGTTGACGTTCCTCCACCAGAGGTTGAAAAAGCCCGTCTCCACGAAGATGAATCGCCTCCGTGCGTCTTTCTCCAATTCGTCCAGCACACTGTCAAAAATGTACCGGACGCCCACGTTCGCGAACTCATTCTTGGCTGAAATATAGCAGAAGGCACCAGAGCGACATTGAAGAACTATTTCTCTGTTTCGGCTTAAGAAACTACTATGCAGAGATTTCTTTCCGATAGAAAACTTTTGATCAACTTAACAAACTGTTTTGTCATGCGCAGCATGAGTAATGTGGCTATCGGGTGCTCCAAACTGTCTTTGAATCATTACATGCTATACGGGTTTCACGTCTTAAGTAAGAAGATGTACCTTCTTCGCCTTCGCTAAGGCTATCAATAGCGTGCCCCAACAACACTTGTTGCTAAAACTTTCTAACCTAACTTACACCCAAACATTTTTAATTGTAATAAGTAATTTCTAAGTAGTAAATCTGCAGTAAAGAAACCATTTTTCGATTTTCAGTAACGTATGGGTCCTCCAAGGGTTCGCCTCCCCTCCCCCTATTTTCGGCATACATTACTTCTTCCACTGCAAGTTTCAAGCCATATTCGCACGTATTCTGATGACTGCGTTATATTCCGCCCTGTCACTAAAACTTTCGTTCAACGAACCGAATAGCACCATCTCCTGCACATTCAAAAATGGCGCTATGTGTGGCAGATGACAATTACCCTACCAAACGCAAAGTCATATCATTTAACCACAACCATATATTTTAATATTTCCGTATTATATTACTAATATTACATTAGACCTACTACCTTCCCTCCAATACCTTGGTGGTATTTTGTGTAATGATGCTTCGTTGAAACCTTATGCAAACAACACTACCACCTGAGCCAGTAAACCGCTTGGTTTATTGGTAATGCCATCTTCGCCATGCTCCGCCACATATAACGCAACTCCTGTTTCTTTCAAAACTTCAGTATGCATGTGTATTCTGGACCGCACTCGAAATATACCCCATCAACGCTCCTGAATCCCTTAACCGCGCCACTAGATTCATTCAAGGCGCCAAAGACCACATCATCATTTCATATTTAAAAGCACATTTTGGATTGAAACCTCTTTTTCCTCACCGTCGCATCACCACCCCTTACCATTTTTCATGGACTCTTTTTTCCTTTGCTCAACTGCGTGTCTTACACCACCCCATAGATGTACATAACCAATCGCCCCGGTCAAGCACTTAGAGTTCCAAGTCACCGTACCCGCACCGTTACATTCGCTGCCTCCTTCTCTAGTGCTTCTAAAGATTGGAACTGCCTTCGAAACCATTTCGCCGTCCCCACCAGCCCGTTTTAATTCACTGCCGATGTAACGAGTCATCTATCATGTTAATTCAATGTGGCTACAAAATACTGTTTGTCACTCTCCGTAACCTTATGTTACACCCCTGTGGGGGGTCTTTAGGTAAAATGAAATAAGAAGTAAATTCGGTAATGATATAGTTTACAAACCTATGGCCATCGCAGTTTGCGTGGGTCAGGCGACGTTGCATTTACAGCACTCCACAGACATGAGGAGCTGGCGGAACCGGTATGAAGAAACCTTTCACTGTTTGAAATCGACAGCTATGAGGCTGATAAACTTTAACATATTACAACGTTCCTGGTGAAGCGCACAAGACAGAAAAAATGAACGAAGGTGAGGTCGAAAATTTGCAAATATGATTGCAAATTTTGCACGCCAACTACCATATACAAAGAGTCAATCAGGTAGACGCAATGATGTGAGCATCTAATCTACAGCCATGCTTTACAGCTTATGGCAAGCGTCCAAAGCGTAGTCTTGTAATTAACACAAAACATCGCTCTATATAATTTGCGAGCTGCGAAATGCCTGAGATTGTGGAGGGATATCCAACGAGCTACGCTTTAAGTCTAGCTATCAAGGAGTCTATACAAAGGGCGGCATGTGTTGGCCTATAATATTGACTCTGACGGAGTGGCGCTTGCTGATTTTCAACAGCTTCTTGTTAGCAACTGTTCTTTTTTTATCACTGTCGTTCCCACACTACGATAAAGCGAACCGGTAGGATAACGCCCAGTACGCTCTAGTCATCGAGCGCATGCCGACGTGGTCGAATGAGTTAACTGAACTTTTACCTTATGCAAGCAGATAATCAGTTTCCTCAACATGATATAAAATACACAATATGGCTGTGACGTACTATGCTCCACATCAGTTGATTACCGTTACCTCACCTCAACTTACAGTCCTCTCGACCTACTAAAAACCTCAAGAACGTAAAAAAAAATTCATTTCCAAAATCAGCCATCACGGTTCCGCAATCTGGTATTACAGGCGAAGTAGACGCTTGGATGTATGATCGTGAAGACTACATATCTACCGCACGATAAAAAAGTCCCGTGGCCAAGTTTAATCTGTAGCCGTACGGCTCCTTCTTCCTGCCAAGATGTTGGTTGAGCACTTCAACGTACTAGGAATATTTTTTAGTAATATCCCTCCAATTCAATCTTTTTTTCACATACACAACGTTCGCCATTTTCGTGAGGGGAAAATCATATTTAGCCACGATTACTAACAGTTTCTCTAAGCAGTCAGCAATAACCGGGTAATATGGTAACACGAAAGTTTTCAAACAATCTGCTCACCGACGAACCTTCTCGTGGTGGAAGTATTCAACCCGACTTATGATTCCGCTACCCACTGCTAATAAGGATGGAACAATCTCAAGGAGCTTCGCCATTCTCATAGCCTTCTGCATCCACTTGCGACGAACCTCACTCGTGCCAAGCTACCTATACCTGCGTACAGATACGGATCCTCTGCCATGGGACCTTTCCATAGCCATATTCTCCACCACCCGGGCGTCCCATGTTGTATGTGTCGGTTAGCCAAACACTCAGCAAAAATACTGGTCCTGCCCGCAATCCACTCGATCAGAGCACTATGACCCTACCCTGACCCTACCCCCCACCGCCGCTATTCCTACGAAAGCTGAGTCACTCAGCCGGCACGTCTTACGTTCCTTCGGTCATAGGAAACTAAAAAAATGACTCCCGATTACTATACCCCTATTGCGAAATTTGTGCCCAGCGCGAACTGCAGTCTTCTCGGTCATGACGCATAGCTGCTGTGTCCCAGGAAGTTATCGCGTGACCAGCGAACGCACGGCAGAGCCCGCTACTCTGCCCTTATGTCGCAGCGCGTAGCCTACGCCGAGCATGTTGTAGTAAATCATATTTTAACCTCCCACGAAGATGAGCTACGCAACGACGAGGACGCGAGGAGGAGAAATAAACTTTATTGCAGTATGCAAGTTAGGGGCGGGGGGTGACCACTGGGCGCAGCCCAGCGGGGACTTCGGCAGCACGCTCCACCAAGGCTTTCTAGACCCTGGGGTCAGAGCTACCCAACGCCGCCTCCCATTGATCAACAGAGGGAATTAGGGGTAAGGGGTTTCGAGGGAACGCCCACATAGATTGGCAGATTGTGTCGGCATCTCATCAGTAGGAGCATAGGGGTGATGGGTACTGATCGGGATATATGCGATAAAGGTGTGCGCGGCACGGAAGGGTATTAGTTTGAAGGAGCCGCCACTAGCGTTCTTCCTTTGTAGAAACTGAGGATTGTGCTGGAGGGTATTTCTGGTGGAGGAGGCGGTAGTGCGCGGTGATGGCCGCGTACGTAATAAGGCTATCTCGAGGGGATTGCGCTCCCTGGTTAGGGGTAACAGAAGGGACTGCTCGGATAGTAAGATCTCGAGCTGCTGTATGGGCCGCCTCGTTACCCCCTAAGCCAGTGTGTGCAGGTGTCCACACCAGCTCCACTGGCGTTTTGGGGGGATTACGCAGAAGCATTTTGAGAGGTTTGACTGATATGGGCCCTCGGGCAAAGTTCCGTACAGCATATTGTGAATCGGACAAGATAACTTTTGGGTTAGGGCTCTGAGACAGGGCTAGCAATATTGCCGCTTCTTCCGCCTCAGTAGATAAGTGGGTGCGGATGGTGAAAGATGTGAGTTGGGGGGAGTTAGGACTGTTGATGACCGCCAAGGCATAGGCTGTGTGGTTGCAGTAGCTAGCGGCATCCACATAGTGGGTTGTCGGTTTGATAGGGTATATTTCTGCCAGGTAACGAGCGTGGTGTTCCCTTCGAGCGGCGTGGTTTGTGGGGTGCATGTTGCGGGGTAGTGGCCGGGTTAGGATATTGTCTCGAATGGTAGGGGGAATCGGGTGGGCAGAATTAGTGAAGATGGGGATAGGGATGTGTAATCGGCGGAGAATTGTTAGTCCCGCAGGCGATGATGCTAGACGGGAGTATTGATTCATTAAATGGGCCTCAATAAGTTTCTCAGCGGTATTGAGCATACCAACTTGTTCTAGTTTGGCAGTGGAAGTGCGGTGGGGTACCTGCAGGGCGACTCAGTAGACTGCGCAGCAGGCGGCTTACTTTGTCAAGTTCTGCACGGGTAGGATTGAGGTACGAGAGGGAGAAGGTGAAGAGACTGGTAATGAAAGCTTGAATGAAGCGTAGGCGTTCCATCTCCTTGAGGCCCTGATGCCGGGGAGAGATGCGTCGGGGAAGGCCAATGATTTGAATGATTTGGGCGTTTAGTTGAGAGAGGTATTGGGAGTTCACGCGATTTTGTTGTATTGAGAGCCCTAGTACCTTGATTCGGGGCACTGTAGGAATTTTGCTCTGACCGAGAGTTATAGTGATGGTAGGAGGACTGGGGGTTTACCGCGAGGCGGGGGAGAATTGAGAGCTCGGATTTCGGTGTGGAACAAGTGAGCCCTGCTTGAGTTGCGGCAGCGAGGACCATGTTTGCACCGTTTGAATCTTCAATCTGGGCATCGCTTCCTCCAGAAGTCCAATGGGTAATATCGTCCGCGTACAAACTGTGTCGAAGGTAAGGTATTTGAGAAAGGTGCTGTGGGCGGTGGAGGAGGGCTATGTTGAAGAGCAAGGCTGACAACACTGCTCTATGAGGGGTTCCTATGGATGACATTGTTATTGCTGCGGAGGCGACATCTCCCAGATGAAGCTCCGCGGTACGGTTGGTTAAAAAGGAGCGGATGTAATTATAGGTCCGGTGGCCTACTTTCAGTGCTTCAAGGTCACTCAGGATTGCGGCATGGGAGGCTTGGTCAAAAGCTTTTTGAAGATCAAGAGCTAGAATGGCGGCAGTGTCTATTCGGGAGGGAGGGGTAAAGATGTCATGATGGAATTTTAGTTGGACGTCTTGGACTGATAGGCGCGAGCGGAAGCCAAACATGGTGAAAGGATATGCGTTGGAATGGTCCAGTTATTGAGTAAGGCGGGCGTGAATAATATGCTCAAGGACTTTGCCTACGCAGGAAGTTGCCTACGCAGGAAGTGAGAGATATAGGCCGGAGATGTTCGAGTGCGAGGGGTTTGCCAGGTTTAGGTATGAAGGATACTTGAGCATGTTTCCATTCGGGAGGGAGAGTGCCAGTAATCCAGAAGTGATTATAGTATTTGGTGAGAGTGGCTATAGAGGTATCATCGAGGTTCCGTAGAAGTTTATTCGTTATGCCCTCCAGGCAGGGGAGCTGTGTTGGTGCGGATCTTGAGGAGCGCCGCGCGTACCTCAGCTTCTTTGATTTCTCGGTCTAAATCAGGGTGTTGGGGTCCAGAGTAGTGGGGCGCGATAAAAGTGGGGCCCTGTGCGTGTACGTAGCTTGGGGATAATCTAAGAGCTGGGTGTTGGTGCGGGGATATTTGTGGACAAGCCGAGTGAGTCGTGATTGCGTTTGGATTCGGGAGGAGCTAGGGTCCAGTAGGTGTCGGAGAAGGTGCCAAGTACGCCGCATACCCAGATTTCCGCGCATTTGATCGCCGAGTTGTGCCCCTTGGAGTCGGGAGAGTTCAAGAGCGTGGGTCTCAATAGTTTTTTGTAGTTGCGCTAATCTGGCGCGGAGTCGGCGGCGATGTGTACCAGGTCGTCACCTTCGTTCAATATTTCTATATGCTTCCCAGAGATGATGGAGGCGAGTGTCAACAGCCTCGCTTGGAATTTCAGGTCCGAAGGGTTTGTCTTGAGCTCATTTAGCTGTTACAAGTTCGGCCATCCAAGTGGTCAGACAGCTGGCATCTCATGCTTGCTGGTGGCGGGATCTGTTCACTTTCTGTGCGGAACTGGTGCCAGTTTGTAAGATACTGCTGACGCGGTTTCGATGAAAGCGCGTGGATGGGTTGGAGGTTCAGTGCAATGATGAAGTGATCGCTGCCGAGCGAATGTGGTGTGCTGTGCCAGCGTAAGCAATGGATGTTGCGGGAGAGAGAGAGAGAGAGAGATCAGGCATGGTATCGCGTTGCACAGTTTCTCATGCGCGTGGGGGTGGTCGGGTCAGATAGGCGTTTGCTTTGGACAAGGTCCCTCTGACGGCGGCCTTTGGGTGTGGTGCGATGGTCCCCCACGCGAGATGGGGAACATTAAAGTCACCAATGATTAAGAGGGGTGATGCTGTGCTGCTTGGATGGCATCAGTAAAGACAGAGTTGAAGTTGTGGGTTGTGGCTTTGGGGCTACTGTAAACATTCAGTACGTAGAGGCGAAGAGCTTGCCGAGCGAAAGGACATAGAATACGAAATGTGGTATGTCCGTACCCTCATTGGGCGTGGACTCAACAGAGACGTTGCGGTGGACGAGGTTAGCAGTGAAGGGGTTGTTAGGGGAATGTATTGTTTGATAGCCCGTGAGTTTTACTTTGAGCCCTGGTTTCTGAAGCGCAATGATGGTGGGACTCGGGTCGCGAGTGGATATGTGCATTTGCAGGTTGTGGCGTTTTTTACCAAAACCTCTTCAGTTCCACTGCCAGACTAGAATATTAAGTTTACATTTGCTCATTGTCAGAATCAGAAGGGGGGAGGGGGACTTCCTGTGCAGTCGGGGCTAGGCTAGCGTTTGTTGTGAGCGCCCGCACGCAAGACTGTATTTCTCCGCGAAGGTCTGTTATAGCAGCTTGTAAGGCGTTCTGGGTGCTTAGTAGGGTGTGGTGTAACTTAAGATATTCCTGCCTTTGATTAGTTAAAGCCTGTTGAATGGAGGCGAGGCGGCCATTCGTTGCGTTATAGATATGAGTTTGGGGGTTTTCTGGTAGCGGGGCCTTACGTTCGTGGGGAAGGGCTTGGGAGGCTTCAAGCTCCATGTCGGTGTCGAAAGGCGTGGGGACTGCGGGATGTGTGTTGGTACTGGGTGTGGCGAGAGTGTTGCGGAGAACGAGGTTTTCCTGTTTGAGGCGGATATTTTCTTGGCGTAGCTGTGCGATCTCGGCGCGTATAGTCTGTAGTTCTCGAAGGAGGTCTGGGGAATAGTGGGGTGCTTTTGGAGGTGGGGGATTGTTGGGAGGCAGACGTGGGCATCTCACCAGGAAATTTTGAGGGTATTGCTCTGTTTGTGGTGGGACGGTGGGTGTTTTAGTCGTGTGGCGTAAGTTAGTAATCAGGGCAGAAGAGGTCGCACTCTGTTGCATCGATGAGTTAGTCGGCCCTCCAGTTGGCATCTGCTTCCAAGGCTTGCACTGTCCCCCTGAAGGTTGCTGTCGGTCTTTGGTGCCCCATGCGTGGAGCTCAGGGTGGTCGGCGCAGGTTCCGCGGTCAAGGCCAGGAAAATCGGTGGGGGGGTCATTCGGAGTCCTGGCTGATTTCCCTTGTTCGGAGACCACCTGAGCGTACGATGGGGGCCGCTTGTGGGGTTGGAAGCGTCGTGGACAGTCCGCAGAGCACGTGAGGTGAGTGCCGTCGCACACTATGCACCGGGGAGTGCACGGGCGGTTCTCCGTTGGATTCGTGATGCCGCAACTGAAGCAGCACCGGGGGATTTGATGTTCGGGCACACATCTTGCCGGTGCCCAGCTTGCCAGTACGCTGCGCATGCTTCCGTCTTGGGGCAAAATGGCTTGCACCGGTACGTCGCTGCCCTATATCGCACCCAGAAAGGGACTCGGTGGCCGTCGTACAAGATTTGAACTTTGTTGGAGGTGTTCAGACATTTAACGTATTTGAACTATGTTGGAGGTGTTCAGATATTTAACGTCAATAATGCGTAAGTCCGGGTTATAATTCAAAATACTGTTCTGCACTTGTTCCGGGGTGTCGTCTTCGGGAACATTGAAGATAACTCCCGTGGTGGTATTAGCTGGCGCGGACACGTGAGCGGCTACTTCGTATTGGTGACCGCGAAGCACCTTATTCCGGCGTACCGGGTGGCACGGTAATTAGCCACATACTGTACCTGAATTTGGTCTTCACGGTTCAGCTCCACTGCTGCTTGGGCCTGGATTGCGTCGGCTAGAGTGGCGTGCGCTACAGACGACAGTGCAAGTCCTCCTCGAGGGCGAAGGCCGATTTCACATCAGACTCCGGGAGAGGTGAATCCGGTGGCGGGCGATGCGGGGGACCCTTTTTGTCTTGCGTGGGTGCACGCGCGGCGCTCGATGTGTTCATGGCTGCAGTAGACGCACGTTATTGGTCTCGAAAAACATCCACCTGTTGCCTTACTCGTTGTTCAGCACTCTCTGCTGGGTGCTGCAGTGCGATGAGGCATTACTCGCTCGTGGGTTCTCTCGACGGCATCGCAGCCGTCGAGAGGACCCACGATGCCTCTGCGTAGGTGGCGCGAACGGCGTCTCAGGAAGTGAATGCACATCATCGTCGAATGCACAACGGGAGGCGCTGCTATGGCGTGATCTCGCAGGACGTCGCCCCAGCGCAACACGTCTCACTGCTTCCCCCTCAGATTTTCACCATGCGTCGCCGCCGAGGAGTGTCTGCGTGGGCTCGGCATATTTCTCTCCCCCTCACTTTTCGCCACGCTTTCTTCCCCCATTTTTTTTTCGCTCTTCGTTCGCTCGGTTACGATGCCGACGCCGATTTCAAACCGCAGTAGCAGCCGCCAAGTTCTGCGCACTAAAACTAGAACTGTGCCATCCGCCGCCCACAAACGTGTCGTCTCAGCGATTTTTTATAATTTATGAGATTGCTCATTCAGTCAGTTCTTGAGTGAGTTCACCGTGTCTTTCACAGTTTATATTTCCAGGCACTTCTAGAATTCGCTCCACACCACCTCCGCACATTCTTAGAAAGGTTTCAATGCCACCACCTTTCACTAGGAAGCCGAAAATTCGCAGTCAAACGGCGTAGCCTAGCTCGACATACTGAACACAGCTGAATGCCGTTTGTGTCGTTAACTTTAAATCAATGTTTCATCGTGGAATGATATCAATTGTCATTGACATGACCATGGTTTTCACTGGATTTTTAACGACCATGATCTGGTGTGCAGACATTCAGTTTCACGGAAGTGTCCACGGGCCAACTTACATCACTCGGTACGATTCACCATCTGATAGCCACAATCCTGCAGTTGTTCACGCGTAGCATATACGCCTTTTAATTTATTCTTTGATTTTGTTGTGAAGTGCCTAACCACACCTGCCAGGTTTCCAGAATTGTCCGGGAGACTCCCGAATTTTGATGGTTTTGTACGATTGTATGACCGAAATAAAAACCTCTCAAATATGCACCCATGTTTGGCTAAAAAATTCTCCCAGTCTGGCCGCATTTCGCCGGAGCTACCTGAAAATCCAATCCAATTCTACACTGGTTGGCATCGTTATCAGTGAAGAGCTTAAAAAGCCTAGTCGGCAATACACGCGAGTTCAAATGGTCAGTACAACACCAACGCTGAATGTGAGAGGCAGTCCAGCATAATAAAGAAAACTTGCACCCAGTTCCGAACATCTATGTCTGACAGAACCCTAAGTTGGGTTCGTTTACTGAAGTGTCGACGCAGCAAATATTGTTACGCCCGAAAGTATTCCCAGGACTTCCTGGGAAGAGTGGCGTTCACGCCACATCAAAGATTTAGCAACTGACCAGTGGTGGAGCTTGTTAGTACTTTGGGCGAAGCAGTTCAGTTCTTGTTGCGTTGTAACTAAATTAAAAATCCATGCAAATTTTTCCGTTCTGTTGCTACTAATTTTTCTATCCCTCACTCCCCCCACCATCCACCAGGTCAGATCTCCCTAATGCCATGCTGGCCAACCTGGCAGGTATGACTGAAACTGAAAGCATACCGGCCAATAGCTGGGATAGCACTCGCATGACGTCATTACAGATCGCAAACAACACCAACACCGGGAAAGAGAGAAAAATCTTTGAACTAGTTTATAGCTGTCTGCCCTTCAAAAATGGATTTTGAGTTTCAATTGAGTTCCTGTTGAGTTTTTGTTGAGTCAATAGAACCTAATTCAAACTCAATTTGCTATTGAGATGTGTCAGTACAAAGTCAAAAGGATTTGTATTGAGAAAACGCAACCCCAAACCTATTGACACCAGTCTATTGAAACTCTTTTGAGAACCAATGGACAACACTCATCGTGCTAAAACATATACCTTTGAAGGGCTGTTTTTTCAGCGCTGCCCCTGTATCTACTTAATTCTATAATAATAAGACTACTAGGTTACTTTTATTATCTTTTATTTTATTCTCATATTTCAACTGAGTGCAGTCAATAAAAAGTCAGTTTAAATAGAAAAACTCAACAGAATATCAAATGACTTCGTTTAATTTAAACTCACTAGGGTTTGTACTGATAAAACTCAAGTAAAATTGAGAGTCGAGCTAGTTGGTGAACATACATTGTTTAAAATTATACCGGTGTCCTTCTTTCTTATCCGTGTTTTATGGTTCGCGCTTAATTTTCAACAATGTTAAAACTCCGTAGGCTAATCCAGTAGCCTCTACTAGGAGCGTCTTCGCACAAATAATAATTATGCCTGGCTAACCGGGGAAATCAATACTATTCGACAATTTTTGAATGCATTTCCTCAAATACTGCCGCAGCATGGCTCGCACAAAACAACGGAAAAAAATAAACATTGACAAAACTCTACTGGCTCATCTCTTCTGGCACGTGACTCCCGCAGAATCATTTCGCTGCTGTAGCAGCAGATTTTCTTCTGTATACCTTAGCACGCATTGACATAATAGTTGAGCAATCTGCACTAATGAAGTCAGTCTTCCGGAAAAGTTGTAGCGGAAGCATGCAGATCTCGGCCGGGAAAAAAACGGAAAGGCGAAGGGGAGGGGGTCAGGGGGGGGGGGGGCTCCACATATCTCGGGTCCCAGTTTTCGGGGCAAAAAAAAATCATCATTCCCCCTACCTCTTTACCTCTTTTCAAACATACAATGCTGTGATACCTTGGGTTTCGGGGGGATGATTTAAAAAGCGATTTCTTCTGCTACATTTACAAAAGGCATATGTGCCACCGCATCCTAGTGCAACGATTCAGTGTTCCTTTGGGGAGGCATGATACTAACGGCGCTGTTTGCAGAAATGTCTACTTATCTCACAAGCCCAAACGCTACAAGAATATTCCACTGACGAAAGTACGCCTATACATAATAAAAAAAACGAGCAAAACCTCGGTGTACACCACTACACGTCAAAAAAAAAAGAATACCAAGTAAATTTTTTTATACGTCGAACTTCGAAAACAAGACTTCAAAACACTTGAACACAGGCTTGGCCTCATCGTCGTTTAGTGCAACCAGAACTCCAGTTATCCGTCGCATACCCCGCCGCGGTCGCTCAGTGGCTAATGTGTGGTGCTGGTGAGCCCAAGGACGAGAGTTCTATTCCCCGCCGCGGAGGCCGCATTTCAGATGGAGGCAAAAAGCAAAAACACCAATGTGTTCGAGATTTCACCACACGTTAAGAATACCGGGCTCGGGCGATTAATCCGGAGCCCTCCACTACTGCGCGCCTCATCGCCTGTGTAGCGACGGCGCCTTAATCTTCGTAATCAAACAAATAAAAATCCCGCGCATACATTACTTTCATTGAGGATACCCTGAAGTGTCTACGATAACAACTGTAGAACTGCAGTATGGAATACAGGGAATCCCGCAATGAGCAAACGCGCATCTACGTTCTATCTAAACCAGGTGAAAACAGTTCTTTCAAGGGAAAAGAACTCCGTACTCGTAAGCGGAAGAGGCCCCCAGGCCAAGGCGCCGCCGCTCACACTAACTAAACGAACAAACGAAGAAAAAAAAAAGAAGACAAACTGAGGCGCTAAATGACAACTCATCTTTACTGCACTGCAGGGACACAAAAAGAAAGAACGAGCCTGGCACTGCTTCACGCCACTACAAAAAAAAAGAAAAAAAGAGAGAAACCTAACAAATTCGTGAGCCGGCTTGCCACTTGTTACACCCCGAACCATTATCTCGCTAAAAAAAAAGTATTTCTTTTAAAGATGTCAACGCGTTCGCTAAACATGTTCCTCAAACGCAAGCGCCTCGCAAACATCCTGCGCCCGCAAGCAGATACCGAACTTCAAAACAGTTTTGAAGGATTGGGATTTCCAGAATTCTTCCGTCCTCTCTTCTCCTGCCGTTCACCGAGGCGGGGAAGGGGGCGTGCGCGCGGACACAAAAGACTTTAAGCGCTGGACACATGTACGACTGGTGCACGTGATTCGCATGTGACTGATCGTTACGATAGATCGTTAGGACCTGTTTTGGCGTTGTTCGCTGGTCGGAGGATGCTTACGACGTGCGACTGGCAAGCCAAGCCAACTTTAGGCTTAGCCTCCTGGTGGATATTTGATCGCCGCTATCTGTGCAGCTGCGAATGACAATCCGTAACACAACATTTCACCACACTATCATCCCATTTCTCGCATGTGGAGCTTTATCTAAGCTATAACTGCCGTTTGAGCGACCGGTGACCAAGACATCTGCGTAGCCTGTTTCGATGCTTCCGCGCAGGTATCACCATCTCTCGGCCGCTCGGCGCACAGCGCGCCGCGGCGACCGGTCAGCGTAGGCTTGCATCGCGGCAGATATCTGATCGCCGCTTTTAAAATAAGCCCTGACAACAATCCCTAGCACAATTTTTCATCACACTAACACCTACTTTATTGCATGGGGAACTTCATTTTAGCGATCACATTGATTCGGAAGAGCAGCGTGCGACAAGCGGTTGCTACCGTGGTCTGCGCCGGTTCGAGCCGCTGAGTGTGCCGAGCTGGCAGGCACGGCCGGCGTGTGCGCGGACTCTTTCCGAAGGCAGAAAACGCTTCACGATTGCCTGCTTTATCCATTTCTTGCGAACAAACGCGCGGAATCTACAAATTCAGCTCAGCGATCGTCGTAGCTGTTGACCATGGAGCAAAAACAGTGGGTGGAGCGACGCCGACGACGCATCGCATGCGCGCATCGTGTCATGTGTCTCAAATTCACGCGTACGACTAGTCGTGGCGACAGTCGTAGCAATCAGTCGCATGCGAATCGCGTGTACCAGTCGTACATGTGTCTCGCGCTTTATCCTGTCACTTCCCCTCTACTTCCCTTCCCCTGCACTGGGTTGTATGCAGGTGAGCTGCCTGCCGAGCTCAAAATATCCCCAGTGGCTTTCCTTTCCTTTTCCTCTCCCGCCAACCACAAACAACAACACGTGTCATCCACCAGCGCACCCGGCGATAACCAGTTCTTTTCGTGCCTCGGCCACCCTCCCACGCTGAGCTAAAGTGACCGCGCTGTCGCGAATCTCTAATACGCCGCATCGCCACTGTCGCCAGCGGCATTAACAGCCAACCTCGCGACCTGGCTGGAGTTCGTCTACCTGCAATATAATATTACTGCTGCTTGAGGGGTTTTTAATATTTCCATAAAAATGATCGTAAATATTAACACAGGACTCACAAGCCCCCGTCGTTTTTTTAAATATATCATGTCATATTTTCACGCAGCATTTTCACAAGAATGCATAGCTGTGGCATAGCCATCCCAAACCGACTTGAAACCAAGCCAAAGTCGCATGTTCTCAATCACGGATGTGGGGGTCCGGCATGGTGTGTGCGTTCTCAGTGTTCTGTGCAAATTTACAACTTTGTTCGTGTTGTTGGGGATTTACGTACCGTATGCGAATGATTTCAACGAGCATAGAAGATCAGACATTGCAGTGTACTGGCGATACATCGAATTTATTGAAGGAAAAGCCATCATATGCGCTCTTCTACCGCCAGTGAGCATCCTTTGTGTGTCCGTGTTGTGTCTGTGCGCTGTGATCGTAAAGTAAAGAAGCTTGCGTGTTACCATACCTTGGCGAAATTTGTTAGCAACGCTTTGGAATCAGTCAAATTCACCACGCTTGGAGCCCCGCTGGGAGCGACGTTGTTATATATATATATATATATATATACACAAGGTAAGTTCATTCTTTCCGAGCTCCTGAAATTTCATCATGACTCACGTTGTGCTGTCCTACCTGAGTGGCTATACTCACGACTTGGTTGTTTGTCGCTATATAAACAGTGTTTTTATGCATTCCGTCTCGAGAGCGTCCTAAAAGGTATGATTTAACTTCAGCCTTTCAAAAACACTGTATGTAAGTGTAACAAAATGAAGGTGGAGGCTATCGTACCGGAATATCACATTTTGACATCAATGAGTATTTTACTGTCTTCCGCGCTACTGTATTGATTCCGCGTGTGCTATATTTGTATGTATCTTAAGCTAAAGATCTAACAAAACTTGTTAAGGCAAGCGAAGAATAAATGAAACCCGAGACAAGGTGCGGCTACAGAACGGAGCAGGAGCCCTGTATTATCTAGTACAAAGTTTCATATAAAAAGAAACGCCATGATTAAGGTAAATATAATGTTTGCCGAACGAAGTTAACTAAAATGAAAAAAAAAATTGAAGGAGGTCGAATCGAACAAGTGCCTGTCGGATCAATAACAGATGCACAAACACTGCGCCATGCAAGGACACCTGACAGCGCTAGGCTGAGCGGTAGAACTACCGGTCCCAAGCAGGATAGTGCGTTCAACCAATTAGGAGACATGGTACCAAAATATCCTTGCAAGAAAAAGTGCTGGCTGCTTCCTAATTCGAACGATTGCTTGGAGAAAGAGCGTTCCCTGAGTGCAGAGCAGTGACTCAGGTGCCAAACGTGGCCTAAAACGTACTTCATTCCGACTAAAAAAAATAATGCCCAAGAATATAACAAATTCATTGATTGCTTTTGTAAAATAGAGGCAACTATGTATCTGCAGAAGCTAGGGTTTGAACCCAAAGCATGTTTACACAAGTCTTATGCATTACCTTGACACCCTGAAAGCATGCAGGTAGACACTTTGGCTTTAAAACCAATGCAGAAAAAAACGTGGTGCGTAAGTGTAGTAGATGGAAACAGACTACACACTGTTGTCCTATGTTAGTCTTTTACCCCAAAGTGCTAATCCCTTGCACGTATTTTTCCGCGCATTTCTTATTTGCTAATTTTTGTCACAGGTACTAGGCAGCTTGTGCTAGAACATGCACAGGTGTCAAACTTTGAAACTGATGAATACCGGTTTTGACTTAAGCACTTGCTCGACTTGCTAGCATAAATTGAACTCTGCCATTGCTTCTAATCACAACTTGCTGACTGCCTTTCTCGGCGCAATTTTCATTAGGTTGGGCTGAATGTGGTGGGAGTAATATCAAAATCATTGAATAACATGTTGGGTGAACGTGGCATCAGACGTGCCACTGACTGATGCTAGACCGTCATTAAGCGAGGGCTTAGTCAGTATGTTGTGACATATGTTCTGCCTCTAGGAATTACCCAAACGATTGGTCGGCACGGTATCAGTATACTGTTTTAGTGCTGCTACTGTAGAGAAAATCTCGCCAAGCAATAGAAAAAAAACCTTTCAAATTATTTCTTATGTACCACAACTCTGCTGTTTTTCCCCTCACCAAACAAGACTGTTTTGTGTTCTCATTTTATGTAAACTGGCATCGGGTGACTTTGTTATACTGTGACACTCCTGTGACATTGTTACGATTAAGGCAAAAATGTGTATATACCCATGTCTCATATGATCCCTTCAAGCTGCTGCTTAGTGCTACTTGTTTGTTAAATGTTTTGCAAGGCACACACCATACTTCAGCGTTACAAGAGCGTGAAAGGCTGCAAAATTCAAGCTACAACGTATTTTTTTCTGTCATGTTCTTTCTGGCACGTTTTTTTGTGTCAGGTTCATGTATTTTTTTCCTCTAGTTGGTAAGCACAAATCACTAGGCGCTCACCCATTCATAAAGCAATTTGCAATGATTGCCTGTTGTAGTAACTTTAGTTTACTTTACCATCTGACATTATGACACTAGTTTTTTTATCATGGCTACAGTTTTGTAAGCCAGTGCATGCAAGTTGACAGTTTTCTAATTTTGTTTTATGCAATTCCAAGCATTAAAATTTCAAAAAACAAAATCCACAGGCTGACAGGGATGCTTTTGGACAAGTTTGGGGTTTCTCCTGTCAGATAGGGGCTCAACCAGTCTTGACAGGCCTATGTGGATTTCTTTTGGGCCTGAAAGATGTAGAAGATACGATAACGAACCCATGCGGGTGATTTTGCGGCTCCCTGCCGGCCTTAAAACATAGTCATTCCTCTAGATTTTAGACGCTTTAAGGCGGAAGACATTCAAGGAAAAGCATTCCACTCCCTACCTATTGTAGAATTAATTTATGTGGGTAGCGTGTCTTAATGCATTCAAACCTGAGAAAAGCATATACATTTGTTGAACGGCCATCTCCTTGCCTTGCTTTCCAAAAATACAAACCATCTAACTTCTAAAATACCAAGCTACTTAGACCAGCATGCTTAATGAAGAAGGGATGCAATCATCATTTCGTACTGTACTGGTGCAAACAAAGAAGTCTGTTTCTTGTTTTATTTTGCAGGCTACACAGTCAAGTAGCCAAGTGGACCCTGCGCGGCTTCCAGCCCTCCCGTGATGCTTTCGTGAGAAATAAAGCAAGCTTTGCCATGAAATACCTCACTGTTTCACCTGATCAATGCACACCTTGATCATGGTTTTTAGAATATTTTTGCATTATTGAAGCTGACTCAGTGTATATTTAGTACAGTCACCTGAACTTTACTAGGCAATTGTTGAAATAACTTGATAAAAAACTAAAATCAAATAAAACGGGCTGTCTTAAATATGCTCAGTAGGTTTTCATTTGACATTTCTCAACAGGAACACAACAGGAAATTCAATAGACAGTCAACAAAGACTCAACTGGAACTCAACAGGCTTTTCTCAATAGACTTTCAATTGATACGTCACAACAGGAACTCAACAGGAAAAGTGTATTCAGAGTCAAAAGAAAGTCAATTGGATATTAGCAGACGTGTTGTCTTTATTCAATATACTTTCAATTGAAACACAGCTTTGAGTTTCAATTGAAACACGGCGGCCAATTTTCAACGAGAACTCAATACAAAATTTCTATTCAAAGTTAATGGACTCTCAAAACAATGTACTGAGTAAAGTCAATTGACTTTCAATTCAATCTCATTACCAATTTTTGTAAGGGTGATATGGGCGTAACTATGTAATATTTGACTAAGGTGCATTGTCACCGCGCCGGTATTCTAGGTAGTGGGTACGCTTGTTGACTATGTTTTGAAGGGATTTCAGATTTGGAAAAAAAGCAGAAGAAAGGGTTCCAGTATCGTTTTAATCTCGTTAGTAGGAAGAGGTACGGGTCCGAGCAAGTACACCGAAGATGAAGAAGACTGGAGAACCCAGCTGAACGAGACAATCGACAAGCCGGACAATTCACCAGGGTCATCACGCCGGCAAGAAGGAGCAGCGAGCTACGCATATTAGAGCTATGCATTTACAGCCCAGAAGATGGGCTTAGGTGGCTGTGGGCTTTTAGTTCTTCCTCCGCCGCACAATTTATGCAATTCATCGGGTGTTCTTGCCCGGCTCTGACCTTGCTGATGGAGCGAAGCGAGAGGGCGGTGCTCGTCTTAATCTCAAAATGCTGAGTTTTAAAGTTGCAAATTACGCCTGAGCACACGCAAAATGACCCCTTAAAAACTTGCGCCCGCCGTAACTTTGACGGGCGATAAAAAGAAAAAAATTTTTAGGGGAAAGAGGTGCGGCGTCCTGGCTTCGTATCAGCCGTTTTTAGCTGAGACCTGTTGCGTTATAAGTGGGCACGTAAACAAGATATTGTTTCTGAGACTTAAAAAACGTAATCGTATGCAAGTGCTCTGCCCTATCAGTCATGCCGCCAGACAAACTTGAAAAAATACCTGTTACTGAGAGAATTCGGTCATTCTACCCCCTGCCGTTGTCATGCTGTAAGGACCTGTACGGCGGTCACGAGGACACTTTAAATAACACTGTAGTTTGCGTCGGTGATCACGCATGCGCAGTTCAATGGACGAGACACCGCGCATGCGTGTTCCCCAAGTGGCATGCTCTGCATACTAGCTTGGCAGTTGACAAACCGTATTTAAGCTTTGCATTAGCAGGAAGAATTGTTTAGTGGCTACAGTTGTATATTTCAGATAAGGCAGCGAGACGGGGGGAACAAAGTAAACGTGCGGTAATCGCAAGTGGCCGACAAATCAGCGGGCGTATAGACCGAACCATTTCCAGTTCTATATGTTCTGCCAATAAAAACTCAATCATCCAATATAATCCCGTGCTGAAACTGAAATCGTTCAACCAGAAAACTGTCTGGTGTCATTAATAAGCGTTCGTTGTCATTTCAGGGGTGATATCTTTCTAAGATTGACCGTTTTGGTCACTTCGTTTGCTTGTTACTAAGTTAGTAATGGTGCTGTTGGTAGTTACATAAAGACGAAGAAGAATTACCTAATGAGCTAGATTTAAAAACACAGACCTATAGTCATAGAATGAAATTAGAACAGTAAGACACAGTTTGAAGTCAGCAGAGCATTCAGATTTTAGGGATACCCGGGTCTACACAGTATAACACATTGTTCTACGAACTGTACTAGCTGCGCGCGTTCTTTTCGTTATACAAAATATATAAAAGTTACCGTAAAATTGCGAACAACCGGGCTAGTTCTGGCCCCTCCTTGGTCTAAAAAGCCCAGAAAAGAGAATCCACTGAATAATATTACGTATTTACAAATAGGTAAAAGAAATCCCCCCGCCTCGTCGTTCCATCTCCGAACCAAAGTCAGTAATGCCTCTCTGCCTTGAAGCAAAAAATGGTGCTGGGATATATTTATGCAGTACGTCCGCGGCGAAAAAATGTAATTACGGTGAGTTCGGTTGAATCACCACTACAACTTAGTGCGCGTAGTGAAACGTACGAGGGCGGAGATAATACCTAGTGGATAATGGACTTCGGCGTAAACTACCCATGTGCACAAGGCTACAGCTAAATGGCAATACATCCGAAAAAGACGCCACAATTATTTGGGGTAGCGTGTGAATAACAAATCATGGCCGATTATTATCCGCAGAGCCGGGCCATCAGCGTATGATCCTGCTCTGCACCTCGCTGGGCCAAAAACAAATGTGGAAAGGGATACTTTATGTAAATGATAGTTTGAAACAAGCTTGGGATCAAGCCGTAACGCATCAGGTGTTTAAACGAAGTTCCACGCGTGAGAGGCACTCACTCCCGTAGAAGTACTGGTCGACAGTCTTGAGCCATCCCAGGTCCATGTGGGTGTGGGCCAGCAAGTGGACGTTGAGCATTCCCGGTTTGGTTGCCGGACAGCTCTGTGAACATAAACGTAGCCGTTAACTTGTAGTCCATGCACTTGAGATGATATGACAGTACTGGACGACAAGGCCTCAAATGATTGCTTGGGATCAGAAATTATCCGTAAAAGGGTTTCAGAACTTGTAGTTTAGCTAAGTACACTCTCTTCCAACGTTCACGCATGTTTATCTAGTATTGAAACAGCTGTTGAGCGAAATTTACCTGGAACAACCGATGCACCAACAGCAGCTTCCTTTAACCAAAATCTGCTTTCTTGCGAAGTCTAGCTGTATCCCTTGAACGCTTTTTCCGCCCTTAGGAGATGAACCCAATTGACCGGAAACAGAACTTTGCTTATCCGGATCGGAATTGTTGGAAATGCTAATCCGAATTCTTGTTTTCACTGGGAATGCACACGTCCAGCAATAATGTGCACCGCACATTCTAGTGCCATGGACGTAACTGTTGTATACTTGGAATGAAATGGTTTGGTTAATTTTCCCCCAGTATAACAATGCAGTCATAGAAGGGGCGCAAGCAAGTTTCAGGTTTGTCTTGTTCAGTTTTGTATCAATGCAAGCAACTTGTACACGGCCTGCGCGACATTAGTCTAAAATCTGGGGAAGAGAGCCATTGCGACCAGAGGCAGCCTAGTATTTTATTTTCCGGCCGCCACTTCCCCAAGTCGGTTTCGTCACATAGCAAATGAACGAGCACTCACAAATGTGGCCTATGTGAGAAATAAAGATGCTTATCGAACAACCTCACTTAGACACTTGATCTACGCTGGAACATCACGCAACGTAAAACACCTTGTCCATGAACAAGCAGCATGGATGAGTGGTATGAGTAGTACACTACCTTCATTTTCCTACCTTCACCTTCACTACCTTCACCGTCAAGGTGAGACTCCTTTGACGTAGCGGATTGGATTAAGGTTGCGGTGCGACGAATTAGACCCAAGAGTGGCGTCAGGAGTTACAAAAAATTTGCGGCTCAAACGCCATGGAATGAGCGATACTCCCTTACGTTCTATCTTCCTGCAGTGTAAAGAGAAGGCCGCGACTTGGCATGGCGTTGTAATGTCAGAAGGACTTAAAATCGCGCCAAATTCTTCAAATATCTCGTGGGACTCATTCGTAGCAAAATTCTGAATTATCAATTGTTCATCACGTGTAAGCAGACAAATTTCACGAATAACACCCCACATTCCTATTCACTCAAAAATGCAATATGCGCTGTTTTCATCATATTAACAACATTGTTACCGTTGTTTTATAACGTTAGCAACATAACGTTTTTTGCGTAACGCCGCAGCGGTGCACCACATTTTTTCGTCAAAGCGTATTCTGGGCCTGTTGATTAGCGTTCGGTGATCATTTGACAGAACTGCCCCCTAGCAGCGTGGTAAGGCAACAGACTTACTGAAGTTTAAGTTTATTATAGGTTAATGGCCAAACTGGAAGAGCGGTGTGTGACAGAGTGAACCACAAGCTCACTCCATCATTATATTATTTTGTTACGCATGCACCAAGGGCAACCCGTTCACAATCCACAAACGTACGTTCTCGCGGCGACAAGAAAACCGTTTTCTTCAGTCGGTATAACCTCAAAACTTTTTCCTTCATTTGGACGATTAAGAAGTTGGTGATTCAGACACACCCGGCATACAACGATGCGTGACCTGCAGCTCACAAACCCACAAAAGAAAACTGTAAATCTTGTTTTCTTAGCATTCGAGAAAACACTATGAGAAATCGCCTGGGAAACGAAGGGTGTGGCTTTTAACACTCAAAAATAAAATCGCTACAGCGAATTTTTATTGCAACCATTCCTTGAAAGCTCTACATCATGGGACTATGTTTTCATGCTGACCTAAGGAGAGCTATACGTTCGTAATGCAAATTGTTTGCATAAGAAAATTTGCGACGTGGCATCGTACAAAGGAGGGCTACTCGCAATTAAACGACATACAAATTCTACAAAATACGCTCCCGCTTTACGCAGACAAAATGTGCGAATCCCGTAATACACTCAAGACCGGATATCGGGAAACTAGACCTTCTTGGGCCGCTTTTTTGGAGTTCTACACTGATGATTTGTCCTTGCACATGGATCACCTGACAGTGTACAGCAGTTGGTAAAAGGAAGATTTAAACAGCAGCATAATATACTGTCCAAGAAGCGGGACTTTTAGGCACAAGTGGCTTTGATGGCTGCGGAATGTTGTGTATGGTCGCCAATACTACCTGCGTGGCGTTGTCGTAGAGTTGGTGGCGACGTGTGTGGAGATTGGAAGTTCAGGTTCTTTTCCATTCTATGTGGCATGGTACATTAGAACAATTAAGGCTGGTAGGGGTATGCGTTTATTGTAGCTATATATGTGGTTTAGTTTGTTTAATTACGGGCGTTCGCATTACTATGCTTATTTCACAATGTGCGCCCACCACAGTGTCCATGGTACACGGCTCTCACCAACCGCGCCCAACAAGCGTGTCTAACTTGGCATTCTTCGGAGTCTAGCTGAAAAAAACAGGTAGCTGGTGTTCGGACATTGGGAAGTGTTTTCGTACCCCCCCCCCCTCCCTCCCGCTGTGCAGGTGGAACTACCCCGGCAAGCGCCGTAGCTTCTGCCCACGTGCACGCAGCTTGTGAGCATACACGTTTGTAAGCATCCCAAATCCCGTGAGGCTCCGGGAATAATGGGGTCCCGCAATCAGTATCAACACTTCTTATCATCTGTTATTCTGAATGAGATGAAACTCGTCACGTTTATAAAAGCTTTTTGCCGGACAAATGGGGCATAGGGTGTGTTACGCTGCGCGGATCGGAACGAAAGTTACCACTCTTTTTCTACTCCAAAGTTCGCCGTAGCTAGCGCGAGAAATCAATAACGCATTTGCACTTTAAGAGGGACAAAATATTCACAATCAAGGCGTAACCTCGGCACTGTTATACAGTAGTTTTAAAGGGTAGACGTGAAGGAGTAATTGATGTTGCGGTAAATATTTCAGACAGCAAATTACAACCATTTACATGGAAAGTGGACTTTTCCGACAAGCTCCTGTGTGGGGAGCGCACAAAAGCGTTAACAAGATCGCAATGAAAAGCTAGTATGCATAGAGATCCAAAACACTATAGCGCTTCCGTGTATAGGCAGAACATTTGGTTTACGGTTGGTGTACTATAGTGTACCAGAAGATACGGTACTCACGACACGGAAAGCAGTCGCTGTGCGTATACAGAAGGACGCGGAAGTTTACCCGAGATTTAAATCCCTTTTGGAATAAAAGAATCTGTGCTACAGGAGAAATTAAGATCAGCATTTAGAGGCGTGGCTACGTGAATTATTTTAACTGCTGAATTGCAAATTGAACGACAGTTTCAAATTCGTGTAACGCACCGCCGTTCATGCCCTACGGTCGACAAACCTTCTTCACCACTGTCTTTCAACACGGATCTTTCTGCCACGGGACATCCTTGGCAAAGAGCTCCGCATCGAAAATGCACTTTGAGTCTCGTGACAACGTTATCAACCCAATATACCAAACTATCGTTTGCAATCTTTGAAGTGAGATCGCTAACTGGAAAACAAGTTATCGCGATATCATACATGCTCTAGGGAAAAAATTTACAGTAAATGTTACCGTTCTTCTAGTCATGCTTATAACTGCTGATCCTTCCGTTATCACAGTGCAAACACGTGCATCTCGCGACGGCCATGTTAGGGTGAAAAAGGTTTCAGCACTTTTAGCAAGAACTACATGTACTCACCTCGTATCCACACTTTGGGGCTTTGGGGCTTTTAGATGGCGCCGAAAACACGGTAGCGCCCAGGTACACTACGGCCAAGGCAATCGCTTGAATTGGCTTCATAGCTGTGTACTTTTTCGGGCTTCAACGCCCACGAAGACCCTTCAATAAAATTGTGCGCCCAGTAAAGCTGCAGAGTTTCAGCTCCCGCGATAACAAAAAGAGGGCGAAAGAAAAGCAGGAGTACGAGGGCCTCTCCCTCAGAAACGCCCGCACTCTGGCGCGAACTGCGGACGCTGTGGACAATTGTGCCGGGCGTGCAGGCAGACGGGCAAGCAGTCAGGCAGCAGACGCAGACAACGTTGAACTCTGCAGCAACTGACGCTGTCTGGCGGCGGTGCTTCAAGTTTCTTTCCCGTATCAGATCTCAGCGATAATCGAACGTTTCTTCTGGCAAGGGCACGTGCTATATCAGTGAGAACTCCTCGCGCGACGGGGTCGGAAACGCCCGCGTTAATCAGCTGATAGGGCTTGGAGTGTGGCCAAGAGCGGCGCGGGAACAACGAGACCAGTATTGTATAGCACCCATTGTGTTTGCTAAAAGATGGCTGAGAGACAGAACGCACATTATGCTCCTGTGCGTTTTACCGGAAATACCAGGCTTTGAAACACGGCTCCCGGAGGTAGTGACAGTGCATAACGGATGCATTTTAGGCACAATGGAATTTTTGAACATATACAGCAGCACTACCGCACCACAACATATATTTCTCCTTCCGTGCAAATAGATACAAATACATTCACTTATTGGTACAAATGCAAATACACGCGTGGGATGCAGATACATTCACAAAAAATCCCAAGATAGTGGAGGGGAGTATAGCACCTCCTTTCTACCCCCGGTATAGTCAAGGGGGTATGGTATCGGACCAGTATATATATATATATATATATATATATATATATATATATATATATATATATATATATATATATATGGCGAATCAGAATTTGGAATGAGGGTCTCATTGAATTAGGACAGAAATAAGGGTTGGCAGTCAAGAATGTCTCGGAAAGCAAAGGGGAGAATGCGGTCAGTCAATTACACAGATGAACAATTTGGGAAGACAGAAAGTGGAGAAAAAATGCCCGCCGGGTGGAATCCGAACCAACGACCTCAAGAATAATCGTTTGTTGCGATGACCACTACGCTGCAGGCGGGACTGTTTGCTCGCCACTTTATCGGGTATTTATGTCGAGGCATTTTTGTTTCCTGCGCTTGGGAGTGGTAGCCAGCACCACTAGGACTTCTCGGGCTGAAGGGGACCTTCTTTCTAACCCCCGGGTCGTGATCCGGTCATGGTTGGAGGGCAGCGAAAAAAATGAGAAGTGGAAGAGGGGACAAAAAAAAAGAAAATCGAAAAAATCAACAAGAAATCACAGTCACGTGTTTCGAACAAGAGAAAAAAAACGAAAGAATATTTAACAAGGTAATTGCTATTTGCAGTATCCCATGGCAACAGGGGCAAGAGAGGGATCAAAAGAAGATATGCCCATGCACACATGTGGTGCGGATCTGGCCATACATATCCGTTCTAAGAATCAGGATCACGTGAGTGAAACATGAGAAAGTACTATACTTGGCTTCAGGTGGTGCGACGAAAGGGTAGCGGGAACAAAACCAGTCAGACAGGGACTTTCGGCAGGAAATTAGCGTACATTCCTATACAAAGAGCAGCAGAAAGCAGAAAAAAAGAAAAAAAGACAAGGTAAAACAGACCATGAAAAGAAAGATAACAGAAGACAGGTGCACGCACATGACGCGCACCTGGAGGTACACATCTAGTTGGCACATGGTGGCCTCAGCGAACCCCGAGGCCGTCAGCAATGAACATTAGAAAACTGTAATACAAAAAGGCAGGGGAGAGGAAAGCAATCACACACGCTCGCGTGCCCAAATAGATTACAACGGGAGAGTATCAAAGCTAACAATGGAACAACAGCATTCCACCTAGAACATAATGTCCACACTTTCTGGTCAGATTTAGTTTAGTGAAGCCACTGTGCTAAAAAACGCAGTGCTAGCACGCAACTGTAACCACCTACTGGTGGTCGCCAACTGATGGGAGAAAATTATCGAAAGAGAGAGAGAGAGTAAACTTTATTCAATTTGCCAGCTGTGTAGCTTAGTCGTCGACCGTGAGCCCTTGGGCTCTGGCAGCGTCCTCAGCCCGCTGGACTGCCCAGAGTTGATCTTCCGGGCTGGAGCTGAGCAGCACGGTCTCCCACTGCTCACTGTTAGTGATTCTGCGGCCATTTGTGATCGCCTGCGGACACTGCCATAGCATGTGCACCAGGTCCGCTCGTTCCTGACATCTATGACACTGGGGGGAGTAGCGCCCTGGGTAACAATAGCTATACACTAGGGGATTTGGGTACGAGTGGGTCTGTAGCAGTCGCCAGACCACCGAATGTCGTTTACTGAGGGATGGGTGCGCGGGTGGGAAGTGGGCCCGGCCTAAACGGTAATGACCGATGATATCACTGTACGATAACAGCCTGTCCCTGCCTGTCATTGGGACGAGTTCTGCATCGGAAGCGCCGTCCGCTCGGTCGGTAAAGCCTCGAGCGGCTTCGTGCGCAGACTCGTCCCCTGCAAGGCCGAAGTGGGCGGGGGTCCAAATTAAGTTGATCTTGCCTGTCCGGTTTTCGAGGTGGAGACCAGAAATGAGGATTGCGAACGCCTCCCTTGATATGTGTCCTCGTGAGAAATTTAGAATTGCTGATTTGGAGTCGCTGATGATTGTCCTGATTTTTGTGGAGGCAACCATGGCTAAAGCAATGGCTGCCTCTTCTCCAACCACCGAGTCTCTCGCTCGGATAGAGCAGGAGGCGATGGTGTTGCCCTGACCACCGCTATGGCCATTGCCTCGTGACCAGCGTAATCAGCCGCGTCCACATAGGCGACGTTCTCGACTTTCGCAAAGCGTCTTTGCAGGGCACGCGCTCTGGCCTCTCGCCGCTCCTTGTTATGTGTAGGATGCATATTACGCGGGAGCGGAGAGACCTGAATATTTTCCTGTATTGTTGACGGGATCGCGAAACTAGTAGGCGCACTGTGGGGGTGAGCTATACCCAGCGAGTCGAGTATGTGGCACCCTGTTGTGCTGTAGGTCAGCCGTACGAGTTGCCCTAGCCGTTGAGCCTCGATGAGTTCGTCCAGACTATTTGTCAGGCCCAGGGCCTCAAATCGCTCGGTGGACGTGTTTAGTGGGAGACCGATTGCCCGCTTGTAGGCTCTGCGGAGGAGAGCGTCTATTTTAATTGCCTCCGCCCGCTGTAGCCGGAGGTACGGAGTGGCGTACGTCACCCCACTTATTACAAAGGCCTGTACGAGGCGTAGGAGGTTGGCTTCTTTCATTCCGTGGTTGCGACCAGCTATCCTGGATATTAGCCTGGTTGTTTGGTGCACAACTTTTTCGAGCGCTAGCAAGGATTCGGAATTGTGTCCATTCGCTTGTATTCGAAGCCCAAGAACGCGAATACTCGAGACAATGGGAATGCGGTGCGAACTGGCGGCAAAAAGTTGGATTGAAGGGGGAGTGGAAGTAGAGTTCCTCCCTCTACTGGTGGGACGGTAGATAAGAAGCTCTGATTTTTCGGGCGAGCAGCTGAGGCCCCGGGGTGTAACGTATTTTTCTACTGTGTTTATGGCTTGCTGGAGGGTGTCCTCAATGTGAGCGTCACTACCGCCGCACACCCACAGTGTTACATCGTCGGCGTAAAGACTATGCTGGAGCTCTTCTATGCTATTGAGGAGATTGGGCAGACCGATCATTGCCACGTTGAAAAGGAAGGGGGAAAGAACCGAGCCCTGGGGTGTTCCCCTACTGCCTAGGTGAATTTTGTCTGATTTAAGTCCGCCAATAGTGATAGTTGCTGTTCGATCGGTGAGGAAGTTGCGAATGTAGTTGTACACCCTCCTTCCGATCCCCAGGCTGTTGAGATTCTCTAGGATTGCCGAATGTTTGACGTTATCGAAGGCTTTAACGAGGTCGAGCCCGAGTACGGCACGAGTATCTGTTGACGAGGACTCCGTCAATAACGTCGTGTTCCAGTCGAAGCATCGCATCCTGTGTCGAGAGTTTGGGGCGGAAGCCAATCATGGTGTGTGGGTATAAAGAATTTTTTTCCATGTAGGCGTTGATCCTGTTTAGGATGACATGCTCCAGGAGTTTTTCTACACAAGAGGTGAGAGAAATTGGGCGAAGGTTTTCAATTTGGAGCTTTTTTCCGGGTTTAGGGATGGTGGTTACGTTGGCCGTTTTCCATTGAGCGGGAATGTGGCCCGCGTCCCAACACACGTTAGAGTAGCGCGTGATAGTCTCGACAGAGTCGTCATCTAGGTTGCGGAGTGTCTTATTTGTTATGCCGTCCGGCCCCGGCGCTGAGCCGATCCGGAGGGTCGCAACGGTATCCCGTACCTCGCTTAAGGTGATGGGACTGTCGAGGAAGGCGTTATCACTGCCCGAGTAAGGGGGGAGCGTTTAGGTAGCCGAAGGGGCAATGTAGAAATCCTGAAGGGCCTGGAGAAGCTGTATGTTGGTTCCGTTAAATTTGTGGAGGACAATATTTAGATTGTGTCGTTGCGTGGTCTTCCTTTTTTCAGGGTCTATTAGACAACGCATGATCCGCCATGTCTTAGCCATCCCGATCTCTTTCTCCATGCGATCACAAGCCGCGTACCAATTTTGTCGCAAGAGTTGCTGAGTATAGTCTTCGACTTCCCTGTCAAGTCGGGCAAGCCGACGACGCAGGTTGCGATTTAGTTTATATTTGCTGAGTCGATGTCGTAGACTGTTCTTGGCCTCCCACATGTGAAGAAGCCGTGCGTCTGCTTGAAACAGGCCTGCCTCTGCGGGTATACTTTTGGTAGCTGTGTCAGCATCTCGACGTAGTTGCTCAGCCCATGCCTCAATATCGACTATCTCTGCCGCTCTCGAGTTAAATTTTGAGTCAGAGTGGAAAGCTCGTTCTGCTGCACGAATTTTTCGAAACGCGTCCCAGTCAACCAGTCGAAGCGTTTTTCCAGATTTATGCGTAACGCCGCCCAAAACGCTTGTGATGGCTACGATGTGGTCGCTACCAAGATTTTCTTGCGTGTTAAGCCACGTGGCCTCTTTCCGCATGTTTTTAGTGAAGCATAGGTCAGGCGTCGTGTCTCCACTCACACTATTGCCGATTCGGGTTGGGTACAATGGGTCTGTAACAAGGCTGAGACCTTCTTGTTGGGCGTCTAGCCAAAGGCTACGACCCTTAACGGTGTCCCGTTTGTATCCCCACTCGGTATGGTGGGCATTGATGTCGCCTACAATAAGTAAAGCGTGGCCACGGGAGATTTCGAGAGTTTTCCTTAGGAGGTTGGTGAATTTGGACTTGTTCTTGGGCGGGCTATATACGTTTAGGACAAACGTGCTACCACAGTCCTTGTTTCGGGTTGGAATTAACTCTACGAGAACGTGAGCCGCCGACGCTATGTCCGCGCCGGTCTCGTGGCGAATGGCCGTGAGGTTGCGCCTAACGAGGGTGGTGACAGCGGGTTTTAATTTGGATGATGTTACGGCTTTGTCTTCCTCCATGTCGGAGAAGGATTTATAATTTTGGAGCCTGGCAGAAGCGCCAGTTTCTTGGAGGCAAATTACATAAGGAAAGGCGTCCGAGTGGTTAAGTTTTATGTGATGTTCGAGGTTCGCTGGCTTGCGCCGAAACCCTCGGCAGTTCCACTGCCAGACGGCAAGTTCGTCAGGCTTACGGGTGGTCTGATTAAGGGAATTAAGCATGGTCCGCAGGATTTTTGAAACTGTCCGCCGAGGATGGACGGAAGTAAGGTTTGGTGGGTTTGATGGGTCCCGCTCCCCCTTCGCGCACCGGTCTCAGAGAGGTGTTTTCGAGGGCTGTGACGCGCGCGTTCTGACTGGCGATCTTAGCATTAATAGTGTCTGCGAATTTGGCAAGCATGTTGTCGAATTTCGAATTGAGGTTCTGACAAAGGGTTTCACTGAGTTGGTCCCCTTATTTCTGGAGCATGGTCTGAGTGACATACTGAACCTGACTATCGGGTCCGGGGTGTGCGGTTTGATTTTCGGGTTGTGACTCCGTTGCCCTGCGTTTCGGCGGTGGAGAGGTAGCATGGACTGTACCCATCGCGCTTCCGGAGTTGCGCTCCAATATTTCCGAGGCCACCGGTAGGTCGGAGCTGCCGGTAATGTCCATCGCGATGGCGGAGGTAGGCTCAGGCAGTTCTGCGGCCACTGGGTCGGCGCTGCCGGTAGCTTGGGGGTGCTGTTCTGCGGTAGTAGGGGCGTGGGTGGAATTAGTTTGGGCTGGACTGCCTTTGAGTTGAGCTAGCTCTGCTTTGAGCGCGCGGTTCTCAAGGAGAACCATCTCTAGCATTTGGCAGATTCGGGTAAGTTCGGAACGCGAATTGTAGTCTAAGTCGCAAATGTTTTGATCCAGTGTGCTCCTACCCTTCAGCTCATTTGTACCGTGGGAGACCGTGGCTGCCCAGCTCACCTTGTTTTTGTGGTTGTTGTGGGTGGTCCTTTCGCCGCCGCGTGACGTGGATCGGGATGTTCGCCGCTGGAGGCTCCGGCCCTCTTTGCGCGGTTGGCGACGACGCGACGATGATCGCGAACAGCTGCGGCCCTGGGCGGAGGGGTCCCGGATTCCCGTTCGGCGGCCTGTGTTTCGCCTGCTTTGCCGCTCTTCTTGGGGCAACCGGGGGAAGGAGCTCGAACGATCCCGGCCTCTGTGCAGAGCCCCACCAGATTTAAGAAGTCTTGACGAGTTGCCTCCGTCAGGATTACCGTGTTGTTGCCGGCGGTCTTGCTGCTCCTTCCTGCGCTGCTTGTCCCACTTGCGCTTGTTCAGTACGTAGGGGGTTTGAAAGCGGAGTCCGCATTTCTTATCCCCGGTGGCATGGTCGTTGCCGCAGAGTGCGCACTTGGGCGCGCACGAGTGGTCCTCGCCTGGTGTCTCTTCGCCGCAGAACTTGCATATCTTCTTATCCGGGGCTGGGCAGACATCCACGCGGTGTCCTAGTCGGCCGCATCCGTCGCAGATTTCATGGCGCTTCTTGTGAAGGAAGAAGCGGTACTCGGCCCCGCGGTAGTAGATGTAGTGCGGGACCGTTTTACCCTCGAAAACGATAAGGACTGAGTTGGTCCGGCCCATTCGTCTTGCCTGAAGAATGGTGGGATTTTTCTTGTATACCAGGCTGTTAGTGATGTCTGTGGCACTGTCGTAGTCTGGGATATTATGAATTACACTCTTGACGGTGTCTTCCGGAGGTGCCGCATACGCGGTGACCTCGTACATCTTTCCTCCCATGTGGAGTGCCTTCACGTCGTTGTATTTTTGGGCACGTTGCATGCTTGGTGTGCTCACAACGATGATATTTTTCTCCGAATTAATGCGGAGGAGATCCTCGACTGCCTCGTCGTAGGTAAGGCCGGTGGCACGCAGCACCCGTCACGAAGCCCCGCGTGGCTGACTTTGGTTACATCGAGGCCTGTTCTCGGCCGGAGCACTATCTTTATATCTTCACTGGACAAGTGCGGTTGACGCGGCGCCCGATTCTGTCTTCGTAGTGACTGTTGCGCTCGCGGCTTTCGGTCCGGGTCACGAGAGCCAACGGCGCCTTGATCGAGAGGATGTTCTGCTGTTGGGCTCAGCTTGACAAGGGCGCGAGCGCCTCGCCGGCGGTGGCTTGCTAGCCAGCCAGCTTCCTCCGTGATATCTTCCGGTGAGATTGGCTCACCCTCTACTTCGATGCCGTCCAGTGGGCTGCTCCGGCTCTCGGGGGAAGTCGCCTGAAGCCTCGATGGATGCCGGAAACGGGATGGAAGCGGCTAGGGCAAGGCCGCCGCCGTCGTTCCACCTCGGTGCACCGAAACTGCAGTTAGGGTTAGAGCTGGCTCCAGCCTAGGGCAGGGAAGCCGGCTCAAAAAGGCCGGTCCGTGGTCCAAACCTCCAGGGGTTGGTGTCCCTCGGTGTCGGAGAACTTCGGGCGCTCCCTGTGATAGGTTTCGCGAGGTTATCTTGAGTGGTTTCGCCAAAAATGACGTGAAAAGGTAGAGGTGACGTGGAATGCATCCGCTCAGCTCCGAGCGATGATGATCAAATTATCGAGAGAAATAAATTAACTGGCATAACACTATCCTGCCTAAAGCAGAATTACAGCATATTAATAAGAAGGAGAGGGGGAGGAGAAGGCGAAAGCAGAAATTTTAATCAGAGGAAAGACATGTCAGTTTCCCATAACTTTCATTGATGCCAAACGATGCTGACCTAAACTTATAGATAAGGTAGGACTCTCGAACCCGCGATCATAAGGCGTTTTAAAACTACACTCAAGAATTGTGTCCTTCAGCTGTTCAAAATAATGACCAGGCGTGTTCACGTGCTTTTATAGAGGAAAAGAGGGGCAGATTTTTGCATGAGAGCGGGGATTGTTAAACCTCCAACGGAAGGATGTTTCATTCTGGCCGATGTATTGTTTGCCGCAGAGGGTGCATTCCAGCAGGTATAAGACGTTGGCACAGTCACAGTTAAAGTTACATTTTACATTAACATAATAGTTTGAAGCCGTGCTGGCGGCGCGCTCTGTGGTGGTCATTTGTGGGCGTACCTTACACCGTGGTTTGTTACAGGAGATGCAACCAGTAGTCTGTGTTCGGCTGATGCTGGATTGGGTGAGAACGTCGCCCATATTCTTGCTCCGTCTGTAAACAACGCGTGGCGGCTCGGGAAATATTCCCTTTAGGCGTTCACTTTGAACAAGGATATTGTGATGTTTCCTTAGTATGGATGAAACTTTGTGGCTGAGGCAGAATGGGTCAAAACGAGGTATGTTTGTGTATTGGGTTTCGTAGCTTTTTTACGGAGAATTTCGGTGCGGTTCAACTGATTAGTTCGCGTGATCCCGTCGTCGATCGCCTACTCTCGGGATTGTTGATTCAATAGCGCGGTATTAAGTTGTCTGCAATTAGAATCTAAATCCGCTTGGCTTGTGCAGATTCGCCTAAAATGGTGATATTGGCTATAAGGTATTATGGGCTTGCAGTGCCTAAATGGCTGCGGTGGAAGTGCAAATACTGGCGCGTGTCCGTAGGTTTCCTGTAGAGATTAGTTTGAAGCCTGCCCTGAGAAAGTGTGACTATAACATCCAGGAAATGCATGCAGTACGGAGAGTAGGAATGAGAGAGGGAGATACTAGAATGCGCAAGGTTAAAAGCCTCAATTAACGTAAAAAGTTCAATTTCACCATGCTGCCATATCATGAATATATCGCCTATATACCGTTTGTAGTACAGTGGCTTCAAATTTTGTGTTTCGAGCAAGTTTGACTGTGGACATCCTATCAAGATATTCGCGTACTTGGGCCTGATTTTGGTTCCCATTTGCGTTCCGCTGACTTGCACGTAATTGACACCATCAAACTCAAAATTGTTGAGCTCGAGAATAAGGTGAACAAAAGTTTCAAGGGTGAGAGAATCGATCGGTTTGTCACCCGGTGACTGCCCATACGCACATGATACAGCGGTGATTCAATCTGCATGCGGAAAGACACAACATCCAGGGTAAGAAGTAAGCAGTCAGGAATTTCAATCTTCATGATATCCGAGAGAAACTTATTTATATCCTCAATGGAGGAAAAGCTGGGGGGAATATCGCGAATAAGAGAGTTGACATTGCGTAAGAGGTTCCCGGTGACAGTACCAATGCCAGAAACCATGGGGCGACTTGGATTGTTATCCTGATGAATCTTAGTGCGAAGGTAGAGTCTACCGTCTTCTGGGCTTAAAGGGACGCCCCAAAGCTAGCCCATGCCCCATACAACCTCCGCAAGAAACTGTCTTCTGACCCCAGAAACTGACTTGGAGCGAGAAAACTATATACATATATAGTCGGGAAACATAAACTCACAAAGAGCGCGCGCGCGCGTGTGTGTGTGTGGGTATGTGTGAGTGCGCTTGCGCTTGCGCGCGCGCGCGTATGTGAGTGTGTGCGTGTATGTGTGTATGGTGTGTGTGAGTGCGTGTGTGTGTGTGGGTGCATGCGTGCGTGGGTGTGCGTGCGTGTGTGAGTGTGTGCGTGTGTGCGTAAGTGCGTGTGTGGGAGAGTGTGTGCGTGCGTGCGTGCGCGTGCGTGTGTGTGCGTCTGTGCGTGCGTGCGTGCGTGAGTGTGTGTGTATGCGTGCGTGTGTGCGTGATTGCGTGTATGTGTGGGTGCGTGTGTGTGCGTGTGCCTGAGTGCGTGCATGCTTGTGTGTGTGTGCGTCTGTGCGTGAGTGCGTGCGTGTGTGTGCGTGCGTGCATGCGTGTGCATGCGTGCGTGTGTACGTGCGTGTGTGCGTTCGCGCGCGCGCACCCCCGTGCACTTGGCAGTAAATGGTGTGCTCGGATCCCGAAATGCTGGCGGATGATAGGATATACTTGAATTAGTACCCGCCGCAGTGGCTCAGTGGATAAGATGTTGCGCTGCTGATCACGAGGTCACCGGTTCGAATCCTGGCCTCGGCGGCCGTTTTTCTGATGGAGACGAAAAGCATAGACGCCCGTGTGTACACGATTTCCGCGCATGGTAAAGGTCCCCAGGTGGTCAAAATTAACCTGGAGCCCTCCAGTACGGCGTACTTCATTCATCGCCTGCGTTGCGTCGGCGCGTTAACCCTAGAATCAATCAATCAAAACTTGAGTTAGTGCGCAGTGCGCTTCCCTTATGCCAGAGCGTCGCTCCGAATTTATTGAGCTACGTCCGATGAAAGTTCCCTAGGAGAATTTTTTGAGACATGGCGTAGAATATCACCCCGATAGTTCTGTCCCTCTACGGTAACCCCATATACAAGGCCTTTCCATGCACGTTTGGTCGTTGCTTGAACTTTTTTTGAAAACGCGACGTGTCATGAGAGCAGTGAAAGCACTGTACCTATCTCAAAAAGGCGGTTCGGCTGCTGTCCGCATAAGGCTCACACAAGGAGAGTATTGCACTCACGGCTGGAGCTCAATCGCAGCCAATACTGAGCAGCAGAAGGATCACAGCGTCGTCCTGTCGTTTTTCTCTCCTAGTGTCCCCGTTGTTTTACGCTGTTTCGCCAAGATGATACATAATACTGAGCAGGTACCGGCCGCGCACCGATAAGCTGATAGCTCACTGAAGCGGTCGCCAGACAAGTGTCGTCTTTCGTCGATATTTGCAACGAAGTGAGCAGATGCGCGGCCATTTTTTCCATTTTTCTTATTTTTGATTTTTCAAAATTCTGGACACCAATTATCTTCTTCTACGCTATTATAGCGATTATGGGTAGAGCTTCCGCCACATCTGCATTTTTCTGATAGTTCCGGTCGTTAAACAATTCGCCACATTTCGACACTTCTTTCTATTTTTCTGTTTTTTTGGTTTTTCAAAATTCTGTTCGACCAATTATCCCCATTTACGCTAATATAACGACTACAGGTGGAACCTCTGCCAAATCTGCACTTCTGTTGAAATGCAGAGCGTTCACGGTTCGCCACTTTTCGCTTTTTTCTATTTTTCTCATTTTTTTATTTTCCAAAGCTCTCTTCGACTAATTATCTCCATTTGCGCCATTATAAGGATTACAAGTGGTACTTCCGCCAAATCTGCATTTTTGTAGAAATGCGGGGCGTTAGACGGGTCACCCCTTTCGCGAATTCTTTCTAACTTCCTTGTTTTCTTTTCAAAATTTTGTTCTACCAATTATCTCCATTTACGTCATTATAGCGATTAGAGGTGGAGCTTCATAGACCTTGAGCTCACTCACGCCATCAAGAAAACTCATCAACAACAACACCTCACCGATTGGCACGAGTTCAGAAATGTCAGAGAATCCCGGCGGGATGAACAAAACACACAAAACCCCCCAGACCTCCACAACTGGGTCAAACAACTGGTTATGGACGTGAAATCAGTAACTCAAGCGACGGACCCAGAAATTCCCGCGGAAACAGTGGACACGCACCTTCAACACCTATGGGAAGCATTCAAAAGCGTTCAAAAAAGGTGGAGGAAAAATAAACACAATCGAAAACTACATCGAAAACTTGCTGATTTAGAATCCGCCTTCCAAAAACACGCTCTTCAACTCTCACAGAACGAATGGGATGAAATTTGCGACCGAATGCAAGGGAACCTGGGAATGAAACGTACTTGGCAACTGCTCAAACACCTGTTGGACCCCAGCAAGTCGAAAACAGACCAGGCCCACCGACTCACCCACATCATACAAAACTTCACTGGCTCGGACACAGACCTTATTAATCGCATCAAAGATACGTACCTTCCCAAAACCACCAACGACCCCGTCCCCCCATACACGGGCACAGACAACCCGAGCATGGACAGGGACATTACCGAAGCAGAGGTTAGGGCAGCCACACTCAAACTACGACTTGGCTCAGCCCCGGGGCCTGATCAAATCACCAATAAGATGTTAAGAAATTTAGACGACGACTCGATAGTCGAGATCACCAGCTACTTTAACAAATACTGGACACGGGGCGCACTACCGCATTCATGGAGACACGCCAAAATAACATTTATACCCAAGCCCGGTAAACCCCTCTCTCTTGAACACCTGCGACCTATATCCCTCCCGTCGTGTTCGGGAAAACTGCTTGAACATGTGATACACGCAAGGCTAGTCACTCACTTGCAAACGACGAGCTCTATACCACGTAGGGCGGGGCTTTCCACGCAGGACATTCTTCTCCAAATCTCGCACGAAATCATAACCCCTAGAAACAACCTCGACACAGCAGCCATCCTAGCACTCGATCTAATAAAAGCATTCGAGAACGTATCCCACTCAGCCATTATGCGAGGACTTAGTTCAGTAAACCCAGGCCATCGCACACACAATTACATACGGAGCTTCCTAACCGATAGAACGGCAATCTTGCAAATTGGAGAAGTTACGTTAGACACGGTAGAACTCCAGGCTACAGGGACACCCCAAGGAGCAGTTTTGTCGCCCTTGCTATTCAATCTGGCCGTACTAGAAATCCCCCAACGACTTGACGAAATTTCGCACCTTAGATACAGTTTATACGCCGACGACATCACCTTGTGGGTCAAAGGCGGAAGTGACGCAGAAATAGAACAAACCTTGCAGGAAGGAGTGCAAGAGGTGGTAACAGGAGCCGAGAAGGCAGGATTAACATGCTCTCCTAGCAAATCCAAATTGCTTCTTCTGACCCCCAAGGCACGTTGCAAAGTACCCCCCAACATCAAAGTCTACATAGGGGATGATCCAATACCAGAAGTCTCCACGCTCAAAATTCTAGGAATGCTCATTCAAACAGCAGAGAAAATACAGAATATCTGAAAAAGCTTGAACGGCACGTCACCCAAACGATAGGCCTTATCAGTAGAATCTCCAACCACCGGAAAGGCCTACGTGAATGCGAAAGAATCCGGCTAATTGAATCATTCGCCATTAGCAGAATCACATACTCCCTACCGTACTTGCAACCCTCTAAAACTGAATTGCAAAAAGTCAATACACTAATTAGGAAGGCATACAAATCGGTGCTTCAGCTCCCTCTAAGCACTTCCACTGCCAGATTCGAGAGCATAGGGGTACACAATACTGCCGAAGAGCTTATAGAAGCTCACATATCGAACCAAATAGCTCGTTTATCTAAAACCCCAACTGGAAACAACATTCTCAAACAACTTAAAATCAACCAGATCAATAATACGGAAGACAGGTTCCCCCTACCCCCTGAAATTCACAAAAATCTGACTGTCAAACCGATCCCCAGAAATATGCACCCTGTATACCACGCCGAACGTAGACAGCAGAGGGTGAAAACTCTACAGCAACGATTTCCCACCAAAGTGGAAACAATGTATGTGGACGCGGCAGAATATAGGCATCGTGCTGCATTCGCAATAGCAGTAACCAACGACCCCCCAAAACCCCCCCTCAACTCCCTAACTCTTCTCACCTCCAACCCTGCAACTGCGGAAGACGCGGATATAGCCCTAGCGCTCGTACAAAGGCCAACCCCTACAACCACCATCTCCGATTCTAAGACGGCCATCCAAAATTTTGCCGCAGGCCTATTATCGCCGCAGGCAACCAAAATTATCCAACAGCACCCACCACGATCCCCAGTAGAACTCCTATGGGCTACGGCGCACGCTGGCCTGGAGGGTAACGAGGCCACCCACAGTATGGCTCGAGGGCTTACTATCCGAGCCGGGGCGAGCACGTTCCCCTACCATGGTGCCAGATCTGCCAGAGACAGAATGGTCTCATATCAAGAAATAACCATGCACTACCACCTCTCCCTCAGAAAACTCCCCTCAGCCAACGTGCTGCTGACACCCGCACAAGAGCACATGTGGAGACTCCTACAAACGAACCTTTCCGAACCCAGCCAAGCTCCACCTCATCCACCCTTCCCTTTACCCCTCACCAAACTGTAAAGCATGCGGAGCCCTCGCCACCCTTCCCCAAATCATATGGGGATGCATCAAAGACCCTTTCCCCCCCCCATTTCCTCCAATAAGCAGTGGGAGGAGGCACTGGCGAGCTCAGACCAGGAGGTCCAACTCTCCCTGGTCACTAGAGCCGCCGACGTCGCTGCCGGGCACAAACCGGCAGCCACAACCGCCTTCTAACCGCGCAAGCTCATTTAAGTGCTTTCTCTCTCTCTCCGCCAGACCTCAATGTTTTGGAAATGCAGCCGGTTACACGGTTCACAAATTTTCGCTTTTTTTATTTTACCTATTCTTTGGTTTTTCGAAATTCTGTTGGACCAATTATCCCCATTTACGCTATTATAACGGTTACAGGCGGGACTTTTCCAAATCTGCATTTTTGGAAATTCAGGGCATTACACGGTCCTGGCTTAGGGGGGGGGGGGGGGGGGGGGCACTCGGCAAAGAATGCTACGTATTAAAAGAAGAAATGCCTTCACAATTCTCAACCGGGGGGCATTCGAAGTATGCCCCTACCTATATTTTAGCGATAATTTAGGAGTGTTGATCTGCTCATAAGGGGGCGCCTTTGCAATATTTGGTTGAGGTTGCATTTTTTATGTTATTTATAGCAGCGGAGAAGTTATATGCCAATTCGCCCGTTCTTACGTGCGGAGACCGAGAAAAGCCGCTTCCCTCTTCCTCACTGCCGCACATCATCTCCCTTCGGCCACCTGCTCACCTCCAGCGCTTCATATTTTGATATGAGATGGCATGTATTGGCCCTACAGAAATTGTCTTCCGAGTAATGCACTTCCGGTTAGAAGTAAAGCCGACACTTAGGATATCGGTGTTATGCTTGGTCTTTGTAAGCTGGCTTCTCCACATTGTGGTGGCACAGTGAAATATCTACTCATAAAGAAGAAGATGGGCGGCCATGGGTGGTAAGGTGTTGAAAGGGGACCAGCCACGACGATCGGGCCGCGGCGGCCAAGCGTAAGGGATATGCCCGTCTTCACTAAACAATTTAGGAGGCTACGGGAGGGAGATATCACACTATCTCATTTCACAGGCATACAGACATATAAACGCGTCGCTGACACAATCACCTGCTTTTTCTTCATGTGATAAGCCTGCAGAAGTTCACGGGCTGTTTGGTCCCGGCTTCTAGCCACAATCCTGGCCTGGCGACACATCGGCTCACACGCCGTGCATCTTTTGCAGTGAGACAAAAGATGGGCCCCATCAACTTTCTTTAAATTTTGCGCATGCTCCCTTAACCGGTCATTAAGGCAGCGGCCTGTTTGCCCTATATACGACCTGCCGCATTTCAACGGAATGCCGTATACGACTTCTTTCGCACACCGCACATACTGGGTGGCATGGTTCTTTGAGAATCCTGCCTTTTTTCCTAGCCGGCTTGGTTGTGCGTGGTCAAAGCTGGGCGAGCTTGTTTGGTGCCGAAAAAAACCAGTGGAATACCATGCTGAATGGAAACGTTTTTTGGGGATGTGACACCTTGTGTAACATCACCATGAAGTTGTACCGTATGTACATGAAGTTGTACATACGGTACAACTTCAGGTTTTTTTGCGCGTACTTCCACATGCGCGTTTTTTTTCTTTTGGCACTGCCCTTCGATTTTCGAATTGATTGAGAGAAACCTGCAGACGATTGTCTTTTCACTTCATATGTGAAAGCCTCCTGTACTACATGTATGGACGAGTTTCTCAGAGCCGACTCTAGGCCGGATGGCGCTATGCCCCTTTTAAGAAGTTTAAGGGGCGCTGAATCGTACGGCAACAGTTCTTTTCGTGCCCTGGGAGAATACATCCAGCAAGTGTGCCCCCTCAACACCCGCAAATTAAAATCTATAAACTGCAAGGCATTCTCATCCGGCAGTTCATATGTGAGGGATAGGCCCTTTCCATGTTCCTTAAAAGCATTCACCACTGCCTGTACATGGTCTTGGATGTCCACCGACCATCTCTCGCCTAAAATAATTAAAAGGTCATCCATGTACCTACAACCCTTCCTAAACTCGCTATTAAAAATCCTTTAAAGGCTTTGATCCATGTCAGAAAGAAAGATATTACATAAAATTGAAGGAACAAACCACCCAATACAAATATCCCTATTCTGTAAATATTGACATCCAACAGAGATGTCAGTATCGTTGAGGTAAAAATCTAAAAGCGCTAATAATTATCTACAGTGACTCCCGCGGTATTTTGAAAGGGGATCACGCCGTTATCCTCTATGCAAGACCTCACCGCCCTTAAGAGATCGTCATGAGGGACAGAATAAAATAAGTCTTCCAGATATTTAGAGAAGGCATAGCCTGGTCACTGAGTTTCCTGAAGCAATAAAATAACATCTTCTGAGCAACGCTTGTAGAAAGGATCCTTTATTTTGAACCTGGAAAGGGCACGTAAAACGAATTTACTAACACTGCCTTGCCAAGTACCCCGCTCACATAAAGAAAAAAGGAGGAGATCGTGTCCGCGACACGTCTATATCTCTGTATACATGTGAAATGAAATGGTTTTCACACCGCCATCTCGTATCCTCCTAAGTAGTTTAGTGAAGGTCTGCTCCAAGCTCATCTACGCAACTTGCTGCTTTCTTTTCCCATATATGTTGTTGCACGTCATGGCAATAAAGCCAATTGTTAGCGCCTGTCCTGTCATCTTTCTTGTGTACGTCCATTTTTAGCGTTGAAGCCATGTCGCATGGTTCACACCAACTCGCCCAGCAGCAAGTCCTCCTTAACTACTGGAGGACTGCGGTAGGTTTCACCGGTGAAAAAATGAAGGAGGCTTACATTAAAGCGTGGAAAACGTAGCGAAGTTGTACGCAACCTTCACGACGATCACGACTGTTTAAGTCCACGATTGTAGCCGATTTGCTTCTTCGCACCGGCAGCTTCCTCTACTTCATCTGAGTTGCTATAAGTGTGAGCTTCCTTTATTTTTTTGTAAGTTAAAATCATTGGACATTGCGTGTACAATCCTGTTCAATCTCCCTACTCGGGCATGTTGGGCTTGACAAACTTCAGCCGGGAGCGTATTTCCAAGCGCTTCCGTGCACAGAGCACCCACGTCACATGTCAGTTCACACGATGCAGAACGGTAAATAAATGTCGTCATTACTGGGCCGCAAACCTAAAGCGATCTAAAACATACCATATTACTGTTATTAAAGGAGTACTGACACGAAATTTCAAAGTTGAGATAACTATGTAAAACGCTTCCTTTTTATCAGGAGATATCTCCCAGCAAGTTTCAAAAGCAACCGTTCAGCGAAACATATTTAAAATCCATTTTAATCTTCGCCCGCACGAGAAAGCCCAGAGCGGGCCGACGTGACATCATCTGCTACGTGCCCCAAACTGCCGACGTCGGGGCTCCCGTGACGAAGCCGACGCGCTGGCTGTAGTTGGCGCGCGCTGCTCGGGCGTGTGTACACGTCATGGTTTTGGGACTGACGTCATGCTGCCCGGGCCTGTGGGGACGGCGAAAACCTCGGCCGGTCTCGGCGCGCGCGCGCGCTCGCTCGCGCGCGCTTCCAGAGAGGCAGCGATACGGCAAGAATGGTGACGCCATGTGATACATGCTGTCATGGCGGCCGCTCGGCGTTTTTCAGTCGAAACCGAAACTGGCACGAATAAACGACGCCGTAAATGAATGTTTGCGCTGCGCTCAACCGTCTAATCTGTCATTCTATGATTAGTGGGCTGGTAGGAACGCATAGCAGCGAAAAAAACGTAACATAAAAATTTCGTGTCAGTACTCCTTTAAGAAAACCAACACGTAGATTTCTGTTCAGAAAAAAATAATTCAGATAAAAACTTACGTAATGAAAAAAACTAACAGATACACCTGCTTAGGCTCGATCTAACACAGGCCGTCAGCGCAAGTACTCAGTAGTCTGCATTGATGCCACGGAGCCCGAAGGGTGGGGTTCCTTTAGCAGGTGCTCAAAACAATAGCGCGCGCAGTGACATCACACATGTCACGTGGATGCTCTGTGCAGCGAAGCGTTCGGAAACACGCCGCCGTGGACGCTGCGCAGTCGCCGCGAGGCACGAAAACACGAACGCTAGGCATTTTCATGTTATTTTAACTCCTGGGCGGTGGCCGCGAGCAACCCGCACACGTGCACTCGGTATTTTCTTGGTATTTTTAACTGCGAACACCAAACCCGAATGATTTCCTAAACAGCCCCGCTATTCAAATTTCGGTACTACTGGTATACCAGACGACGGCTGTCTGCTCGGACTTCCCACGACAGACCAGTTACATATAACCTGATGTATTGAAAGAAGGAGCGCCATTAGGCCTATGCCAGCCAATTCCAGCTGGGGGCATAAACTCGCCGCATAACAACCGGGAAGTTCACTAATTTTCGGATTCCAGCATCTTCACGCTCAGAAAAAGTGCGTAGCCAATTCCCCACTTCTTGTAGTTATTCAAAACAAAGGTGCAACGTCCGCAGTTACAAAAAAAAATTAGTCTCACAGCAAAAGGTAAATACTTTTCTAAGGGTGAACGTTCTACACGCTACAATTTTTGTTTGGGTGGCTCAATTCACCCATTTTCTAAAGAAACATAAAACCTTGTTTCGCACCCGCAAGTTGAATTCACTCCTACCGCGGCGAAAACTCATAGGTTGCTTATAAAACTTATATACAAGAATAACAGACATCAAACACTCCGAAAATAGAGATAAAATTCGAGAAGAAAATATTCATTTCTTCGAGCAGCTGCGGGATGCCAGGATTTCGGTACAGCTGCCCATTGTACTTTTATGCGAGGAAGCACTGCTGGAAGGCGCCCGCTTATTGATGACGCAAGTAAAGTCCATTGGTCAACAGAACCAGGTGGTTATTTTTATCCATTGGTTGTTCAGCCGATTCTATTGTGCAGCGCTCTTGCAAAGAATGCGCTCTGGGAGGTCTCGCATTCTCTGATACAAATTTCACTTCCCACACTGATATGAAACAAACGGGCACGCGCTTGTCCAATAACGACAGGGTTCAATGACTCGCTTGAAGGAGAAGGGTCGTTCGCATCTGTTTTGGGCACAAGGCACTCTTTTTGTAGAAGCGCCGCCCTCTATAGTGTTTTTATCACTAGCCTCCCACTTGATATTCCTTCTGCATGTCTGCACGGAACTTGACATCACTTAAGTATTCTGTATGTTAACTTTTGGAGTGTCATGTAGTAACGCATGGAGAAAACGTAAGCGGATTGTAGCTAGAAGGCATTGTTTAACGTTACACGACCACAATCTAAAAAACTGACTAAAAGGCGACAAAATGGATAGAAACAATATCTTCTGTACCCTTTGAAGGATGAACGCCAAGGTTATCGGCGCTCTGGGCAGAAAATAAATATTCTAGGCTATGACACTACAAGTGTTTGGAAGTTTCCTACACAAGGCCTGATTTGGCTGCGATCATCTGTAAACTATGCGAGAGGGAAGTTTCGCGGGTGTTCATGATTGCCAAAGCGTACAGTGCACGCATACCCACAGAGCAATCGGTGTTGTGTGCCCGAACATTCCGAAGCTGCACAGATAAAAACTTCGCAGGCAAGCCCTTCGTCTGTTTCGCTTCCTGGGGGTATACGTTTTAATAGAAAACCATTGGGAATTTTCAATTGATTCTAATTTGCAAGTAAAATCAATCAGCAACAACAGGCACTTATTGCGATGAAAGGACGAATGGGCCTTCTTCATGGTGGTGCGAATATAAAGGCACACAGCGCATAATTTTGCTGCTTGCAACCTCCGCAGGCTCGACACTGTCGTTTTAATTCGACATACATGCAAGCCCCGGGATAAAAATTGGATCGGATATTACTGCGTTGTTTGTAAGATAAGGCGTCGCACTTAACATGAGCCGAAAATATTGAAATATTCGTTTTTTATCGCCACAACACGGTGACTGAGGCTTGGATCTTACGCACATCATTATTAAAATGCTGAAGTGATTTGGAAACGCCGTCGAAGTACCTCGCCATATTGACGTTCAGGACGTGAAAACCACTTTTGTACTCGTACCGGCCGCTGTTCGAACATTTTTTAACAAGTAAAATACGTCTGAAAGTGCCGTTTCCCCCACCAGTCCACACTTATCATTTAAAGGCGAAAAGCAAAAACGCCCGTGTGTACGAGATTTCGGCACACGTTGGTCAAAACCACCTTGGTCAAAACCAATCAAAACCAAAAACAACGTTGGTTTGACCACCTGTGCGCCGAGATTTCGGCGCACAGGTGGTCAAAATTAATCCGTAGCCCTCCACTACCGCCACTACGGCGCGCCTCATCGCCTGCGTTGCGTCGGAGCGTTAAACCCCACAATCAATCAATCAATCAATCAATCAATCAATCAATCAATCAATCAATCAATCAATCAATCAATCAATCAATCAATCAATTAATTAATCAATCAATCAATCAATCAATCAGTCAATCAACTTATCGTTTAATGGTATCAGCCATGTAGACAACTGGAAGAAACACGAGGTTAAATTTAGTGGGTAGCTAGTGGGATTAGCCTGAATAACCCGCACATGAACAAACAGAAATTCAATATTAACTTCCGAATCTGAGAGAATTTAAGCTTGGTGTCCTGAAATAAACGCATTGCAAACCTGTGTGACGTCAAAACAGGGTGTCATCCCCCCAAGGCTGCAGAATGACCATTTGAAGGGGTGTAGTGTGCAAATTTGGCGAATGACATGGCTAAGCATTCAATTTGAGTGAAAAAGTGCATCTGCGCTGCAACATTGTCCAACGCAAAACCCCTTACACGCCTAGCGTGTTGACACTGCGCACATGCATTTTTTTAGTCAAATGCTTCGGCTTCGTCATTCGACGAAATTGCACACTAGGCCACTTCTTTGTGATAATTCTTGAGCATTGTGCTGCAGACGCCTTACGGGCACTTAGAGTGTGGCGGTCTATAATAACGGCAGTGATTGTTTCGAAAATTGCCACGCTACGCAAGCCCCATAATTCCGTTTTTATGTTTCGGGAAATGGATGAGATAACATTGTTGGTGTTAGCTCTAGAATCATAACTACCTAAAATTAATTACCTCCCTACTTAGTTTATCCGTTGGCCGGGCGTTTGTGAGAAGTGTGGACAGGGGTAAGGTGATCGGAATGTACTCATTTAAACAAGAAACTCTTGAATCTGACCTCTGATTAAGTCTAATGTTCGCACAAAAATGCACTTAGGGCCGACTTTTTCCCCCATACTCCTTTCTTGGACGAGAGGAAACTCCAGGGCATTAGCAACACTTGCAGCGAAAGCTAATGGAATTACAATTCCGTTTTCCAATGCGGGATTAAAAAAGAAAGGACTGTGAGAGCGAAGGTTTGCCTGTGAATTAATAAACGTGCAAGATATAAAAGCAGTTTTTATTTTAAAACAGCACTTTGTCGCTTTTATAACGTAAGCAATTTTCTCGTGACGTAAAACGTGCTTCCCGACTGTTCTTTGGTGCATCTCTCAGAGTTAGGGCACAAAAGAACGGCTACAAAAGTTTGTGTTTGATGTCGATCACTTCAATATTACGAACGATCACCCAATATTGGACAGAAAGCTGGATTAGCGACAATCTTGCAGTGAGGGATAGTTATACTACTGCAACGATCCTAATGGCGGCGCCGAAGAAATCCCCCTAACCCGTGATGCGCCAACTGATGTATTCATTGATTGATGATTCCTCACTTAATGAAGGAGTGACTCAAGGTATGTAAAGAGGGAGAACAGGGGGAGCGTTGTTTACGAATGAAAAAAATCGACGTACACTGTGGCGCCCTTCGCTATGTAGCACGCGGCCCCGAAAGGCTGATCATACGTTATGGAACGTGGAATCGTGGTCTATCGGAGCATCGTGGAAGAAGCCCGCGTATATTGAATTCAAATTTGCTTCAACGATGAGCCGTAGTATTTGAAGGAACTATGAAGACAGGGGTGTTTCTCCGATCGAAATTGGGCCTTGTCAGAGTACAATAACGGAAAATGTCCCGAGAACTTTAATCAAAAAAGATTATAATTAGGACAAGAGATGAAAAGAGGCAAAATCCCAAGCTATTTTCCACTCAAATAACATGTGATGCTAAAAGTTTAAATGGCGCGCTTAGCTCATGTCACACAGCTATAGGGATTGCTGGAGTAACGTTTTGGGCTTGCACATGTAATGGAGGTGTTTACGAAGGAGGAGTAAACTTTATTTAGGTGAGGCAGGGTGTGGTGTGTGGTCAGCCACCTGGTGGGGGGTTTCCTCGGGTCCGGGATACCCTGGCCTGCGCTGCCCACCGGGCCCTCTCCCTCAGGCTACTCTGGGAGGACAGGTCGGAGCTGGTCAGCCGTGCCACCCACTGGTCGTATGCAGCATGGTGATTAGAAGTAAGGGACGGGGTTGGTTGACACCACATAACAGATGGTATAGGGTGCCAGGGTGGGAGCAGTATTTGCAAGATGCGTGGTAGAGGGTGGCGTACATTGCATGAAGTAAGGTATTGCGGGAGTAAGAGTTCGTTTGTAGTCGTCGGAATATTATTGTAGCTTCGGGTTTGGATAGGTGTGGGTGGGGTGTTCGGTATTGTTGGCGCCCGTGCCGTCAGTGCGCTAATATGATGGCGTATTTTCGCAGGGGCGTAGGCTTGAGGATGTCGTGGGCTTGTAGGTCATCACCCTCTAGGGAAACGGCCCAGTGTGTATGGGCGCGGGCAGCGGCGTGTGCCGACTCATTTCCTTTGAGGGATTCATGGCCAGGTGACCAGGCAATCTGCTGTTATTGAAGTTGTGTAATTTGTTTTCGTATAGCCAATGCTTGTAGGGATATTCGTCCGATCAAGAAATTGCGACATGCAGCTTTGGAGTCGGTCAGTATAAGTGTATAGTTTTCGCATGTGGTACGGCGTGGGCGATAGCAACTTCTTCAGCTTTTTCTATGAATTTTGAAGTGGTCGTAACTGCGGTTAGTTCTTTTCCATTGTCGCCGGTCACACTGGCAACGTAGGCAGAATTGGGGGGTATAGAAAGGGGTCTGCATAGCGATTGAAGGGGAGGTGGTCATACTGTACATGGATAGCTCGTGCCCTTGCGGCTGGTCGTACCTTATTATAGGTGGGATGCGTGTGACGGGGGATTGACGCCACTCTGATGTATTGTCGAACGGGTCCGGGAATTCGTGTTCTCGTCTTGCTGTTGTGCGGTCGAATACCCTAGCCGGCAGAAGGTGGCTCTTCCCGTGGTGGTGACTTGGAGGAGTGTGAATTGAGAAATTCGTTGCGCTTCTTAGATTTCTTTACACGTATTGTGGACGCCCAGTTGTAGTAACTTTTTTGTAGCTGTTTTTGGGGCAATCTAAGTGCGATTGTGTAGGCTGCCCGTATCGCGGTGTTCAGTTTGACTTGTTCGGAGGGTTTTAGGGCTTCGTACGGAGGACTGTATGCCATCGGGCTGAATAAGGATGGCTTGCATTATGCGCAGAGTATCTGATTCTTGGAAGCCAAATCTACGGTGAGAGACTCGGTGGATAAGGTGCATTAATTGTCAGAAAGTACGTTGGAATGTTATGATTGTTTAGTCACCCGACCCGTCTTCTCTCGGAATGGTGAGCCCCAGAATTCGGAGGTGGAGGATGTTAGGAACACGTTGATTATTTATGCGGAGTTCAGGATCCAGTATGGACTTGGCGCGTTGTTTAGGTGATCGTTTACACAGTGTAAGTAAGGCGGATTCTTCGGGGGCACCTTCCAACTACCGGGCTTGCAGGTATTTTTGTCGTACTTGAATGACGCTTTGGAGGGCGTCTTGTTGGTCACCTATGGAGCCCATAGGAGTTCAGAAAGTGAGATAGGACGTGTCGCAGGTTGGGGATAGTTGTCAGCAGGGGAGGTAAATCTTTCATGCCGATGTTGAACAGAAGTGGAGATATCACTGAACCTTGTGGGGTTTCTTTAGGTATAGTTTGAACAGCGTGGAAACAGTGGTGCCTGATTCCCACGGTTGCAGGGCGGTTGATTAGGAAAGAGGCAATGTAGTCGTTGAGACGTCGGCCGCATTTTGTGGAAGCGAGACCTTGAAGTATTGGTTGATGAGGGATGTTGTCAAATTCTCCTTTGATGGCCACAGCTAGGATCGAGAATATGTGCTGATTTGTAAGTTTGTCAATGATATTTTTTTTCAGTTGAAGTAGAAGATCCTGGGGTGAGAGATGTGAGCGGAATTCATACATCGTACTGGGAAGTAACTGTTGCCCTCGATGTGGGGTGAAAGTCGGTTGTGGACCATGCGTTACAGGAGTTTTATTAGACAGGAGGTTGAAGAAATGGTTCGTAGATTTTTGGTATTCAGACGTTTTCCCAGTTTCGCTATGAGGGTTATATCCGCATATTTTCATTGTGGTGGCAAGGAACCGGACGTCCATTGGTTGTTGATGCACTGTAGTACGTTTTCAAGGGCCATTGGGTCGAGGTTACGAAGTAGTCTGTTCGGAATTTTGTCTTTTCCTGGAGTGGTGTTTCTTGTGAGGTTGTGTACTGCGGCTTCCATTTCGGCTCTTGAGAAAGGTTCATCTGACTGGATGGGGGGTACCGGTGTATGGTGAGATAACTTGCGTTGGGTTTCCGGATGTTGCTGTGAGGGGGGGAGGGGGGGGTTCTCTAGTTCTTGTATGACGTCTTGCTTAGTGCCTGGTTGGTTGTGTATCAGTCTTCGTTGTTGATGCGTGGTACTCGATTTATATTCTTTTGTTCCTATCAGGGAGCGGAGAAGGTGCCAGGTGTGACGGGCTCCCAGGGTTCCTTACATTTTATTGGAAAACTCAGATCAGTTTTGTTGACGGAATTGGCAAGCGTAAGTTTCTGCTTCGGTTGTGAGATTGGCGATGCGTATTTATAGCTTACGGTTTCTTTTGCGTTTTCTCCATCGCTTAAGGAGTCCGTTTCGGGCTTCCCAGAGGAGGAAGAGGTGGACATCAATGGCTGGTTTATCTTGAGTTAGCGTTAACTCTTTGGTGTGTTTAGCGTCTTCTGTGACGAGCTTGGTGGTCCATACTTCTATATCGTCGATAGGATCGGTGGGGCAGTTTCTACGAATTATTTTTCCAGTCAGTTAGTTTGGCGGTGCCCATTCGCTACTGAGTGTTTTTTAGGTGTGGGATTTGAACTTGGATGAGGCAGTGATAACTGCCTAAGGTTTTTTCAGGCAAGACCACATGACATCGTTGATGTTATAGTTGAACGTGAGGTCAGGGGAGGCGTATCTTGAAGCGCTCTTGCCAATGCGGGTGGGGGTGCCATAGGTATTGCAGAGGTGGAGATTATTTTGTTGAACGGCTTCTTGAAGCCTAATTCTGTTCCGGTTATTTCTCAGATAGCCCGAAGCTTTGTTCGGAGCATTGAAGTTTCCATAGACAAAGAGTAGATGTCCTTTGGTGCGTTGGCGTACGTGTTTTAGTAGTATGTCAACTCCAGAGAGGGACAAGGTGGGTGATCTGTAATATTTAGAATGCAGAGGCTGGTATGAGACTTCCTGCGGGGCAGCAGTTCGATGAATGTGTAGTCTATTGTGGTGGGAATGGTATGATCTTGTGCCGTTTGGAAAGTTTGTACTATGGTAACCGTTCTGGATATGGGGTCTGTGGCGTATGCTGTGTATCCTCGTAATGCAATGTGGTCGGTGTCAGTTTCTTTTAGGGCAATAATGTCAGGTGAATTTTGCCGTGTAAGTGGATGAGTGAGGCTTGCTTGCTTCGATACGTTCGACAGTTCCACTGCCATGCAAGAAGCGAGGACGGAGGCGCTGAGTCGTGCATAGGTGGATTAGAAGGTGTTATTGTGGGATGGCAGGTTCAGGGTTGCGTTGTTGGCGACATGGGGAACGGTGTTTTGTTTGGCTTTTTATGGGCTTTGCGTCCTGTTTCTTCAATGGCGAGTAGGCGTTCTTACAGGACAGCAAAACGGGTGTTGAACTGGTTGCAATTTCAATTAAAATAATTCCTATGCGCCCTACATCCGAAAAGGGAAGGCAGGGCCCTTGTATGTTGGTAGCAATTCAGGGTACGGCTGCTTGCGGTGCAGAGTGTGGGGCTTTGAACTCTTGAAGTGGTGACATGAAGAGTTCTGTTTTAGTTAGTAGCTCCTGAATACCTTGTTCTAAGGTTGTAGTGCGCTTTTCCGTAGCTTCCAGCTGTTGGCGTAGGTGCGCATTTTCTTCGAGGGTGTGGATGCGGGTGTCGGTAACGGAGGTAGGTGGTGGGTTGAATAAAGTCATCATTACCCTTTTTTCTTCGCATCTTTTTCTTCTTCCATGTGGAGACCTCCACCCTCCTATTCTACTCTGCTTTTAATTCAATAATTCAACTTTCCTGCGCATACACTGCTCGTACAAAATCTGATGGTACAGAATGTGTCTTTTAGTTTTATCCTTTTTTTTTGCTATACCTGGAGCAGCTCGAGCCTAAATCTTTTGCCTTTGTCTTTGCCTTATTTTGCCTGTATTCGAGGCCCTTTTCAACTCGCTCTTTTTGAAGGCGAAGCCTCCAGTGCGCCATTTTGGAAGAACTCGTCGTTGTGGTAGTTTTTTGTCCAGTACAGCGAATGAAATACAGAGAGTTGACACCAAGATTTATTTATTAAACAGTGGTCACAAATCGTCGTTCCTTTAATTGCTGTGCCTCTTGTACTGTCGAATACAAAAAATATTCAGTTCTTTGTAGAGCTGGAATAGATGTATTGTCCATGTCCTGATATCTTCTGTGGGGCGGCTTACCTGCAATAAACGGGGAAGGAGGGGGAGGGGGGTGGGGGGGGCGGTAGGCTGTTGAATTTTACAAAGATGAATGTGCCGCTTTTAGCCAATTTCATTTAAAACAATCTTCCTGAGCGCTTTCATGTTCTGACTAAATCAAGTATTTTGACAACAGTTGCTTTCCAGATTGGTGAATATAAAACCGGCGCGAATACCTTCACGAAGCGTTTTGGTATCCCACAAAAACTGAGGAGCATTCAATATAAATTCCTTCCTACAAAAATATGTCCAGTATTTGCACATTTTTCTTCCAAAGAAATTCTGTACTCAATCAACTTTTCTGATGATCTTTCACAGGGCTGATCCTAGGAGAGACCGAACAAGTGCTTTCATTTTAAATCTACTTTTTATGTTGTTTTCATGAGTTACGTGTCCACCACTTAATACCCCGAAAAGAACTTCATTTTCCTCTAATGTCGTACTACGGTAAAAAAATTCTAGACGCGTTGCGAATGACGCCTTGCTTCAGGTGGCTGCAGTTGTATCCCGCTGTGTTCACGCAATGAAAGGCGTAAGACTAGTTTCATAATTTGTTTAATACCAATAACATAGCAATGGCAGTATTCATACAGCAAACCTTGCATACTGCAACGAAGAAAACAATAAATGTTTCATTGGGCAAGTTTCAATGCGTAAGGTTATTTATTTATTTATTTATTTATTTATTTGATATCTGCCTGCCTTTCCATGCCTTACAGCAGGGAGATACATCACCCTAAGCATCAAATATGAGACCAAATAACAAAATATTTCCACAAAGGGCGGTGAAAATCGTCATTATAAACAGTTGGTACAATCATACGTGGAAGATAATTAGAGTCTCGTATTGATCTAACATAAAATGAATCGCGCAAGGCGTCACCTTTAAAGGAAAGTTAATAATTTGCTTTGAGCTAGCGGTCCCCCTTTGGAATATGTAGAATGGCGCTTGGATATACTTCTCCCCTTCTATTCCAGTTTGCGAATGATAGATATTACGAAAAAATTCCCACCTGAGGTTTCGTCTCTGATCTTTCCCGTTTTACCATTCAAGTTTACTTTTACTTTCCCTCATACTAAGTTGACAGTGCCAATTACCTAATACGAATCGCACTGCCCTATTCTGTATATTTTCGAGCGTATCAACCAGCTCTTTGGTGTAGGGATCACAGAAAACACATGCGTACTCCACCATTGAGCGCACATGAGTAAAATACGGTTGTTCTTTTAAGGTAGATGGAGGTTCGCTGAAATTTTATCTCAGAAAGCCAAAAACACGTGCAGCCGTAACTTATGTGTTGTGAACGTGCCTATTTACCCTCTAACCTTTTGGTAAATAAACTCCAGGTAATTTATAGTCAGGCCGTTCTTAAAGCAGTGTAATTTACGGTATATATATTCAATTGGAATGAAGGTTTTCTTGAAAAGTGATGTTAACACGCGTTTTAACATTCAGCGATTTTTCTGAATCAGAACACCAGGATGTTATTAAATTAGAATCATGCTGCAGGTATTCGGAATCACGTTCATTCGCTATAGTCCTGTAAACTACACAGTCATTCGGGAACATTTTGAACAAAGATTTGAGGCCAATAGTAATAACATTTATATATAACAGAAACAAAAGAGGGGCCACAACTGACCCTTGGAAATTCCTGAGGCCACGGGAACATATCCGGACGAACAAGCATTCAGAGCGACCCCCTGCTGTCTTAGGGAGATATACTGGGCTATCCATGGAATAACGGATTCATTCAGTTTATAGCTCGCAATGTACTAACAAGAAGCTGATATGGAACACCTACAAATGCTTTTTTGCAGTACAAGAAAATACAGTCAACTACTTTAAGCTTATATTGCTAGAGCCAAATCGTGCGTGAACTCAACAAGCTGCGTTGAGCAAGAAAAACCCGACGAAATTTGTGTTTGCTAGGATGCTGGCGATTATGTTTAAGCAAATGAGTCATTTCCGAAGTGTAGCTTAGCTCACATTCAAACACCGCAACTAAATTAACATCCAGGCTTCGTCATTCACAAGGCTCTGTTGATATGGCACATTTAAAACAACACGTGTTTCTAAATAAACAGTCTTAAAATCCCATAAAGCAGGGCACGAAGTTGAGCCTACCAATGCACGAGCTTAGCCTCTTCTACGTTTATCACCAACAAAATAGTGCAACATTGTTTTTCGCAGTATTATAGTAAGAAGAATAGCCGCAAACTTGCTCTTTTGCGCGCCCTTGCCTTTCTTTGGTGGGGAGTCCTTGACATGGCGCCGGTTGAGCTCCTGCGTGGCGGCGGCTTGCTCGACGCCCTTTAAGGCCACTTATTTTGGAGAACCACCGCCACCTCGGGTCGAACATCTCTGCCGGGTCGATGTCTCCAATGCTCTCCATTTCTTGAGGGTGCGAATAGCCTCGAGCTGATGCGTCGACGAAGCCAGCGGACGAGGCGTGGTAGCGGCTATGACTGGCGAGGCTTAGCTCACCCGTCAGTGTGGCACAGTCTTCTTGTTGCAATAAATGGCATTCCGATGGCCTAAAAGGTTCCCTGGTAATGTCCAGTGAGTCCTTGCACCCTGCCGTTCACCTAGAACACTCATTACTGTTTGACAAATGAACTTCGTTGATTTAAAACGTAGAAACACTGAGCGGATAAGTAACACGTCTGCGGCCTTCGGCTCCCTAACGGCTCTTTCTTCACTGAGGGAAAAACTGGTCCTACACCGGCGGGTCTCCTTCCAAACACGTCTGTGCATGAATTCTCGGCGCCCAGACCCGTGCCGTTGTTCGGCTGTACGCCGCTTACCGAAAGAATGACGTATATAACTTGAGACCTTACGTAGGTTGGTCTCCTCTTGAACACCGGTTGCCAAAAATTTTGCCGCCGTTCGCTTGCCGTAATTCGGCCGAGGACCGCTAACCGAATGAAAAATGCACATTCTGGGGCTGTGCGTCTGCCGGTCTCCTGTATAACCCCGGTTGCCGGAAGAAAAATATTCTGCCACCGGACACGCGGTTCACCATTGCAAGAGCGAATGCGAGGCAACTGCGCTCCGGCCGGTCTCCTTTCGAACATCTACTGCCACAAGAATACGGATATTCTGTGGCCGGTCGCTTGCCGTGCTACGGCTGAACACCGCTTCCCGAAGGAAACACGGATGCCCGAAAGCCGTACTTCGGCCGTTCTCTTTCTCAATATCGGCAGCCGAAAGTGAACTGAATATCTGGCAACCGGGTAGCTGCCGTTGTGCGTCTGAACACGGGCGGCCGGAGAAATACCGAAGCGCTGGTTGCCGAATGTTGGCCGCTCATCGTATATGATCAGTGGGTGCTGCAGAACCTGGATGCTGGCCGGATATGCCAGAAAGTGGCCGGCCGGTCTTGGGACACACTTTCTGTGCCGCCTGGGGCAATAATGCTTTAGTTGCACGAGCGACACGTTTGGAAGAATTCCAAGGACCTAATACGTCCCTCAGTTCTAGTCCTACGGAGCGCGGCCGACCCAGGGACACTGCGACACACACTCTTTGCGTACTAAATCGCGCAGTCACAAATGAGGTGTTTCAGATCTTCACGTACACCACACTGTGGGCACAGAGGCGAGGTGAACTGGTTGATTTTGTAGCAGCAGTATCGCGTGTAGGCGACGTTCAACCGCATGCGGTGCAGTACTGCTTCATCATGCTTGGATAGTCCAGGTGGCATCTTAAAATTACAATGCGGGTCGAAAGAGTAGAGGGGCGCGTAATGACGGGATGCGTCTGCCCAAAGCGATAGCTGCATGCTCCATTCCACACTGGATGCAAGGGCTGAAGCACTGGTTTTTCGATCCACGTTTGTCATGCGCTGTGGATGCTGCAACGTCCGCCTTCATCTTTCGAGTTATCCCGCAATGGGCAGGGAGCCACTGAAGTGCTATCTTTCGAGTTATCCCGCAATGGGCAGGGAGCCACTGAAGTGCTATTTGATGGTGCGCTTGCAAAGCTTGAAGATGCAAAGCTTGTACATCAAGCACAAGTTGATCTTTGGGGAAAGACGCCAGACATTGCAGTGCAGCCCTAGAGTCTGTGAAGATGGCCCACACTCGTGCCGGCTGCTCGATGATGTGAGCCAAGGCCATCCGCAGAGCTGCAAGTTCGGCTGGACGCAGGCCTTTCAACCTGCCCAGTAAACTAATCCACCTGCATTGAAATGGACGGGACATTCTTATCTTCAGGGCCTTCTGTCAGGTGCTTCCCAAAAGGTGATATAACAAATCACACACAGCGGGTATACAACTGGTTTCAACTCGCAAGTTAGGTGAGTACAGTTCTACGGTTCCTTGATGTGTTGGGCACCATGGACAAGCGGGCAATACAAATTGTAAAGGCCCCGGATCTGGATACCAATGGGAAAAAAATAAAAAGCGATGTTTTTGTCTCGTATATGAGCCGCATATGCTAAGGCCTAACCATATCGCACCAAAGTACGATGCAAATGTAAACTTGCGTTCCCGGCTGTGGCGGCCGCTTTTCTGATGGAGGCGAAAAGCAAAAGCGCCCGTGTGTACAAGATTTCGGCGCACGTTAAAGATCCCCATGTGGTCGAAATCATTCCGGAGCCCTCTCTGCGTAGCGTCGGTGCGTTAAACCCTACAATCAATCAATCAAATGTAAACTTGCAGTGACTGATTACGAAAACTGCAAAATATGGCGCCGTGCTCCCGGAAATGGTATACCAGTTACCGACAGTTTAGGTCAGCATTGTGTGGACTAAAATGGATGTTTGGTGAAACGCTAATTTACCTGACAAAAAGAACAAATATTGCACCCGCGAGCAGTCTCACCTGTGTGCTTACTTTAATACTGGTGATTGCACCCCGCCACATGAAAACACAATGGTCTTGCTGTGAACAGCGCAGGCATATGCTGATGAAGCCGTTCTGCATCAAAAAATCGAAGGCGCGTAGTTCTTTCAGTTTTTTCTGGGGTATAGGGAAATAAAGTTTTCAAAAACACTTAAAGGGACACTGAACTGAAGTGAATTGTTCAAGCTCCCGTTTTTGCTTGCACTGCGTAGACTGGCTCAAATTAGCACACTTTTCATCGTTTATCCGGTTGACAAATCGGTAATTATTTTACAAAGCGCGAAAGAAGAAAAACTAACATGCGCTGTTTGCGGCGGCCGCACCAACTAAGGCTGTGACGTTGGGAGGAGGGGGCACCGTGATTGGACGATGCCCAAGGTTAGCAATCAAACAAGTTTCGGTTTCGGTTCTGTAAAACACAACCAATGGCGTTGTTGGATGGGCATTCTCAATATCTCAGTAATCATCGTACCGCGCTTCTGCCATGTTGTCGGCTGTAAAATGCATAAGATAAGCCTCCCAGGACCGCTTGGAATCGTAGCATTCACTAGCCGAGGCCTACGCAGTGCATGAACGCCCTCCGCGTCCCCGCAGACGCTCAAATGCCATGCGTTTTTCCCCTATATTTGGAGCTTGCCTCACTCATGCCTGTATCGTAAAAAGCGTGTTCGCACCAGGCCAAGGGTCTGTTGATTCTGGCCTTTGCCCACTGCCCGCAAGCAGTCGGTGCTTATGGCAACAGCACGCCAACGAGAACTCGCTAGCGCGCCAGTGCCAGCCTGCGCGCGTTCTGTGAACTAGTTCGTGGAGCAATGAACGCTGTGGCCCAAAAAAGGTGAACTCAGTATAGCAAACATCAGCGGAAAACGAAAAAGTTAACTTATAAAAAAAAAAGCATGTACCAGCGGGGATTCGAACTTGTGACTTGCAAAGCACTTGCGCTGGCATACCGAGCGTTCCTAACCACTCGGCCACGGGGCGAGCTCTGCCGACGACGGAAATATAAGGTATATAATGTATAACCAATTTACATTTTTATTTAGTTTTAGCATTCCAAGCAGCTTAGGTGACTATTTGTTGTTTTGCGCTCGTGCAGTAAGCATCCCCCAAGTTTCCACAATATCTCATGTCTAGCAATTGCGTTTCTTAGAGGGAAAAGCGTTCGCAGATGCGTAGTCGCGCTGCTGGTCGCTATGCTTGTTCACCCAGCGCAAAAAAGTGCTTCCATCACGCTAGTTTTACGCTGTACGGTAAAAATATCAGTTGATTTCATTTCTTTAGTACCTATATTGACTTCGCTGACTCTTCTCCCGCCTTCAAGAGGCCTTATATTTTCCTACTGGCGTACCAGTCAGCGAAGCGTCGCATGTGCGCTTGTGCAGCGCTTGTGTGAAGCCACCTTGACTTGGAGCTAGATACAGTGTACGAACTAACCAAGTACAGAAAGGCACATTCTTCCATTCACAAACGTATCCTGGCTTCGTTTCAACTGACCGAACGAATTGCGACGACCCGTCGGCGGCCGGCGGACGAAACGCTGGGCCGACTGACTCTGTCTGAAAGCCGGGGAGCCGTGCAGTAGCGCAACCAATTGCGAGCTCGGCTCCTCCCGACGTCACACGAAAACGCCACAGAAAATGGGCGAGCGTAAAGAGAGGAGGACAGCATTTTCGAATTAATGTTTCTACTAAACAAAATCGCGTAAACGCGCCCAGAGTGGTCGAAACATGGCCTGGGGACTCCGGACTACAATTTGCGCTAGTAATCCCGCAATGTTTACATATCACTTCAGTGTCCCTTTAAAGAGTCCATGAAGGCAAAATACAAGTTTGTTTATTCGAAATATCTCGTGTTTTATAAAATCTGTCTGAACGCAACCGATGCTTAATTTACTGCGAAATTTATCAATTTAAGATAAAATTTTGATTCACGCGCCCAAAGCGTGTGCTTGACCAACGTTTGCAAGGACCCCATAAGAACAGGTCTTTCAGCTAAACTTGGCGTGGAGCAGGGACTTGTTTACTGCTAGTCAACCTAGATGGCGCCACCCAACCGTGGCAAGCCATTTTCTGGCTTTGGTTGGTTTGTGACCGTATTTAATCCTGGCTTGTTACTGTCGATGGAGAAAATAAGGGTATCGTGAAACATTGGCTCGCTCGACAAATGTGGTCACGTACGATACCATCGCTTGCGTTAAGTGGCCAGTATCGTCTGAGACAACCCCAAAGAACCGCAGTGCTGTGCATCTAATACCCCTGTCACACGGGCACTTTCAATCGCGATTGAGTCGATCCGGATCGAGCTCAATGCGGATCGGGCGCATGCTACACGGCAGTTCCAATCGCGATCGAACTCGATCCCGCTCGAACTCAATCCTGGTTTCTCAAGCGCTATCGAGGCATCCAAGCGCGATCGAACGAAAGCGGCGATACTCTCGTCCCTGATCAGTAATGACACAGAAGGCGAAAACTTCAACTAATGCAACAAATTCTGTCAAATAACTTGACCCAAATAAGCGTGCGGTAACATTTCCATAGTTACGTATACCTACGACCGCGCGAAGTTACGAGACGCCGGCCGCAAGTAAATTGTTAGCACCATCTGGCGCACACAAGTGCAAGCGCTGCAACTTCTCGATCGCGACTGAAACGGGCCGTGTAGCAGCGGCAGCGCGTCGAGCGCGCTCGAAAACTCGATTGCGATTCACTTCAATTGCGATCGAAAGTGCCCGTGTGACAAGGGTATAAACCAAGCATAGTGCGCGCAGTACCTACAGCAGTACGCATCGGTGCTTCTATGTTTACCTGTGCTTTCGTTGCTTCCACTGTTTGTCCCACCATTCTAACGGCTTTAAAAAGAATGTGCCCTAAATTTAAGCGCAAATAGCTTGTTCGGAAAGCTTAAGCTCTGCCTAATTTGCGTTTCCTTTTGCCGGCCTCCACCAATCGCAGAGTTAGCTGGTATGACATTACAGGAAAGGGAGCCGTGGACTCGGCTATGCGCTGTGGCTCTCCTACATTTATTGAATGTGTGTTAGAACCGGCCGGAACTTGGAGAGCGGCGTATAGACATGCGACCGCCCAGGCGCTCGGTCGTGTTCGATCTCTGTGTCGCGTGGCACTGCTGACCTGGCGAAGCACCGCTGATTGTGATTGTGAAAGGATGCGGATGATGATAGTGGCGCTGATGGTGACGATGGCGATGATGTCGCTACAGGGTTCCTTCCTAGCGTGTAGCACGTTAAGATGACAGCTGTAGAACATGTGTGGCGGGAAACTAAAACTATGTGCAGGTATGTACAGTACAGCCAATTTACAGATGTGTCCGCATTCGAGTTGAGACAGTGAGCAGTCCTGGCCAGTCCGGTGAGAGCGTCCGCGGAGTAGACGGGCCTCGGCCTTGGCTGGGAGTGGAGCCGAGGACGAGGTTCCGTGCGGGTTAGAAGTCTTGAAGTAAAGTAGGCGCGAGCCGCGGCCACGCTGTCGACGAGATGGCGATGTTTGTGACGCGGGCACAATGGCACTGGGGCAGCGGCATGAGCCGGCTTGCACCTTTGACGATGACGCTTTGACCACGGGTTCGGGTGCGTCCTTTTTACACAGGCATGCGACCACCCAGGCGCTCTGTCGTGTTCGATCTCTGTGTCGCGTGGAACTGCTGACCTGGCCAGACACCTCTGGTGGTGATTGTGAAAGGATGCGGATGATGATAGCGGTGCTGATGGGGACGATGGCGATGATGACGTTAGAACATCGTAGGTTCTGTGGCCGGAAATGAGCTGGTGGGTCGCATGGCCATTCCCTCTTTTCGTAATTATATAGCTTATTTGAGTGAAGTTACGTTAAAAGCGGTGTCAGCATGATTCTAACGAGGCAATCTCCTGAATGAACCAAACTTGCAATTTGTCTGCATGGCCCCTTTAAGCGTCAGTAAAATATTTACCCCTAAGAGCACAAAAGAAAGCTACTGTGGCCAGCTGGATTTTTATGAACTGCATTCATCGGTGCTTGACTTCAGTTTTTGATGAAGTAAGTGGATTGTTAACGCAGCGCTATCGTTGTCGACTGTTCTTTGTGTTTCGTGTTTTTATACCCACCTCAGCACCATTGTTATTCACTTTACTACATGTTACGATGCATAAACAATGTGGCCTAGATGGCACATTTTTTAAAGTAGCATTCTTTGACTGGCAACCTGGCATCAGAACTTGATAGACAACATAAACAGCAGACTATTGTTCTGAATGTTTAATGGGATGGATGCCCTAAACACCACACATAATAAATATACTATTTCCAATATATGAAAACAAGATACAAGTCCCATCATACAAACAATTCAACACGGGTTAAATAACGAAAAACAAGGAAGGGTTTGCACATGATGCTTTAAAATCATGAAAAATGCTAGCTGTTTTGTATTACTCCTGAGTCATGAGCTTTGCACAAGTCACTTCAGCACCGCCATACTTGAGAATGCCACGGGGCGCTTACAGGCGAATTACCACTTGGTTTAATACTTCCACAGCCTGGTGCACGAGAACGTTCAGACAATGTTATATGACGTGCAATGTTATTGATATACAATGTTATACAATTGATAAGGTACAACCAACTAAAAAAAATTTGGAGGACCGTAAAGCTTCGCCTTTAGGCGTGGCCGCCTGTAATGTTATGGGGCCCTGTTTCCACCGCATGAAAACGCCTGGTGCTATGGAAACTTTTCGACTGGCGGTAAGTTTCTGCTCCTTGTGGCCTTGTATCTGTTGGGGCAGTGACTTACGTTCCCGGGTTTCCGAATTTAGGAACTCGTCAGGAAGAGCCGCTTTACGCGAAGAAAGCAAACGTCGCTTTGTTCGTTTCTGCTGTACAGCACGATCAACAAGGAATTAATCAGCCGTGAGAACCATGATGTGTAACTACGTCTGCTGTTGCAAGGTTAGAGGAACCGAAAGGAACGTCCTGAGGCACTTAAGCCTGGCAAATGGTTTCAAGTCGAAAACCTACCGATTATCAGGCTGTTTTACTGCTACATTGTGTTTGCGTCTCTTTGTTCGCTTTCTATTCTTCCAGTTTTGGAGAAAATCGCTTCCACAGGCGGAGTGCCCGCACTTAATGAGCCTGCTCCCCAAGAATCACACCTCTCCGTGCCTGGCGTGAAGCTTTCCACATAGGTGCCGTCACGTTCACATTTCGTGCGGCACACACCAGTAGGAGGATGCCATGTTAGCGCCGTGGTAACACATTCGAATTCCGCTCTGGAGACTCGATGGCAAATCTTACGCCAATGCCAAATGTTATTAGCTGATTTAATATGGAGTATCTGACAGTTTCATTTGGCGCAAGAAGGTGAGGCTGTGGAATTTTTCGCTCACAATCAACGCCACTGACAGCTTCTCTACGACACGTTGCAGTTAATGATGCTAGTTTAAATGTGGCGCATGAGGAAAACTGGACTCATACAACGCACAAACTGAGTAAAACACATTAGTAGCAAAAGGGAATACAATTTGGAGCGCATAACGAGCCGGATACAATTTAACACCATACATACTGTAGGAATCGGCCCGTACATTCCATGATTTACAACTCTGCGGCCGCGTGCATTTGTTTTGGAGCGTGCGCATGACCCTCCACTGTGTCTCGTATCTCGGATCAATCTCTTTTGTTACTGCCACGCCGGTTTTCGGAACTGCGCAGAGCATGCAGTATGTACTACTGTGGGAAACATTATCTAAAAGGATTGCGCGGTGAATGTCCGGGTACAAAACGCATCTGCTGCGGAGCCCTCGCTGCACCTACCCTTGGCGGCAATGCATTACCCATTGTGAACGAGGTTTTGTTAGACACACCTCTTGAGGGGTTGAACGGCTACCACTTTCGCGTAGTACGAGCTACAACCGCAGCCCTGCCACCAACGACCATTCTGCTAGGACCTCGCAGTCTGAGAGGACCACCTGTTGGTGTGGTACACTGTCGCCTGAGCTGTTTTGAGCCACGAATAAATGTTGTTTTGTGACACCTTGTTTCACGGAACGCTGCTTTACATATAGCAGGAAGGTAGAGCTGTTACATTCATACAATGGGATGCAATATAGGCGATACAAACAAGCGAATGAAATTTAGAACGTGAGAAGTATATGTGGAAAGGAGAAACAAGTTTATTGGAGCGAACTTGTGCTTCCCTAACAACTCAAATAAATACAGAGGCGGCGAAGCAGCGGTCCACAAAGTGACTTGCACAGGCGAGTGTCATCGAATCGAATGCCGCGGCGTCTGCTCTGCAGGCTTTTATCTTTCGGCGCAAGTGTTTCTGGAACCGTCGATTCACATCCAGAACATTGTAGATCACAGAAGATTATTCTGGGCTAGTGACGTTAGGGTGAAACAGTCTGCTTATCTGAATGTGATTAGCCCGTGCGGCATGAAAGTAAAGAATGTAACACGCGCTTCGTTTGGAACGCAGATAACACAACCGGGTGCAGCCCGGCAGTAGAAACAAACAATAAATAAACAAACCCATACAAGGAATTATTAGCCCATACCCATACATGGCATATTAGCGAGGTTAGGAGAGCAGACGAAGCCTTTAGGGTGCTGAAAAATGGTCACGTCTTATGTTACCCGGGTCTAGAGGACAGAAGAGAACTGGGAGTTGGATTTCTAGTCAATAAAAGCATAGCTGGCAACATATAAGAATACTATAGCATTAACGAAAGGGCAGCAGGTCTTGTAATTAGGCTCCGAATAAGAGGTACAAGCTCAAGGTGGTGCAGGGCTACGCGCCCACATCCATCCACGACGACCAAGCAGTGGAACGCTTCTATGAAGATGTGGAATCGGCAATGGCTAAAGCAAAAACACAGTATACCGTAGTTATGGGGGACTTCAATGCTAAAGTAGGCAAGAATCAGGCTGGAGACAAGGCAGTTGGGAAGTACGGTCTGGGCTGTAGAAATAGCAGGGTGGACCTACTAGTTGAGTTTGCAGAACGGAATAACCTACGCATAATCAATACCTTCTTCGGTAAACGGGAGAGTCGGAAGTGGACCTGGAGGAGCCCGAATGGGGAGCGTAAAAATAAAATAGACTTCATATTATGCGATAACCCTGGCATCGTGCAGCATGTGGAAGTACTCGGAAGGGTAAGGTGAAGTGACCACCGTATGGTAAGATATCGAATTAGGCTAGATTTGAGGAGGGACCGCAACAAGCTAGTACGAAAGAAGCCGATAAATGAGCTAACAGTAAGACGCAAGGTAGAAGAATTCAGGATCGCGCTGCAGAACCGATATTCAGCTCTCAACGAGGAAGCCGAGCTTACCACACAGGAAGCCAGCGACAACCTTACACGTATTATCACGGAGTGTGCAGTAGAATTCGGGGGCACTGTGGCTAGACAGGATACTGGCAAACTCTAACAGGAGACGAAAGATCTAATTAGGAAACGGCTAACCATGACAATCTCTACAGCAGATGACAGAATAGAACTAGCGGAGCTTTCGAAGTTAATCAATAAGCGTAATACAGCTGACATACGGAAGTATAATATGGAGAGCATCGAATACGCTGTAAAGAACGGAGGTAGCCTGAAAGCTGTGAAGAGGCGTCTTGGCGTTGGGAAAAATCAGATGTATGCACTTAACGATAAGCAAGGCAATGTCATCACAAATAGGGATAAAATAGTCACAGTGGCCGAGGAGTTGTACAGGGATCTGTACAGTAGCCGGGACATCCAAGATAATGCCGAACGAGACAGTAGTTCAGAAGAGATAGACATCCCACCAGTAACGACCGAAGAAGTAAGGAGGCTTTGAAAGAAATGAAAGGGGGCAAAGCGCCTGGTGAGGATAAGATAACAGCTGACCTCTTGAAGGCTGGCGGAGAGATTGTACTTGAAAACCTGGCAAACCTGTATACGCAATGCCTAATGACCGCAATGGTACCGGAATCTTGGAAGAACGCGAACATCATCCTAATCCATAAGAAAGGCGACATGAAGCACTTGAAAATTAGAGGCCGATCAGTTTACTGTCAGTCGTCTACAAGGTACTTACCACGGTAATCGCTAACAGAATTTCTGCAACCTTAGATTTCAGTCAACCTAAAGAACAAGCAGGGTTCCGTAAAGGTTATTCAACAATGGACCATATTCACACGATCAATCAGGTGATAGAGAAGTGCGCTGAGTATACTGAACCTCTATATATAGCCTTCATAGATTATGAGAAAGCATTTGACTCGGCCAAAACCCTAGCAGTCATTCAGGCATTACGGAACCAGGGGGTAGATGAGCATTATGTAAGAATTCTAGAGGATATCTACAATAGGTCCACAGCTACCATCATCCTCCATAAGGAGAGCAGTAAAATACCTATAAGGAAGGGTGTCAGACAAGGAGACACAATCTCTCCAATGTTATTCACAGCATGTTTGCAAGAAGTATTCAGAACGTTGGATTGGGAACAGGTGGGAGTAAAGGTTAATGGAGAATACCTCAGTAACCTCAGAAACTCAGATTTGCTGATGACATTGCCTTGCTAAGTAACTCGGGGGACGAATTGCAAAGCATGCTTTCCGCATTGGATGAACAGGGTAGAACCGAGGGCCTGAAAATAATATGCAGAAAACTAAAGTAATGATCAATAACCTCGGAACAGCCCAGCGGTTTGAGATAGGTGGCGAGGCAGTGGAAGTGGTAAGCGAATATATCTACTTAGGCCAATTTGTGACCCCAGATCCCAACCAGGAGGCAGAGATAATTAGAAGGATCAGAATGGGGTGGGGTGCATATGGCAGGCATTCTCAGATAATGAATAGCAGCCTACCATTGTCGCTGAAGAAGAAAGTGTATGACAGCTGCATCTTACCGGTACTCACCTACGGGGCAGAAACTTGGAGGCTCACTAAGAGGGTTCAACTTAAATTGAGAACGACTCAGCGGACAATGGAGCGTAAAATGATAGGTGTAACATTAAGGGACAAGAAGAGAGCGGAGTGGGTGAGGGAACAAACCCGTCTTAAGGACATATTAGTAGAGATTAAGAAGAAGAAATGGACGTGGGCAGGGCATGTAATGCGAAGGCAAGATAACCGCTGGTCATTAAGGGCAACAGAGTGGATCCCTAGAGAAGGCAAGCGCTGCAGGGGGCGGCAGAAAGTTAGATGGGCAAATGAGATTAAGAAGTTTGCGGGGATAAATTGGTCACAGTTGGCACAGGACCGAGGTAATTGGAGGATAATGGGAGAGGCGTTTGCCCTGCAGTGGGCGTAGATAGGCTGATGATGATGATGATGATGACATGGTTCGCGGCAATATTTTGGTAGGGGAGATTTTATGCGGGGTCGCTGGGTCGGTGCCATGTCAATAATGGCGTGCAGTGTTTTTCTTTCAAAGGAAAGGAAGGAGGGTGGAGTGCCTGTTGTTTCTTTTGTTTGGGGGTGCTTGTTTGATCGCGCCTTTTTTTCGAATGGGGTATGATTGCCCGTCCGGGTTTTGTTTTTACATCTGCTTTCTTGGTGCTAGGAGAGTGGTTTTTCCGATTTCTTGAAATGCGTTAGGAAGACACCAGCTGAAGACTTATTCATCGTCATTATCACCAACTTCCTATTTAGGACGACTGGAGCGTGAAGGCTTCTCCCACTGACCTTCACCCGCTGTTGTCCTGGACTTCCCGAGTCCATTTTTTGCTCCAAATATTGTCATTTTATTCCTACATCGAGTAAATGGTCATCCCCTTCTACTAGACCAGTCTATGCATGTTCATTCTGTTACCCCGGTGGTCCACCTTTTGTTAGTTTATCTCACCGCCAAAATTGCGAGGTTGAAGGAACTGCCTTATATGCTGTCTTATGATGGTGTTTCTTCCACTTTTTTTGCTGCGGGTAAGTTTGTGGTACGGCAGGCTCCAATATTCTGGTCATGATCCGTGGTTTTATAAGTCTTATTATTTCTTTTTTCTTCTTCTTACTTTTCTCTTGGTTGGATGTTTTTCTTGTGGGCAATAATTGTGAAAGATTTTCTGTTTTGGGCGATTGTGAGCTGGGAACTGCCCGCTTATCTTGAACCTCGCCGAGCATTCTTACACAGCTGTTCTCCAAAAGTATATTCGTAGTTATTTTTAGAGTGATTTTTTAACTTGGGCACGAGGTGCCATCGGTCGCTTTCCAAACCGAGCCTGCAGGGGAGACGGAACCGTGAAAATATTCAGAAGTATGTCGAAAACTTATGCCATTAGACGCTATAAAGTGGAATTCATTTCAGGTATTTTTAGCATACAATCGATTCCTTCCTTGATTTTTGAGAGACTGGCGTTAATACTTTGTCCCCTGGTTTACTTGGGTCACCCATTGTTGGTGCCGGCATAAGTAAGGCGTTGCTCCGCTGAGCCCAAGGACACTGGTTCAATTCCCGGCCACGGCGTCGGTTTTTCTGAGTGAAGCAGAAAACAGAAACGCCAGTGTGTCAAAATCTAGGCACACGTTAATGATCTTAAAGTGGTAAAGATTCTTCCGGAGATGTCCACAACGACATGCCTCGTGGCCCACGAGGAGCTCCGGTGCTTGAATTACCGGAAATTTGTATTTTCGATCTTCTGGTGCGAAGACGCTTTGGTGCGATGGCGTATCTTGCGGGCACGGCTGGTGACCGTGTCTGCCGAGCATGCAACCACCGACTGGGCATCGCTGTCCTCCTTTCCACACGTCTGTTCCCGTGGCGCCACAAAACAGGTTCAGCGGAGCCCTCGAATCTTGCTGCCTCAGTCGTAGCTTCCGGTTGGCAGCGGCGACCTATTTCCGTGGACGCCTGATGAGCACGGCTGTTAGCGGACGGCTAGGAGCCACGGGGAAATCGAAAAATGAGCCTAATAACGGTATCGTGTTAAAAAAACTAGTACGCAGTAACCGTTTGATGGGAAATGAGCAGCTACGGCTTAAGCGGGCACCCAATACATGGGGTTAAATTGTGGCTGGGTGGGAGAATCTTCGCAACTACTTTTAAACCGCAATTACACCTTATGCGAAAGCGTATTAACAAGGTTTGACTGTATGACCTTGTTAGCTGTATTCGGTGATGGACTTTGGTGGTTTGCAATGAACTGATGACTTCAAGGTAAGGCGAGAAATTGCCGGTACAACCCTGCCCGCTCTACGCGTCGTAAGAAACTAACGATTATATAAGGCACTACGGCGCTCACAACCTTCGCTGCGATGCGGAGTTTGGTTATGTGAAAGGTCGGACAAAGGACTACAAGACAAAACTTCCTTGTAGACAAAGACAAAGACAAAACTTCCTTGTAGTTTTATGCTTAGGCTGAACGCAGCGAAGCGCAGTAAAAATTATTCGTTTTTTAACTCTTCGCGGAATAATTCAAAACCAAGTGATGGGCCTTGAGTGTTCGTTTTCACGCGTTAACACACTTTTCGAATAATATTTGCGTGTTTGATGCGATGCTTGGGCTATGAGGAGCAGCGTATATTGCTGGGAGGCACAGTTGACGCATTCATTCGTATATTGCAAGGCAGCACACACAGATGTTTTCATTCTATATGCAGATCATAAAACAGCCACCTGGGGCGGTGATTAAAGGTGCATCCTTAACAGCGGCGTAGCCACTGGACCTCTCCTGCGGATAACCTTTGTCAAGTATTTACAGTTTCCAGATGTGCGACCTTTTTAAGCAAATTATGAAATCCAACTAGGTGGCAGCTTTAGGGTGTGGGCCCTCACCGTAGCGAACTGCAGTCATCTTGAGGCCTTGTTGCTCTCACAAAGTCGCAGCTAGGGAAAGGCAAAGTGGAAGTTGCATTTCGCCCTAATGAAGCGGAAAATATGTTTTGCTCAGCTTTGACTCTGTATGCACAGCCAGCAGCAATAACCGTCGCAAGAGTTTTGCACGCACACCTTCCCCCACGTTGCGCCACCGAGTAGACCATTGATAATGTTGTTATTGCTCTTAAGGAGAAAAGTGCGTGAGAGGTTACAAATTTGACCTTGGTGAAATAGAAAATTCTCGAATAATATTGACCCCACATTCTCAACAAAGTGTGTTCGAACAGCTTCGTCGTGAACCCGTAACGCCTGTTTACTTTTTCGGTTCAGTTCGGGTTCGGGTTTGGCATGTTCAAAAATTAACTGTTCAGGTTCGCGTTCCGTTCCGGCGAAAATACCGGTTTGGTTCCGCTTTTCTTTTCGGTTCAGTTCCAGTTCGACACACTGCATGAACCAATTTGACCACATGGCATATCGTAGCAGTTCGACTGAAGGCGATGGTAAGAAAAAATTGTCTCCATCTCCCCGCGAGGGAACCCTGGAGTGATGCGGCGCATCTGGGGGTTCAATTGGCGTTTCCATTGGGTTGATTCTCTAAATCGCGTGAAACGTATTGTGAACGCGTAGGATGCCTTCCATCGCATACGGATGTTCTCATACCCGGGACGATGGAGGCAATTTGACATTTTCATGCACATGCATACGCGGAATGAGAGAGTACACGTGTTTTAGCGGCCACCACCCAGCGCGATACCCGCTTTATATTCACAGCGCTTGAAGGAGAGGAGACCGCAGAGGAGAGTCGCGCATGCGCGCACATGCGCACCGGAGCAGCTGTTAACGCAGCGTTAACGCAGCGAAGCGCGCGCCAACCAAGCGTGCCAGCTGTCGTTATGCTAATGCGCCGGAGTGAGAGTGTTGCACACAGCTGTGGGAGAGGCGAACGGAGGAAGGCTGCGGACGGACGCCGCCGCCGACGACCACGACACGTGAGGGACATGCCTCAGAGCAAGAGATGAGCCGCATCTAAAAGGGTGAAGACGGCGTGTCAACTGGGTGGGATCATCATCGTGAACTAGTGAAAGGAGAGGAGATTAAAGCGCGTCTCCGGCAAAGGGGGCTCGTTGTCCGGAGGATCGGTGACAGACTTCCTGTGGCACTCGAAAACCCCCTTGACGCCACCCGCCTTGAAAACGGCTTGTCGACCATTGAGCCGGCGGCACATTTCCCTCAAGCACACGAGGCTCGTCATTCTCGTCTCGTTGTCGGGGGAGGTGAGGTGGGCGACCAGCACTTCGATGGCTCCGTGAGTTGTCATCGTGGAAAGCGTAAAGGTGTGAAAATCCGCTTCATAGGTGTTGTGGCGAGTCAGAACTTGCATGGTATTCACTTATTCTCTGAGGAGACCCTGGACAACACCCTCTAGACTGGGAAATTCATCTCCGCTCCTTCGTGACGTCATCACACTACGACGGGGCGTAGGAGTTCAGGTTCTTCATGAGGGAAGGGTGCTGCGCGCTCGTTCGTTCTGGTGTATCTGCAGCGCTACGTGAAATCATGCTCTGAAGATTATGGCCCCAGGATTTAATGTTGACGTATATGTAATATAATTTCTGCTATACAGTCCGTTTCGATAGGCTTTGAAAACTGAAAATTAGCGTTTTTAGGATTATGAATATATGCTGCTATTCAGTATTTGCTACTATCGCCTAATATTGCCGGAAAGTCCGCACGTTATTTTTTTCGGGAAGGGGGTGGGGGGTGGTATTAATTCTCAGCTGTGCCTTCACATACGCTATTTTTTTAGCAATAGCTCGTTGCCTAGTACGGACTCAGTAATTATTGTCGGGCGAAAATTTAACGCTGTGGTCTATTACTGTTTACCAGGAATCCGGCTACTACCTGTATGCTCTTTCTACCAAACACTTCTACTGCCTCCACACAAAACAACATCCCATAAGTTACGGCTCTTATAATAGCTTACAGCTCTATGCGTAGCATCTGAATTGAGCAGTTGCCTTTCAATTTGGTCCTAATTGCGCAAACTGTGTTAAGTACAAAAGTTACGTTTGTTACAGAGTACAAGTATTCAGAAAACATTTACAGGTGTTGCGCACGAAAAGTGAAAACAATCAAGATAGAAAAAGTCAAAAGAATCAAGACAGAAAACATCAAAACAATTATGATTTCAAAGTGCTAAGCTTCCACTTTAGAACAACTTTTGCTTGTACAAGACTGCCGTTACTATTTTTGCAATAGCTTTTAAGTAGAATGTTCGCGCTGTGTAAGAATGTGTTGCATAACCAAATGAGGGCTATGGCCACTTTCACATTCTTCGGAACTGTCACCGAGTTTCATTAGGTTGGTGGCCATTGTGAAAAGGGCTTGCCTTTGGTTTGGTAGAGAATGGAACTTCACAGCATTCTTTTCACTTGGAAACTTGTTCTGCACGATTTCAGCCGTCATTACATCATTCACTACTGAAGGCAGTGGGAACTTGAGCCCTCCGCGATTCACGTTTGCTATAATCTCTGCATTTTAAGTTGTGATCTTTTCATATTCTACCAAATTTGCTTGACCAGCAGTGCATACAAGTTTTTTAAGTGCCGCATGGCCACAGTATCCAACCAGGTATGTTGTAGCTAAGAGATTATGTGCTTTTATTTCAAAGTACTTGTCGTTTGCTTCAAGGCTGAAGTTCTGTAGAATGACCTCATCAATGCTGACTGCAGGTGCCCCTAAATCCATTCTGGAAGCTCCAGGGCTCTTTGCAGCTGCAGCTTGCGTTCAGATTCGAACATTTGCCTGATAGAAACATGGTACTGCGACCCAGAAAGCGGCCTATACTTGCCAACTCTTTCGTTCAAACAGTCCATTTGGAATTTCACAAGGAGTACACAGTCGAATCTAAGGTCACCAAGACAATAGCTGATGATCTTGACCAATTCTTCCGTAGTGAGGCGCAAGGCACTGTGAGTCTCCCGAGTGAAATTTCCATTGTCAAACTTCTAACCTTCCCAGAGGTCAAGTCACTGCATGACGGTTTGATGGAATTCAACTTCCGAACACAATTTTTCAGCGACCGGAGTCTTCGGGATGCAGATCATCCCGAAGCGCTCGTCCTTTTCTGGGCGGTTGCACATTACCGATCCTTTACCAGGCTTCGACACTCTTTGAAAATTCCGCTGTTCCAGCTGCATTCTGCTGTGCATAGCGTCGACCGCATGTTTCTAGGTCAGCTATGCTTGATAGCTATGCTTGACAGCTATGTTTGATAGCTTAAGGTTTTGCCTTTCCATGTTGGATACGTTGATGGCATTTATGACAGTTTTGGAGCCCACCTCGACATCCTTAAAATACACCTTGAGAGGGACGTCTTCGCTGACTTTAACTGACTTTCTGATTGCTCGGGCACCATCGACGGTTAGACTGAGGAAGAGTATATTGTCATGCTGCGAAATAACCGCACCGAATTTCGAAACCTTTATATATATGGGAGGCATTGTAACAGTGGCTCAAAGTTATCAATTTCGTTTTTGTCTTCTTCCGCCTTGTGTGTCTCAATAGACTTGCTGATGGCATCTTGTAACGCAGCTGCCTCTCGGCGCGTCCTCGTCTCATCTGGGGCCTTCCGAGACGTGTTTGGATTTGGAGCACAAAGATATCCGGGCAGTCGGGAAGTATGCTTGAAATTGTATAAGGTCGTAGCCGTACGAGCTCAGAGGGACTTTATTTACTTTTGCCGCAGTTGTATCCGTGTAACTTGTTGTATTTACCATATCGGATGGTTTAAAGTGGTGCTCGAAGACCTGTGATTAACAAAGAGAATAAAAGCTCTGGAACCTGAAGTTTAAAAACGAGTCATCAGGCCCGCGGCAGTACAACGAGGAGAGTTTCGTATAAATTTCGTGGGGACTGAACGTCAGCAATAATATTTATAACTAGCAATACAACTATGACTTAATATATTTAGGAAGTTAAAATGAGGCACCGCTATGGCATTATCTCGCAACATGCTGCCATTAGCGTTTTCATTGCAGCTGAGGGAGGCGCAACCACGACATTTAAAGAGATGTTTTCCTTACCCCCGAGCACTTTCCTGGAGTGAAGTCCGCACGGTGGATAGCTTTAATCCATTGAGCCCTTCTTGGTGGGTCCAAAGGGAAGGTGAAGACACGCGCACTCTCACCACCATCATCGTTCCGTGACACCATGGTACGCAACAATGCCCAGGCATTATCACAGCCTGCAAAGTTCACACGCACCTCCAGGCACCGACGCACTTACGTCGTCGTTACTGCACAGGTGCTCACTTCTGACACAGTGTTGACAGTTTTGTGACACACTCTGTACGAAATAATACAGACAACGGTGAAAACGTGCGACCGCATGAGAACATTTCGAAAAACGAAGGAGCAACTGATGTTTACAGCAGTGCGAACGCATTTTTCAGGCGAGCACTGTGGAGAAAGATGAACACGAAAAAAAAACACGTGCATAAAACAATCATCATCATCATCATAATCGGCATGTGATCATCAGTTGTCTGCGCCCACTGCAGGGCAAAGGCCTCTGCAATAGATCTCCAATTATCCTGGTCATGTGCTAACTGCGACCGATGTTTACCAGCAAACGTCTTGTTCTCATCTGCTCATCTAACCTGCTGCCGCCCACTGCCACGCTTGCCTTCTCTAGGGATCCACTTTGTTACTCTTAATGACCAACGGTTATCTTGCCTTCGCATTACATGCCCTGCCCACGCCTATTTCTTCTTCTGAATTTCCGCTAATATGCCCTTAACAGGCGTTTGTTTCCTGACCCACTCCCTTCTCTTCTTGTGCCTTAACGTAATACCTATAATCTTTCGTTCCGTTGCTTGCTGAGTCATCCTGAATTTAAGAGAAAGCCTTTTAGTAAGCCTCCAAGTTGCTACCATGTAAATAAGCACAGTTAATATGCAGCTGTTATATACTTTTTTTTCAGCGACAGTGGTAGGCTGCCATTCATTATCTGGGAATGCCTACCGAATGCACTCCCCCCATTCTTATCCTTCTGGTTATCTCTGCCCCATGGTGGGGATCCGGGGCCACCACTTGGACTAAGTAGATATATTCGCTTGGTACTTCCACTGCCTTGCCACCTATCTCACACAAAACAATACTACCTTAAAAACACGCAGTTCAACAAAAGCAGGAATTTTTACAAAATATTTTTATTCTTGCAGTGAAGCAATAACAAAAAGATAAAAATGTTTTCTTAAATTCGATATTTCGGCATGTATTCAACCGTGCTTGCGCGGAAGCGACAACAACAAGAAAGGTTGCAGTTGGTAGGGGTACAACGGCCGCTCCTCGAAAGCACCGAGACACGGTCCGTCGTAGTGTAATGATTTAGCCACTAAGCAGAGCATGACATAGAGAGGCCTTAGATACTCGAGAGGGTGTTGCCAAGGGACGGGGGGTTTGCCATGCTGGAGTACCACCAGGCAGACTGCCGGTGGTAGTACCTTGAAATCGGCAAGCAGGTAGACCAGCTTGATCAAGCGCACTCTGAGGGAGCTGCCTCGATCCATGCACCACACTACGGCCACTTCTTCGGCGGCTTGCAACACCAGCACACTTTTCAGTCATTCTTGGACGTCCACAGGCTCGCTGTTTCACCCACACTGGGGGCGTCCTCTCAGGGCCCTCGTGAAGGGACCTCTGCACCTCCGCCAGGAGGCTGCCATCCACGTTCGCCCTCGCCTGGGTGCCGTTGGATATCCACTGGTGTCTAGCGTCCAGACAGTCTGAAGCGTTCAACGACGAATGAAAAGACCCCTCATGGAAAGCCGCGGATGCTGCTACGGGCTCACCTGACGAGGCAAGCACGGCCCAAGCATCGCTTCCACGCGCTGTAGGAGGTTGGACGCCGACCGAGTACGTGACCCGCTTGATTTTCATCGCCGCGTCGTCCAAGAAGCTTTCCCAGAGCTTGTTGTTAGGGTGACCCTTTACCAGGGTCGAGACACTGCCGCCGTCGCAGTAGCCGAGGTTTTCCATGAACCACTTGATGTCAGGCCCCAGGACGCCGCCAATGCTCCGCGGAACCGGCGACTCGAGGCAGCAAAGCTTGACCAGGACCCCCATGAAGGTGATTTTGCCGAGCTCGAATGCCCGCATCGACGGGTCTTTCCTCACGACCTCTTGTATCTTCAGGAGACTAGTCTCGGCGTCCCGGAAGACAACACAAACGAGCTGGCCGCCCAGGCACTCTTGCCCTACGTGCAGCTTCGTGAAGTGGGGCACCAGCTGCCGCATCATCTGGTAGACCAGTTCCAGCGCGCTTGGGTGGGGCGGTGGCTGCTTCTGGTCAAGGCGTTCCTTAGCGACCTTCTCTGGCAAGTGGGGAACGTCGAGGTCGTCGATTCTGATTTCTTCCTCATTCTCATCACGCTCGTCCAAATCGCAGTGAGCGTACCCGATTATGCCCTCCATGTGCACCCTGCCTGCAATCCTCAGCGGCCATTGTGGCGCGCTTTCAGGCACGTTAGCGGTTCCGGCGGTTTCCAGGCTTTCAGTGGCACTGCTGGTCGTACACGACGGAGGCTCTGAAGAGCCTTCAGGAACATCTTTGCTCCTTGCGGCGTCCGGACGTTCAGCTTCATAGCAGGCAGAATACAACGCGTTTACTGACGATCCTTGAACCACAGCGGTCAAAGCGCCCAGGCTTTGAGTGACGTCACTGCCCGAGGACGGCTTGGGATCTGGAGAGTCTTCAGGAACTTCTGCGGTTCCGGTGGCGTCGAGTCTTTCGGTGACACCACAGCCCGAATGCGGCGAGGTGTCCGAGGAACCTTCTTCTTCTTCCATGCCAAGTGGGGCTCGTGTTGGCAAGCGCGGCCGAAGGCGCCGATGTCAAAGCGATGGGGAGGGCTGTTGCGATGAGAATCCGCTAAACGTCAGCGATGCTGCTTGGCTTACCGAAACTCCACAGCGGTTCGAAGGCACTGATGTAAGAAGCAGGACGTTGAAACGGCAAATTAACTCAGCAGGTGACGCGAAGGAAACAGACCGTGACTGACGATGAGGACGCAGCGAATGCTCTGAACGTGCCACCCGGCGGTGGTGGTGGTGGCCCGAAAAATGGCGCATACCCACTTAGGGGGATTGGCCAAGAAGAGTTATGTTTTCATTACAATCAATCAAGCAAGGCAAAATAATGGAGCAGAAGAAAGAATTTGGTCTAGGGTAATGAGAGAGAGAGAGAGAGAGAGAGAGAGAGAAAACACGAAAAAAAACAGAGAGAAGAATAGGAAAACTATAGTAAAAGTCAGCCTAATCGGAATGTTTTTACACTGCAGACGAGCTGTCTCCGAAATGAAGGAGTGGATGGCGTTGCACACGTCCCTATGGCATCGGCCCAGCCTAGTCCCCCCAAACCACAAAAGCACCGGTACAGTTAAAGGCAGTCCAAGACGTAGCAGGGGAATCTCCAGCAGCCTTCTTCGATGGTTAGAAAATCGGCGGCAAAAAAGAAAGAAATGCTCTTCGGATTCAATTTCTTGGCAAAAGTGGCACAAAGGGGTGGTTATCAGATTTGCACTGTATAAATACCGATTAAGTGGTGGCACACCACAACGAAAAGAAGTTATCAATACTTCGCACAAGCGAGTTTGGTATAAACTTCTCTCCCAGCGGTACCTGAGGCGTTCAAGTTCAGGAGAAGTGTTCAGACCATGGTCGGAGGCATCTTGATTGAACAGGTATTGGCGATAGCGTGCCAACAACACGCAAGAAAACGGGGGAAGAACCTCGACGATCGGTAAAGCCAAAGCTGTTTTAGCTAATATGTCAGCGGTTTCATTGAGGGTTAACCCACAGTGGCCGGGCAGCCAAACGAGCCGAATCTCCCGCACATGAGTGGGGACGCAGGAATAAAAAGTGCGCGCGTGGATCCCGTGTTGTTATTCCTTTGTTCGTGGCGCATACCCACTTGGGGTATTGGCCAGGAATGCGAGATTTTTCGGGGCTAGTGTGCCCAATTTAGAAAACTAAGATTTGAAGAAAAAAAATAATGAGAATATTCGCACCCGAAATATATGAATTTCTAGAAAAGTGCGTACTATGCGAGGAGGTGGAAGAAAAGGCTCTTCTTTCATGTGGGTACAACTCAAACTCGACAAGCGCGGCTATCATGTTAGCGCCTTGTCTCTGAGACGTAGGCGTGGACGGCTGTAACGAAATTCCTGTGAGTAAACTCCAGCGAAATGGCACCAACCGGAAATAAGACCGGCATTGAAAGGGTTAGTCCAAGTTGGTGAATTGGCTCAGCGGGCTATTTTCTTCTCATTAACCCTTTGAGGGTAGACTTTTTTCGCCACATGTGACCCCCCAGGGTCGATATTTTTAATTGCTGATTTAAATTCTTCGGATGAATCTATTACGAGAAAAAATTATCGTAATTTTTTAGGGTGACCATAAAGTGACAAAAAATTGTTTGTGTTGTTACATATATGTGGTTTATTCGTGAGTAACGCAAGAAAAATTCTAAGTAAAAAATTCCCCCGCATTTCCCCGAGGGGGAGAATGTGAAAGTGCGAATGCACGGTTGTCGGCCCGCTGGCGGCGCTTGCGCTCGGCCCCCGCAGCCCACCGCCTCGCCGCCTTCTCTTCCATCTCTTCCATCGGGTTTGTCGTATCACGTGTACACCACGCAGTTATCAAGCCGCTATAACGCCGCTGAGTCGCCAACGCACGCCGCTGACGACGTAGTTTGAATGCGTTAAAGATATAAGGCGCGTCACTAACGCTGATATCACGTCGCGTCCGTGGCTTGGTCGGTAGAGCGTCGCGCTGCGGCCGCAAAGTCCGCGGATCGAAACCTGGCGCCGGATGCTGTTTCTTTATAGAGGAGCACTGCGGACGCCGACGCCGCCGCCGACGCCGGCGGTGGATGGTTTGGGGTCGCTTATAAAGTGCACTTAAAACGAGAGAGTAACAAGCCGGCACCTTTTGAGTGAATCAAAATCAGATATCAGTTTCGCAGGCGCAAAAAGCGGGAAGCGCCGGGAGGACAATACCAAAACCAACCGCTGCGCGCGCGTGGCCGCGCGCGGCTGGATGCGGGAGCGATAGACGGCGCACCGCCCATAAAATGCGAAAAAGGAGAAAAGAACCTCCTCTTTTCTCAAAAGGAGAAAAGAGCCTCGACCTTAGTCTGTGGCAGGCGCAAGAAGCGAGAGGCGCCCGGGTACCCGGTGGGCAATACCAAGCGCGCCCCCTCGTTAGCAGATGCGCAAGCGATAGCCGGCGCGCCGCTGAAGTAAATCATAAAAAATAAAAAAGAAGAACCATCGGCGCAAGAAAAAAATTTGACGTATTTCCGAAGTGTGGCAGCACATGCCAAGCAAGAGAAGTTGACGAAAAGGCGCGCTTTTTAAAGATACAAGCGATGCCGTACATGTACGTCATTGACCATTTTGAAAGTGTTTGCCGATGCCGTACATGTACGGCCGTGACCCTCAAAGGGTTAATGAGTAACGGGGGAAATGTAAGAAAAAATGCTCTGTTTGTTTCAGGTTCGTCACAAAGAGCACAATGACCAGAGGAGGTTAGACCAGCGCGGTGCATATAGAAGTTGGGCTGCGGAACTCTACAATGTAAGCAAGGTAATGTAACATCGCACTGGTGAAATTCGCAATAGCGGGAGTTCCACGCATATACCAAATGGGCATAATAATTAAACGACGTGATGACTCCCATCTTCAGCCTCCCCAGACGTTGATATCGAGGCATCCCTGCTCCGGCCTGAATACATGGAAATGGACAGACGTCGATCGGAGGGCCGTCTAACGATGATCGCGCTAAAGAATCTGCGTTTTCATTCAGCCATAATCCTTTATTACCAAGGACCCATACCAGGCGGATTTCTCCTAAGTGGCACGAAACCAAAAGACCAAACGTGCGAAGAAGGGCTGAATCTTCGGGGGATATCAGAGTGGTGCCAACGGCTAATGAATCTGAAAAAATGGCCCCAATGCATGCTGTGAAGGTGGCTGGAATGCAAAACTTTAAATGACACCCACAGCAATTGCCAATAGCGACATCACTTGAAATCACACACGTGGCTCTACAAAGAGCGGAAGCAGAGATTCTGTCAGCCGCAATTCGCGGGGGGGGGGGGGGGGGGGGGGGCGTTCCGAACGCAGCAGCAGCGTCGGCCACGGCCTGGCTAGAGCAGCGGACGCCGCCGCTCTAGTCCGGCCGCGCGTCGGCAGAAAACAGAGAGGAGTGTTTTTCGAAGGGTAAGAAAGCGGAACCTAGCCATCCCGATATTCCAGCTAGGGGCTACGCCACCGCGCGACACAATCGCAGACACCGAAACAATTCGACATGAGAGGTTAGTGATTCTCATTTATACCGATTTAAACTCGTTCCTTTAGTAAGTTTAAGAATCGCGAGAAAGTTGAGGGAACTTTTATAATCGCTATTTATCAGATCCAGTTGCTCCTTTCGCCTTTTGGTTGTACTTGTTAAAACAACCGAATTGGTATTCACCAATTTAGAAAACGGAGTCCCATTCGTGGCAAGCAGTGCGAAAAAGCTAGCGTTTCTTTAGCGGCCAGATGCCGTTATGTGGTCTCTACACTTTGTTTCCCGCCCTACAAACTAATCCTTAACGTATCTTAGCCGTACGACCACTTCATTCCGTGGAGTCTGGGTTACCCAGGAGGTGCCGTCGAACAAGTTAATCAAGCCGTGCGAAGGAAGCGCACAATGGACGGCAAGCATGCCATAACAGGCCAAAAACAACCGTAGATAAAGCCGACGACAAAGCCGCCCCTCCAACGCCCCAGCCGGTGCGAGCAGGCAGCTGCGCGCGGGGAACGCTGGGTAATAGCTCCCTATCGCCGCGGCATCTACACTGTGCTCCGGGAGTGAAAAGTGCTCTCCCCCTCCTCATCCGCATTCGGAGTTTCTTGTCCGGCAGGCCACGAAGGAATCTTTGGCTGGTAGAGGTAGAAAGTTTTGCTTTAGAACGACATTTAATATCTCAGAAGGCAAATTTTTAAAGCTAGGACTGTCGCCATAAGCTTAGCATGGAAGACTGGAGTGAAGTCAGGTAGGCGGATAGAAAGCGACCAGTTGAGTTGTGGACTGAAAATCCTTGCACCCGTGCTTTCCTCAACTTCAGACGCATCAGTCGATACTACCAGGTGTGAATTCAAGCTAGCCACATAGTCGGTCAACAAGCCGGCTAGTACCGTGTAGGCAGCATTTTTGCAATGTTAGGAAAATTGTTAATAAAGGTTAGGGAAACAAGGAGAACTTCCCAGGACATCGCCATAGCGGACAGAATGTTAATATTACAAGGGAAAGTAATTCCTGGGCATACACACACTGAGGGCGGTACTGGTGGGGCCACCACGAGTTAAAAATAAAGCAGATTGAGCCACCATCAGCGATAAATCTTTGTTCAGGGGCGATTCGAAAATTTTAAGCCCCGTAAGCGCAGTTAAAAGCTTAAACCGAGACTTTAGTGCAGGCAGCCGCGACTCTATGTACAGGATATTAGTCACGTATTTCGGAAGGCCAAGGCATAATCTCAGGGCACATCGCTCCAGTAGAATAAGGGGATTGAGTTTGTATATTGGAGATCCTGGACAGAGAGCACAACCAATTTATAAGATGTGGTGCACGTAGCCGCTGCAAATGAATATTGACGTGTCTCTTCTCATGCCAAAATTCCGGTTGCTAATTCTGCGCAACCTCATAAGTTTCCGTTCCCCCTTCGTCGCACTGTGCTTTATATGATGCCTTCAATCAAGCTTAGTATCATGAATAACCCCAAGTATTTTAAAGTTGTGACTTGCGGAATAATTTCCTCCCGGCATGTAAGGCAGAAGATAACAGGCACTGATACGGGGAATACCAGGACTGTGCACTTGGCAACGTTAATTGACAAATTCAGACTTGTTCCCCACCTTTCGAAAGAATCCGAAAATTTTTGTGCCACTTGATAAAGCTCATGGATGTCCTGTGCTGCTTCGAAAAGGCTATATCATCCACGCAGACATAACAATAAACTTAATTTTTGGTAGAAATGGATCTCATAAGTATATTAAACAAAACAGGAGAAAGCATTCACCCTTTCGGAACGTCCCTTGTCTGATGTAGTGTAGAAATCATAAAACTATTTTTCGAGCAAACGAGCTTACGACCAGATAAAAACTGCTTATTCCATGAAGTAACGCAACTGGTAACCCACCATATTTAGGTTTAGCTATAAGGACGCTGTATTCTACACTGTCGTATGCTATCGCAATGTTCCGTGTGACAAGCGCGCAGATTTGTTTGTTACTACGGGAAAACTGGATGCGGCTGTCCGAGACCACATGGGCATACCAAATGGAGAAGCCTGAACTGAAGCCAATCTGATGTGCAGTCAGTACATTTTGCCCAAATAGGAATTGAAGTAAACGTTCGTGCAAAATTCTTCCTATCAGTTTTACAAACTTACTGGTCAAAGCAATCAGGCGAATATTACCCGGAATAACGCCAAGACTGGGGTTTTTAGTAATGTTGCAATTTTTGCAATTTTCCCATCTTCTGGCAACCATGATGTCTCTTATGACGTATTTATAATGTTAAATAGATCGTGAAGAGATTCCTCAAAGAGAAGCTTTATCGCTGCAGTCGAGAAACCATCCCTGGGAAGGCTGCCGGTTGCCCCATAACTATATCCGCCCATTCCTTCGTCGTGGCAGAGTTATTTTTAATGATCATGGGTCGGATAGTAGCCATGAACCTTGTTTGCAAGGTCCTGGCAACTTTTTCGAGCGACTTTTTTCGAGCGACAAGTTTTATTGCGGCGTTTGCAGAACATATACACCATTGCTTTTATTGTCAGTGCTCTAGCGGTTCCGCAAAACACCAAAAACAGTACACCGGTTTTTCGTTTCGGAAAGGGCGGAGAATCGTTGCGAATGATAGCCTTTTAAGGCGTTGAGATTCTTCCGCGAAAAACTGCAGAATAATACTTGAAATTGGACTAATTATTCGTACTCTGATTATGAAAAAAGTTCTTCCACGCTGCTTTCCTACACCGATAATCTGTAGCACAATCATTATTCCGCCACGGGCTTATACCATCTCGCTTCGTTGACGAAACAATAAACTCCGAATTTTTTAATGAACTTCTAAACTCCATTGAACCACTCCGCAAAGATTGAAGGTACGATCTCAACTTCTTTTTCATGAGTTTATAGTTAACAAGGTCCGCAAAACACGATTAGGTGTGCTTGGAGAAACCTCATTATCAAAAAATATGCAATGATGAAACTAACCCACCCTTTGTGAATGCTAGGTTTTAGACTGAGCGAGTTTCATTCCGAAAACATGTCACACTTCCCACGTTAAGACATACTAAATTACTCTCCTCTGTCCAGTCTATCAAATGCCAACCGGAAGTGTTCGTCTTGAAGCCCTAGCTCAAATGGTGTGAATTAAAATCTCCGGCAACTATGACATTCTGATTACAGGAATAAAAGGCGAAATTCAACGCTCTCTGGTGGACACTCCGTTGGGAAATAGGTATTAAGTAGAGAGAAGGAAATGCAACCAGGCAGACTTATATCTACCACCATAGTTCGCTGACAGGTGGCAAAATGGGAAGGACAGCTTGGGATTGTGACAACATTTTGTAGCTATTAGAATAAGTAGACCACCTCCCCGGGTGTTCCTATCTAAGCGAAACACGCGAAAATTGGGTATAGTAAACGGTTTGCCGCTAGACAGCCAGGAGTCCTCAAGGAGAATGATATCTGGGCAGTCATTATTTATAAGATATTTAAAATGTGTCAGTGCCGCCACTACAGAACGGCAGTTTCATTGGAGTACTCAGATCTACATTACGGAAAGTGAACGTCAGCCATGGCTGTCTCCAAGATGGGTTCTTTAAGTTTAATTTCCTTTTGGCCCTTCTTAGGTTTCGTGGATGGCGACTCTGGATAAGAAGTGGTTTGTTGCGAAATGAATGGAGTTGCTCGCCTAACGTCAGTGCACCTCGACGCAATAGAAATGTAGAGTTCCATTTCGGACTGGTTATATGGGTAGCGATCTGAAGAGGAAGGCTGACCTTGGGAAGTCACAGAAATAGAATGTCCCGAAACCTGGACAGTGGCCATCGGAGTTGAGGTTGGTCCTATACCCTTCTTGGAAGTAGCACTCTGGAGAGCAATCGCCGAGGAAGGATTCCTTGCCAGATCGACAGCTCGAACCATTGAATTCTGGGGCGCTTGATCCCCGGGGGGCGGGAATGAGGATTGCAAGCAACCCTGCTGCTTGAAGGGAGACACGGGTAAAGAGACCACTTGCGCGATTTGCTGTGTTTGCACTGTGAGAAGATTGGACATATCTCAGTTACAGACGCAACTATATCCCCTGAAACCTCACGGAAGATTTCTTTCAGAGCAATCGCTATTCCTTTTACAACGGATGGCTTGTTGGATGGTGCGTGGTGGGTGGCCGCACCTGCATATCCATGCGTTCTCTCTCTAGCTATCGGCGCCGCTCCGTTGAGAGAGCAACGCCTCTTTTCAAGAACGTCAATCATATTGATTTCAGATGAAGCGGGCTGGGCAATTGGAATATTCAGCTGTGTGAGACACTCCGTAAAGGCAACACGAGAGTTCGTCTGTGGCACATTGGCTAGCCAAATGCTCGCCCCCACAATAGCAGCAGCGTGATAAAGACTTGCGTGAACCTGAGCTGTGTCCAAAGCGCCAGCAGTTCCAGCATTGACGACGTCGGGGGTGGGGGGGGGGGGGGGGGGGGAGGGACAACGGTTTTACCTTGGGGACAAGAGGCTTGACTTTAATTTCTGATTGGCACGATATACCCGCTAAGGTTGCGATCATGGCTTCTGTTAGAATATTGGTATTTTCCACTACACGGGAGCAACGGTGCACCGAGATTACCCCGGCATCCCCAAAACTACGCAAGGAACTCGCTGGATGAAATCTCCGTGTGTACTCCTCGGACAATTGCTTTTGTGCAGGCAAGGTGGAAGGGGACGAAACGACTCACCGGGAACGACGCAAATGTCGAGAACTTCAGAAGGTCGAGGAAGCAGCCCTTATTTCAATATTTGCACGCGATTCCGCCCGTCCTTTATGGTCTCACCTTCTTCACATTCTTTAAGTGCTCACTCGCAGATATTACATCCTTCTGAATGCTTTTGAAAATTTTAAGCCGGATTGCTTCGCCATTTGCAGGTACCATAGCCACAGGAACAGCCGTCACACCATACCCCAGGAAGGAGTCCAGTGGTAAGTCCATCGCCAAGAGACTAGACTACCAGTTAGAAGACCCCTCGCCGGGAGAAATTATCGGCATGGCAACAGCCTATATTATCACAGGGATGCACCTAAGCGTAAACTAATGAATCAGACACCCGTTCTTGGCCGAACCCGACTCCAAAAAAAAAAAAAAAAACAGAGATTACGTGGTTGCGAGGCTCGCGAGGCCTGGAAAAGTCTCGCTTCGTTTACCTGATTTCATTCTAATATTTCATTCCGAATTCCTAGCGGTAGTACTTTCCTTTTAGGAAGTGCCTCAGCAGCACTTGAATATTGCTATAATAACTGACTCGCTATTGGTCGGTTCCACTTTGTCATCATTCCAAAATTCACCCGTCATTCGGGCATTCAACTTTCTTTTGCCTTGCCATTTGCACGACATTTGCCTCATTTGGGTTCCCGGGTACAAACGTTTACTCCTTAATGAAGAGGCTGACTCCCTGGCGCGATCGTCTTTGGGTGGCCCTTCGGTTGACCTTTGCCCTGTTCCGATTATTGTAGCAAGAGAAGGTTCCGTATGTATCAACGCCTAACGAGAAAGCAGGAAGGGGTCATAACTAATTTTTAAGAGTATGCCCTTTCAAAACATAATTGTGTAATATTGGCAATATTGCAATATTGCCCCGCTTCAGATGTAGGGTTCTACAGCTGATCTTTATATGCACAGGTCTGGTCTCGCCTCCTCCACCCGATGCGCTATTTGCGGTGAATATGAGATACTAGTGCACTTCCTGTTACGTTGCCGTGGTTTTTCAATGATGTACAACGTCCCCTTGCCAGGCCATTGAAACGGATTGGACTTCCTATCTCCATGCCCGTACTACATTCGCTTAAAGCCACATTGCTGCCATTTTTTCACAGAGGGGTAGCTGCATCCATTCATGCATACGTGTCCGAGACCAGGCGTCTGCCCTGTTATCTTTGATTTTTGCGAGTAAGTTTTCTGAAATTGACATTCAACTTGCAATTTTTCACGAATTCTCTCTTCTACTCACGCACGGTTTCTGGATGAAAATGGTTAGTTATATACTTTTCAGTAGTTGTAAGCGGTCGCATTATCCCACTTCATTCCCGATTCCTGGCCAATCCCCATCGTGAATATGAGCCATGAGACGAGGAAAAACCACAACAACTTCGCGCTACTTGGTCCAGGAGGCCTTGCCCGGGACCGCTGCCAATAATGGCTCGTGACCAAGCCGACCCTCGTTTTGCTACGCCACCCCTTCCCTTGGAAGGCCTGAAGGTACGCTGCGGGATCCTGCGAGAGAAAATCACGGGGCTCATTGCGGCAATACACGCCCTTCCCCAGCACGCTGCTCCCATTGTTGACCGATCTGATCACCAAGATTTACTGTTTCCATAACACGCCAATAGAGATACGGGCCCTCGATGAAGACATACAAAGTAACCTTACCGGCGACAATGTGAAGGAAGACGTTGCCCTATCCCAGCACTTCGACGACAAAATGCGCTCTTGTCAAACGCGCATGCTGCTCCACCAGGTTGGCAAAGCCGTTATGCATTCAGCTTGCGGTGGCTACGTTCGAACCACCTCGGTGAGTTACACTCGAGACATCATGGGTTTTCCCAGCGTGCCCGCAAAGCACCCACTTTGTAACTCTCCCAACGGTTCCTACCGAAACGCTCCGAGAGCAGCGTGACGGCACCATCCGCGATGAAAATGCAGCTGATGCTTGTTTGGCAATGAGTACGCTAATTGATAACCCTGTTCGCAACGCCCCCCCGCGATGACCCTCAGGCCATGAAGCCAGTCACCAACAAAGTAGTGGACCCGTTAGACTATCAGGTGTGCGTCCAGAATGATTCCCACTGACATGGGCGTCCTCCCTTCCGACCACAGCACTATGCCACCGAGTGAATGCCCGGCCACTCGCAAGACTTACGACCACGTTGAAGTGGTAGTGCCACCTGGGGTGCGTATTGCTGACCCTCCGCTCCAGCAAGCTCGCGAGTGGCCTCCAATCAGGAAACGAGTGAAGCAGCCCCATGATGTCGACATGGGGAAACCAGATAAGACGCTTAGTTGGCAATCACAGATTTTGTCGGCGGCAGAGATGACCCTACTAGAATGCTGCGGACATGCCGAATAACAGAAACCCCGCCAAGTGAAGCCACGCCGAAAGGAGATGGGCGCAACACAGGGAGAAAAATGGCATGTTTCGCAGCGACACCATCTCTTTAAGGAGACACCAGTACTGCCGATTCCTATACGATCAAACTCCGCTATCAGCTTTGAAGCTCCGGCGGGCCGCTCGGTTCTCAATGTGGCGCCTTCCTGTGAGATATCGAATACAGCATGTCCCGAAAGAGTCGTCAGTCGAGGCTCGCAGGAAAACAATCAGGGTGAAAGCCAGACCGCTACCAAGAATTCTACACGGCGCCTTTTGTTTCTCGCTGCCACAGACGTTTTTCTATCAACCGACCTAAGTAGCAAGGAGAGCGTACTCACCATCAAGAAGTACACGGAGCCAGCTGAATGGATGCCCGTATGAACCCCCGCCTGACTCGTGGCGGGTGGCGCAAGGTTTGTGGTCCTGCTGGGTAGGGAACTTCAGAGAGACACGTGGATGGGGCAACGGACGCGAATCATCCCCAAAGCATCGCCTGGAACTCACGACTGCGACAGTTTAAATATAATTACAAGGAAAAGAAAAATAAGGGAAAGGAGAATAAGTGTTACAAGAAGAAATCTGAGAATCCTGAAAGCATTGCAGCGACTTCGAAGACGCGCCTGTCTGAAAAACGCGCGAGCCAGACTTCTACTAGAAGCACGAATGTGCCACGGTCGGTTGAAGGGCTGATGAGTATGCGACGCTCAATTCAGCATGGAGATTTCCATCATCCGCACAACAGAGTAAGTCTTTCAAGCAGGCGCAGTAGTCAAGCCACGGCTTTTGCCAACGACGTTGTTTGCAATATCGCGAGTTTGTAGACCGCTCAGCACGCAGTGATTCTCAGAAAATTTACCAAGAGCCCGCACTGCAAAGTCTACTCGTCGAGCATCTGTGATGCACAGTGAACATTTCGTTGGGTTTCATTTGGTTTCAGGTTGGTGGGTCAATTGCGATTATTTTGGCATACTACTCACTGTAGCAGCACTGTAGAGAGGATGCAGAAGTATTCAAAGAAAATAAATTTCGATGTGTTTAAAAACAACCATAATATTATTATTATTGATGATGATTATGATAATGATGATGAATAGTTTTGTGGTATCATAATTTTTGCTCCCCCAGGAAGAAAAACAGTTCCGATGGCAGTGCTAGCTACTGCATTTTTTAGACGCAAAAAGCTCTGTCGGAGGTGTCGGCGAGCCGTGCGGTAGCGCTGTCAAGCTAAGCCACCTTTTTGTGACGTTATACAAAACGCCACAGAAAATGGGCGACAATGCAGAGGGGAGGACAACATTTTCGAAGTGATTTTTCTAGCGAATAAAGTCGCGTAAACGCAGGGAGAGTGGTCGAAACCTGGCCTGCAGACTACAGACTACAATTTGCGCTCGTAATCCCGCAATGTTTACAAATCGCTTCAGTGTCCCTTTAAAAAGCTCCTAAAGAATGACCTTCTCTCTTTTTCTAGATGTCACGTTTACACCTGATGCTTTGGGTGCATACAAGAGGTTTTTCGCGTAGCCGGTGCGGAAATTTAGAGAATTATCCCTCCTTGCTCAAATAAACTATGCAATGAAAACTCACTGTGGCTGGCTGGCTCCATGGGACACACCACCAGCTCACTCCTTTTGCCCTTGAGTAGTTCTATATTCCACTCCCGTGTGCCATCCTTTGTACACGCCTGCCCACGTTGAGCCTTGTCGTTGAAATATACAACGGCAAGATGGGTGCGCAAAACCGTTAGATTTGGTTGAGCCCTATTCACTAGCAAAAAAACTCTTTCTTTGACTTTGGAGGAGCTGAAGTTTGAGATTGTTTATTGTTTCTTGTTTATTGTTTATTGGGTGGTGCCCACCAACAGCACTAGGCCTTCTTGGGTGGTGCACACAAAAAGGACAGGGCGACACACAGATAAACAAACGGTAAAACATGGAGACTCGTTATGAAGTGCAGGGGTCACGAAGTACATAGTACCACCGCACACGCGCGTGCTCGCAGGCACGCACACGCACTCACACACACGTAAGCACGCACGCATGCGCGCACGCACACACACACACACACACACACACACACAGACACACACACACACACACACACACACACACACACACACACACACACACACACACACAAACACACACACACACACACTCAATTTATACATTTAAGGAATTAAGATTACAGTCAGGTACATTAGCACGCGCTGAGACAGGGCTTGTGACAAGGTATACTACAAAGTACATTGGCATACACGCATGTTCAGTACAATCCACCGTCGTAACTTACTGGGGAACACGGATACTGGAAATAAGTACATATAAAGCAAAATTTATATGTATGCACGGCACATACGCTCGTGAGTGCAAACAAAACATACATACACGCCTGCCCACGCGGGTGCATGTGAAGGTGAACAAGTGCAGGCAAATGCGCACGTGCATGCATGCACACACACGTGCGGACACACATACATAGGTACACGGGAGTATGTGTACGGCAATCGGTGCAAGTGTAGAAAATGGGAAGGGAACGGAAAACACGAACACGAGATAATTTCTATACCATACTGGATGGGTAACAGCGGCTTCAAATGCATGCATTTTTCAGGGCGCGTTTAAAAGAGTTAACATTGCCGGAAAAGACGTCCAAAGATGCACGAAAGTCATCATTATACGCACGTTGCACACGGCACAAAGGAGACAGCATCTCTGAGGTGGTCACATCAAAGCAAAGGGGGGGCGGAGAGCTCGAATTGGTGCCCTTAGCCGAACAGAGCTCACTAATTTCGGGCTGTCGAATCTGGAGTGGATACACTTGAACAAAAACAATAAATCGCGGTTTGTGCGTCTAGATTGCAGTTCTTCGAGCTTCAGCCGCTTGATGACATCCTTGTAAGCGTATGTCTCGTGTAGGGTGTAGCGGCGAGAGAAGATGCGCGTGAACCTTTTCTGAACCCTTTCCAAGCGCAAAGACGACGACGCACTCATGCAGTTCCAGACTGCCGATGCAAACTCCAGCTTTGGGAGTACAAGGGCTTTGTATAGAGCAAGGAAACACGAACCTCCTGAGAAGTCGCTTGTTGCACGATAGATAGCGCCCAAAGTCCGAAGAGATGAGCGTGCGAGGTAGTTAACATGCGGTGTGAATCGTAGTTTCGAATCCATCAGAACGCCCAAATCACGTGTTTCGCTTACTCTTCTTATCGTCAGAGAGTCGAGGTGGTATGGGAAGGTTAAAGGAGAGGTTTTTCGAGTGTATGTAACTGTAACGGTCTTCAATGGATTCAAATCTAAGTAGTTAGTTTTGCACCAGAGGGAGATTGCTTGTACGTCGCGTTGAAGCTGGGCGCAGTCCGCCTGTGATCTGCGCGGTAGAGTTTCATGTCGCCTGCAAACTGCAATAGAGATGAATGCTTTATAATTAACTGCACATCATTCACAAATACGTTAAACAATAAAGGACCGAGAATAGAGCCCTGGGGAACCCCGGACGGTACAGTGAAGCTGCGAGACTTAGCACCAGCGTACTGAACAAAGTTTGTTCTCTGTTTGAGGTAGGTTGCAAACCACTCGCAGAAAGCAGGAGCCAAGCCATAAGCAGACAGTTTGCGAAGGAGCAAATCATGGTTTACGCGGTCGAAGGCCTTGCTGCAGTCGAAGTAGATGGCATCCATTTGTTGACGTGAAAGTATGTACTTGCTGGCGTCACTCAGAAAGCAGGCAAGGTTTGATTCGACGGACCGGGCAGGTATAAAACCGCGCTGATTACTATGAATGAGGGGCCGGATTTTGGACAAGAGATAACGGTGTTCTACTTTTTCGAAAACTTTTGAGAAAGAACAAAGGAGAGATATTGGTCGATAGTTCCCAGGTACCGACGCATTTCCGGACTTATGGAGAGGAAAAACAACGCCGGGTTTCCAATTTGTCGGAAAGTGCCGCTCTTCAAGCGAGAGACAAAAAATGTGGCAGAGCAACGGCGCGAAAATGGCAGAGCAGCCTTTTACAATGAAGCATGGGATGTTATCATGGCCTGAGGATTTCTTCGAAGGTAGGCTGCGGGTAGCAGTGGCAGTCCCAAGGGGGGGGGGGGCGACCGCCCCCTTCACCCCCCCCCCCCCCCAAAGAGGTCCTCAGTTTCTTATTTTTAGTTTTTTTAAGCATTACACTTGCGCGAAGTTAAATCCCAGCGGGTTGCACTGCATACGCGCACACGCCTCCATGGTTATCACCACCTCCGCAGAATTGGCGCAAGGAGAGGAGCGATTCTTTATTCGCCTCGCCCGCCCCCTCCCCCCCCCCCAAAAAAAAATCGCCCCCCCCCCCCCAAAACCAATCTCTGGGACCGCTACTGGCGGATAGCAGCCGTGACATCCTCAACGGTCATGTTGGGCGTGTGTATGACATCACCTATCTGCGCGAGCCGAAGCGGGAAGCCGCTGTCGCGTGACGAGGAGTACGCGGACAAGAAGTGTTTTGTGAATATTTCAACAATGCTGGCTGGGTCGGAAACGATGGTGTCGCCATCCTGTAGAGTAATCCGCTCAGGGGCCTTTCTTGTGCGCGTGCTAAAGATCCGCCAGAAGTCGCTCGGGGATCGGGTAAGCGAAGATTCTGTGAAGTCTGAAAAATGTTTTTTGTCGCGAGCGAGCAGCACTTTCACAAGTGAGCGCTGTTCTTTGAAGTTGGGTGTCGGCGGGCGTGTCGTTTTTAGCTTTCCTTAGTTTGTGGAATCGACGCTTACTGCGCAGCGCGCTGCGGAGTTCTTTGCTGAACCAGAAAGGGAATTGATGAGGGCGCTTAGACTTTTTTGGTATGTGCTCGTCCATTACTTTTTGGACAATTTTTGTGAGCAGCTGCACCGCTGCGTCTGCATTATGCGATGTGTAGACTGGCTCCCAATTCGTCTCCTGGAGCGTTATGTAGAGGGCATTATAATCGCCACGAGGAAAATCAAAGAATGGGGTCTCCATGCGCCGCTCATAGGCAACCGGTAGTAAAGCCGTGACAGTGAATTGTTCATGCCACGGGTCGACCGGAACAAGGGCTTCTCGAGCGTGTTTAAGGTCTAAGGAGGTCAAGTTGGAGAAGACGATGTCTAGGACATTTCCTGCGGGGTTAGGAGGAAGTGCAGCATATGCCAATCCAGTGAATGAGAAAAAGTTAAACAAGTGAGCGGCTTTGGTAGAATTGCCAACATTTTCCCCGGGATTCCACCACCGGCCGGGCACGTTAAAATCACCGAATAAAAGAATGTTGTACTTTCCAGGGTCTATACTTTCTGAGAGGTGCTGAAACACGGACGCGAATGCGGGGAAGTCTAGAGTTGGATGCATATAATACACGCCAATGAGCAGGTTTTTTCCGCGGTTTGTCTTTGTTTCGACCCAAACGCATTCATTTCCCAATTCGAGATCAGCTCGGCGAAACGCAACCATGGACTTTCGCAGGGCGATTAAAGCTCCTCCACCGTACTTTTGACCGGTGCGTTCGTAGTCTCTGTCATGGCGAAAGACAGCGTACTCGTCCGGGAAGTAATCTGTAGAAGCGATTTGGTCTGAGAGCCACGTCTCAGTAATGCAGTATACGTCATGATCGAAAAGAACCACATTATCAAAGAACTGTTGCGCTTTTGTCCGTAGGCCTCGTGTGTTTTGGTAGTAAAATGAAATACTCATGGGACGTTTACTTCGGAGGGCTTCAGCGCACGGTCTTCCCTCAGGGTGCCGTCAAATTGTCGGAATAAGCACCCGCTCGGCCACACTGACGACTTATTCACAAGATCAAAACACGCATCGCTTACCGCAACATGAAAGGAGGCGTAGCTCGGGTGCTTGGTTTTTAGACGCGTGCAAACGACGCTGCCATCTTTACAAACATCCGTGACGAGTTTCAGCACGGTTGGAACTGAGGTGTCGGGGTGAAGACGGGACACAAACAAGGCTTTCTTGAGGGGCTGGCGGGGCGCTTGGGGCCAACACATCCATCGTGCCATCACATCCAACGAGCAGAAACATCCAATTTCGTGCCATCCCATCCAACGTGCCATCACATCCAACGTGCCATCACATCCAACGAGCAGAAACATCCAATTTTGGCCACTGCATCCAACGTGCCATCACATCCAACGTGCCGCTACATCCAACGCGCCACCACATCTAACGTGCCATCACATCTAACGTGCCATCACATCCAAAGCTGTGTCATTACATCCAATTTCAGCCAGTACATCCAATGCACCACACCTCCAACGTTTCATTAATTCCAGTGCAAATGCCTTGTTGCCTAACATCTTGTTTACGAACGTATTGAAAGGGCGCATGCAGTACGAACGACTGAAGAAACAGTACAGAACCTATTTTTAGTTCATGAGAGTAATGAAACCTGAAAGGGCTACAGTTTTATTCAAGATAGGGTATGACCCTCAGTGAGAGTAACTATTTTCTATTTGCACTTTGCGGGCTTACGACAACGCCTGCGTAAGTGAGCGCCACTGCAAGGGGAAAAAATCTGCACCTTTATAACGTAATAACAAATAAGTTTCAATTTCTTGGGGTTTTGTATTTGTGTGCGTTTCTTGCTCCAAATAATGGAAGTACTTAATTCGCTATTAGCAATGGGGTCCTATTCTGGCCTCGCGGTACGCTATTCGACGGGGTTGATGCGTCCGCTATCCATAAAGATGACGCGTAAACATTGCAAGGCTTAAAAGGAGGAGCAGGAGATAGCCTTTATTACATTAGGAAGACACTAGGTCAAGTGGGGGAAATGGGAGTAGAGGGTGGGATATTCGAGGCTTGGGATATCTTGAAAATAAACCGTTCAAGTTGAAGCTGGTTGGCTCCTTACGAAGGCGGAAGAGGCCACGTGGGGTAAGGAGAGCAGGCTCACGGCTCTAAACTGCTCGCGCTAGACCGCTTTCTAGAGAGTAGTGCGCAATTAAAGTCAGCGTGGAGGATTCCAGTGAGGGTCGATGTATGAGGAGGAGGCATTTGGAGGAGGCTTGAAGTTTCTGTAACGCGTAAATTTTGGACAGTGCCAAATTAGGTGCTGGAGATTGGCAGGTGTGAGGGGGGCGCAGAAGGGACATCGAGGCGGCAGGGATGGGGTGTACCATTTACGGAATGTCTCTGGGGTTAAGCTAGCATTTGCAAAATATTTGTTCATAAAAATTTCGGCTGATCTTGGGAGCGGGGGTAGAGCAGATAAGAAGCCGGTTGGAGTGAGTGTCTTGAGGCGGTCTTTTTTGTCTTTTTTGTACCGTAGAATCTGTATGGCTGGCGGTAATGACTCAGGAGGCGGAGGAGCCAAGTCGGGTAGCAGCGGAGGACTGGAGGTTATACACTCCTGTGCAGCCGAGTGAGCTGCCTGGTTCCCCGGTGAGGACTCCTCGTGTCCAGGCGACCAGTCGATGCGAAGATGGATGCCGCTAGATTTTAGGATGGAGATGTGATGCAGGATTTTGTTGGCAATGGGATTGGTCGATGTGGGACTTTGTAGTGTCTTTAGGGCTTCGAATGAGTCCGTCAGGATGCGTATTTGTGAAGGGACGGAGGAGTGAAAGTCGAACATGAAGAAGTCGATGGCTTGAATGATGGCATGGAGTTCCGCTTCCAGAATGGTAGCACATGGAATATTAAGGGTTCGTTTGCCTTGGATGGAGGGGAAGGATAAGTGAAAAAGAGGAAAAGGTTACAAGTCTAAAAAAGAAAAGTCCCTTCCTCTGTTAGCCGGCTCCGGTCTTTTCGGTACAGGACGTTTCGGTACAGGGCGTTTCGGTACGGTCTTTTCGGTGCACGGGTGTTTCGGTACACGGGCGTTTCGGGACACGGGCGTTTCGGGACACGGACCATTCGGTACAGGACCTTTCGGTACAGGGCGGTTCGGTACAGGTCGTTTCGTTTCGGCGAGCGCTTTAGGCTGCGAGCGTTGTTTACGGGGTGGTTACAAGCACGGAATTTGTAACTATTTATTCCAGATGTTCTTGTTCGAAATTCTGCGTTATTTTAGGCCAGCAGTTGGTTATGTGGCCTTCCCAAAAAAACCTCTGTTGATTTGTTAAATATTAGCTGCGATATTTGTAGCATTCAGACAACCTATAAGTGTTCATTATTTTGTTTCTTAGCGACCTATTATCACCAGAATGTTATATAACAAATCAGTGATAGTATCATCGTGTTTTTCACTTGTTTTTTTGACGACTTATTATCACCTGTTTATTTTTTCGAAAATCAGTGAGGTAAATATTTTCTTTTTGCACTTTGCGGAAACCCTTCGACAACGGTTGCGGGAATGAGTCCCACCGCACGGGGAAGGAACCTGTCCCTTTATAACGTAATGACGAAGAAGTTGCAATTTCTTGAGTTTCTGCATTTGTGTGCGTTGCTTTCTTCTGATAACGCAAGTACTTGAGGTGTTATTAGCAATGCATTACGGAAGGCACCTATTGTACCTTGCCGCACGCTTCCGTCCCGACTTATTCGTAGTTAGCAGGGACTGCGGCGGGTTTATTGTGTTTGTGAATCAAATTTGGAAATGCTTTGTAATGACGTTGAAAGCACTCTGTAATGTTTTATGCAGCATACATACAGTTATTCTTCTTCGCAAGGACTGCTCATCTGAAATTCTTGGCGTTTTGCTAATATGGTCGTGACCTGAGACCAATGTCACCTGCTGCTCCCCATAATCAGTACTTTTTTGAGCCGCACAGCGTTAAAATGATGTTCGCAGAAGCAGGTGTCGGCACGACATTATACATGGCATATATATAAAAAAAACAAGTGCCGACTGCAACAGGCATGCTGCAGGTTAAAATGAGCCGCTGCAACTCAAATCGCGTGGGATGATGTAAGTGAAAAACCCAGTGTAACATTGGCGCTACTATTCCGACGGATAATGTTTCTAACTGCACTGTTAAACCATTTCATTCTTATTTATAAGATAGGTGTTTACTTGTGTAACAGCCCTGAAGAGCGCTTAGTGCGTAAGAAATATTTCCCGCAGCAAACATGCACGTCAAAGCAGCGTTCCCGAATAGGAGCCACGTTGGATCGTGGCTCATTGGTACCTGTTAAGTACGGTACTTTTGTGACAAAGAACTTCGCTACTCTGAACAAAATTTAAAAGAATGTCTAAGTAATTGAATAATCGATTCGAAGAACATTTATGCGAAAAGTAAACAAATGAAACAGGATTGAGGAACTATCCTCAACAAATATTTACAGGGGAAATCGCTTGAAAAGCATGCGGATTCGTAAGTAGGCGTTAAATAATCACAATATGAGCTCAGAAGCCGTCTTAAAAAATAGATCCTAGAGATCCTGTGCAAAATCAAATCAAAACAAAAACAAAATAAAGAACTAACTGATATGTTCATGCAGCGAAAACTCTTTAAACCCGTAAATTTTTTATTCTGGACCAAAATTTTGGACCGAAGGGGCTGCGGAACCCCAATGGAGGTTCCCCGTGGGGTCAGTCACCTGTCTTACCAGAATTTCTCTGGACGCACGGAGAGTGGGGGAGGAGCGTGCATGGCTTGCGGCGGAGCTTGCCTAAAACGCTCGCCCTAAGATCGGGCTCCCGCTGACATTCATGCCGCTAACCATTCGGGGTACCAAGGCATGTCAAGAGATCACGTGGGCGACGACGGTATGGGAAACGCGAGGGTGGAAATAAAAAATTCAGCCCCGCGAGAGGACGAATATTTAGTATTTCTTTTCTTATTGTAGTGTGTAACGCGCCGACGCAAAACGCAGGCGATGAGGCGCGCCGTAGTGGAGGGCTCCGGATTAATTTCGACAACCTGGGGATCTTTAACGTGCGCCGAAATCTCGTACACACGGGCGTTTTTGCTTTTCGCCTCCATCAGAAAAGCGGCCGCCGTGGCCGGTAATCGAACCCGCGACCTCGTGCTGAGCAGCGCAACGCCTTAGCCACTGTGCCACCGCGGCGGGTAGAAAATACATGATGATATTGTCGCTAAAGAAACGAAGTGATGAACAAGATATACATTTTCTGGCTACGGTTAGGCAAATAGGCATTTTTTTTGGCAAGGCCGCATAAATTTCTACTGGACTAAAGTAACGCAGAAATACAAGCAACAACAGTTGTAATAAACAGGTTCGATTTGCGCACTCGCAACTCCCATGTTAACAACGCACGCGAATTTGGCCGCCTCAAACGCTCACTCGAATTCATTTTCGCACCGAAACGACCTGTACCGAACCGCCCTGTACCGAAATGTCCTGTACCGAAACACCCATGTCCCGAAACGCCCGTGTCCCGAAACGTCCGTGTACCGAAAAGACCGTACCGAAACGCCCTGTACCGAACCGCCCTGGACCCAGTCGCGGCACGGTTCCGCGTAACGTAACTCAACACCTCGCGGGGGTTGCAGGGCAGCGGGAGAAACGGGCCGAATTCCTTTTCCGGCCGTCCCCGGCTCGGAGAGGGAAGGAGAAGCGCGCACACACACGCACAAGAACAAACACACAACACACTCGCCCCCGGCTCGGAGAGGGAGGGAGAAGCATGCATGCACACGCACAAGAATAAACACACAACACACTAGTTTCACCCTCCGAGGGACACCGGCGCGTATTCCGGTTTCGGCGATGCATCACCCACGAAAGGGAGAAAAGGAGGAGTGCGAGAGAGAAAGGCGAAGGGTTGCGGGGCTGTTCTGCCGGCGCACACACTCCCCGCTCTTGGCCCGGCGGCCGGCCGGCAGTGAATACCCATTTCTTTCCTCCATGTGAAGCGGCAAGTGTTTCATTCGCGCGTTGGATTTCGCCTTCTGGGACGGCTGCGCTGTTATTCAACCACACTCCTAGTTCTGTATATTTTAACGAAGTTAGAAGTGCTTCAACTGTGTCTGTGTTGGATTTCGCGTCCGCTTGTGATACCCAGCGCTGTGCGTTTCGAAGTGCTTCAACCGGGTCGTTTCATTAAGTTTTACGCTGCAACAGTGTTCTAGGTAACATTACCTAAATACTTTGTAATCCGTGCTGTTTTGCAATCGCAGTGTAGCATTCGCAAATCGTCGCGTGAACGGTTGCTACACAAGCGTGCATCCACAGTTCACCCTGTGATCGGCCGCCGCTGTGAAAGTCAACCTTTATTATGAATGAATTCCTGGAGTGTGACAAATAGAAATTTAGCCTAATGCCCCATAAAGTTGGGCCTAAGTCACGGTGGGAATACGCGATAAGTATAATCACTTGTAGCCCACCTCGAACATTTTGGTACTCAGATTTTCTGACGATTGCTTTCAACCTTGTCACGATGGTTGCACTTTCTGCCCTGCTGCTTTTTATGCGGTCGCACAAACAACCGAGTTGCTTGTTTTGTTTTTTTCTTTATCGTATCTAGCGCTCCGCCCAGACGAAACGGCAGTTGGCACTAAAGTTTTGCCCAGGCAGAATTAGAACTGTCAAATACTCCTGCTCTGATCTTCGCCTCTTAGATTAGACACGCAGGACTACCTTTGCACCGCCTCCTCTTCGCGATCGTGTGTTCATGGGTCTTTTTCTTTTTTGCTTGCAAACCCCAATGGTGCTAGCACCCACATTTATTTGCGAGTTGGACTATGAAGCCTCCACTGATGACTTACGTTTGTCCACACACACTGACCAAAACAAGCTACAAGGGGCTTTGGTATCCAGTATTCTTACGCTGGAGCATGCTTCAAGGCATGTGATCACGCAAGCACTTAAGTTTACAGCAAATACAGGTTCTCAAATTGACTGAAAAACTGAAACATAACATTAAGCCTTATAAATATTTACCTAGTATGTGTGCTAGTTCTGCATCAATTGATAAAAAAAAAAAAAACCCGCAACACATGCTAATGAACTGATCATGAAAAAGTGACGTAGTGAATAGTAAATCTGTCTGCTGAAAACAATTTTTTAATAAAACTACAGATTTGAATATCGATTACATGTTGCAATGTATGGGCATATGAAACAGCAGAAACCAAGTCCCGAAGCTCGAAAATTCTTTATTAAATGCTTTATAACCTCAAATATACATAAATAGTTTACGTGCCCATCACGGTTTAGGCCAGGAACATCTTGGCTCAAAACTTTCCACAATTTCTCAGTCAGCACCTGCAACACCAAAAGAAACAAATAAACGCTTCCTTTTACAACCACACCGCAAACGTCAGGTGAATCTAAATTCACAATTGATGGTGTATTTTGTCCCATATAGGGCTACATTAATATGTACACAAAAGTTAGTTTAGCCTGCTTTTGAACTATTCTAACTGCTTATTCTGAATTTTTTTTCTACGTGACACCAGAGATCCTTTGCTGATGCAGTCTTGTGTCTAAAACCTGCTTTAGTCCCTTCACACCAAATGGTATTTTTGACTTTTTTGAGAATTTGTACAAGGCCAAATCATGGCTTACACTAGTAGGATTAAAGTTCTGAGCTAGACTGCTTTGATCTCTGATCTCGTTAACAAACTGCACTGCCTTTCCCAATAGCTAAGCAGGTGCTTACAGTGTATCTGACAGAACAGCTGTCACACAATGGCCATACAGGACAACTGGGTCGGTTTATCAGTCAGGAATTATATGAGGGGGCACTAGGCTGAGCCCAGCTCATCGCACCACTGCTGCAAAAACAAAGTTGAAAAAGATTCTATTTGGGGGGTTGAAGGTGCCGAGGCCACTCTTAGGCTATGAAGCGTGACACAGTGCTAGGTTCAATCCACGTTAATCCTGACATTTGGGTATCTTAACACGCACTGAAATCTCCACACACGGGCGTTTTCGATTTTTTTCTTTTTGCCTTCACTAAAAAGAAAAAAAAAGGAAAAGAAAAAAGTCCTTGGGCTCAGCTGCACAATGCTTTAGGAACTGCGGCTGCTGCTCAGGCACAAGTTGGAGCCATTACTTGACTAGGCACAAATCCTCAAGAGTTGAAAACTGATTTCAGCACAAAGCGGCAAAACAGCACTTTATTAAAAACGAGAAGTGGGAAAGACCTTATAACAACACGCGCTAAAGAACGACCTTTTTGAATAAACACAGTGTCACTTTATAAATCGCCAATGCCCGGATAGCATATCCTTCATGCACAAGTATACTTAGTTGCTCCTTTAGACCGACAACGAAGGCCAGAAGTCAGGCTGCTGCCTTGCACGCCTTGTACTTGCTGCTTCGCCTTAATATTACCATGTTAGGAGCCAAGTATCTGAAATACCCATCTGTTCGATGCTTTTAATGTGCCGTGTAGGTGTTGTCGTGCAGTAATCCTCATTGGACGACGAGAACGAATGCAAATTAAATGACTCGCGAGCGAAAAATGACGTTACCAAAGTTGATCAGTTCACAAATCTTGCACCGCTTTACCATTGAGCCAATGCTGTGGACTTGTTTGTAAACAACCTGTAATTTCTCCGCGCCACGTAACGTCATTGATAGTGGTTGCGGACTGAAGTAGCGTAGAAAACCGGGCTAGTTGGTGTAGATTCATCTTCGCAGTGCACAAATAACGGGACAAAAAGGAGGATAACACTGGACAACCACTGAACCAAAACCGAATTTTTATTGAAGAGACAAATATAAAGCCATCGAAGGTATTAAACAGATAAAAACATGACACATGAACCCACTATAAGCAACTGTACAGACAAACGCTCTCAAGTACTGCTCTCTTCAAGATACGCCAATTCTGCATCTAAAAGTGCTAAAGACGAGCGCTAACACACGAGTCAGACATTTTTCGAATTTTATGTGCTTCCACTATACTTCCCTCACCTTTTGTTCATCGTACGAGAACAGTACCGTTGTATCATGAAGGAAAAGCGTACAACCACAATCTTTGCAATGGGTGGGAAGAGGGCCAGAAGGCACTCAGTGAACTGACCAACATCAAAGCGACCACAATTGAAAGGAATGCAATAAACCACGTTTAATCTATAAGGAACAACCTGTTTCTCATGTTTCACACCACAGCTGTTTGCTCGGCCCTTATTACTAATATTCTTTTCGATGGCGGGACAGCAGCAGTTTAACTTAATTTTGCTGAAAACACCACATTGATGTTATATCTGCACCCCACTTCTTTCAAGCGGTGAGATACATCGTGCAGGTACGAGATTACAACTATCTTTTCCTTCACAACATCACAAGCAGGAGACAAGTTTTCTTCACCAAATCCAACAACTGAAGACAGGCCGACCCAATGACTCCGTCACCGTAGCCAGCATTTTTGGGTCCAACTAACTCTTCTCCAAAGCTAGACTCAATTAGGTGAAAACAAGACTGAAAACAAAACAAGATGGCTGACCTGAGGCAGTTGACAACAATCCCATATTTTGCAATCCTAGAACGTGCTGATGAAGACTTCAGTAAAGGCTTCTTCGATCGCGGGCTATAGAGCCAACATACATGATTCTGCTCGAATTTTAATAACAGGTCCAAAAACTGGATTGTTCTTTCGTTTAGCGCCTTGGACATAAAGGTCAGCCTAAATGCGTGACGTTTGAATGCTTTTAAAATGTCTACCACTTTTCTTGTAGGGTCATAGTTTCCACAAAGTACTAGGTAATCGTCAACATACATGAAAATTTTATTTGCCAAACCCTCCAAGTCACGTTCCAATACACGGTCAACATGAGCCAAGAAAATGTCACTAACAAGGTGAGGAACTTTAGAACGTCTACAGATTCCAGATCTCTGCACAAAGACACTGTCACACCATCCTACAATAGTTGATGCTAAGTCCCATGCCAAAACCTCGATGGAGTCATCCGTCGCCTATATTCAGGATGGTGTTGCTCTGTGTCACAAGATAGATGAAGACACGTCAGAAACTGGCAAAGTAGGCCATGTGCAGAAAGGAATTGCTGATGGTGCTTTCAACCTGCTTGTTTATAAGGACTGCACCAGCACAGACGGCATCATTACAGAGTGCAGACCGTTTAAACATCTTGAAAAGGGCTTCGCAGCCTCTGGAAAATGTTTCTTTGGTTATCAACGTAACTAGTTGATGCATTTCTTTTTGTTATTCCCCCCACTGTAATGCCAACAGGCGCTGTGGGTACCAAATAAAGTAAGAAAGAAACAAGCGAAAGCTCACTGTATTGCCCCACAGTTCACTCGACTGCCTAACACGGCTCCCACATCCTATTACGAGTATACCACTCCACTGGAATTTGCCCTTCTTTGTTCGACGACTTAATGAAAATAGTACGCCGTGAGCTGGAGGCTACGGCTATGGCTGGCCTACTAGCCCCGACCCGTGAATGAACGTCACCTTCCATCTCCCTAATCCATGCGATATACAGCAAGAGCTCGCAAGCCACACCATTCCACGCATTTGCTCTGTAGCTCACCCGAAAAACGCTTTCACTGTTCCTCGTGTCTTAACTGGTCCCCACCAATATGCCCCACGCCATTTTCAGACACAAAGTTTCCGAAGAGTGGAGTACTCCTGAAAACAAGCCAATATGCTTCCACTGCTGTCACGGTGGGCATGTGGCCCGCTACAGCTTTCGACATTGCCACCCAAACCTTCGCCTCACCACAAGACTAATCAATGCAGCTCAAGGAGGTAATACTCCATCTGTGACCTGGACGACAGATCCTCTATTAACCAAGGAGTCTAAGCCCAATTTACTAGACGTTACTGTTGATGGTGTTGCACCCCAGGCTCTCACTGACACAAATGCTCACATCTCTGTAAACAGCTTAACCCTCCGCTGGCATCTCCGCAAAGTTCTGACGCCACCCATGCAAACATTTGTTCGAGTTGCCAATGAGAGCACACCTTCAATTGCCGGAATGCGTACCGCCTGAATATGGATTGCCGACCACGATAGTGTTGCTGTCTTCACCGTCCTTGAAAAATGCCCCCATGACATTATCCTCGGCGTTGATTTTTTCTCGAACCGCTCTCATTGACTGTTATGCGGGACTTCTCTCTTTTGAATTTCCTTCTCCCAAAAATGCTCAAAAGCACCGTTCTCGTTCCACAGATTATGTCCATTTGCTGTCAAATGGTGTAACATACATGCCCCTGTGATAAAGCCCACCCGTTTCTCACAGTTATTTCTCACCAGATTGTTCGACAAGCCGAGCGGAAGCTACTACAAGCACGTATCCTTGAGTGCCGCCAGAAGCTACGAGCTTTGGAGAAGCAAACCTTCTTTGCACGCCGGCAACTTGAGTATCTTATTCCTGAGGACTTCCCAGATGTGCAGCTGCACACAAACTTCACTGCTAGCATGGCAGAAGGCCGTCATAGAACGTCGCAAGAGAGGAAACTGCAAGCACTCCGGCCGGAGGTGCCACAATGCACCCAAGAGGTCATCAACCTATCTCCGTACACACCGAACGAAGAGGAGGCTAAGGTTTTGTCCCGTGGTGTGAATTTTAACACGGAAGCACCCCCGGAGCCAGGAAAGTCGATTTGTGCGGTCGAACGCGTGGTCGGCCAGCTTGCCTCTGAAGTACGGCAAGAAGCGTGCACCCGTGCTATTGGTGTGCTCTCTGGTTTGCGAAGACATTGTGCAAGACTGCATTTATCGGTAGTGGAGAGGCAAGCCATCAGGAGCCTGCGGAATAACAGCAGTATCGCAATCCTTCCTTCTGACAAAGGCAATGCCACGGTCTTGCTAGATAGCAGTGACTACCACACGAAGATGTTAGCCCTTCTCGAAGACCAGCAGACATACGCTCCTCTAGCCCGTGACCCAACTAGCAGGTTACAGTCGAAGCTTCAAGAACTGCTAACCAGGCTTTTCAAGCTAGTCCTTCCACACCACAAGGGCCTCTACTACGGGTTACTGTGCACGAACGGTTCAGCCCCGGCAATCTACGGTCTGCCTAAAATCCACAAGCCTGGCGTTCCTCTTTGGCCTATCGTCGACTTCTCGAGGTCACCGCTCTACCGACTATCAGGCTACCTTCACCAAGTGTTGAGCCCTCTAGCCGGTAAGACGCCCACGCACGTCGGAAACTCGTCCTCTTTTGTTTCGAAGCTTAAGGACGTAACTCTAACTGAAGACGACGTCATGGTTTCGTTCGACGTCAGGTCTCTTTTCACTAGTGTCCCAGTGGATCTGGCAGTAGCCATGTGCGAAGAAGCACTAAACGCGGACATTAGTCTTCCCGATCGCACGCCCTTTGACGTCCCCGACCTCTGTGAGTTGCTTATGTTTTGTCTGAGCAACACGTATTTTTCTTACGGGGGAAGCCCCTATCAGCAGACCCATGGCACGGCGAAGGGTGCGTCCATATCAGTTACTACGGCCAATCTAGTTATGGAGGCTTTAGAGGGGAAGGTATTGGCAACCTTCACACCGGCACCGAGGTTTTTCTGCCGCTATGTCGACGACTGTTTTTGTATTTTAAAAAAGCAAGATGTCCCATGTCTTCTGGACAGCCTCAACGCCCAGAATGTGGATATACAGTTCACCGTGGAGTTCGAGCAAGAGAACATGCTTCCCTTTTTTGGATGTTCTTGTTCGCCGCGATGCGGGCGCTCTCTCCTTCTCAGTGTACAGGAAGCCCACACACACGGGTTGTTACCCCAGTTTTGAATCTTGCCACCCTCTCGGCCACAAGACATCCGTTGTGTCGTACTTGATAAAGCGCGCCGTACGCATCTGCTCAGATGACAGTGCACTGAAACGTGAATTAAGAACGATTCGCCGCGAACTAATCGCCAATGGCTATCCTAAGCGACTTATTTGCCGAACCAAGAATAAGGTACTACAGCGAAGAACGGCCAACAACAGGACATTACGAGCACGCGCTACCATCCCCTACGTCCCAGGAATAAGCGAAGCATTGTCGCACGTCTTTTCAAAATACGACATGCGCATTGCCCATGTACCGACCAGCGAGCTCCGCGACGACTGAAAGAGCACCAACGTGATGTAAGAAATCATAATCACATGACGAATGCCATTGCCATTGCAGAGCACGCGCACAATCATTCCCACAAGATTGACTGGGAGAACACCGCAATTTTAGCTAAGGAAAAGAACACATCATCTTGGCGTCTGCTAGAGTCACTTTTTATCCAATCAACGCCAGCCGCAATGAACCGGACGGATGGGACTTTGCCTCCTGTCTACGCATGCTCTCTACGTCATGTGCTGCCTATATAATTGATGATGACGGCTTGTCTTACGTAGTGAACAAGGAACCTGTATGTGGTTCCGAAACGTCAATATATTTTTATTCTTGGTCATTGTTCCCTTTTTTTTTGCAAGTTATTATATGGTCTTCCCTATTACAGACGCGCTGCTTCTGTGAAACGTCACTCTGCCGCACATCATCATTACTGTGGTAGAGAACCAAACCTAGCCTTCCCTTTCAGTTTTTCAACTTCAGTTTCACACCTCAAGTCCTTCCCAAGGGGATTTCGCTTGCAATGCTGTGCCCTTTCTGCCATGAATGCTAGCACCCCTGCAGATTTACCTCCTGCAGTGCAGGTGTCCCATCAAGCACCATCAATCAAGGCAGTGGCTGCTTCAGACCTCCCACCGGATCATACCGCCGATCTCCCTCGTCTTCTGGATTCCTGCAAGGACATCTTCGACTTAGACAACCACCCACCAACCCAAACTTCTGCAGTCACCCATCATATCAACACCAACAATGCTTCACTAGTGTACAGGTGGCCCTATTGCGTATCACTTGCTGAATGACTCGTCATCCAAAAGGTAAAAAAAAAAATGCTCAGTAAGGATACAGTTGAACCATTTTCCAGTCTGCGGGTGTCTCCAGTCATGTTGGTCAGAGAAAAAGATGGGACGTAGTGGTTCTAGATGGATTATGCAAACTTTACTATTATGAAGGAAGGCCTTATACAGTGGGATCTCATTGATACAATTCTGCATAATACGTTTTTCTTTTCATTCCAAGCCAAAATCCCTTAGAAATAATGCATTTTCGTGCATTTGATACGATCACATTTTTGCTAAAAATTGGATAGCACGACCACGAAAGTGAACCTTGACCATTTTTAGAAACCTTACATTTATTCTTCGGTATACTAGCTCAAACCCCATGTCAACAACCCATGACCTGCATGGCAGCGCCAGTTCTGCGACAAAAACACTGCTGCCGGGCGTGGGCGCTCTGTTCAATGAGGATGATATGTGAGGCGAGGCACTGTGCCATCTAGTGAAACATATCATAATCATAGAGTTTCTCACTTTTATCATAATCGAAGAAGAAGGTTCCAATGCTCTTGGCAGTCGACGACTTCCCTCCCCAACTTCTCGCCATGCTCTGTGCTTCCCGCTCCGTTCTTTGTTCTCTTTCTGCGCTGTTCCTGTGTTCGGTGGTGTTGCTTATGAGGCTATTTTTGTTCTTGTTCTATTTGACTAGTCTTGTTCTCCTTAGGCTGCCTTGTTGCTGTGCGGGGTGTGCTGCCAGGTTTGTGGCAATGTCGAGGAAACGGAAGGCACTCAGTATAAAAAGAAAAAGTGGAAATTGTACAGAAATTGGAAGAAAACCCGAAGAGGAAATGCGTGGATTTGGCACACAAGCTCGGTTTGCCAGTGCCAACGCTCAACACTATTGCCGGTCAGCAAGAGGAACTTCAAAAGAATCCGCAGGTTTACGGCCCCGATGCGAAACAAGCACAAGGTGCGAAGCATGACCAAATGGAAGACATCCTGCTCACATGGTTGGAGGAAGTTAGAGCGGCAGGATGAACGCCGATAGGTCAGTACTATGCGAAAAAGTTGACAACACTGCGCTCTCCTTGGGCATTGAGGACTCCAAAGCGTCTGGTGGCTGGCTTCACCAATTCAAGGCACAACGTGAAGTGTCATACAGAACAGCGTCCGCCAAAGTGAAAAATACCAGCAGCTTTTTTTTTATTTTTACATTTCCGGAGAATTTTCTCCCCCACTTCGAAAAGAAAGTGCAGCACAAATTTACCAGCTACTCCACTGTTGCTCAATAAAATTGAGTTGCTGACGGAGAATGCAGCTAGATTTTTCTCCTTTTTTTTAACAAACTCTTTGGATAATACGATTTTCACATAATGCTTTTTATTTCCCGGTTCCCCTGAAAAACGTATCAACGAGATTTCACTGTACATGATACATAGACAAGATGTGGCTGGCAACTTGTGAAGGGAGGTAACTTCGTGCAACCAAAGCCCGATTAGTCATGCTACTTCCTCCTATATTTTAATATGGTCTAACACCAGCTACCCCACTTCGGCAGAGCCAGTGGGGAACATTTCAATACTACTGTCACTGTGTACTGCAGAACGAACATCCATCCCGCATTTAAAAACCCTGCATACGAAGCTGCATCGCGCAAAGTTGTTCTATGGCCACTGAATGTCCTCGCTGAATGTCAAGGAAGCGTCCTCACCGACGCGCTTTGGCGTCGTCTATCAGCGGATTCGTATGTATACAAGCGTTTACAGCAAGAACGGTAAATATATTACTACGCCCTTCAAGCACATATCGGCAAAATGCGATTACTTTGCCGCGTTCGCAGGAATGAGCCGCACAGTAGAGAACACAGTCGTAGCATACTAGCAGGAATGAACGCATCGTACGGCTTCTTCCACGTTTCGTCACCCCGTGACTACAGTTTACCTCAACACCAATTTATAACGCACGCCCTTAAAGAGCTTACACTCTAAAAAGCGCTACAACCTTTCTGGTAACCTTGAGTGAATGTAAAAGCGTAGCCACCGCGCACATCACGTCGTAGCTAGCGCCGACTTCAATGCGAATGCGGTCGTCGACGCGGCTACGTGAACGTACCGCTGACAGCCTCAAGGAAAGTGTATTTGGGGGCTCTAGAACAACTTATTTAAATTTAGCGCATGTTTGCGAATAACAAATGATTCCTTGAGTGCTTTAGTTACATTGTCATTCAGAATGTACCTAGCAAGTTATGTCCAACATACGGAGAGCGCACGGCGTTTGCAGTACACGGACAGGTATATGATTACCCGTCCCTCTTGATACCAGCGCTTAAAAAATATCTTACCTTTCGTTTATGACGCAAAAAGATGCCGAGGAGAAAGCAGCAGGTTTCGTTATCTACAAGAAATCGATGCTGGCTTGCGCTTTGAAACTCGTACACAACAGGCAAGTGGCTTCGGCTTGACATGGCTTGACCAGTGTTGCTTTTGCCTTGCGCAAACTTAATTTAACTAAAAAACTCTGTCACACAACCGGCTAAATATAGCCGCTCGTAATTTGTTATTTGCGGAGGTAACAGAGTATAAAAGTCGCGTAACAGAAAATTTTAGTTGAATTAAGTTTGCGCAAGGCAAAAGCAACACCCGTCAAGCCATGTCAAGCCGAAGCCACTTGCCTGTTCTGTACGAGTTTCAAAGCTCAAGCCAGCATCGGTTTCTTGTAGATAACGAAACCTGCTGCTTTCTCCTCGGCATCTTTTTGCGTCATAAACGAAAGGTAAGATATTTTTTAAGCGCTGGTATCAAGAGGGACGGGTAATCATATACCTGTCCGTGTACTGCAAACGCCGTGCGCTCTCCGTATGTTGGACATAACTTGCTAGGTACATTCTGAATGACAATGTAACTAAAGCACTCAAGGAATCATTTGTTATTCGCAAACATGCGCTAAATTTAAATTAGTTGTTCTAGAGCCCCCAAATACACTTTCCTTGAGGCTGTCAGCGGTACGTTCACGTAGCCGCGTCGACGACCGCATTCGCATTGAAGTCGGCGCTAGCTACGACGTGATGTGCGCGGTGGCTACGCTTTTGCATTCACTCAAGGTTACCAGAAAGGTTGTAGCGCTTTTTAGAGTGTAAGCTCTTTAAGGGCGTGCGTTATAAATTGGTGTTGAGGTAAACTGTAGTCACGGGGTGACGAAACGTGGAAGAAGCCGTACGATGCGTTCATTCCTGCTAGTATGCTACGACTGTGTTCTCTACTGTGCGGCTCATTCCTGCGAACGCGGCAAAGTAATCGCATTTTGCCGATATGTGCTTGAAGGGCGTAGTAATATATTTACCGTTCTTGCTGTAAACGCTTGTATACATACGAATCCGCTGATAGACGACGCCAAAGCGCGTCGGTGAGGACGCTTCCTTGACATTCAGCGAGGACATTCAGTGGCCATAGAACAACTTTGCGCGATGCAGCTTCGTATGCAGGGTTTTTAAATGCGGGATGGATGTTCGTTCTGCAGTACACAGTGACAGTAGTATTGAAATGTTCCCCACTGGCTCTGCCGAAGTGGGGTAGCTGGTGTTAGACCATATTAAAATATAGGAGGAAGTAGCATGACTAATCGGGCTTTGGTTGCACGAAGTTACCTCCCTTCACAAGTTGCCAGCCACATCTTGTCTATGTATCATGTACAGTGAAATCTCGTTGATACGTTTTTCAGGGGAACCGGGAAATAAAAAGCATTATGTGAAAATCGTATTATCCAAAGAGTTTGTTAAAAAAAAGGAGAAAAATCTAGCTGCATTCTCCGTCAGCAACTCAATTTTATTGAGCAACAGTGGAGTAGCTGGTAAATTTGTGCTGCACTTTCTTTTCGAAGTGGGGGAGAAAATTCTCCGGAAATGTAAAAATAAAAAAAAAGCTGCTGGTATTTTTCACTTTGGCGGACGCTGTTCTGTATGACACTTCACGTTGTGCCTTGAATTGGTGAAGCCAGCCACCAGACGCTTTGGAGTCCTCAATGCCCAAGGAGAGCGCAGTGTTGTCAACTTTTTCGCATAGTACTGACCTATCGGCGTTCATCCTGCCGCTCTAACTTCCTCCAACCATGTGAGCAGGATGTCTTCCATTTGGTCATGCTTCGCACCTTGTGCTTGTTTCGCATCGGGGCCGTAAACCTGCGGATTCTTTTGAAGTTCCTCTTGCTGACCGGCAATAGTGTTGAGCGTTGGCACTGGCAAACCGAGCTTGTGTGCCAAATCCACGCATTTCCTCTTCGGGTTTTCTTCCAATTTCTGTACAATTTCCACTTTTTCTTTTTATACTGAGTGCCTTCCGTTTCCTCGACATTGCCACAAACCTGGCAGCACACCCCGCACAGCAACAAGGCAGCCTAAGGAGAACAAGACTAGTCAAATAGAACAAGAACAAAAATAGCCTCATAAGCAACACCACCGAACACAGGAACAGCGCAGAAAGAGAACAAAGAACGGAGCGGGAAGCACAGAGCATGGCGAGAAGTTGGGGAGGGAAGTCGTCGACTGCCAAGAGCATTGGAACCTTCTTCTTCGATTATGATAAAAGTGAGAAACTCTATGATTATGATATGTTTCACTAGATGGCACAGTGCCTCGCCTCACATATCATCCTCATTGAACAGAGCGCCCACGCCCGGCAGCAGTGTTTTTGTCGCAGAACTGGCGCTGCCATGCAGGTCATGGGTTGTTGACATGGGGTTTGAGCTAGTATACCGAAGAATAAATGTAAGGTTTCTAAAAATGGTCAAGGTTCACTTTCGTGGTCGTGCTATCCAATTTTTAGCAAAAATGTGATCGTATCAAATGCACGAAAATGCATTATTTCTAAGGGATTTTGGCTTGGAATGAAAAGAAAAACGTATTATGCAGAATTGTATCAATGAGATCCCACTGTATAAGGCCTTCCTTCATAATAGTAAAGTTTGCATAATCCATCTAGAACCACTACGTCCCATCTTTTTCTCTGACCAACATGACTGGAGACACCCGCAGACTGGAAAATGGTTCAACTGTATCCTTACTGAGCATTTTTTTTTTTACCTTTTGGATGACGAGTCATTCAGCAAGTGATACGCAATAGGGCCACCTGTACACTAGTGAAGCATTGTTGGTGTTGATATGATGGGTGACTGCAGAAGTTTGGGTTGGTGGGTGGTTGTCTAAGTCGAAGATGTCCTTGCAGGAATCCAGAAGACGAGGGAGATCGGCGGTATGATCCGGTGGGAGGTCTGAAGCAGCCACTGCCTTGATTGATGGTGCTTGATGGGACACCTGCACTGCAGGAGGTAAATCTGCAGGGGTGCTAGCATTCATGGCAGAAAGGGCACAGCATTGCAAGCGAAATCCCCTTGGGAAGGACTTGAGGTGTGAAACTGAAGTTGAAAAACTGAAAGGGAAGGCTAGGTTTGGTTCTCTACCACAGTAATGATGATGTGCGGCAGAGTGACGTTTCACAGAAGCAGCGCGTCTGTAATAGGGAAGACCATATAATAACTTGCAAGAGAAAAGCGAACACTGACCAAGAATAAATATATATTGACGTTTCGGAACCACATACGGGTCCCTTGTTCACTACGTATGACAAGCCGTCGTCGTCAATTATATAGGCAGCACATGACGTAGAGAGCATGCGTAGACGGGAGGCAAAGTCCCATCCGTCCGGTTCATTGTGGCTGGCGTTGATTGGATAAAAAGTGACTCTAGCAGACGCCGAGATGATGTGTTCTTTTCCTTAGCTAAAATTGCGGCGTTCTCCCAGTCAATCTTGTGGGAATGTTTGTGCGCGTGCTCCGCAATGGCATTCGTCATGTGATTATGATTTCTTACATCACGTTGGTGCGCTTTCAGTCGTCGCGGAGCTTGCTGGTCGGTACATGGGCAATGCGCATGTCGTATTTTGAAAAGACGCGCGACAATGCTTCGCTTATTCCTGGGACGTAGGGGATGGCTGCGCGTGCTCGTAATGTCCTGTTGTTGGCCATTCTTGGCTGTAGTATCTTATACTTGGTCAGGCAAATAAGTCGCTTAGGATAGCCATTGGCGCTTAGTTTACGGCGAATCGTTCCTAATTCACGTTTCAGTGCACTGTCATCTGAGCAGATGCGTACGGCGCGCTTTATCAAGGACAACACAACGGATGTCTTGTGGCCGAGAGGGTGGCAAGATTCAAAACTGGGGTAACGACCCGTGTGTGTGGGCTTCCTGTACACTGAGAAGGAGAGAGCGCCCACATCGCGGCGAACAAGAACATCCAAAAAAGGGAAGCATGTTGTCTTGCTCGAACTCCACGGTGAACTGTATATGCACATTCTGGGCGTTGAGGCTGTCCAGAAGACATGGGACATCTTGCTTTTTTAAAATACAAAAACAGTCGTCGACATAGCGGCAGAAAAACCTCGGTGCCGGTGTGAAGGTTGCCAATACCTTCCCCTCTAAAGCCTCCATAACTAGATTGGCCGTAGTAACTGATATGGACGCACCCATCGCCGTGCCATGGGTCTGCTGATAGGGGCTTCCCCCGTAAGAAAAATACGTGTTGCTCAGACAAAACATAAGCAACTCACAGAGCTCGGGGACGTCAAACGGAGTGCGATCGGGAAGACTAATGTCCGCGTTTAGTGCTTCTTCGCACATGGCTACTGCCAGATCCACTGGGACACTAGTGAAAAGAGACTTGACGTCGGACGAAACCATGACGTCGTCTTCAGTTAGAGTTACGTCCTTAAGCTTCGAAACAAAAGAGGACGAGTTTCCGACGTGCGTGGGCGTCTTACCGGCTAGAGGGCTCAACACTTGGTGAAGGTAGCCTGATAGTCGGTAGAGCGGTGACCTCGAGAAGTCGACGATAGGCCAAAGAGGAACGCCAGGCTTGTGGATTTTAGGCAGACCGTAGATTGCCGGGGCTGAACCGTTCGTGCACAGTAACCCGTAGTAGAGGCCCTTGTGGTGTGGAAGGACTAGCTTGAAAAGCCTGGTTAGCAGTTCTTGAAGCTTCGACTGTAACCTGCTAGTTGGGTCACGGGCTAGAGGAGCGTATGTCTGCTGGTCTTCGAGAAGGGCTAACATCTTCGTGTGGTAGTCACTGCTATCTAGCAAGACCGTGGCATTGCCTTTGTCAGAAGGAAGGATTGCGATACTGCTGTTATTCCGCAGGCTCCTGATGGCTTGCCTCTCCACTACCGATAAATGCAGTCTTGCACAATGTCTTCGCAAACCAGAGAGAACACCAATAGCACGGGTGCGCGCTTCTTGCCGTACTTCAGAGGCAAGCTGGCCGACCACGCGTTCGACCGCACAAATCACCTTTCCTGGCTCCGGGGGTGCTTCCGTGTTAAAATTCACACCACGGGACAAAACCTTAGCCTCCTCTTCGTTCGGTGTGTACGGAGATAGGTTGATGACCTCTTGGGTGCATTGTGGCACCTCCGGCCGGAGTGCTTGCAGTTTCCTCTCTTGCGACGTTCTATGACGGCCTTCTGCCATGCTAGCAGTGAAGTTTGTGTGCAGCTGCACATCTGGGAAGTCCTCAGGAATAAGATACTCAAGTTGCCGGCGTGCAAAGAAGGTTTGCTTCTCCAAAGCTCGTAGCTTCTGGCGGCACTCAAGGATACGTGCTTGTAGTAGCTTCCGCTCGGCTTGTCGAACAATCTGGTGAGAAATAACTGTGAGAAACGGGTGGGCTTTATCACAGGGGCATGTATGTTACACCATTTGACAGCAAATGGACATAATCTGTGGAACGAGAACGGTGCTTTTGAGCATTTTTGGGAGAAGGAAATTCAAAAGAGAGAAGTCCCGCATAACAGTCAATGAGAGCGGTTCGAGAAAAAATCAACGCCGAGGATAATGTCATGGGGGCATTTTTCAAGGACGGTGAAGACAGCAACACTATCGTGGTCGGCAATCCATATTCAGGCGGTACGCATTCCGGCAATTGAAGGTGTGCTCTCATTGGCAACTCGAACAAATGTTTGCATGGGTGGCGTCAGAACTTTGCGGAGATGCCAGCGGAGGGTTAAGCTCATTGCAGAGATGTGAGCATTTGTGTCAGTTTGAGCCTGGGCTGCAACACCATCAACAGTAACGTCTAGTAAATTGGGCTTAGACTCCTTGGTTAATAGAGGATCTGTCGTCCAGGTCACAGATGCAGTATTACCTCCTTGAGCTGCATTGATTAGTCTTCTGGTGAGGCGAAGGCTTAGCGTGGCAATGTCGAAAGCTGTAGCGGGCCACATGCCCACCGTGACAGCAGTGGAAGCATATTGGCTTGTTTTCAGGAGTACTCCACTCTTCGGAATTTTGTGTCTGAAAATGGCGTGGGGCATATTGGTGGAGACCAGTTAAGACACGAGGAACAGTGAAAGCGTTTTTCGGGTGAGCTACAGAGCAAATGCGTGGAATGGTGTGGCTTGCGAGCTCTTGCTGTATATCGCATGGATTAGGGAGATGGAAGGTGACGTTCATTCACGGGTCGGGGCTAGTAGGCCAGCCATAGCCGTAGCCTCCAGCTCACGGCGTACTATTTTCATTAAGTCGTCGAACAAAGAAGGGCAAATTCCAGTGGAGTGGTATACTCGTAATAGGATGTGGGAGCCGTGTTAGGCAGTCGAGTGAACTGTGGGGCAATACAGTGAGCTTTCGCTTGTTTCTTTCTTACTGTATTTGGTACCCACAGCGCCGGTTGGCATTACAGTGGGGGGAATAACAAAAATAAATGCATCAACTTGCATCAAATAAATGCATCAAGTTACGTTGATAACCAAAGAAACATTTTCCAGAGGCTGCGAAGCCCTTTTCAAGATGTTTAAACGGTCTGCACTCTGTAATGATGCCATCTGTGCTGGTGCAGTCCTTATAAACAAGCAGGTTGAAAGCGCCATCAGCAATTCCTTTCTGCACATGGCCTACTTTGCCAGTTTCTGACGTGTCGGCATCTATCTTGTGACACAGAGCAACACCATCCTGAATATAGGCGACGGATGACTCCATCGAGGTTTTGGCATGGGAAGAAAGTTCCTTCGCGGCTAGTTGGTGGCCAACAAGCTTTCCGAACAGCTCACGTAATATCAATTTGCAGGATTCCCAGCTTGTCAGGTCTGCTTCGTGTGTCTCAAACCAACAATAGTCTGGCTGGGCCCTTGAGGTAAAATATTACGTTGGCCAGCCGCAAGGTTGCTGTTATGAGCGCTCGCACTCTCGTAGGTGCTTGTCCAGTCATCAACGTCAGTGCCACAGAAGGTGCTGCGGTCGCAGGGATGGGAGATGACCATAAGTGGCATAGCCGGCCAGAGGGCTCCATCGAGTGCCAAAATTTCTGTGCCGACCTGGCGTCCACTGCGCAGCTCCGTGTTTGAGGTAGCAGATGTTGCAGTGCAAGAGGACCAGGATAGGGCACGCTGCGCAAGCCCCTTCATCTTCACAGCGCGTAAATGAGGTTACTGCGCGCGCAGTAATCCAGGCTGGTGCTCTGCTTTCAGCATTGACGCTGGAAACCTTTTCTACTCCCTTCCGCATGAACAAGTTTTGGTCTCTGTGAGAGTGTATCACTGTCTACAACGGCGAGGTTAAGTTTATGCAAAGTTGCGGGATTTCCGTGGAATCCTTTTTGGAGCTTCTGCGTTTCTACTTAGCATCAACTATTGTAGGATGGTGTGACGGTGTCTTTCTGCAGAGATCTGGAATCTGTAGACGTTCTAAAGTTCCTCACCTTGTTAGTGACATTTTCTTGGCTCATGTTGACCGTGTATTGTAACGTGACTTGGAGGGTTTGGCAATTAAAATTGTCATGTATGTTGACGATTACCTAGTACTTTGTGGAAACTATGACCCTACAAGAAAAATGGTAGACATTTTAAAAGCATTCAAACGTCACGCATTTAGGCTGACCTTTATGTCCAAGGCGCTAAACGAAAGAACAATCCAGTTTTTGGACCTGTTATTAAAATTCGAGCAGAATCATGTATGTTGGCTCTATAGCCCGCGATCGAAGAAGCCTTTACTGAAGTCTTCATCAGCACGTTCTAGGATTGCAAAATATGGGATTGTAGTCAACTGCCTCAGGTCAGCCATCTTGTTTTGTTTTCAGTCTTGTTTTCACCTAATTGAGTCTAGCTTTGGAGAAGAGTTAGTTGGACCCAAAAATGCTGGCTACGGTGACGGAGTCATTGGGTCGGCCTGTCTTCAGTTGTTGGATTTGGTGAAGAAAACTTGTCTCCTGCTTGTGATGTTGTGAAGGAAAAGATAGTTGTAATCTCGTACCTGCGCGATGTATCTCACCGCTTGAAAGAAGTGGGGTGCAGATATAACATCAATGTGGTGTTTTCAGCAAAATTAAGTTAAACTGCTGCTGTCCCGCCATCGAAAAGAATATTAGTAATAAGGGCCGAGCAAACAGCTGTGGTGTGAAACATGAGAAACAGGTTGTTCCTTATAGATTAAACGTGGTTTATTGCATTCCTTTCAATTGTGGTCGCTTTGATGTTGGCCAGTTCACTGAGTGCCTTCTGGCCCTCTTCCCACCCATTGCAAAGATTGTGGTTGTACGCTTTTCCTTCATGATACAACGGTACTGTTCTCGCACGATGAACAAAAGGTGAGGGAAGTATAGTGGAAGCACATAAAATTCGAAAAATGTCTGACTCGTGTGTTAGCGCTCGTCTTTAACACTTTTAGATGCAGAATTGGCGTATCTTGAAGAGAGCAGTACTTGAGAGCGTTTGTCTCTCAACGAACAAAAATTCAGTTTTGGTTCGTTGGTTGTCCACTGTTATCCTCCTTTTTGTCCCGTTATTTGGGCGCTGCGAAGATGAATCTGCACCAACTAGCCCGGTTTTCTACGCTACTTCAGTCCGCAACCACTATCAATGATGTTACGTGGCGCGGAGAAATTACAGGTTGTTTACAAACAAGTCGACAGCATTGGCTCAATGGTAAAGCGGTGCAAGAGTTGTGAACTGATCAACTTTGGTAACGTCATTTTTCGCTCGCGAGTCATTTAATTTGCATTCGTTCTCGTCGTCCAATGAGGATTACTGCACGACAACACCTACACGGCACGTTCAAAGCATCGAACAGATGGGTATTTCAGATACTTGGCTCCTAACATGGTAATAGTACTATTAAGGCGAAGCAGCAAGTACAAGGCGTGCAAGGCAGCAGCCTGACTTCTTCTGGCCATCGTTGTCGGTCTAAAGGAGCAACTAAGTATACTTGTGCATGAAGGATATGCTATCCAGGCATTGGCGATTTACAAAGTGACACTGTGTTTATTCAAAAAGGTCGTTCTTTAGCGCATGTTGTTATAAGGTCTTTCCCACTTCTCGTTTTTAATACAGTGCTGTTTTGCCGCTTTGTGCTGAAATCAGTTTTCAACTCTTGAGGATTTGTGCCTAGTCAAGTAATGGCTCCAACTTGTGCCTGAGCAGCAGCCGCAGTTCCTAAAGCATTGTGCAGCTGAGCCCAAGGACTTTTTCTTTTCCTTTTTTTTTAGTGAAGGCAAAAAGAAAAAAATCGAAAACGCCCGTGTGTGGAGATTTCAGTGCGTGTTAAGATACCCAAATGTCAGGATTAACGTGGATTGAACCTAGCACTGTGTCACGCTTCATAGCCCAAGAGTGGCCTCGGCACCTTCAACCCCCGAAATAGAATCTTTTTCAACTTTGTTTTTGCAGCAGTGGTGCGATGAGCTGGGCTCAGCCTAGTGCCCCCTCATATAATTCCTGACTGATAAACCGACCCAGTTGTCCTGTATGGCCATTGTGTGACAGCTGTTCTGTCAGATACACTGTAAGCACCTGCTTAGCTATTGGGAAAGGCAGTGCAGTTTGTTAACGAGATCAGAGATCAAAGCAGTCTAGCTCAGAACTTTAATCCTACTAGTGTAAGCCATGATTTGGCCTTGTACAAATTCTCAAAAAAGTCAAAAATACCGTTTGGTGTGAAGGGACTAAAGCAGGTTTTAGACACAAGACTGCATCAGCAAAGGATCTCTGGTGTCACGTCGAAAAAAAATTCAGAATAAGCAGTTAGAATAGTTCAAAAGCAGGCTAAACTAACTTTTGTGTACATATTAATGTAGCCATATATGGGACAAAATACACCATCAATTGTGAATTTAGATTCACTTGACGTTTGCGGTGTGGTTGTAAAAGGAAGCGTTTATTTGTTTCTTTTGGTGTTGCAGGTGCTGACTGAGAAATTGTGGAAAGTTTTGAGCCCAAATGTTCCTGGCCTAAACCGTGATGGGCACGTAAAATGTTGTATGTATATTTGAGGTTATAAAGCATTTAATAAAGAATTTTCGAGCTTTGGGACTTGGTTTCTGCTGTTTCATATACCCATACATTGCAACATGTAATCGATATTCAAATCTGTAGTTTTATTAAAAAATTGTTTTCAGCAGACAGATTTACTATTCACTACGTCACTTTTTCATGACCAGTTCATTAGCATGTGTTGCGGGTTTTTTTTTTTTTAGCAATTGATGCAGAACTAGCACACATACTATGTAAAGATTTATAAGGCTTAATGTTATGTTTCAGTCAATTTGAGAACCTGTATTTGCTGTAAACTTAAGTGCTTTTGTGATCACATGCCTTGAAGCATGCTCCAGCGTAAGAATACTGGATACCAAAGCCCCTTGTAGCTTGTTTTGGTCAGTGTGTGTGGACAAACGTAAGTCAGCAGTGGAGGCTTCATAGTCCAACTCGTAAATAAATGTGGGTGCTAGCACCATTGGGGCTTGCAAGCAAAAAAGAAAAAGACCCGTGAACACACGATCGCGAAGAGGAGCCGGTGCAAATAGGTAGTCCTGCGTGTCTAAATCTAAGAGGCGAAGATCAGAGCAGGAGTATTTGACAGTTTTAATTGTGCCTGGGCAAAACTTCAGTGCCAACTGCCGTTTCGTCTGGGCGGAGCGCTAGATATACGATAAAGAAAAAAACAAAACAAGCAACCCGGTTGTTTGTGCCATCGCATAAAAAGCAGCAGGGCACAAAGTGCCAACCATCGTGACAAGGTTGAAAGCAATCGTCAGAAAATCTGAGTACAACATGTTCAAGGTGGGCGACAAGTGATTATACTTATCGCGTATTCCTAGCGTGACTTCGGCCCAACTTTATGGGGCATTACGGTAAATTTCTATTTGTCACACTCCAGGAATTCATTCATAATAAAGGTTGACGACTTTCACAGCGGCGGCCGATCACAGGGTGAACTGTGGATGCACGCTTGCGTAGCAACCGTTCACGCGACGATTTGCGAACGCTACACTGCGATTGCAAAACAGCACGGATGTCAAAGTATTTAGGTAATATTACCTAGAACACTGTTGCAGCGTAAAACTTAATCAAACGACCCGGTTGAAGCACTTCGAAATGCACAGCGGCGGGCACCACAAGGGGACGCGAAATCCAACATAGGCACAGTTGAAGCACTTTTAACTTCGTTAAAATATCCAGATCTAGGAGTGTGGTTGAATCACAGCGCAGCCGTCCCAGAAGGCGAAATCCAACGCGCGATTGAAACACTTGCTGGTTCGCGCAAGTGAAAAGGGCGTACGCTTCGGTCTATGCTTCGGTATTCACTGCCGGCCGGCCGCCGGCCAAGAGCGGGGAGTGTGCACACCGGCAGAACAGCCCCGCAACCCTTCACCTTTCCCTCTCGCACTCCTCCTTTTCTCCCTTTCGTGGGTGATGCATCGCCGAAACCGGAATACGCGTCGCGGCTGACTCGGAGTTCAGTGTTTGTGGCTCCTCGCTGCGCAGGAATGCGAGGACAACAGCAGTCATGGGCACGTTACCAGGAAAAAGTAACTGTGTTACAGCTGCAGGTGAAAAGCAAAAACGCCCGTGTGTGCGAGATTTCGGCGCAAGTTAAAGATCCCCAGGTGGTCAAAATTAATCGGGAGCCCCCCACTACGGCGCGCCTCATCGCCTGCGTTGCGTCGGCGCGTTAAACCCCACAAATCAATCAACCTAATATGAGTGCCGCCGTGAAAGCGAAAAGTGAAGTTTTGTAACACTTAAATGCCACTGTTCCGACTGATAAGTTTTTGCTAACTGCATAGTTAAACTATCTCATTCTCATTTATAAGTCACTTTGTTTAACAGCACGGAAGAGCGCTTAGCGCGTAAGAAATATTTTACGCAGCCATTATTCACATCAAAGAAGCGCCCCCTAATATGGGCGATGTTGGATCGCGGTTCATTGGTATCTCTGAAGCTCACATTCGGTACTTTTGTGAAATAAATCTTCGCTACTCAGAAGAAGATTTAAAAGAATGTCTTTAAGGAGTTTATTAATCAATTCAAATAACATTTACGAGAAAAGCAAACAAAGAGATGATCGAGGAACTATCCTCAACAAATATTTACAGGAGAAATCACTTGAAAAGTATGCGGATTCATAAGTAGGCGCTAAATAATACCAAGAGCACAGATGCCATAGGTCCTGTCCATAAACAAATCAAAGGAAAAACAAAATAGAAAGACAAATTTATATGTTCATGCACCGAACGCTCCTTAAAACCCTTACGTTTTTTATGCTGAACCGAGATTTTCGACCGAAAGGGCTGCGGAATTCTGATGTACGTTCGCCGTGAGGGTCAGCCACCTGTCTTCTCCGAATTCCTGTCGACGCCCTTGAAGTGGGGAACGAGTGTGCATGGCGCCTGCTCGCGCAGGAACTCGCCTAAAACTGTCGTCCTTGGATCGGGCCACGGATGCCCTTTGTGTCGCTAAGTACGCGCTGCAGCTTCGTCTAGGCAAGGCAAGGGGGTGTCAAGGCACTGTTTTTTAGGGGCGAAGCTCCTAAAGCCATGGGTCTGTCCATCCCTTGTGTCTCGTGGTACGTGACCGCCGCATGCTTTCGGAGATGTCGCAAAGTGGGCCGCGTTGCACGCGCAAGAACCGGCTGCAACCGGCAGCGCAAACTCGGCACCGGGAGCGCGAGCTTGTCTGTGTTCGCCAACGGAGGCGCGAGCGCACGTGCACTGCGAGGGGGAGATCACGCAAGAGATCACGCCACGAACGCAGGCAGTCGTTCTCGGAGATCGAACGAGACGCAAGGACCTTTGCTCGTTTCCTGTCGTCTTGTTCGGGCACAAGTTCGACCTAAATAAAAGTTCTTTCTTTACCGTTGTGTCTCATCCTACGTGACAAATTGTGGTGGAGGTGCGGGGTAGTCCTCGATGGCGCGGGGTCTTTCACCAGGTCTGGGCCTGGGACCATTGACTCCAAAAATAAAAGTTGATTTGTACAATGTACGCACACAGTCTTACGTCTTTCTTAATGATGTAATGGGCGAACTTTCACGGGAGAGTTACGGTTACCGATGATCTCCCCCTCTCAAGCTTCGCCCCACTTATCATCATTCATTCCGTGGATATGGCGTGATTTTTTTCCGCAGAACGTGCGGAAGCGAAAAAGATCATGGGATGGGAAATGCCAGGGTGCGAATAAAAAAAATCCTTAGGCGTCCAGAAACCGCCACGGGAGCTAGTCTTAATGCGACCGCTCTTGGTAACAGCTCGGACGAACTAGTTGACGGATGCGCGAGCGGTCGTAAGCGAAGCCAACGTTTTTAGATACTTTTTCAGTTCCGTATCTCCCCGCCGCGGCCATGGAGAGAAGGCGGCCGGCCGCGTCTCTCGCCACCGCGGCGCTGCGGTTGCGAGTTGCGCTAGGAGAGCGAGCGTCGTCTGCTAGCGAGGAGCGTTCCGCTCGGCGTCTCCGGTCCTCGCCGCTTCTGGCTGCGTACTGCAAAACAAATGACTGTTCTCGGACGTTGCTCATCATTTTGCTGCGGCCGTTGCAGTTCTAGATCTATTTGAAACGGACGGTATTATGCAAGAAGTCGTGTACCTACGCCCAGGGATTTGAAGCGGTGGCTAAAATATCAAGAACGACAGCGTTTTACATGAACGTTCCCGTAGCAGTGGCTGTCAAGCGTGCGCACAAATTCTCTTGCCATGCCAATTGCGCAAATTTATTGCATCACGAATGATATTTTTTCACACGACTGTTGGAGCAGTTTCCCGTTTCATAGACAACATAGGTGATATCGTGTCGCGCAACAACGTTCTTGAGGATTGTGTAGGCCCCGCTTTCTTTCGGGCCCAGTAAAAAAGTTTGCCGACGCTACCCCGGTTCTTCTTCGAGTGCTGCCATTCTCCAGTTGGCTGGGAGCCATATTGCCTTACTATTCTCGACTATCTGTGCAAAATCGGTGCATTGCTGGGGAACAGGTGCTTTAGAGAGCTCCTCTTGTCGCTCCTTGGGAAAGTGCTCTCCTTTTGTAAACACCTAGCTCGTGCGCAGAAGCTACCTTTCTCTTTTTCAGAGACCGCCGCCGAGTCTGCTTGCTTAACAAGTTGCTGGGAAGGTTGGGAAAGTTAACGGAAACTGCACTTTCCTTCAGTGCCCAGTAAGCCCGGCCGATCTCGACGACTTTACGTTAATGATCGCAATATCCTCTTCGAGAAAATGAAGTCCACATATCTTGCGCGTTTTGCTTATCTCTTTGTCCGCGTGGGGATCGCTCTTTTCTATTGGGTGAAAAGCTATGGATCCGATGACAGCGCTAAAAAGAGACACTTCTGAGTGTTGCTTCTGTATCTGCTCGTACAGCCAGGTGCGGAGCACGTTGGCATTGCGGTAAGCCAGGCTCATCAAAGAAAACATAGCGTCTTGACGGAGTCACGAAATCCTCGATGAAATCGGCCGGCACTGTTCAATAGCGTCAAACTGAACGCACTGAAGGGGCAAGGTTCGCGCACAGGGGTCAAAAACAAACGCAAACAAAAGGAAGAAACTTGTAGAGACACGCAACTACGCCGAAACTTTGAGCCTGCATATACGCACGCGCGTATATGCATGCTCTTCTGCAAAAGTGAACTCGGAAGAACCACACAAGTGGCAAACAATTTCGTTGTCTTCTGTTTATTGTAGCTGTTTGCTTTCAAGAATGTACACAATTACCGGATGTGTGCGCCCACCCACGCGCGCACACCAAACACGTGGAGCGCTTAACTAAGTGGTTTTCGCCTTCCTGCTCCAGTCGGAAGGAAAGCATAACGTAAACCGCATGTGAGCGCTGGGATGTCAGCGCGCAAGAAAAGCTCTGTGCGCTTGAACCTAGAACAGGCACAGAGAAGAATAATCGGCACCACATGAGAACGTCGACTTGCCGGAGAGCGCGTGCAACGCCGTGCAAACGCAGCGTGCGCGCGCAAGAAATAAAAAGAAAAAAGAATGGCAGAAAAATATAACATACCCCGCAGGAAAAAAAAAAAAACTAGTGGCTTAACACGTTACGTAGTGTTGCTGGTCACGTGATTTTTATCGCTCTTGGATTCCTTCGCCCTCGTGCTAATTCCGGCCCTTCCGTAGTGTTCCGCTTCGGCATCTCGGGTTGTGATCTGGCTGCGTACTCGAAAAGAAATAACTGCTCTCGAAAGTTGCTCAACATTTTCTTGCCGCGCGCGCGCTATTCCAGTTCGCGATTTACTTGAAACGGGTCGATTATGCAAGAAGATGTACGTACGCCCAGTGATTTTTAGCGGGGGCCAAAATACCAAGAACGGAAGCATTTTAAATGAATTTTCGCGTAGCAGTAGCTGTCAAGTGCGCACGCGATTTCGCTTGAGATGCCAATATCGCAAGTTCGTTGCAGCACGAATGATATTTCCTGATTATCATGCGCAGCAACCGCACGCTTTCTTTATGAAAGACATCCGCCCCAGATAACGCAAAACGTCCTGAGGACGTCCTCAAATGGTCCAAACATCCTGGATCCTATACTGGGCGTTCACGGGACATCCACAGGATTAGATATTATACATGATCCCTCAATGGTCCATCCTAGAGCTTATTTTGGATCACAAGGGATTGCGAATGATCCCTAAATGATCCGTTGTATTACTTCTTTGGGATCACAATCCACATGGACGTCTGACGCTGCTGTTACCCAGAGTTACTGGATATATATTGAGTAACTCTGGCTGTTACCGTGAAGGAAAAGCTATTACACTCGTATCCCTGATGGGAGCAAAGAGAGCTAAAAGTGCTGCGCCTGCGAGGCCGCAAGAAGCAGAGTTGGAAGAAAAGCAAGAAATCTAAGCCGGAAAGACTGCAACGAAGTCAAGCCAAGCCATGCCATGGTCTTCGTTGGGTAGCCAACATGGCGACAAACATCAAAGTGCGGTTGGCGTGTGTGTATGTTTGGGAAGAAGACGGCTATAAACGAGCGGTTTGTAGCGTTATTTCACATCAGACGCGTGTGCATCGCGTCATCGAGAAGTGTTGGAGATGTGTCTAACGCCTGCATAACTTTGGCACGTATGAACTAGGCCGCCGCGCGACCCATCTTGGACCCGTCACCTCGCCGCTTCGGACATCTTTGCTCCTTCTGCTATGCTGTGTAACGAACGCCTGGCATCGAAGAAAGCGTGCGCATCACGTCATCAAGAAGTGTTGGCGATGTGTCTAGCGTCCGCCTAACATTTACAAATATGATCCGGGCCGCCGCCCGAGCCATCTTTGACCCATCACCTAGCCGCTTCGGACTCCTTTGTTCATCCTCAAGGGAATGCCTCGCGACGAAGAGATTGCATTGTAATCGCGTGTTGCGGAAGGGTGAATGCCATTTTGAAGTTGCATCACGATAGAAATGGTATTCAATCGGCCTATAATTAATTAATTAATTATTTATAATTTAATTTATTTGTTTATTTATTTATTTATTTATTTATTATACCCTCAGGGCCAAATGGCATTACAGAGGGGAGTGGTTTACAGTGGAAGACATGGTACAGTCGGCCAAATCTTTAACTGGCGTGCGCGAGCGGCGACTTTTCTGTGCGTCAGCGCCATATGACGGAGCCAAGTTGCAAGGTGTTTGAGGCTAAGCGCATGCCCAGAAAGCCGCGCTTAATTGTGCCCATCGTCTGCTAGGCTGTCCCTTCCTTAGCGCGTCACCCCTTGAAAGACAGGCGTCAGCTGTCTTTCAACAATGCCACAGTAAGACAGCTACGCCGCAGTGCCAGCCGACAGGATGGCACGAAGGCGTCAGCTGTCTTTAAACAGTGCCACAGTAAGACAGCTACGCCGCAGTGCCAGCCGACAGGATGGCACGAAGGCGTCAGCTGTCTTTCAACAGTGCCACAGTAAGACAGCTACGAAGGCGTCAGCTGTCTTTCAACAGTGCCACATTAAGACAGCTACGCCGCAGTGCCAGCCGACAGGATGGCACGAAGGCGTCAGCTGTCTTTCAACAGTGCCACAGTAAGACAGCTACGAAGGCGTCAGCTGTCTTGCCACATTAAGACAGCTACGCCGCAGTGCCAGCCGACAGGATGGCACGAAGGCGTCAGCTGTCTTTCAACAGTGCCACAGTAAGACAGCTACGAAGGCGTCAGCTGTCTTTCAACAGTGCCACATTAAGACAGCTACGCCGCAGTGCCAGCCGACAGGATGGCACGAAGGCGTCAGCTGTCTTTCAACAGTGCCCCAGTAAGACAGCTACGAAGGCGTCAGCTGTCTTTCAACAGTGCCACATTAAGACAGCTACGCCGCAGTGCCAGCCGACAGGATGGCACGAAGGCGTCAGCTGTCTTTCAACAGTGCCACATTAAGACAGCTACGCCGCAGTGCCAGCCGACAGGATGGCACGAAGGCGTCAGCTGTCTTTCAACAATGCCACATTAAGACAGCTACGCCGCAGTGCCAGCCGACAGGATGGCACGAAGGCGTCAGCTGTCTTTCAACAATGCCACATTAAGACAGCTACGCCGCAGTGCCAGCCGACAGGATGGCACGAAGGCGTCAGCTGTCTTTCAACAATGCCACATTAAGACAGCTACGCCGCAGTGCCAGCCGACAGGATGGCACGAAGGCGACAGCTGTCTTTCAACAACGCCACAGTAAGACAGCTACGCCGCAGTGCCAGCCGACAGGATGGCACGAAGGCGACAGCTGTCTTTCAACAACGCCACAGTAAGACAGCTACGCCGCAGTGCCAGCCGACAGGATGGCACGAAGGCGACAGCTGTCTTTCAACAACGCCACAGTAAGACAGCTACGCCGCAGTGCCAGCCGACAGGATGGCACGAAGGCGACAGCTGTCTTTCAACAACGCCACAGTAAGACAGCTACGCCGCAGTGCCAGCCGACAGGATGGCACGAAGGCGACAGCTGTCTTTCAACAACGCCACAGTAAGACAGCTACGCCGCAGTGCCAGCCGACAGGATGGCACGAAGGCGACAGCTGTCTTTCAACAACGCCACAGTAAGACAGCTACGCCGCAGTGCCAGCCGACAGGATGGCACGAAGGCGACAGCTGTCTTTCAACAACGCCACAGTAAGACAGCTACGCCGCAGTGCCAGCCGACAGGATGGCACGAAGGCGACAGCTGTCTTTCAACAACGCCACAGTAAGACAGCTACGCCGCAGTGCCAGCCGACAGGATGGCACGAAGGCGACAGCTGTCTTTCAACAACGCCACAGTAAGACAGCTACGCCGCAGTGCCAGCCGACAGGATGGCACGAAGGCGACAGCTGTCTTTCAACAACGCCACAGTAAGACAGCTACGCCGCAGTGCCAGCCGACAGGATGGCACGAAGGCGACAGCTGTCTTTCAACAACGCCACAGTAAGACAGCTACGCCGCAGTGCCAGCCGACAGGATGGCACGAAGGCGACAGCTGTCTTTCAACAACGCCACAGTAAGACAGCTACGCCGCAGTGCCAGCCGACAGGATGGCACGAAGGCGACAGCTGTCTTTCAACAACGCCACAGTAAGACAGCTACGCCGCAGTGCCAGCCGACAGGATGGCACGAAGGCGACAGCTGTCTTTCAACAACGCCACAGTAAGACAGCTACGCCGCAGTGCCAGCCGACAGGATGGCACGAAGGCGACAGCTGTCTTTCAACAACGCCACAGTAAGACAGCTACGCCGCAGTGCCAGCCGACAGGATGGCACGAAGGCGACAGCTGTCTTTCAACAACGCCACAGTAAGACAGCTACGCCGCAGTGCCAGCCGACAGGATGGCACGAAGGCGACAGCTGTCTTTCAACAACGCCACAGTAAGACAGCTACGCCGCAGTGCCAGCCGACAGGATGGCACGAAGGCGACAGCTGTCTTTCAACAACGCCACAGTAAGACAGCTACGCCATTGTTGTTGTTGTTGTTGTTGTTGTTGTTGTTGTTCATTGGCCACCTTCAGATCCTGCCCACCTACGACGTTGGCAGGATTTGAGCAGTTATCGTACCCAGAATGCCGGCGTCCCCCGTCGTTCAACAGCTGCGTTAGCGACGAGGTCCTACTGGAGCATCACCAGGGCACGGCTCACCAGCTCGACATAAATGTGAGGAGCACCGTTCACCGTTCTTCACTCTCCCGGTTGCAATCCAGAGGTCTGGCGGAGCAACAGCCACATGTGGTGGCGCTCGCACCTACCCCGCCCAGAAAACGAAGTGAGGACGTGTCCTATCTCTTTTCAGACATCACGATGCCCTCATCCTTGAACCAAGATAACGTGAGCCTTGGAATTATGATGGAGCCCTGCAACAACTCCAAGGTGCCGGTGAAAGACCACATTCCGCTTAGCGCGACGGGTAACGTGAACTACCCCAGGAAGAGAATCTTGTGCCGACCAGAAGGCAAAAAGACGACCGAGAACAACATCTTGGGAAACTCATCCGCAAACGTTTATGAAGAATCCATTGAGGATCAGGACATCGTTTCGTCTATAAATGATGAGGCAGAAGCCAGCGGCGAGGTAGCGTCAAACGCCCGAACGAAAGATGAAAAGCATGACGAACACAAGGATACACCTGCTACAGACAAGGATGCTCTTGCGACAATTACCGATACCGACAACAAAAATCTTGAAGCCAGGCACGTGGAAAAACGACGGACTTACGCATAAATGAAAACGAGAACCAAATGCCCATGAGAGGGAGGAATACCTTCAAACAAACGGACTGCATTGACAGCAGAACGCGCCGCTTATAAACGCCGGAGAGGATCTTTCTGGAATACACAGTGAAGAATTCCTCGTCAATGGAAACAAGCTTTGCTCTAGCACTAACCAGAAAGAAAGAGAACCGAACCACGAGACATAACCAACGGGAAGAGACCTGCAACGGACTCTTCAGCCGTTCGTGGGTCAGCTGTCGAGACAGAGCCAGGGGCCCACGCAAACAGCTCGGTGGTGCACCTCTTTGCAGTGTGGCCGAATGCAGAGACGTGAAACATTTAACATTTAACTCTTCATGCAGCTGCCATAATTCTCCAAAGCTTTTAGAGAGAAGTCCCGTGACGCCTTTCACTTTCAGGAGGTTTACGTTGTGCTCGTACAAGCCACGCATCTCGGGAGCACCTGAAAGATTCTTCCCTTTGCGTGAAACTGAAACAAAATTTGACACCGAGAACTGGTAATGTGGTTCTGCTCGAACTTCCAGGATTCGTCGGTTGGGGTTCAGCTAGCATATATACTCCGCTTTAGTTTTCTTAGGTTACCCGTGCCGTCTTCTCAGATGCAGTGTTTTTGCCTCCCTTCCTAGCACGGCTTCCCCAGGTTCTACTGTAATCATTTAGGACGTGCCTGATTTCTGTAGTGAGGCCTGTTGAATTAGCTTGTAGGTAACTTCAGCCTTAGAAAAACGAACATTAGTTTTTGTCCTGGAAGTGTACGAAAATTTCCAGCGGCATCATTTTGACGACGTCCTGAGGATGTACGCTGGACGGACAAACGGACCCTGATTGGACTGGCTGAAGATAAGATCTGGACAACCTGAGGATGCTGAAATGTCCAGAGCCGGACATCCTGAGGATTTACCCAGGTTTGTTTGGCGTTGACTGGGGCGTATCCTTCGTAGTTTCAAAGAAATCAAATTGTTGCGCGGGTAAAGCTAACCCAAAATCCTTGAGATTTAGATTGTATGTTTTCTAGTTATATTGTGTTAGCATTAAGAATTTTTATTTTTGTTCATTTGTCTGTTTTGTTTCAATATTTTTTTAGCATGAGGCTACATTCCGTCCTCCTCTTGTACATTTTGTAAAGGGCATAAGCATGTGCCTCATGCACGACGCATGTGCCCAGCCTCCTCACAAGCATCACTGCTAAAGTGGGCTGGAAAATCCCGTACAGCCGACTGCGAGTTAAGCCAGTCGGCAGTGCACCAAGCCCAGCACAAGAAAGAAAACACAGCACGTTGACGGAGTCACGAAATGCTTTCACCCGCGGCCGCACTGTTCAATAGCATCTCAAACCGACTACACTGAAAACGGCAAGTTTCTCGTGCAAGGGCAAAGACAAACGCAAGCGAAAAGAAGAAACTTGTAGGGCAGACACGCAACTACACCGCGGCCGCAACTTTGAGCCCGCGGACCGGCCGCGCACGCCGTCAACGCTGCCGCCGGAGCCGCCGCCGCAGCCGCCGACACAGCGCAACTCGCGACGGGAGCGCCCTCTCAGCGCCTAGGGTAAAGTCGCGCCCGCTTTGGAAGGCGCAGTTCCGAAACTGAAAAAGTATCTATAAACGTTGAGCGAAGCCGCCTCCCCTCAGCAGCGCACGTACAGTCAGGATCAATTTGAAGGTTATCGCGGGAGCACCGAGCAAGCAAGACCAGAACGCCGTTCTGTGGCACTTTTTTTCATTCACGAAGATGAGATTATGCTGCCCTCCCTCACCCCCTGGATGTTGCATAGAATTCGCTCACCCCCTTCAGCAAAGGCCGACTGCCGCAGTTTTTTTTTTTTCATTCCTTGACGTATCCGCGTTTCGTTTCTCGGCAACCTGATAACACCGAAGATACCTCGGCATTGCGGCATTGTGGAAGCAAATTGCATTTTTTTTACACAACAATGCCCCGGTATGCCGGCATAGTTACCCTGAGAAGGCTGCGTATCAGTGTGAAGTATGCCGATGAAAAGAGAGAAGGATAAAGAAAAAAAAACGAGCGTGTCCTTTATCGTTTTTGACGGCAGTGCGCGCACTTCCTGGAACAGCCATGGGAGAAGCAAATATAGCATAATCTCGTTGTGGCTGATGCTAAAAAGTGTCACACTAGGCGCTGTCGTCGCAGTCGGTCAGCGCTCCCGCGATAACCTACAAATTGATCCCGACTGCACAAATTAAGGTTTTGCCCTGCGATACCCCTCTGTCCGTCCCCGAAGGGCAGGAGGACAGGAAAAGCTTTCCCGACGCCGTATAAAAAGCCCCGACTAGGCCCATACAAAGGGTTGCGACTCGCTGGCGTCGGCGGAGGCCACACCTCGCTTCCCCGACGGAGGGGGACACAACAAAGCCACGAGAAGGGAAGGGGGTAATCGTCACGGCAGTGCCTATTGACGCTGCTGTCATTACACCTTCCCTCTTCAGAAGGGTGAGCAACTACATCCAACGTGCCATCACATCCAACGTGTCATTACATCCAACGCGCCAACACATCCAACGTGCCATCACATCCAACGTGCCATTACATCCAAAAGCATGCCAATACATCCATCGTGCCATCACATCCAACGAGCCAACACATCCAACGTTGGATGTGATGGCACGTTGGATGTACTGGCTCGTTGGATGTGTTGACTCGTAATCCTGGCGGGGCGCGGTCTGAAGGTCGCTGTTTTCGTTTGCCCCAACGGAAGCCTCGGGGAAGCGGTTGCGGGGTTGCCTTTTGTTGAGGCCGCCGGGGCGAAGAGGGCTCCACGCGGGAGGGGGGCCGTTCAAGCAACTCGATATGGGCGACTGGCTGGTGGGTGAGGAGGCCGGGACAGAGCTGCTGAGGGGGCTTTGTGTGGCAGGAGCGTCAAGCACTGCGGAGGGCTTTGGCGGTGACCCGCGGTGGCGGAGCTCCTCGCGCAAGACACGCACCTCACTCTGAAGACACGCAATTGCGGCCGCCTGTATTTCCGATGCCTTCGTGGTTTCGCTTCGAAGGCGGGCGTGCTCCTCCCGTAGCTGGCTGAGCTCGTCCGGTAAAAATGAGATGCCTTCCACGGCGTTGACGAGCAGGTCATTCATCTTGCTCAGTTGGCTACCAACATCGCCGGGGTAGGGAAAGAATGCGTTGTGGTCGAGAGCAACGTTTTCTGCCGCCGGTCCGGTGTTCTCGTAGGGCTTGACGGGTGGTGCCGCTTTCCAACAAGCGTTGCAATGGAAAGGAAGATCGCCAGCGCGAAGAAGTTGGAGATCCTCGTCGGGCCAGGCAATGCACTTTGTGTGCGCGCACTTGCCACACGAAGCACAGCGAAAAGAGTCCGTGACACGTTGCGAGCAGGCGGCACAGTTGGCTCGACCCGCCATCTTGGCGGCTTTGATGCAGCGGCCGTCGGCAGTGCACGATTTCACAAGTGGCGAAAAGGAATACAAGCAGCGATGGCGGAAGGGGAAATCGCACTCACTTGTTGCCTTGCATGCTTAGCAGTAGTTGCGAAGTGCTGTCGTCGGCTTTGGAGGGAGATTTCTTGCTGTCTTCGACAATAGATGCCACTTCATTATTTTTGTAATGAGTGTATATCACAAAGAATACTTATAGTCCGCTTCAAGTAAGTTAGCAATGTACCGGTCATTTTTCTTCGGTGGGACTGGTGAAAGTGGGCTTGAAATTTTTCGCCTAAAGTCATGAGAGGGTATCTGTTTTCGAGTAAAAGGTATTTATTTCCCAGTAACAGTACCATTTGCGACCGTAAAACCGCAGATAATTACAAAACAGTGAAGTTCGCCGTCCAAGCAGGTGTTTTTCATTCTTTGTCTTCTTGGTTACTTGCACTGATTCAATACAATTTCGCATCACCAATTTGCCAAGATTACAAATTAGTGACGTTCAACCTGGCACACAATAAGAATTGTTTTTGTAGGTCATGGCTGTTTTTTAGTCTGCCCCGTACCATTGGAAACTGTAAGTAATTGTTTTTATCCAGAGTAGGACGTGGGTGGCCTTCCTTATCTCTGCCATTGTCCACACAAAAGCCAACCTCGTGAAAAGATTATAACGGCCAATACAATGAACAATCTATCGTTGCTTTGCCCCGTCGCATCTGGGTGTTCATGGATGTGTGGCACAAACTAAACGCGTGTGATGCATTGTCCCACTGCCGCTTAGTGCTGCGTTTCCCCGAAGACTGGCTAACTGTTCACCACTGAGTATGAGTGTGATTGAAACTGTTTTGTTTTATTTTTTATTTGAATGTAACTTTCGGGGTTTTTATTTTAAAGTCGTTCTCCGTTTTTAACGGTGAATGTACATGCAGCTAAACTCTTTCTCGGCTTTTTTGGTTGATGTTTATTCTGGATTTCGGATTGCTGTGAACCTATAATGACGTTGAATGATAGGCAGAGAACTAGCATGTTTATTCATAAAACCCCCCACTTTCCTTTCAGTGAAGTCACAATTACTTAAGCTCACTATGATACACTCACATCCAATTGCCTAAGCTTTCCTTGCTAATACGCGATCTCTCTTTTATTTTTCACCACCCTCCGTTTCGAGAGTGCTTTCTCCCCGTGAAGACTTGGAACACCGCAAGCTAATAGGGTGATGTGTCGCGGTAACTAATTTTGGCCAGTCATTCAAGTGTGGTCGGTCAAAGATTACTCAGCACACCATAATCGAGCCACGCAAGCGTACGGTCATTTATTCGTACTTAGGACTGCACAGTTAGACCTTAGAGTTTTGCCCCCCCCCCCTTCCTGCAGCGGGCGGTTAAAGAAACTGGCCCTTCCGCGTTAAACCAAAGTTTGGAAAACAGATTAGATGGATAATTATGGGTTTTGCTTATACGAAGGTATTCTTACCTATATATCCACATAAATCTTGCCACCCCCATAATCATTTTAAATCATATGTCGATGAGCTGATACAATCCTCCTTCTCGAACAATAACCTTTCAATGGGAGCATTCTACTGGCCCATCCAGCTCGCACCAACTCTGCTGTTCAAAGGGATGTTCCAAAGATCTGTGAGAAAACTTTTGTATACTGTAGTAAGTACAGGGTTACTCACTGAGGTAGTGAAGGGAAAAATAGAACGAGGGTATACCGTTCATTTCAAGTAACAACCATTGGTAATTATTTTTCCGTAGCATATGAAGCCCAAACCTCGCACGGCTTCTGCATTATGCTCTCACTCGACTAGCACCCCTGAACGAAAACAAAACAAAAAAAATTCCCTCGCACTTCCCCGAGGGGGAGAGTGTGTAAGTGCGAATGCACGGTTGTTGATTGCGCGATTACGGTGGATATCGTGATCTTAATGAGTAGTCGAGAGATCACACACACGCACACAACTACAAAGAAAGATATTTCACTCGTTATAGCTGGTACCGTTGCCCGGTCCGCCATCATCGTTATCGAGATGCAGGACCAGCGACCGCTCTCGACGATGGCGCGCGCTCGACTAATACCCTCCCGCGCCACGCGGCCGCTACACGAGCGCCCTCACGCGTCGGAATGCGAAGCGCCCGCTACGCGAGTGAGAGCTCTCCCGCCCGAAGTGGAGAGGAGGTGCCCAACACCCGCAGTCACTGAGCGGAGAGAGGAAGAGGAGAGTAGCGCCCGCCGTTACGGCGAGGGCTACACGAGCGCCCTCACGCGTCGGAATGCGGAGCGCCCGCTACGCGAGAGCTCTCCCGCCCGAAGTGGAGAGGAGGTGCCCAACACCCGCAGTCACTGAGCGGAGAAAGGAGGAGGAGAGTAGCGCGCGCCCATCTCCCCCCGTTGCTAGGGAAGACGAGGAGCGCGCGCACCCGCAGCTGTTGCTATGCGGACCACGGCGGCGGACGATTCAGGCTCGCTTAAGAAGTGCATTCGCACTTAAAACAACAAAACACCCAGAAGGTTAGTAGATTACGGCCAGTGGACCGGGAGCTCCTCACCCGAGCTACAGCTCCTGACCACCACAAGGGCTCAAGATTACCTGGCGCGCCTTCCCCACCTAAGGGGCACTCGCTAGGACTAAGCCTCGTCAGAGATAAAAGTTTTTCTCTCTCTCTTTTACGGCCAGTGCAACTCCGGGGATATTGTTTATTCCGAACAGTTTCTTGTATTTGTTTGTCACTTCATTTTCTCTGGTAAATTTCTTTATGCCCGTAAAGTTTGTTGATACCCTTCTCCCATGCCCATTTCTTGTAAAGGGAGAGTCCTGCTCGCCCGCTCCAAAGTTATTACCATTAGTGAGTTGTCCATTAAATATATTCGGGAGAACAACAAAACTCATTTTCTCGTCATGAACGCACACGTCTCAAAATGTCTCGTTTCTTTAACCTCCCCACTGAAACTCGTGTACAGCGGCAGCGTTGGATGGCTGCTTGCTCATAAAAATATTCGTTTTCAGGAATTTAAAGCGCTTCTTTGAGTTTCTGCTTGATACCTTTCAACTTATGCTCCTTGATTGATTGATTGATTGACTGATTGATTGATTGATTGATTGATTGATTGATTGATTGATTGATTGATTGATTGATTGATTGATTGATTGTAGGGTTTACACACCGAAGCAAAGCAGAAGATGAGTCGCGCCGTAGTGGAGGGCTCCGGATTAATTTCGACAACCTGGGGATCTTTAACGTGCACCGAAATCTCGTACACACGGGCGTTTTTTATTTTCGCCTCCATAAGAAAAGCGACCGCCGTGACCGGGAACTGAACCCGCGTCCGAGCAGCACAACGCCTTAGCCACTGAGCCACGGCGGCGGTATACTTCTGCTCCTGAGCGGCTGTGACCTTTCAATATACCGGGGTCGCAAATTTGTCCCAGCAGCACCCTGTACAAATAGGCCACGTGTGAGAAACGTTTCATCTGTAGGAGATCAAGATGCTGCAGTTCGTAAAAGCTGTACCGCACTCGGTAAGAGGGATATCCGTTATCCCAGAGAAGAAGCGCAGGGAGTGACGCTCCTTCTCGGGGGAAAAGCTTGACTGTCACTGTTTTCTACTGTCGAGTAGACCTTCGGCATGGTTTCCACGCGCCTTCATGTTTACATGATTAGTACGCACCCCTTGTGTGGGAACGTGTGGCTTGTGCTGTAGTTCTTCGTCGTTACTATAGACCTCTTTGTTTCACACTAGTTGGGGGCACACAATGTTCATCAAAAACTTCATGCATGTTTCAAAACCATAATCGGAGGAGCAGTTGACCGTTACAGGTAAACATGTATATGTCGCCACTTTAGGCCTGACTCTCAAACCAGCAGCCGTGTGCAAGATATTGCTAAAGATACAGCAGTTTCAAGGAACATGGCATGCGCTGCATATAACTGTTGTAAGAACGGCGTTTACCGAGCCGAACACGTAGGCAAAGAAACGATAGCTTTATTGAACAGTGTGACAGCTGGGGCAAGTGACAGAAATTTCAAATTCATGCAGTACGCCAATACTACGAAGGTAAACTAGCATATGGGGGTGTATCGAAACGTTTCAATACAAGTTTGGTAGCGCAAAATTATAGAGCAGCACAAGGTTACGCGCACAGTCCCAAGAAGTACCTTCTTTCATAAGTGCAAAATACGTTATGCGTGCATAGTGAATTGCGTATTGCAGCATGCGCCTGTATACATTTCAGTACCCCAGAAAATCGGAGAGAATAGAGCCGGCTTTTGGCAGAATTTGGGATGAGTTACGAAAGGGTTGTGGGTTATGATCCCACACGGAGCACGCATTCTTTCTTTTTTTATTGCTTACCCGACATATCCCAAATTCATATTCTCACACAAGTAAGGTATCGGGTTCTCCTCTATTCTTTCGTTGATGTGATTAAAAGCCACCTTTCGTTTTATTGGTAATTCAAGCAACCCCTCATTAGGTCTTACGATGAGCTGCATGAAGAATGAGCGCCTCGATTTAGGTTACTCTTGGTACCACCAGTAGGATAAGAGGGTTACGGACTAGCCGACTTCTATCTTCTCACGACAGGCCGTAAGCGCTTGATTTCCGGCCATCAGGGCTACAAAGCGGGTGCTCTTCACCCTGACATTCTGAGCGGCGATGGGTACCCGCCTAAACGCCAGGTGCGCGGCCAGTTTTCGCCCCATCGTGGTCGTCGGCAAACGCGCAGAAAGTTAGAATACACGCGTTACTCTCTACTCACCCAACTACATAGGGCCTACTAGGGCAGCACCAGAGCCTCACCTATTACCACAGCTTAGCGCAACTCAATGTGCTAGAACGTGGTCTAGAACATAAGGCCCGACGGAACTTGAAGGCCAGTCGAACTGTTCGTCCACCCTATGACCACGGGAAGGCCTAACGGCACCTCTTGGCTTTTTAGTCGACCTTCCAGCAAGACCTACCGAATGTTCCCATTTTTCTACCACGTTTCCGCCCACGTGGAGGGCAATATAAAAGGCCAGAGGCACCACACCCCATGCAATAAAAGTCAAGGACAATCATGCTGCTTCCTTTGCCTCGTGCCGCGCTGTGCCCGACGCCAGCAGAGTCTCTGCCGTTCACATCTTCAGTTATCACTTTACCGCGAGGTAAATAAAATATCCAGCAGCTTATTTCTGCTGCTCAGCGTGTCCAAATGCGCGATGTTAGCGAGTGACGGGGCCCAGAATGCGATGTAAGAAAATTGATTAATTAATTGTAGGGTTTAACGCACCGACGCAACGCAGGAGATGAGGCGCGCCGTTGTGGAGGACTCCGGATTAATTTTGACCGCCTGGGGATCTTTAACGTGCGCCGAAATCTGGTACACTCGGGCGTTTCTGCTTTTCGCCTCCATCAGAAAAGCGGCCGCCGCGGCCGGGAATATAACCCGCGACCTCGTGCTGACCAGCGCAACGCCTTAGCCGCCGAGCCACCGCAGCGGGTCCACGTAAGAAGAAAATTTACAATCCATTCCCAAAGAAAGTTGAGAAGAGCGCGACTACTGAAAGTGCGTCTAACGTTCGCCCAAAGTGTGTCCAATCGATCGTCATACCTTCAGAGGCCCAAATCGGAACGGAGAACGAACCCATGCGAGGATTTTTCGCGCAATAAGTAAACGCATTTACGGACAATCTAAATGTATACCGATAAATGTTCTATGAGACAAAGGTTTAGTATTCTACTCCTTCTTCATGATCGATGCGTGTGTTGACTTATCTAAAACGGTTCCTTTTTGGCGATCTTCAAGTAACCGTTTTAACACAATGGAAGCCCGGTTTTATGCGCGCGCCGTGTGTCCAGAAATCTTATCGGAACTTTTCGCTCATCCAACCGGTTTATGGGGAAATTCGTTAGTTTTTTTACAGAACGCTAGCCGTCCCACTAAGAAAGCCTTCGCTTTAAAAAATGGCCAACAACGCGATGTGCTGGCCTTGAGCTGTTGCACGTGTGGAGAGTGTATTTTTTACTCTGAGAACCCGCTAGAAATCTTCATTTGTCAAATTCGCACATTTGGTCTCCCTGGTTTCTTGTTTTGGAGCGATATCCTGAAGCGCACTTGTGGCTATTTCTTAGTCTGCAGGTTAATTCAGCCGCCTTCGAAAGCTCGTGGTTATCGACCACCAAATAGTTAGCGCCACATATTTAGCAGTTTACCAAGATAGCTAGGCGGTGACCAATGACGGCCTGCACACGCGTAAAAAGTTATACAGTTGGCACATGTTTGTAATTCTGTGTCGATTCTGATGTTTTCCCATGATTTTGGTATTTGCCTTGGAAACAAGGAACTTATTCGGAATGTTATGCGTCTGTGTCCTTGCTTTCTACTTTGGGGCTAACAATACTAAATACTTTGGTATAAACCTACTGTTAGGCAGAGTTCATCAGTGTGGTATTTCAAATTTAGGAACTGGGAAAAAAACTTATAACGTCATATACTTTGGGTTTTAAAGTTCACAAGTTGGATCGACAGTAAGGTAGAGCCCTTGAGTAGCGGAAGTGCACTCGAAAACACCGTTAAAGTCATCCCTTGCCAGTGAATCCAGCACTGCGTATCTATTTACTTGGACAAAAAATAAGAGGTAAGGAGGTTTCCTAAGTGGTGATGAATGAAAAATATGCTGCTGAAGAAAATATGCTGTTGTCAAATAAAAAAAAGCGGCAAAGGGTGCAAAATGTTTTACACTAATAGCCAAGTAAAACGATCGTGAATGTACATGGTGTAGTCTTCACGCCACTGATGGTTGATTGTTGTTCATCGTCGGATAGGGCCTGACACTGCGATATCCTGCTGCTTCTCTTGCGGTGGAAATTTGTCTGGACCTTTTCGCCTGGTGTTCTGTACGAGTTTGTGCTTCTAGTTGTCTTGTTTCTGTTAAAAAGGATGAGAAAAGAAGGAAATAAATCTACATGCAGTATTTGCAGCTGCCAATGTGTTCAAAATTTAGGAACACACCTAAGCGCTTTTTACGTTGTCGTGATCACGAAATCACGAGCGTCCAATCCGAGAACGCGCACAGGTCCTCTCATTATTGTCATCATTCTTTACCTTTTGTGTCTTTTTCTTCTTTTAGATAATATGACTTCCCTTACACCCGCATTGATATTTATGACAATGCGGATGTGATGACATTTAGCGGGAACGTATTTTGCTACTCGCCTAAGGCTTGTTGTGCTCGTGTGATCTTGCATGCTCCTGTTAGCCTGTGCAAAGTGGCAGGCCACACCATGTGCGTATCATCCAGCTGCCTTTGGCCCTGGATGTTGACCAGAGGGCGAAGCCTCTTTGAAGTGCACGCCTATTGCCTCTACCGGGCCGGATGGACGCCGTATTTTGGACCAACAAAATTAACTAACGCTTTCGCTGTCACAAATGATCTTGTGCTGCGCGGATACGATGAAAATATCATTAATACGCTGCCTTACATTGACTCTCAGAACCGCAGCCGTGAAATGAGTACTTCAGGCGGGCTAGCAACACAATGCGACTGATATTCGGAAAAGCTGGGACTAAAAAACTAGCGATGCCCTAAAAATAAAGACTGAAATCGATGATTGTACGCGAATAAAACTCCGCTGTTAGCATTAAGTACCACATTTGGGCTACAGCATTTTGGTCTGCTGAAGCAAAGCGAAGTTAACCCACAGTTGCAACAGTCAATGCACGTGGGAACGCTTTGCCTATCTGCATTGCCGCAATTCTTTTTCTCCCCTGTTGAATTGAACGCTTGCGCGTTCGTGAACGTTTGCGGGCAGAGCAGCTGCAGATTCCTAATGTTTGCTTCCACGCTAAGCTACTTTATTTCGGTACATTTAGGGAAGGCATATCTTTTATGTGCGAGTTGTTTCCATTACGGGATTCCACATCAAAATTTCCGGCGCACTTTACCTTCATAATAAAACAACGCCGAAGAAAACTAAGGGAGAGGGCAGTTTGTGGCAACATCACGCGACCATTTGGTTGAATTAGCTGCAACGCACGCGGTAATTCTGTTTTATTCTGGCATTGTCCAAATCTCAGAGCTTGTGGGAAAAGATATTGTTATGGTCACGCAAGCCATTTTGTAAAGGGCGATTTCGAGGAAGGGGGGCCATCTTCGTCTGCTTCTGCAGATAAATAAATTTAAAAAAAAATGGACCCCGTGCCATCCTGCGAAAGTGGATGTCCACGAAGCTGTTGTAAACCCCTACACGTGCTGATGGGCGAAAATTTGAAATGTTCCTGGTTGTCTCGGCGGGCTTGTCGCTTGCACTCGGCTTCTCTGGCGGCAAATGCTAGATCCTGCCTAGCCTGACGCGTGCGCTAGTCCTGGAATGACGTCAACCCGCCTCCCCTTTTGAAAGGAGCTGCAAACCTTATCTTTACAAAAATGCATGGGGGGGGGGGGGGAAGAGAGAGGCGGGGGTCTAATTGTTCGCCTGCGCCGTATCACACATCATGCGGTTTCCATGCTTGTTTTGTAGTTTTTTTCTTTACACAAATACTGTGCTCTATGCTGCACCCCTGATCAGCCCGACGCATGCACTCGGCGTCTCGGGCGAGAACTGCTGGGTCCTGCGTGGATTTTTTGTTTACGACATGAAGTTATCCGACCCACGACATGCCAGCAGCTCCGCTGTAAAACGAATACGAATTTAAAAAAAAAATGTAGTGTCCTTCCACTCTGTGAAGAAGGATGGCCAGCAAAGCTGCGGTGCCGAGCCTTAACGTGAGCTTTGACTGGGTCGTGGTCCAAGGGCTGCAATAAGCAAAACACGTTTGTTTGTAATTTGCGATTGAGCTTAATTCCTGGTTAATTAACTGAATGAACTTTTGACGAACTAGAGTTTTGTTCCGGTTGACAAATATGGGGCTGTCCGTTTCCCTCCCGTAGAATCCCAAATGTATTGACAGCAGACGAGAATTCCACAATATGTACAACCTCACGGTGAACCATGTAATTTTTAAAACTATATAAAACCCGGCGTTGTGTAAGGGTCGTCTTAGCGGTTAATTGTCATATAATTTGTTTCGGTATAATTTGACATGATTGACGTCAAGATTGACGTGATTCACTGTGCAACGCTCGATGTGGAAAAGCCATCTTACAAAGGCCACGCTTAGAACGATTCCCTTAAAGTCTGCTTCACCTCCTACGACAAATGAAGTGCTGGGAAGACATTTTATGGTGCAGCCCTTTGGCGCCCGTCTCTAGGCTCAGCCGTGTCGGCGTCGTCGTGGCTGAGCGAACGATGGGAAGACCGACGAGCGAAAGAAAGCAAAGGAGGAGAATTTCGCGAAACTGGGAGGGGAAGGCGGTTCGAACGCAAGCAGGAGCACCGTGTCCAAGCACCATGTTTTCAATAAAAAATTCGGCTACTTCATCTGCGGTGCCCCGCGAGACAGCCTTTGTTTCCGCATACGCGATGAGATAATCTGTAGTCACGACAATCTATTTGTTACCTTGTGAACATATTCGAAAGAGGCCAAGCAGAGCCATCCCAACTTGTTCGAATGGCCTCGCAGGTGGTATCTGAATGGGCTGGAGCAAGCCGGCAGGTCGGTTGGGTGGCTTTTTGCGTTGCTGGCAATCCCTGCAGGTACAGACGTACTCCCTGACAACGCTGGACAGTCTGCGCCAGTAATAGCTTTGTGGGACCCTTGCATATGTTCGAATGTATCCCAAATGACCGGCCGAGGGTTCGCCGTGGGAGGCCTGACAAACATGTTGTCGCAGGGGAGTTGGAACTACAAGCAAGATGCTTCTTCATTTCGGGGTAATGTTTTTCTTGTATAAGACATTAATTATCAAGCAAATGGAGGAAAGCCCTCTTGAGAATAGCCTAGGTGCAGTCGAAGTGTGTCCCTCCAAGAAATCAATGAGCGGCCGGAGTTCTTGGTCATGCCGCTGTTGCTCGACAACGGTTGTCGCCCGCACTGTACACACAAATGAATCGTCGTCTCCTCCACCTGCAGGCTCAACGGGGGCTCGTGAGAGACAGTCAGCATCGCTATGCTGCTTTACAGATTTGTATTGAATAACCATGTCAAATTCCTGCTGCCTCAGACTCCAGCTTGCGAGACGTCCACAAGGGTTTTTCAAATTTGCTAGCCAACAGAGCGAGTGATGATCCCTCACAACACTGAAAGGGCGGCCGTATATGTATGGACGGAATTAGCTTGTGGCCCAAACAACGGCTATACATTCTTTCTCGGTTGTTAAATAGTTCATCTCCGCACGTGACAGAGATCTACTTGCGTAAGAAAACACTGTCTCGACACCATCCTGTAGCTGTATGAGAACTGCTCCAAGTCCGACGTTGCTTGCATCGGGGTGGATGATAGTAGTAGCCTCTTTGTCAAAGTGGGCTTGGACGGGTGGTGTCTGTAGGCGGTGTCTAATTTCGTCGAAAGCGACTTGCTGCTTGTCGGTCCACCTGAAAACAGCGTCATCCCGTGTAAGGTGAGTAAGTGGGGCCGCTATTCGGGAAAAGCTTGCGATAGAGCGCCTGTAGTAGGAGAACAGTCCCAAAAATCGCCGAACCGCCCTTTAATCAACCGGAGTAGGAAACTTGGAATCAGTTGCAAATTTATTGGGATCTGGACGAACTCCATCACGGCTGACGACGTGACCTAGAAAGCGTAGTTCCTTGAATCCGAAATGGCATTTTTCTCGCTTCCGTCTGAGTCCGGCGGACCGTATAGCCTGTAGCTCTGCAGACAACCGCTTGACATGATCGTCGAACCCCGGCGAGAATACAACCACATCATTCAGATACACAAGACATCTTTGCCGTTTTAGCCCGGACAAAACGGTATCCATCATCCTTTGGATTGTTGCTGGGACCGAGCTTAGTCCGAAAGGAAGAACCTTAAATTCACACAAACCGTCTGGCGTGATAAAGGCTGTTTTTTCGCGACCCCTCATCCACTTCTATTTGCCAATATCTACTCTTTAGATCCATTGATGAAAAATAGCGCGCATGGCGCAGCCTGTTGAGGGAGGAGGGACTCATCTATATTTGGCCAAGGGTATAGGTCTTTTTGTTACGTTGTTGAGCTTGCGATGGTCCAAGCAAAAACGGAGGCTGCCATCTTTCTTCCTGACTAACACGACAGGTGACGCCCATGGGCTCCTTTATGGCTGGATAACGTCGCCCTTAAGCATTTGTTGGATTTGGTCCCGTATCGCCTCTCGTTCTCTGGGGGATACACGGTATGGATTCTAATGAGTAGGTCTTTCAGTTTCATCCGTTATGATTCGGTGTTTCAGTAGTGCCGTTTGACGGACGCCTGATGTCGTGGAGAAGCAGTCGGCAAACTGGTTCAGCAGCTCGTGGAGAACTTGTTGCTTATCAGGTGGCAAGTCAGGATTCACGTCAATAGCGGCTGGAGATGTACTATCACTAGACGTATCGCTATGTAGTGCAAAACAGGCTTCCCGTCGGCGAATTCTTCAGAGCGGGCTACTGCAGTTCCTTTCACATCACGTCACATCACTTTAATACCCTAAAGACCCTATGTAGGGGGTATTACGTAATAGGTGGGTTGCAGATAAATGTACACAGGTCATCAAATGGAAATGTGCGTGGTGACCTTCTCTTTAAATGTTGATGAACATGTGATGGCCGAAACGTCACAGGGAAGGCCATTCCAGTCCAATGCTACACGGGGGGGGGGGGGGATAAGGTAGAAAAAGTAGTAGTGCGATCATGTGGACGGCCGATTTGATACGGGTGGGCAGTGCGGTGAGATATGCGCGTCGGTGGGACGATGTAGGGTGCTTGATTAAGAGGGCTGTAGAAAAACGTGTGTAGCAAACAAAGGCTGCTGATGCGGCGGCGCACTGAAAGATTTGAAAGACCAGTTTCGCGTTTAAGGGATGATATGCTTATGTCATATGAATATGGGGAATGAATGAACCTTGGCGATGCGCTGAAGTTCGTTAGTGAAGTTCGTGAGCAACACCTCCTCGCAGACTTCGGTAAGGTGTACCAGACCACGAGCAATGGCAATTCCGTAGTTGAGCACAAGGGCGCTTATCTGTTCGGCTATGCCAACACCGCTGTGCGGATTGTCACGACGAGTGAAACAAGCGCACACTACATAGGAGGCATTAGTACGTCGCTGCCACCTATACGCAAGGGCACGTGATTTCGCTCTCTTTCACTTTTTGTGGACGCACCGTTTGGCTAAAAAGTGATTGAATGCTCACGATTGTTTATATGATGGCACCATGCTCCCACAAGAAGTCCATTCCTCTGATCAGGTCTGTACAGCACTGTGGAAGCACGAGACACGAGAAAGGTGCCAACGAAATCACAGCTGCCGACGGCAACCATCGCAATGCATTTTCCAATTTGCCTCAAGATGACCCCCTGCGGAACGGATCTGGGGTCCAGTCCATGGGGTTTTTATTTTCCGCAGGCGAGCTGCCAGTCGTTTGCTCTGGATATAATAATCGGCACCGGTGTCCACTAAAGGAACTATGGGGTGCCCATCGACACATAGCGAGATGTCTGCGCTCACCTCGTCGTGGGAATTCGTCGGTGGATCGCATCGCGGGGCTTATGGAGGGTCATTTGTAATTCGGCCGTCGGCAAACTTCCTTCCTGAGGTTGCTGCATCTAGTTTCCCCGATGGGGGCTCGCAGACCTTGCTCCTCATGTCTCGCTGCCGCGATAGGGTGACTGGGATGACCAGGCCAGGGAGAACGGGACCGATGATGGTTCGGCGCGTTGGCTTGCCTATTAGCGAGGTAATCTTCGATTGCTGCTGGTCGCTCTCCGATGCGCGGGCGGTGAGCAGCAGGCGAGAATCCCGGCTGACACGGATGACATGGCCTGGTTCTAAACAATCGTAACACAAGGGGCGGTTGCCCACGGTGCGCCACACGTCGGCCTTGCGGACCTGAGGACGAAAGGTAGGCCGTGGGGAAGGCATGAATTGAGTTAGTGGCTCCCGACGTGGCGCTGAAGGGACGACTTGGTAACCGAGAGCCCCTGCGTAGGTTACTTGGGGTGCTTCTACACTGTGTTCCGAGGTAACAAGTGTCTGTCAGTTCCCCGTGTGCGATTTCGGCGATCGAAGAGGCGGAAGCGATTACTCGCTCTGGAAACCTCACTTTCTATTTCCCCAGTACTTCCTGGACGATGGTCCGAACGAGGTCACGCAGGTCCCTCTCGTTGAAAGTGGAGAGCATGACAACGTATCCCGATGCCTGGTTCGTAAGCCTGCGGTACTGGCGAGACCGGGCTTGAAGGACGCGTTCAATTGCAGTGGCTTCGTTAATAAACACCAGTCCGCCGAACAGTTGCTCTTTCACCCCATGCATCATGTAGCGCAAATGTTTAGCTTCGGCCATCGCAGGATCAGCCCGCTTGAACAGACAGACCCTATCTTCGGCGAAGACGGCAACACTTTCGTTTGGTTTTTCGATGCGGGAGTCGAGCAAACGCATCGCGTGGTCACGCCGGTCTGTACTCTAAAACTTCCCGAAGAGTTGTTCACGGAATTCTTCCCACGTCCTCATACTCGCCTCACTGTTTAGAAAGCAGGTCTTTGCGCTGTCTTCAAGAGAGAAATAGACGTTGCGCAGTGTATTGTTGTTGTCCCACTGGATGAATCTGGCGACACGTTTTAATTAGTCCAACCAGTCTTCTACATCCTCAAAGGCTTCCCCGTGAAAGCATTTGGATTCACGAGGCAGCTGGAACGTCACCTGCGTTGCATTCGCTGACGCCATCGCTTGGAGGCCACGAGCAAAGCGTGTTCCAAGCGGAGCCCTGAACTCGGGAGCTAAGTCTGACAGGCGCCGGCTACAGCGATGAACTGGTGTGTCCACAAAAGCAGGCCTCTCGGGGCACGATAGATGAGAGGCAGGAGGGGTCTTGAACATTAAGTGCTCACCCCGCACATACACCAGTGCCACGTAGCAAGGATAAGTATGCAATAGTCCGAGTGAGTGAACGTAATTTAATAAGGCGAACTTGTGCCTCTAACAACTCAGCGAAGCAGCCCCTTGCTCTCGCACACCATGCGCTAGACTGGCGTTCTAGCTCGCCCTGCTCGCTCCACGTGCTCTCGCTCACAACTGCCCGAGACACTCTCCTCGTCGTCGTCGTTGTCAGTGCGTCAGCACGCGCTGAATAGAGTTGCCTGGAAGCGTTCCCTTCATCATCGTCCTCTTCAAACTTGTATTATAAGCGTCAATGTAGAGGTTGACTAAGTTTTGCCTGCACTCCTTGCGAATGGCCTGCTGAGCTTGTGGGTCACCGAAAGGGCAGCGCGAGATCTGTTTAGAGCGCTTTCACCGACACACGGTGTAGAGTACGTTGAGTTTTCTTCAAAGATGGGGATGGCCGACTAACGTTGAGGAAAGAGAAACTTAGGAGCTAGATGCCCTGACATCCCTGCACTGAAGCCGGAAACGCCAATTATAGGGGTTCCCTTTTTTGCTCGTGTTTTGATCACACTCGCCCCGTCCGACCTTTGCTCGCTGCATTGCCGTCTGATCCATCTTCGCCTGTAGACCACCGGGTATCCGATACGCCGAGGTCGACAGGGTATCGGATACCCTGTTTCGGATATTCAAGGTGTTTCCAATTTATCCGATGTGCGTATAGCAGTGGTATCTGGCTCGGGTACTTCAGGGCCACCGAATGAAATTGAACAACTTTTTAATCTAATGCATTACATTTTAATGTACCACATTTCATTAGAATTACATAATCAGACTGAGCTGGACTGCTTTGCAATGCAGTCCCGGGTACTATGTGTAATGCATTAAGCGCACCGGTTAATTATCACGGTACTAAAACCCAACTTACCTCCCATTATTAGGCAACCACGATAGCGCATACTGCCCTGAATCCCTTGAGCGTTTGTCACGAGGTATCACTTTTTAAAACAACCTTTTTACAAGTAGCAGCTTTCAGATTCGTTCGCTTATAACAAACAATAATTGTTGGTAAAAAACATTTCTGACATCAATTCCTTCTGACACACAAGGTGAAAAAAAGTTTGAATTACAAATGGTTGTGCAGTTTGCAGATGCACGGGTACAAAACCGATAAAACTCCAGTAAAAAAATGTAGGTAAGGAATTGTCTTTTTCGATCAGACTCGGAATGGACTACAAAGTTGGTCGTGCTGACATACCCTTGAATGGTGTCTTCCTTTGCTTAAGACAGCCTTGAAAAGTATCAAAGAAGAAGAAGAAGTAACAGATTTATTTGGGAGCACAGCTAGTTTACGATGGTTGCCGCCGTTCTGGCGGCGACCACTGAAGATTGAGCCTTCTGGTCAGGGCAGTGCAACGCCTCCTCCCACTTCTCACACGTGGTTATATTTAGATAGGAATCCCTCGGGCATCCCTAGATAATGTGCTGAAGGGTGCTGTGGGACTGGCAGGCAGTAAAGTGAGGTTAAGGGTAAAGCGCTGGCTGAATTGTGTGCAATTTAGCGGGATTGGGAAATGTGTTCGTTTGTAAAAGCAGCTATGTGTGTTCTTGATGGATGGTGACTTGTGTGCGTGCCGGGGGTGTAGACACGGCGAGAGGGGCGGTAATGGGTGATAATTTCATTGTACGTGATCATCCGGTCTCTAGTGGATCTGGTGCCATGATAGGGGAACGAGCTCCGCCCGGCTCGGATGGTGAGTTTTCGAGCCATAGTGTGGGCAACTTCATTTTCTTCTAGGCCAACGTGCGCCGGAACCCAGATGGTTTCTGCGGGGGACGTTGGGGGTGCTTGTTGGAGAATTTTGAGTGCCTGAGGCCAAATAAATCCGGGGGCGAAATTTTGAACTGTCGTTTTAGAATCAGTGATGACTGTAGAGGGGGTCGGCTTTTGCGTTAGCGCTAATGCTACGCCGCCTCTTCCGCCGTGGCTGGGTTGGTGGTGCGGATGTTCAGGAAGTTGGGCTGGGCCTGATTGGAAGGGCAATGGGAGACGATTGAGAAGGCACCATGCCGCCGATATACGGCTGCGTCGACGTAATGGACGCCATGTTTGGTGCGGTATTGTTCATGCAATGCTTGTGCGCGTTGCGAACTCCTTTTGGTGTTGAATTGTAGGTGCGTGTTTCTGGGTATGGCCTTGGTAATTAAGTTATAATGGATGTCGTGAGGAAGTGTGGTTTTGCTTTATGGGGGTCTAGAGGGGAGACTCGTATCCTCAAGAGAATAGGAGCGCCAGTTGTAATTTTTTACAGTCTCGTGATTTGATTGACGAGGTGATCCTCAATGAGTTCTTCCGCGGTGTTATGCACACTTAGGGCTTCTAATTTGGCAGTGGAAGTGCCGACGGGCAGTTGTAGCCCTGCTGTACAGGCTTTTCTGAGTATGAGGTTGACACTACTAAGCTCTGTTTTAGATGGGTTTAGATATGGAACGGAGTACGTCAGCCTGCTAAAGACAAAGGTTTGAAGGAGACGGAGGCGTTCAGCTTCCCTGAGGCCTCTGTGTCTATTGGTAACTCGTCGAATTAAACCTATCGTTTGTGTGGCGTTTTGTTCGATCTGGCGTATGAAGTGAGTATTTGATCGTTATGTTGGATGGTTAAGCCCAATATTTTGATTATTTCAACATTCGGGGTGGTGCCACCTCGCATGTGTATGTGGGTATATGAGCAGCGGGAATTTGGTTGGCAAACAGGTAAGACCCGCGCTACCAGCCTCTTCTATCACGGTTTCTACTCCTGTTTGTAGAGTGCTCTCAATTTCAGCGTCGCTGGCGTACAAACCAAAATTAGGATTAAGAATTTGTTGGAGCATCAAAGAAAGCCAGAGCCAGAGCTACTCTCTGTGGAATGTCTTCTTTGGAGTGTTGGCTGCAGGATGAGGGTCTGTCACCCGGGGTTGCTGAGTCGTTCGCGTTGGAAGCATTCATCGGTGTCTTCGACGTGAAAGATAGCATTGCAGGTGACCATGCAGGTTTACAGTTACAGGTGCGTCTCTAGCGGGACGCGAGTGCTTGCTCTAGAAAATCACATTCGCTGGCAGAGCGATTTCGTTCCGAACTAAATCGCGATACTTACAACAATAGAATTGTTATGTCTGGTATTTCTTTCTTGGCAACTGGAAGGTAATCCCACGTTATTACCGTAACTTCACCTCATTAAAGACGATAGTCAGTCTTTCTTGGACTACTTAAACGCGAAAATTTTGGTCTGTGCGTCTGTCTGTCTGTTTGTTTGTCCCTCCATTCAGCCGCCCGTCCAAATGTTTAAAGAATTCTCGAGCGAGACGTTTATATAGCGAAGCATTTCTGAAATAATTTCTTGTGGTAGTGCTCATACTTGTGAACATTGTTGAGCGGAAAAAAACATTAGGCGTATTTGAGAAAAGGCACTAAACCTAAGCGATGTTTTCATTATTCTTTTACGTAAAAATACATGCCTGCTTCATTTTCGCGATATAAAATAAAAAATTCGCCCCGAAAAAAAATGTTTGACCTCAAAATCCGAACAAGCGCTCGCGTCCCCGCCTCGTGGCACTGCTAAAAGTTCGAATTAACAAAAGCTTCCAGTAGATAGCGTTAGTAGTGAAACGCGGCAAAATTGAACCGACTTTAGCAAAACTCTACTATGATTATCGTGGGCAAAAATTTTGAAATATTATTCCCCTATGAATGGGTCATGCCTTTTTACTTCATTGCTTAGATATATCGACAAATAAGCCGCAAATAAAAAGGCCTGGACCCCAAGATAGCATAAGTCTGTATGCTTCTACCAAATGCATGCGTGTATATTACGCGTTGCATACACACAATACGCAAGGAAACGAAATGCCAAGGGTCCCATGTGACTTCACGCACGCATGTACGCATCAAACAAACCTGCATCAAACAAACAAGCACACAAGCCCATCCATGGGATTCAGCGAACAAACAACGTATCGCTGGAGGAACCCTCCACAAAACATTGGCTTCTCGGTGAAAGATTGAGAACGGGAGAAGAGGTCTTGGGTGGTAATTACTGTGTCGCAGAATAGAGAACACGGCAACCACGAATGATACTCGTGAAACAGGGTGACGTGCAGAAGGGTGTAGCATACCAGGTGTTCGCACGTGTTGCTTCTACATGTACACCATTTCAGCCTGCAGACCATAACAATCCCACGGAGGGACAGAGCTGACATTAGTCTATTCCCGAGAAGCATAAGCGTGGGGAAGGGCTTTCTCGCCGACTCCTTCATGTCTGTTTTCAGCTGATTCACTCCCGTGTGGGCCAGTTATTTGGTGGTTTGTGTACGAAATTAATTTTCATAATTTTGTGCGCACTCAATTGACTTACCAGTCTGTTCACTCTGTTTCCCTCTTGGTTTGGTATCCCAAATACGGGGACATTCTTGCGAAGCATGCAAAATGCTAATCCATTTCCTTTTCGGCTGTGGTTGTGAGTAATATAATCACACGGCCACCAATGAAATCTAATTTCCGGTATGCAGACGACAGCTCTTGGAAAGGCCTTAGGTAATACACGAGAGAAGCTGGTGTTTCTATTCACGGTTAATCATGGATATTGGAGGTTCGGCTTAAATCAGTAAATGTGGAAAGGCTACAACAGATGTGGGAAGATCATCAATGGAGTTGTGCTGTTTTATACACAACTTTCCGTCACTCCTACCAATGCCTTATGTGTATTTGTTCCACCGGAAAGTTGAGGTCACGTTGCGCTATGTTTGTAACAAAGAAGACTGCGTTCGAAAGAAATCTAGGTCAAGACTATGAAATAAACTCAGAAACCGTCCTTAATTAAGAACTATTAACACACACACACACATACACACTCACACACACACACACGCACACACACACACACGCATGCACGCGCGCACAACTGCTCTGAAGTTTCGCTCATGAAGGTGTGCAGTAGAGCATATGCCACCGTACCTTCTTAAGAAGAATCCCGGTTCCACTTCTGATGCCGAAGAATGCCACATCACCGTACCCCATGGGTAGATACCGGAACTTGAGGCACGAGAAATTAAAATTTTAGACATCTATACAAGGCACTGGAAAGGGTCATTTAAGCCTTTATGGGTGGAAAATACTTTCCTTTATGCATATATGGGTTCAATTTATGTGTACTTCAACCCCGCATTTTAGGACAAATTTTGTTTTCCAATGAAGACTGCCGACAAACCTTGTGCTGTGGGAAAGTAATTTCATTTCTTCGTGAAAGTAAGCCAGAAAGTGTCGCCATTCAACAAATCTGCATGAAATTAAAGGTTAGTCGGCATTAAAAGAAAGACCCAAAGAGACCCTGCAACACCTACTATCGACTACTGGGAATGTATTTTGGGGAAAAGTCTATTGTCCCAGAAATCTCCCCCCGGAAGAATTTTCCAAATCCGTTCACTATCACCGAAACTACGAGCGATGAGAAATCGCGCATAATGGCTCCCTTTCACCTCGACCGCGGACAACGCAACGAAAGCTGCGCTCTCTCTTCCGGAGAGAAGAAGGGGGGGGGGGGGCGTTTCGCGGCGTTTTGTTCGGCGGCCGTCGATATATCACATGCCAGGGAGTTTTCTTCTTTTCTCAACAACGTGGAGGGGTTTATTTCCGGTCTGGTGCCACAAAAAAACAGACATGGCTGCCTGCTCGCAAGCGCGCACTTAGTCTGGTAGGGTATTTTTGAAGCAATAAACGTTTTTTGTCGAGTGGTCTGGTTGAAAGGGGATGTTGAGTTGGTCACTCAAACTCCGTGCGCACTCAAAGCACAAAAGAAACGCCAACACTATGCGTACAAGTTCAGGCATAGAAGAGGTTGCTACACAGCGCCGACGACGGTGGATAGTCAAAGGAAATTCGAGAAATAAGCCACGAAGTTGACCAGCGACAGCCAATAGGACAGCCATGGCCCAAATAATGTCGTTTGGGCCATGCCAGGTGTGCATAATGATAATTGAAGAGACCGCGTTTGGTTTTTCCGCGTCATTCAGAGCGATTAGCGCGCTTACCACTCCACGTGCACGTGTAGTATTTGGCTCAGGTATTCCTGGCAGTGTAACCTAAACGTCTCGCAGGTTTACTTGCACTGCACAAAGAGTGTTTCAGGGTCCCTTCAAAAGCGTGACAAAGCAGTCCCATCTCAATTTTAACGGTTTAAAGGTGTTCCTCCTTTTAGTCGATATTTATGCGGGAAAGAAGAACGCTCAGCATCCACTGATGCTGGCCGAGCGTGCTAGCACTTTGTAACGCTTAGCAATCTAATTCCATCCGCAATTCCAGACGGTCTGCCGCTCAGAACCATTGGGAGTTCTTTTAGCGCAGGGAGGCTGGGAACTTTATCGGCGAAGCGCCTTTAAGCTACGGCACTGCTCTGTGAGCAACCAGTTCTTCGGTTGGTGTGCAGTCCCGGACCATCGAAATGAGGTCAACATTCCGCGGAGTCAGAGCGGCCCCAGTTGTCCATTTGCTGAATGCGTTCGGCTGAGAAGGTGAAAGAGCCACACGGATGCGACAAGTCACTGTTTAGTGTAGCGTGGTGTAGAATAGTTAGGGTTGCCACGTTTTTGTCGACTGAGAAGCTGTTAATACCACCGAAGCATTTTTTGTAGTATTTTTCCGCCCTTAGTTGAGTTCAATATAGGGTACCAATGGGCTCTGGTCTAAGGAGACACGAAAGAACTTCTCTAGAAGCCACGAAAAAAACCACGAAGTAATTTAGAAGTTAGAAAAAACTTCTTGAAGACATTAACACGCCTGGAAGAACGCTGTCTTGACTGCCGCTATTTGTCTGTGAACAGCAGAGAATGACCTTCTGAGCTATTCACAGCACCAATAAATTTCACGGATAGTACAATAAAGTGCAATAATTTGACTTAAACAACTGAGTTATCCTGTTCTGCAAAGGTGAATGACCAGAGCTTCTGTGAATAATACTATTCAGTGACTATGCACTATATACTTATTAAAAACATCAAACAGCACGCAAGTGTCTTAGCAAATGGCTCTTCGAGCTACGTTGGAAACTACCTTGAGTGTTACCGGGTACGACAGGTCACGGCTGAAGTGATTAGAATACATACTTCAAAATTGCAGAGATGCTCGTTCTATAACCTCCGCCTCTCTTTTCTTCTTCGTGTTACACGTGCTCCGCAGGCGGCGGTGTACCGTGATATCGGCTGACTGTGCATACGTTCGTGGCATCACCTTGAAACTTTCGTGTGTCAGATATTCCCCTGGTTTTCCCTCCCGAGGCGTCTTTAGCCTTTACCGGCACCTGAACGACTTTGTCGCGTTCATTTTCTTCGTTGCTTATTTTTATTGCGCTAGCAATGAATAGGCAAAAGTTTTGGCCGTCACAGAAGAACATAGAGCGAAAGATTTTGTGCGGTCAGGGTTTACGTCAAGCCTTTCCGGTGGCAATGTTGGCTCGTGTCGCTCCGTACGGGCCTGTGGCGGCCTGGTTGTTCGGGTTAACGTCAAATCGAGGGGGCGGCAGCTCGAGCGTGATTTCCGCGTATCGGCTTTTCGGCACGGCGCGCGGATTCACTCGAAAACAGCGTTAGACGAACTCCCATTTGCGGGCTTCTGAAGTGAGAACATTCCTAGCAGAACATGGACTCGAAAAAACAATAAAGGCATATATAACCAAAAAAGGAATCTTCAGGCCCCAACACGCCTATTCAGGCACGAGCCTCCAAAGAGGCACTTATAGAAGCAATAAAGGATTGCATAAATTGCTCCTCTTCCCTTTGTTCATGCTTATATGTTAAATAGGCTTGATACAGACTCAAGAAAAAAAACTCCCCCCACCTCCCCGAAGGGGATCGTGCGGAAATGCGAATGCATTAGGTGCACCGATGAGAGCGCTGCGGCAAGCAGTAACGGAGAGAGGCGTGCGCTCCACTGCATTTATATACATTTTCTGAGCGCAGCGAGCGGAGAGAGGGTACGCGGAGAGGAGAGAGAGACCCGCGCAACACGCCCGCCCCGCGCGCGAGCTCTCTCTCCCGCCGAGCTCCGCGATGCGAGCACCCTCACACGCCCGAGCGCGCTCCTCCTCTCCACTCACTCTCCGCTACTCTGCCCGAGCTCCGCGATGCGAGCGCCCTCACACGCCCGAGCGTGCTCCTCCTCTCCCCTTGCCCTCCACTACTCCCGCCCGAGCTACCACCTGCTCCGGTTGCTAGGCGCGCCACAGCTGTTGCTAGGGGCGAGGAGGAGCGCGGAGAGATAACACCAGCGGGCGCACGCCGACGGAGCACGACAACCCCCGACTAAGAAATGCATTCGATGCTCACAGAAGAGGGGGTAGTGTAGCGGTGTCTATTGTTACAGTGGCGACGCGGTCAATCCCGCTAATGGTAGCGCGAGACTAGACTGGACGAAGAGAAGGACGAAGGTCTCTTGCTGGTGCTCTTGCTGTACCGCGCGCCGCGCCGAGACGACGACGACGAAGGCAGAACTACGAGGCGCGCGCTCACGTGCGCTCGCGCTGGAGGAATGCAGGCGCACGCCGACGGAGCACGACAACCCCCGACTAAGAAATGCATTCGCATTTAAAAGAAAAGCTATTTTGCCTTAAGTTTTGGTCTCCACTCATGAGTATCATGGGCCTCCAACCGTTACGGACGATACTGTTGCTCTACTGCCAATAGACCTTTCCAGAAACTGCAGCGCCGCTCCTTCCCCTGGCGGGCGCGCGCAAGGCGTCATGGGAACTGCGTGCGCGCGCGGGGCGAGCGCCGACGGGGTGGTCGCGCCGCGCGCCGCGTTCGCGGCGTCCGTCAAAGGACCAAGTTTAAGTAGCGCGAAAGGATGGGCTTGCAAAGTTATGTTGCGCATCAATTAAATCATCTTTAAACCATAGAACCCAAAATAAGAAATAAACTCCGCATCCTTCTGAAGCTGCCTGCACCGCATGAGAACCTTTTTGTCGTCTGCTAGCAATGTCGTCTGCTAGCTGCTGGCAGTTGAAAAGCGTCTTCGTGCTTCTTGCTGCCCGCGGGAAAATAGAAATTCCTCAACACGAGGAAATAAAAAACAAATGTGCACTTGAGCTGCCAGAGAAAAATACAATAACCAGCTCTTGCCTCCGGCAGCCCGCGGGGAGCTGAGTGGGAAAACGAAGAAGCTCATATCGTGTGCACACGTTATTTGTGATGCATTTCCGCGTGTGTAAAGCTACACTCGTTTACGACCTGCCTTAGCGTTTGTAGTTCACGCGATACTGACGATATGGCGCCAAGGAAGCTGCAGGAGGCGGAAAACCGTGCTGTATGATCGGATGGGACAACAATACGCTACGAGACCGGCATGTTTCATTGCACAAGTTTCCGAAGGACAAGAAACTTAAAAAGGAATAAGTTCGCCAGATAAATCGCCAGGGTCTTGATGGCCGATTCGCTTTGTGGGAGCCGTCCGAACATCACAGGATATGTGGAGCCCATTTCAACGCGAGCAGACGCAAATGTTACATGGACCGTATGCGACCATTTTTCCACACCGGGTCTTCTCCGAGAGGTGTCCTCCGGTAAAGACAGGTACGCCCAGCATTATAACGTAAATTCCAGGCATCCGCTTCCAGGCATCGAAGACGAACTAGTGATATGCAGCACTGTCGAGATACCCCTGTCAGCTCAGAGTAATCAACGCCCGTTTTGTAATAAATTTTAGCACAAACGGCGTAACAGGGCATAAAGCAATATTTTCACTCCAGCAGGCAACGATGCGGTTTCTCCAACGACAGCGACTGCCTGCAGCCCGTTTCCTGCGGCATTGGAGTAACGGAGTTTCTGCTGTAGTGAGTTCAGCATTTCGACTATTTCTTTTCGGTCGCTCATTGTGGAATTATTATTTCCCACTTTTAAGGTGTGGTGTACTTCCTGTGAGAAAACAACGGAGACAGCTCGTCATAGCTGACCCAGGATTCTTGATCGAAGATGAGTTCCGTGAACTTGGCGTTAAATTGAACAGACCCCCCATGTTAAATGGTCGGCGTCAACTGACAGTAACGGAGGAAACACGCACACGGCAAATCGCCAACCTATGGAGACACGTTGAGCGAGTTATTCGAGAAGTGAAGAACTTGAGAATACCGTGGTATGTTTTCCCAAATGCGATGGCTGACAAGCCAAACCGGATACGGAAAATTTGTTGCTACCTGAGCAACTTCACACATGAACCACTTCTCAATTGATAATTAAGCAAAATGTCAACTATGCGTGTTTTGTATTAGCGCCCTCTGAACAGTTTTACCTTTTAGTCGGTATTGGTTAGTTTTTCTAACGGAGTAACTAAAAGTGTACGTGTCTTTTTTTCGACTGAAATAAACATTTCTATTTTCATATTTACACACAGACGAAAACATCAAAAGAGCTTAGGATTGCACAATAAGACTCGCCACCTCTTGGGCACCAGTACTTGAAACAAATGCAGACATAGTGTAGCATGAATGGACGGGATACACACTGCAACTCCCCAAAATGCAGCAGTTTATTGAAGAAATGCCGGCGGTGGTAAGAACGCTGAAGTTTGAAAAAGAAGCCAGTGAAGAAAACAGCTGTCCAGGACTTGATTGATTGATTGTGGGGTTTAACGCGCCGACGCAACGCAGGCGATGAGGCGCGCCGTAGTGGAGGGCTCCGGATTAATTTTGACCACCTGGGGATCTTTAACGTCCGCCGAAATCTCGTACACATAGGTGTTTTTGCTTTTCGCCTCCATCAGAAAAGCGGCCGCTGCGACCGGGAATCAAACCCGCGACCTCGTGCTCAGCAGCGCAAAGCCTTAGCCACTGAGCCACCGCGGCGGGTCAGCTGTCCAGGACAGCAGATGTTCTGCATGCATCACACAATGTTAAACGCCGAAGCTGCACCGTCAACAAATGCTCCCTCCACAGGCGCTGTCGCGCACGGCACGGTTTGGCACGGTAGAGCTACATGAAGAGCGGCCCGGGCGGCAGCGGCGGCTGCTGCTGCGGCGCTCACAGTTCCCAGGCTGCTTTGCGGCCGCCGTTTGGGGGCGCGCGCAACTTTCCGGAAAGGTCTATTCATAAACCACTCAGAAAGGAGGCTGGCGGTGTTACCACTCATCACTGGATTACCTTATCACTCTTATCAAGGGATACCAATATTTCCCTTATCACTGGCCCTGACTTCAGCAAGCAGTGGGACATGATGGTTACGTTAGTGATGCCTTATCACGTGTGCACGTAAGGTAAATTTTTGGTGGAAGCGAGGCGTACTAAAAATGATTTAATTTGTTGGATGACCTCAAAAGTGGGCAACATTTCCGGCAGAAACTGAAGCCTGTATTGACAAAATTACTGCCCGTCTAACTGATTGATTGATTTGTCAATTGAAATTACTTTATTTGACTTACCGTTAAACTTTCGTCAGTAGTATTCTGCCGTCGTGCATACGTTGTGGGTATGCGACACTATCGTGTCATTAACGCCATGCAACAGCTGCTCCATACATTTTTTCTGCTCAGACTTTGAGCTGGAGTTCTCCTGTATATAACAAGCACTCTCGCGTGGTACCGAGCGATTTTATGCCAAAATTGACGACACAGGTCTACCATTTTTTGGCTCATCCCTCACAGACAGGCACGGACCACCTGCGAAGCACCACTGCGGCACGCAACATGCCGTTCTCAGATAGGTACATGCCGGGAACTTCCTGTAGGCACCCAGGGACACCTAATGCTTCTCTTGGAACAATCCTTTTATTCTCTTTACTAACTGCTGACAGAACTCCAGGGTTTGGCCTCAGTATTCTCGGGGTCGAGCTGCGAGTTTTGGCATGAACGACCTGGGTTCGAGCCTCAGCAATGCCAATTATAACGTTTTCTTATAACGATTCTGCGCATTTTTGCGCCAATTAGGGTGGTTTATCTCTTACCTATGCATAGCTTCCAGAAGCAGCGTATCAACACGTTTAATGAACCTTCTCCGTCACACACGAAGTGCTTGGCCTTTGCATATATCGGAAGGCGATGTCGCCACGGCAGTTCATGGCCCGCAGGTGACTAGCGACGGATATTATTAGGTCTGCGGCACAGACCTGTCCTCAGCATTCTGCGCAAAACGAGGATAAGGCGGCAGTTTAAACACGCCTAGTGGCACAGATAGAAAATATGCTCTACATAACGAATGCCGCCAACGCCCACTCACATGGTGCTGCTGAATATGTAAAAACATATGTATCATCAACAGCTTTTAAAGCAGTGGTAATGTGTGGTTATATTTGGATACGTTTACATGATGGTACTTTCTCCGTAACTGCCCTTCCTGAACTTGAACCTAAGTTGCAGAAATATTACAAAAATTGCCTTCGAAGCCAAATTCCAACCAAATGTGCATGGACCAACATTAGGGCTGCACATTAGCATTGCAGAACGCTAATGTTGGCAATGCAGAAAAACATTAGCAAAGCACAAAGGTCAGACGCAGTCATATTTTATTGTGTTTCTAGACCAACGTATTTGATGGTGTTTTCCCGCTCGTGGAACGCGTTGGTAGCCTGGACGGGTAGAAATAGTGATGGTCACATCCCTGACAGCGACTTTCGAGCTTGCACAGAAACGCCCCACCATCGAGCAAGCCATAAAAAAAAAAATCGAGGCGCCACCATCTTGTCCAACAGAAGTGAATGACCACTGAAGCTGTTTGGTGTAACAAATCAAGCGCACAATAACATGAATGGATATTAAGTAAAGCACGTTGGAGGTTCAATTTCGTCCGAACTATGACGTGAATGACTTCGTGGTGAACGTCTGAACAGTGTTATTGGCGTTCGCTGGTACGCCAATTACTTGTTTTTTATCACAAATTTAGTCTTAAAGGTATGAGATGGCGAATGTTCACGAACTGAAGTCCCAGTGCGACTCACCGCTACCGCTCTTCGAAGGCATTGAACTTTCATAGGTTAGCAGGCCCAAGTGGGTCTTGGAATGAAGCGGGATTTTGTTTCGGATACTCATACAGCGAGCCTGAGCGGGCCTCAGCATGTCTTTTAGGCGGCAGATAACAATGAATATCCCCATAAAATGCCCATGATACCACCATGAATATTAGTATCACTTTTTCCCCTTCCTGCCAACCTCCTCCCCCTCACGGCGATTCGTGCCCAATAAAGTCCATTCTTTCATTCATCTAGATGCTCACGTATTTTTTCTGCAGCCCATAGGGAGGCGTCGCATGAGGGACGGTGATGCATTACTTCTTTTCGTAAGCTTTTATTGTTTTATTGATTTCCAGGGACGTGCGAGCGGCGGTGTCGCGTTCATTGTCTTTGTTTCCACCTATTTCCTGCCTTCACCTTTATTGTGAAACTCGAAACCCTGTTGTATACCCGGATACCATGCATTCAATGTATCATGTTTGTACAGCTGTACGTAGAATTCAGCGTGGAATGTTTCAAATTCGTATTCGGTGACCACGAAGCGGCAGTTATAGCGTCACAATGGACGCTACATTTCTCACGTATTTAGGTCTCTTAAGTGTTTGTGCTTGAAACGAAAACTAAACATGACGCTTTCTTTCAAATCTCCCATTCGTGTTATCACTGTGTGTTATTTTGTTTTTGCGGAATTGTGGTAGGAATATTTCTATTTCGAAGAGCTATTTCCTAACAAAGGCTTGTGTAGGGGCTAGTTGGTATAGTATTGAATTCAATGTTAACGTGCGCTGCATATTTGGACGAGGGACTAAGACAGTGAAAAAGACAAAGCCATACGCTGGTGCGCAAACTAGCAACTGGTTTACTGAAAGCTTTATCGTTAGTTATAAGCATGCAATGGTGAGTGTACATTCATACGGTAAACATGATATCTCCGTGCGCGTGCGCTCATGCGCGATTGGACTTTTTTTCATCATTTTTATCTCTTTTTCTATGAGCGCTATTGTGGGCACGCTCATACATTTGTCGGGTTCCACAGGCAGCATACCGAAGGCCTCAATCACTTCCCGAACCCTTCGCTCCTTTGAGCGTGACAGCACCTTTGCTTGCTTCAGCTTGGGTTTACATCCGAATTTTGCGCAGTGGGCTGCAAGGGGGGCCTGGCGATTGTAATTGATTGCAAGCATTGTTGTGCTCCCGCAATCTTTCATTTAAACATCGGCCAGCAGGGAAATGGAATTTTGTAAACAACTCCAACTGCGCAGTCGACAAATTTGTTGACGTGCTTTACGCCACAAGATCCGTGCCCTTGTGCGTGTTGGTTTTGCGAATTCACTCTTTTGCACATTGCCTTTAGTATTCGCACTTTCCAGCGACTATAGGTGGCGCGACGGGTATCCAAAATGGATGACGGGACGATGATCGGGACGTCGCGTAAGCGCGCGCGTCTGGAGGAAAAAGCCGATCCGGACCCATTAGTTTTTCTTCAGACCATCTTTTCCCTTGCCGATGAGACACGAAGGTGGTTTGTCGAAGGCGAAGCAGTTTATAACGCCAGTCACACAGTGTTTTGCGGCATCAGGGATGCCACCGATGAGATGCTGAGCATCGATAGATTGTTCCTGCAACCCAATGGCGTCACCAGCGAACCGCACTGCGTGAAGGTTTGTTGGCACTGCAGGTTCTATAAAGAATGCTACACTTCCATCCATGCATGTAAAATTATTCAAGCACACTTTACGAATATTTATTAGGCTCCAAGCAGAGCTCGGGAGACGCAACCGAGCACAGCGTTTTGTTATTGCCACTTGCACAGTTGTGTGGGGTTAAGTGCGAATAATGCGAGTAAATTATAACTTTGTGTTCTCTTCTTACAAGGAAGGATCCAACGGCGTTTATGCAGGTTACAGGTAATAATAAAAATACCGAAACTAAATATCAAACGCTGACGCCTCTACGGCAGGGCTTGTTACATCAGCTGTGCTGTGCTTTCAGCGCGCTGTCGGAAACGACGATGCCGCAGTAGCAAGTTTATTTATTTATTACAAATACCTCCATCGCCCATTCCTGGGGGGGGGTTTGAGAAAAAAAAGAAACAAATTCAAAACAGCAATCACACCTAATGCTAAAAAATTGGCCGCGTATCTGCACCTTTCGTTGCAAATGTCGTCAAAAGACGATAGTCTTTATCGGCTTTTGCGAAGTAAATGCCTCCCTTCGCTTTCCCGCTCACCTCTCATGTTGTTCCTCTTGCGTCGCGCTCCTCCCAAGGTAAGGACGCCAAAGGTTTGCTTAAATCATTTTAAATTTCCCGCGTTCCACTGCTCCAAACCGGGTGTCTCGATGCGAACGCTGCCGTACGGCGAAGACGTGCGTTAATCGAGGCGCCCTACTTCAGCGTTTATAGAACCGCGTTTCCCTACTCCACGTGCGTTGCAAGCAGAACGTGGAACCTATCTAGTGGAACCTTGCGTAACTTTTGCCGGTTGATTTCTTAAAATGGCGCCAGAAGCTATAGTGGCGCGGGCGACAGCAGGCGACGGCGGAGCGAATTCTTTTTCTGCAGTTGATGAAGTATTTAATTTCGCAGAAGTCAGGCATGTTTGATTTTTTTTTATAAAGGAACACTGCAAATATCACTTCTGTATTGATTTGTTGTCTCATATTTGCGTAATGTCTTGTTCTTCTTCAACAATGTTGACAAGTATCAACGTTACACCGGACATAGACGGGTAGATTTAGCTGTGACTATATAAGACTATTGCGAAGGCATTGTTTTGCTTTGGCCGGGTGGCTGAATCGAGTCACAGACAGACAGACGGACAGACAGACAGACAAACAGACAGACCAAAATTTCTGGGTTTAAGTAGCCCAAGAAAGACTATCGTCTTTAAAAGAGAACGAAGCACATACAACCCAACAAAGCACAAAATGCTTCTCCCGCAGGCACGCAAATTCTCGAAACGAAAAATATCTATTGTTTGGGCACCGGGCCACTCCGACCTCCCAGGAAATGAATTGGCCCACGAGGTTGCTCGAGAACTGGTAATCCCAGAGTCCAGTGGCGCTGCAGAATCTCCTCAACCCTTCTCCCATAGGGACCGCCTCTTGACCTACCGATCGGTACTCGATCACTACCTACTGTCCTACCTACGATCGCTACCTACTCTCCCGCCGCCACGCTGTTGTATGGCGCCAACTTCAAACATCCACATTTACCACCCCTGCCCTCCTATCACTCTACTACCCCGAGTTGCACTCTAACCGATGCCTTCTTTGCCATAAATACGCAGACCTACCACATGTGATTTGGTCGTGTAAAGAAAGACCCCTTCAAACTCCCACAAAGCACCCTATTTTATTACAAATGACGAACGAGGAGCAGTGGGAGGCCGCGCTGCTCAGCACAGACCCTATGACTCAGGTCACACGAGCCCAGGTGGCCGAAGTCGCCGCAGAGATCTACATGAATGCTGCCATCGCCGGAAGGACACTAAAGGCGATCTGAAAACGGTCCCACCCGTGGCAAAAATAAAGTTTAATCTCATCTGATCTCATCTGATCTGGAATGCAACATTTAGTTAAAGAAACCAGCCCGTTAATAAAAGAACAATGACGTTCTCCTGTTGGTTCTCGGTTTCACTTTCTTCTCGTGCGTGCGCATAGAAATGTTATGTGGCGGCACGGCGCCTTTCTTCAACCGCGGTTTCAGTGGCTGCAAACCATCTTTTAATAAACGACACACTCAACTTGCACAAAAAACACAGCATCAATAACGAGAGAGCGAACTAAACTTACGGATAGTGCTCCAGAAGAAGTCAGCTTTCGTGAAAAGACTACTGCAAACCCAATTGTGTTGCTGAAACCTTTTCCAATGCGGAACGTAGTTATCCAAACCTTTCGGGCTTTTTTATCTCGATAGGAAAGGTATGAACGCTGGCTTTTCCCGGCACTGAGTGATTTCTATACTGCGGTACACAGCACATTCGACTGCTTTTAAAGCAAAGCTTTTTACCTCTACCCCCCAAGGGTTCTTTCGCGACCGTTGGTGTCACCAGAAAACTCCAGAGAACAAATAAAAGAATTTACTGGCACCGCCGGGAATCGAACCTGGAACTAATGAACCAACAAAGCGAGAGCCCGTTGTCTTACCGATTTAGCTACGAGCCCACGCGAAGACGGGAAGACAGCTGGTGCACCCACCAAGCACATCTACGGGTTTACCCCCTGCGTTCTCGCTGAATGCCACGTGAAAGCGTCACGCGACCACTCACGCCCGTCTAGCGGCCATGTGCGCACTTTGCTCATGTGCTAAGAGTTACAAAAATTAAAGGAAGCTCACACCAATGCATGGCATCTCACTTCTAGTAGGCCAATGTGCTAAAGCCGGTGGCCTCCAGTGTTCACGTAAAAAATCACAGCTCATTGTCGTCCGCCCTCACGCCAAATCAAGGAATACATTCAAATACTCCTTGATGGCCAGGCCATCACCCCAAGCCCAAGCATCAATATCCTGGGTCTACATCTCGAGGCTAACACCAAGAGTGACGTCTCCTTGCAGCGCCTCAAAAACAGCATTAATCAAATCATACACATGATCAGGCGAGTTTCCACCAAGAAGCGAGGCTTAACGGAATCCGGTACCTTCGATTAAGTGAAGATTTTGTCCTCTCGAGAGTCACTTACGTCAACCCCCTGTCTTCTTCTCAACAAGGAAGACATAGAGAGGCTTTATACAATGATCAGAAAGGCGGTTGAGCAGGCCATTGGTCTTCTCATGAGTGCGTCCACACAGATGCTGCTTAGCACGGGGCTCCACAACAGGGTGGAAGAGCTGATAGAAGGCCATCTTTCTAACCAGAAGGTCCGACTCAGAACTGCGGTGGGTAACCACATGCTTCACCAGATTGGCTGGGCAGCCCAGAATGTCACTGCGCTTGACGTACTCCCAGACTCTTGGCGACTAAAACTAAAGATGCTCCCTTTCCTTAGAAATATGAACCCCTCACATAAAGAGGGTCACCGAAAGGTAAGGGCTCAAGCGCTAAACACCACCCTCGGTGGGGATCATGCAGTTATCTACACAGACGCCTCCAAACATCGAGGGCAGCAATACGCCATCATTGTGGCTACCTCCAGAACTAACCTCCTTGCGTGTACCTCACTTAGGACCCAAGAAATGGCGGTAGCAGAAGAGGCAGCCATCACCCTGGCTTTCACTCAACAAGGGGTTCGGAGGGTAGTCACCGATTCTCAGCAAGCCTACTGGAATTACCAGTCTGGTTGGGTGTCCTGACCTGCACTGCGCGTGCTAAAAAACCACTCCCCAAACGGTTCCATTCAGCTCATCTGGACACCCCCTCACGCTTCAATGGAGGGCAACAAATACGCCCACCCACCAAGCCTGCGCTTTTACCTCCCGTGCTATGGAGCTGCACGAGGACAATCACCCGCTTGTCACGTTCAGGGAGGTAACCCAGCATTATCGCCTTCTGAGACAGACCGTACCTTCGCCTTAACTGACCTTTCCAGAGAACAACAAACCACCCGTCGGCTCATACAATCCGGGCTCCTTCCCACAGCCAACGCGTCTTCACTTAACGCTTCCGAATCGCTACGACACTGAATGTAAATTTTGCTCAGAAGTAGGAACACTCCGCCCCGTAATCGGGGTGTGCGACTTTAGCCCTGAGCGTCAACTACCCAACAAAAGCAATGGGAGATGCTGCTGTCCAGGCCCTCTCTACCTACGCAACTTCAGCGGGTGGACAGAACACAGGCCGCGGGGACTGCATATGGGCCCCACAGAAGAAGGAATCACTCCCCAGGACTGCACTCTGGGCCGTTCAGAAATCTGAACAGAAGTATTTCTTCCTACTTCTCCTCCTTCTCTGCCGCAAATCTCGTCGCCTCTGTCCGCGGCCCAGAGACGGAGAAGTCAGATCGTCTAACACCGGGGTGGAACTTTAATAGTTTTCACTCTTGTGCTACACCAATACAACTCAACCAAACACCGTTCATGCATCATGCATTGATTTAACCTTACCAAGAATATCCCTTTGAAGTAATAAATAGTGTGGTTAAGTGCATTTCACTTTTCTCTGGTTTTACTATTTGTAGAGCGATGTGAGTGAATTTAAGTGACCTCGCACGGGTAATCGTTATGGGTGCCGTTTACAGCTTTGCTTTCCAACCACATTCACGGGGTGGATTGGCGCGATTTTTTTGGTTTTGCGTTATCAATCCCCATGTGTCCCGTACGCTCCGTCTGCCTTCGCCCGGGACGCCGATTATCTACAAACAGCTTCGGAGAAAGGGCATGCGGCGGCGCCACCGTTGCTGGAAAGTGCGAATTGAAGGCGCTGGAAACACCACTTCAACATTGTGCTTGCTTCCAACTTTTTTCAATCTATGCGATCTGTACTTACGGCAGCACTACGAGGTTCTTCTTGTCTGGTTCTGCGTTCTCTTTTGGCTTTTATTTAAGTTTTTTTAGGCATTTCTCGGCCACCGAGACCAAGACCAGCTTGGTGTATCCGCTGGACCTTAGGCGTTCAGTTTGCACTAACAAACTTTCCGACGCGCAGTGTGGGCACGATTTTTTCCCAGCTTGCATCATGCTCGACGTAGCAAGACTTCGTTTTGTAAGCTTTGAATGACATGAGTCAAATGGTAGCACACCTTACTCCCTTCTCGTTTTATAAGCCCAGCATGTATGGTCTTCTTGAAATTGGAGTTCCAGGTCTGGGCACTGGAGCCGACAGAAAAGTCAAATTGCACATGGGCGCACGCGCACGAAGATATCATATTTACCCTAAGAATGTACACTCACCATCGCATTCTTATAAATAACGATAAAGCTTTCAATAAACCAGTTGCTAGTTTGCGCACCATCGTATGGTTTTATCTTTTTCACTGTCCCTCGTCCAAACATGGTGCGCATGTTAATATCGAATTCAAAACTATTTCCTGTCTTGTGAAATTCATGAACTTGTGAAATTCATGCAACGTCGTTTTAGAGAGAGGATAGTTGGCCATAACAAAAAATTACAAGCACGTACACCTTTAAAATTATGGGGATGTTTCCTGAGTTGGATGTTGTTTCGACGCACACCGGTACTGCTTCAATATCACCGAACCCAGGAACCCCTATTCTTCTTTGTGTTTTTTCTCACTGTGCCACAAATTCTTTTTGTAGCTGTGTCCGTTATTGTCTCGCGTTTGCTTGCCCTGTTTTGTAGTGGGCCAGAAATGTAGTAATGAACGGAAGCGACGAGAGGTGACCGCGTCTCTGTACAGGCTGTTATCGAGCCCTCCGTCTTTGTTTTTTCGATTTATTGACCCGGTTTACTCTGTCTTGCTTGTTAGTGTACTTATACCTGTATCCTTCATTGACAAAGTCCCAACTGGTTCGCACATATTATAACGCTAGCACAAAGTGATTTAGCATTGCTTGGCTGGCTTAAGCTCCCCGGTAAGAGGCATCTTGTTATGATCAAATGAAATCTACGTCCGGCCGTCGTGAAATAAAACTCTCTGCGCGTCGAGAGCCCCGCATAGGTGACGTAAGCGAGGAAACAAAGTCTTGCTTTTACCCCAAACGACACTGCATCGTGAGCAACAAAATTGCCCACATCCTGACGAAGCCGTGCGTAATGCAAAGAAATGACCGCATACCATTACGAGGGTCTCCTATTAACCTCCCCAGGCTAATACCTCGAAGGGTTGAAGACACGATAACGCGTTTGTTTTGTCGATGTTTACTGCTTCCGACGTTCTTGTTCGGGGAGTATTTCATTGAGTGCCGCCGTGCTACGCTGCACTGGAAGAACGGGACAAGCATTATGAGAGTACTGCCCTCTCGTGTGGCGCGTTTTCTTTACCTGATGTTCTCCTTCTTGTATCTTTACACCTGTATCAACATAGCATTGTTAAGCTGGTTACGGTGAAGTGCGGAAATCGAGGGGGCGGACAAGGCTGTGTTGATGACTGCCCCGTTAGTGGCCTTACGGAAAGGTCTTTCTTCTAAACGGTCTCGTCTTCTTACAAATGTTTCTTCGTGGGGGCGTTATTGAATGGCAAGGGAGGAGTAGATTTGACCCAAAAACGAAATGATGACAACTGGTGACATAGCCATAGCATGTTTTAGAGCAAATCCTTAGAATAAATCATTTTAGAGCAAATCCTTTTACAGCAAATACTTCAAAATCAGCATGGCCTTCGCCCGGGTTTTTTCTGTGAATTACAACTTTCCGAGTTTACTACGGAACCTCGACTCTTCATTTCGCACCAATGTCATCTTCCTGAATTTTTCTAAGGCATTCGATCACGTTCCTCATCAACGACTTCGGTTTAAACCTTCCTTCCTTAATCTCGACCCCCTCATACTGCCATGAATACAAGCCTTTATCACTAATCGATCCCAATATACAGTCATCGGGGGTCACCGTTCCTCGACTACAAGTTTAATTTCTGGCGTACCTCAAGGTTCCGTCCTTGGCCCTCTCCTCTTTTTATTTTTTTTTTATTAATGACCGTCCCTCAAGTGTTACATCTTCCATACGTCTTTTTGCAGACGATTGTGTCGTTTACCGCCGTATACGTGGTAGCTCTGATCAACTTGCCCTCCAAAAGGATTTAAACGTAATTGAAAATTGGTGTTCTATATGGATCATGCAACTCATCATCATCATCATCACCAGCCTATCTACGCCCACTGCAGGGCAAAGGCCTCTCCCATTATTCTCCAATTACCTCGGTCCTGTGCCAACAGTGACCAATTTATCCCCGCAAACTTCTTAATCTCATCTGCCCATCTAACTTTCTGCCGCCCCCTGCAACGCTTGCCTTCTCTAGGGATCCACTCTGTTATCCTTAATGACCAGCGGTTATCTTGCCTTCGCATTACATGCCCTGCCCACGTCCATTTCTTCTTCTTAATTTCTACTAATATGTCTTTAACACCAGTTTGCTCCCTGACCCACTCCGCTCTATTCTTGTCCCTTAATGTTACACCTATCATTTTCCGCTCCATTGCCCGCTGAGTCGTTCTCAATTTAAGTTGAACCCTCTTAGTGACCCTCCAAGTTTCTGCCCCGTAGGTGAGCACCGGTAAGATGCAGCTGTCATACACTTTCTTCTTCAGCGACAATGGTAGTCTGCTATTCATTATCTGAGAATGTCTGCCATATTCACCCCACCCCATTCTGATCCTTCTAATTATCTCTGCCTCATGGTTGGGATCTGGGGTCACAACTTGGCCCAAGTAGATGTTTCTAAATGTTTCTAAATGTAAATTTATGCAAGCTTCCCGTAAGCGTTCCAACATAAATTATTCTTATTTCCTTTAGTCTAACCATCTCGCTCTAGCAGAATCGTACCGATACCTGGGTGTACTCATCAACAGCAAGCTAACATGGACTGACCATATCGCACAGTTTACGGCCGATGCCTCTGAAACATTTGGTTGTATCATAAGGTCCCTGCCCTGCTCACCGGCCTCAGCTCGTAAACTTGTCTACGAAAGTTACGTCCGTAGTAAACTCCAATATGCTTTTTTCAATCTGGAATCAACACCAATAGTATTTAATCGACGCCCTGGAAGCCATTCAAAACCGCGCGGCTCGCTTCATAACTTCCCAATACAATTTCCGCACAACGTTACTACTATAGAATTATCACTGTCACTCAACTCCTTAGATCTTAGACGAAAAATAGCATGCCTCTGTTTGTTTTACGAACTGTATTTTAATTTTTCTTTCTTACATGGGTCCCTGATTCTTCCACCAATTCCAACTTCGCGGAATGTTTTCAATTCTTTGAATGTTCAAAATTTAAAAGGTACAACTAACGCTTTCAGCAAATCTTTGCTTCTGTTAACGATTGAGGATTTCAATGGGCTTCCAAATGTAATAGCCAATGAGCGTAATACTCTAAGCTTACAACATTACTCGGAACTCTTTTTACAACCGCACCGCATTAATGTCTGCGTATTTGTTGTGTATTTAATTGCTTTTTTTACATTTTTATGCCTCTTTGAACTCTGCTATTAGTTGTATAACGAGTTTTATTATTAATATTATTGCTGTGTAATTCGAATTCTTAAATTGTATCCTACTTTTTGGTCTGCAATTGCATTTGTGTATGCTTTTTCAACCCTCCGCCCTTATGTAATATCCCGTGAGGGGTCCTTAAGAGCCATAAAGAAAAAATACAACTTCGTTTAATTTGAAAGAACTAAGATTCAGTATCTCACTCAGCTTCATCACAGCCACAAAAGATGTTTTTTAACGAAACAAAAGCAAGAAGTATTTAAAAACTTTCAAATTTTGCGCCACAGTGACATGTTATGAGCAAGAATGACGTCATACGGGCCAACAATAAAACATAATTTTCAGTGCGTTAACTGCACGTTAGCATTCAAGTGATGCGGTCAAATGGAACTAGAGGCCCCATTACAGGCGTCCAGTCATGTCTCGTCGCGACAGGTCAGTTAGGCGGCCGCTAATCGCACAAACAAGGTTCCGTGACGTCATAGAAAAGTTGCGGGAAATTGACTAGGGGTCGCGACTACTTCACACGTTTTCTTTCATATCTCCGTAATTTTTCGAAGATTGCGATGATATTAGTATCATTGTTATCGGGACTAAGCAGTCTTTCTAATAAACCCAACTTGTATTTTATCTTCATGGCTCCTTTAAGGGTAAATAAATGATATATGAAATCATAATGAGGTGTCCAGCCGCGTTAAAATACACCCAGACCGTCAGATACCTGCTCCGTTTTCGATTACGACAGGCGCCAGTTTGAAATGTTGAAAGCCGTATGTCCAAGGAAGGAATACTTCCAACGTACAGTTTCCACGACATATGGAGCAGTTTAAAAAAGAAAATAATGTTTCCCGCAACAGTCGCGAACAAAATAGAACTCTTATAGTGTTCATCTGTTGAGACTGTAGGCTAACGTTACAAAAAGCAGTGGTCCATAAAAATCCACAGAAATAATTTTTTCACATAAATAAATTTCGGGAACAGGGACCGCCATAACTGCAAATAATAGAAAACGAAACGTCTCTCGAATTTCTGGAGATAATGAGGAAAAGAAAAAAAATCGCGCCAATCCACCCCGTGAATGTGGTTGGAAAGCAAAGCTGTAAACGGCACCCATAACGATTACCCGTGCGAGGTCACTTAAATTCACTCACATCGCTCTACAAATAGTAAAACCAGAGAAAAGTGAAATGCACTTAACCACACTATTTATTACTTCAAAGGGATATTCTTGGTAAGGTTAAATCAATGCATGATGCATGAACGGTGTTTGGTTGAGTTGTATTGGTGTAGCACAAGAGTGAAAACTATTAAAGTTCCACCCCGGTGTTAGACGATCTGACTTCTCCGTCTCTGGGCCGCGGACAGAGGCGACGAGATTTGCGGCAGAGAAGGAGGAGAAGTAGGAAGAAATACTTCTGTTCAGATTTCTGAACGGCCCAGAGTGCAGTCCTGGGGAGTGATTCCTTCTTCTGTGGGGCCCATATGCAGTCCCCGCGGCCTGTGTTCTGTCCACCCGCTGAAGTTGCGTAGGTAGAGAGGGCCTGGACAGCAGCATCTCCCATTGCTTTTGTTGGGTAGTTGACGCTCAGGGCTAAAGTCGCACACCCCGATTACGGGGCGGAGTGTTCCTACTTCTGAGCAAAATTTACATTCAGTGTCGTAGCGATTCGGAAGCGTTAAGTGAAGACGCGTTGGCTGTGGGAAGGAGCCCGGATTGTATGAGCCGACGGGTGGTTTGTTGTTCTCTGGAAAGGTCAGTTAAGGCGAAGGTACGGTCTGTCTCAGAAGGCGATAATGCTGGGTTACCTCCCTGAACGTGACAAGCGGGTGATTGTCCTCGTGCAGCTCCATAGCACGGGAGGTAAAAGCGCAGGCTTGGTGGGTGGGCGTATTTGTTGCCCTCCATTGAAGCGTGAGGGGGTGTCCAGATGAGCTGAATGGAACCGTTTGGGGAGTGGTTTTTTAGCACGCGCAGTGCAGGTCAGGACACCCAACCAGACTGGTAATTCCAGTAGGCTTGCTGAGAATCGGTGACTACCCTCCGAACCCCTTGTTGAGTGAAAGCCAGGGTGATGGCTGCCTCTTCTGCTACCGCCATTTCTTGGGTCCTAAGTGAGGTACACGCAAGGAGGTTAGTTCTGGAGGTAGCCACAATGATGGCGTATTGCTGCCCTCGATGTTTGGAGGCGTCTGTGTAGATAACTGCATGATCCCCACCGAGGGTGGTGTTTAGCGCTTGAGCCCTTACCTTTCGGTGACCCTCTTTATGTGAGGGGTTCATATTTCTAAGGAAAGGGAGCATCTTTAGTTTTAGTCGCCAAGAGTCTGGGAGTACGTCAAGCGCAGTGACATTCTGGGCTGCCCAGCCAATCTGGTGAAGCATGTGGTTACCCACCGCAGTTCTGAGTCGGACCTTCTGGTTAGAAAGATGGCCTTCTATCAGCTCTTCCACCCTGTTGTGGAGCCCCGTGCTAAGCAGCATCTGTGTGGACGCACTCATGAGAAGACCAATGGCCTGCTCAACCGCCTTTCTGATCATTGTATAAAGCCTCTCTATGTCTTCCTTGTTGAGAAGAAGACAGGGGGTTGACGTAAGTGACTCTCGAGAGGACAAAATCTTCACTTAATCGAAGGTACCGGATTCCGTTAAGCCTCGCTTCTTGGTGGAAACTCGCCTGATCATGTGTATGATTTGATTAATGCTGTTTTTGAGGCGCTGCAAGGAGACGTCACTCTTGGTGTTAGCCTCGAGATGTAGACCCAGGATATTGATGCTTGGGCTTGGGGTGATGGCCTGGCCATCAAGGAGTATTTGAATGTATTCCTTGATTTGGCGTGAGGGCGGACGACAATGAGCTGTGATTTTTTACGTGAACACTGGAGGCCACCGGCTTTAGCACATTGGCCTACTAGAAGTGAGATGCCATGCATTGGTGTGAGCTTCCTTTAATTTTTGTAACTCTTAGCACATGAGCAAAGTGCGCACATGGCCGCTAGACGGGCGTGAGTGGTCGCGTGACGCTTTCACGTGGCATTCAGCGAGAACGCAGGGGGTAAACCCGTAGATGTGCTTGGTGGGTGCACCAGCTGTCTTCCCGTCTTCGCGTGGGCTCGTAGCTAAATCGGTAAGACAACGGGCTCTCGCTTTGTTGGTTCATTAGTTCCAGGTTCGATTCCCGGCGGTGCCAGTAAATTCTTTTATTTGTTCTCTGGAGTTTTCTGGTGACACCAACGGTCGCGAAAGAACCCTTGGGGGGTAGAGGTAAAAAGCTTTGCTTTAAAAAACAACAGCTACACCACCACTCCGAGGTGATACTACTTAAGGTGACCGTTTTGACAGACGGCTATGCGATTGTGCAATTGCCTAAAAGCGATGGTTCAGATGCCCCTATCTCGCTCGGATAGACAAAGGCAGCCCGCCATGGCTCGAAAAAAGCTCGCCTGTAATAATTTATTTAACGCTGTGGGCAGCAAAACAGGCTTCATTCACATGAGTAAAAGAATCACACACAGACAAGTAACACAAAGTTTTATTCCACACCCCCTTACCCTTTCGAGAAATTATTGAAAGCACGTGTCTGTAACACAATTATTGGCATTCTTTATTGATTTTCGATGGCGCGTTCAGAAAAGGAAAAAAAAAATTCCCGCGCCTTCCCGCGAGGGGAACACAAGTAAATGCAGAGCATTGGGGGTCGTTAACGCCGCGTAAAGTCGCGTTAGGGTGGGTAGTTTGGTCGTAGTTGCGTTGGGGTTGGTTTGGGGTAGAGTTCCTGTATATAGCTCCCGCAGGGAGCTAAGAGTTGCGCGACCCTTTTCCACGCGCCGCCGTGATTGCGACACTCCGGTTATCCATGCCGCGCAGAGAAGCCCCTACTACGGCTGCGCCGCAGCCGCCGCCGCGGGCGGCACCACGCCCCGCCCAGGAACAGCAGCAGCAGAAGCGTGAGGCGCCGCCGACCGAAGCGCCCCCACCGCGCGTCGGCCGCCATCGGAAGCGTGGCGGCGAGGCTCCTTCACCCGCGACGGGCGGCTTTCCCGCAGCAATCCGGATAACAAAGATGGCGGTCGGTCGCGCAACTCTTAGCTCCCTGCGGGAGCTATATACAGGAACTCTAGTTTGGGGTAGAGAGAGGAGAGTAAAGTCGCGTTAGGGTGGAGCGAGCGTCAACCAAGGAAGGAAGGAGCAACGCAGTGACTGAAACATGAGCGACCGCTAGCCGCTTTATATTTGCAGCGCGCGCAGTAGAGGGAGAGCAGTACGGGGTGGAGAGCGCGCATGCGCAAGCAGTGCGCGCCCTTCCACGCCCCACCGCGCTGCTATCACGCACCTGTTACGCCGAGACCGCGACGGAGCGAACGGGCTGACTACGACGCTTGCGCGCGCCAGCTGCTGTTGAGAGAGAGGAGGGAAGGGGGAGAGGCGCACCTGCTGCGGACGCGGAGCTGTGGACGCCGTCCGACGCAGGAAGAGGCGAGGCTAAGAAATGCTCTGCATTTAAAAAGTTTGCCAGTCGGGAATCAGCATTTCAACGCGCGGTACTGCTTTAGAAGCGATATTCATTCCCATTCTCCCGTGAAGTGCTTGACGTATTCCTCTACCTCTTTAACAAATATTGACTTGCACTTCAAGTGAGTGCTGAGCGTAATTTGATGCTGACAGGGACGGTGTAGGTGGCAGGTTTGAAGCTCGAGTTAGCTCCCGGGTATGCGGCGCCGAGATTCACGATTCGTGGGCGGTATGCGACTCAAATGTATGCGCGCACATACAAAATTGGCGGCAAGCAGAAGGTAAAAATGACGGAGCAGCCTGCGAAAGGCCGAACTACTTGCAACAAGGAGACCAATCATGCGGTGATCCACCGGTTTTAAAGAGCGATTTCTGGGCAACTCACGGGGAGCCGCGTTCACAGCATGACCGCTTCTACTTCGCTAGTTACGTTATATGAAAGTAGAGACTGGAGTATGTGCAGTATGCACTGAAGGGTTACTCCAGGCTGACTTTTTTGACTTTGGTCTCTCCTCCACCTACTCTGCATCACTGATGCCGGAAAGCTCCACATGGAGTTTTTAACCCACCCGTATGTAGGGGCGCGTGCTCCTTCGACTGGCTGTATCTGAGAAGTGCTTGAGTTAACTTTTCACACAAATTTTAGGTACTCGAGCTGTCAGCCAACAAATTACGATTGTGCAGTAGTTATCTCGAAATTACGTTAGACTCAGGCAGGAGAAGGCTAGAAGCGAGATAAGTTGCGTAGAAGACAAGTGTGTTGCCCAATGTAATTCTACAGGAAATTGCTTTGCGTAATCCAAATAACCCAGCCTTCATAACTAACACCCCTCAACTCGATGTTGACGGTTTGGTTTTATCAAGAATTACTTTTGGTGCCGGTCAGCTTTATGATGCCACGCTATCAATGATAACATTAGGTGCCGACTTCCGAAACATATTTCGTACCTTTATGGCGTTGTCTTTGATTCAGTTGCAGTTCAGTTTCAGTTTATTCTCACATTTGCTTCACAAAACTAACAAAAAGAAAGTGATAAAAGTAGGCCGAGGAGAGTGCTGTAGCCAGCTTGACGGGAACCCGACAGACCTAAGAAACGAGTGTTTCAGATCGCGAATAAATCCGAGATTTTCCCCTCATAAAAAGCACAACCGAAGGGAAGAGAGAAGAAAATCATAATTGCTTTACTGTTCTTTAGGCGTACAACAGAAAGACCATGACACAAAGCACTCCTAGTGCAACGAAAGGCCTATAACATCTCAGCCATAGTTAAAACTTCTTAACGTAGAGCAATTAAAGAAACAAAATTACACAGTGTGTGGCTAAAGAAAATGAACGGTGATTGTGATAGAAAGGGCGTAAAAAACAGCACTGAAAGGATCAGTTTAAGTTGGGTAGGCGTAATAATATGTAAATTGATTTCTTTAAACGATAGATCCTTTAGAATTAGAAACAAATAATTTTGAACTCAGCCGAGCCTGTGTTTTTTTCCAACAAAACAAAATAAACTAATAATGCTTCTTCCGGAAAGAGTATCCTGTCTCAAGGACTTTTTCAACTAAAACGCTTTATTTTGATATTTCACACGGTTGTTCCACGTCATCAGTGGATTGAGGTTGTATAATAAAAGAAACAGTAGAATTTTATGAGTTATAAAATTGGTACACCGCTCGGTCACAACTAACACTTCCTATGTGACGAAGTGACTTTCATTCAGGAGAGTAGATTCTATTTAAAATAATTTCCCCTTGATATAGTGTGGCCGACCTAGGTGCAGCTATTTGCCTAAGCTCGAAAAAATTATAAACCAAATAACGTTAAATTTTCATATTGAGCATGACGTAGTGTGCATATAAATTCGAAATCATACCCGAATACGTATGAGGCGTCTATCGATGGAATTTTATGACAAGTTCAACTTGAAATAACTCCATGGGTTATTAAGCATTACTCCACACATTTTTAAAGCGGGAATGCAGTGTAAAACTGCACCTGGGTTCCAAGATTCTATGGGAGGAAAGGCGTGTCTATTTTCTGAACCAAACGGTTGTTAGTGTACGGTTGGTCCCATCCAGTTCAGCCTGTTTTATGTAAGTGTTTTCTTGCTCACGCCAGACATATTTCTAGGTCTGGGCATGTAGCATCGCCACCTTGGTGTTCTTCAGTAGGTCTCTCTTCGAGGTACTCTCCAGGTGAGTGCTGATTAGCCTTGGTAATTACACGAACGCCAGCGCAACCACATGGCCAAGGCCGTTGAAGGGCGGACGTAGATGAGACAGGATCGGAGATATTGGAAGTCAGTGGGAGAGACATTTGACCGGAAGTGGATATAAAGAGGCTGGTGACGATGATAAAAGATAGCATGGAATACGAATAACAATAATATTATAGATAATATATATGAATTCTGCAGAAAAAAAATATTATAATAATACAACAGCAATACACTTTAATAGAAGCAGAAGCATTCACGGCGTGAAAATAGATCTATGCGAATGTTTAGGCCGAATTTGTTTTTCGAAATGTCTATCCAATTTTACATTCGTACTGTGAAAAAATTGAAATTTAATTTTACCTAGCTCTTGCTGAGCAAATGGCTCGTTTGTGTGAAAATAGCTGGTACGTTGACTCAGGGTGTCGAACCGGAATGTTTCGGGTTCGGTTCGGGTTCGGGTTCAAAAGTCTCGGATTCGGTTCTGGATTAGACTGCGGAGCGCCATTCCGTTCCGGTTCGAACCGGTTCGAGCCGGTTCAAACGCGTTCTAGCGGGTTCGGAGAAATAAATAGGCGTTTTTTTGCGTTTAGTTTGTTTAGTGTTGCGTTTTCGTTTCTATGCCACGCCGCTATAAAAAAAAAAACTCATAATGCAGGTTTCTTTGTGCAAATGTTTTGACTTAGCCAACCTGAATGTACAATCCTCTGAAAAATGTTTTCTAATGAAGGTCAATGATTACAACCCTAACTGAAGCGAAATAAAAGGTTCACAGGGACACTTAATGTGTTAAGCATTACTCTGTTTCCGCCGGTTTATTTCCTAATTATTTAGTTTAGTTCATTTACATAATTAAATTTAATTTGAAGGACCCTCCTTCCTGGGCGAAGGGTTCGCGAGCCTGACCCCGCCCGATGAAGCGACGCCGATACACAAAAAACAGAAATCATGGGTTTATTCCGGGCAACAGAAAGACATGCATGAAAAAGATCCGCATAGAACAGAATGGTCATGGGAGCATCGCGGTATAAGAAATCGGACTGCCTCCACTGGGCGAAAAATAAGACGGAGCTTTCCCAACACTCACAAATGTTTCGGACTCGATTGTCCAGCGCCGCACCGTCCACGCCCACCAGATGCGCTTCTTAGTCCAGGATGGCAAAGGGTCGGGGTGGCGGTTTACGGCCTCTGTCCGCTAGTCCCATCCCGGCGTTCCGGTGTGGCTGGGCTGTGTCGTCCAACTCCCCCAGCTGCTCTTGTGAGCGCCGCTTTTAGTTAAGCCAGTTGGTTGGTTGTGCGCATGTGCCGAGTTTTAAGCGCACTACACGTGTTCTTTGCGGCTCACTGTTCGTCGCACACGCACGCACGGGCACATGACGCAGTGACGTCACTATCGGTGTTCGACGCGCGTTCACTGCACTGTAATCACCCTGCGTGGGCGCACGTAGGAGCTGCGTCCCTGCAAATTTTATTCTGGCTCATAAACCCGGAGTTTCATACTCCGCAGTTGTTTCGTTGACGAAACAAAAAAAATGTCTGACAATTAGAATTCTCCCGAATGCCAAATTAGAGCGCAACGCCAACTGCAGTCTTCTTGGAGATGGCGCATAGCCAATGCCCTTAGGAAGTGATCGCGTCATCAGCGACCGAACGGGTGCGCGTTTTAAATGCAGAGCATTTCAGTAACTCACGATGTCACCCGCGTTGACGTCCGTAGTCGTAGTCCGCACCCCTCCCCCTACACTATATAAAAAAATACTATCCGGCGCCTGGTTTCGATCCCTCGACCCTGCGGGCGGAACTCAATGTACATGGTGCTCTACCCACTGCGCCACAACGCCGACACAGAATGGGAGGCTACGAACGCGCCTTATATCCTTGACTCATTCAATCCGGCGCCTGGTTTCGATCCCTCGACCCTGCGGGCGGAACGCAATGTACAGGCGTCCACAGAATAAACCGGACCAAGCGAGCGGCGCGCGATAGCTATCGGCGCGACACCTTCCGGCCCAGCGCCTGCTGTCGAGATAGCGGAGGGCGCATGCGTGTCCCTCTCTAGAGTTTGTGCATGTCAGTTTCCTTGATTGCGGCTGCAGCACTTTGATCCTCTCGAATGCGACGCGAGGCGGCGCCTTGCGCGGTGCGCCTACCGACCGGGCGTGATGCATGGCAGCAGCCGGCAGCGTGCGCCATGCGCTGATGCCGCGTAACTGTGCGTTCATCTGAGAATGTTTGTTCGGCGCTCTTTTTATCATTTTATTGACTGGAACGCAAACTGGCGTTGAAGAAAGGCTGCGATAAAGATTCACACGTGACTAAAACAGTGCTGGTCGTTATGCGACGAACACAGTTGATAGCAAGAACTGAATACAGCGAAGGTTTATTCGGTTCGGAACAAAAAAAGAAAAAAAGACATCGGTGATTGTCCGAGTAGTTCCCGTTATTAATTGTGTGGGAAGTTTCCGTCGTTTTGGATAACTTCACGAATGCGTCGGGGGAGCGACGCATAAAACGACTTTATGATTTCGGGACCGGGGCGCAGGCGTCCCCATTCATCTTCCACTGCCTGCCACAACTCGTCCGCCGTGCGACCGCAGTCATTTCGTTTGCCGAGATTCATCTTCATAATCCCCCACACATTTTCTATCGGATTTAGGTCTGCCCCGCACGGGAGGCCACCGCAGCTGCCGCAACGCGTGGTCGTCGAGCAGTGAGCTCATGGCTCGTGCTGTGAAGACAGGGCTTCGGTCCTGTTGCAGGATGAAGCACCCGTCCAGGACGTAGGGGAGCAGACTTGTCGAAATGATGTTACAGTACTGGGAAGCATTGAATGGCTCAGAAATTCTGACGAGGGGTCCCAGGCCGTCCGCACTCATTGCGCCTCATACGCTGACGGAGCACCTCCCACTGGAAAGGACGCTTTGGATGTAGCCGGGATGGTATCTAAATACCATCGGGCTAAATACAGAAATACATTCAGGAAAGATATCTCCGAGGAAAGATATCCCCGAAGATGTTCGGAGGGTATACTAGCTACATCAATGAGATGACATTCGCCGTGTTTGATAGTTTACATCGATTGAAATTACTGGCACATTTTTTTAGCGGGAGGCTGCACTCCCACTGCCACGTAGGCGAACAGTATCCTGTATAAAACTATGCATCAATTTCATCCTCTTTCCACATCGGGAATTACAAAATCCCCGTTAGCCGATGCGGGTTACCTGAAGTGTTTCGTAAAAAAACAGCGACAAGAAACGCTTATCAAACGGTGCTTATAAAACTACGATTAAAACGTTTCAAATGAACCCAGCTGAATAGAATTTACAGGGACATTGTATATCGGTTGCTCCGAAATATAGTTATTAACAGGTAGTTATGCATTGCTAGCCTTAACAATTACACTTAGCGTTGCACTCGGGACCCCCGAAGGAATGCTCAGCAATTCTCACATTAAACCGTGCTCCCGATGTGACCTCTTACACTGTAGTAGTTTATATATCATCTAGAATGCACATTACCAGCTACGTTTCACAGTTTAGTTTCGTACCTGCAGCTCATCGCACGCCAAACACGCCGCTGGTGATCCCAGCGAGTGGAGAAAGTCGGTTCGTCTGTGAATATAACTTCCTTCCACTCGTTCGCTGTCCACTGCTCCACCGCCCGGGCGAACTCCAGCCTTTCCAGCCTCTGGCGGTCCGTCATGCGCGGCTTTTGCGCTGCTACGCAATTCCCGAGTCCCGCCTCCTTCAGTCGTCTTCGAATTGTCTCGCAAGAGACATTCAATGACAGCTCCTGTCGAATTTCTTTTGCAGACAGGAGGGGATCTGCCACAGCGGCTGAGACAATCAGTAGTTCCTGCTCCTCACTGGTGACTTTAGGCCGCCCGCTGCGCTCTGCGTCAATGAGTCTGCCCTGATCATCGCGGTAAGCTTGAATAATGCGGCTTACAGAAGTCCTAGACCTCCCGGTGAGGTGGGAACTTTCCCACTGAGTAGTCCCTTCGGTGAAAAATCGCACGATGTGCCTCTGTTGCTCGATGGGGACGCGGGAAGGCATTCTTCACAAATATGCCTGCGCAGGACGAGTTACATGCTTTATACGCTTCATAGCTATCACTGTCCAATGGGTGACATGGAAGGAAACGCCTCATTGCTTTTCGATAGCAATTCACTCACCCCGACAGCTGTGTATTTCGGTCTATTTTTCCGAAGCGAATAAACTATTTCCTTCCTACTTTCTTCCCTCCTCCCATCTTTAAACCGCCTCTCACATGCCGCACGGGAAAAACTCGAAATTAAAAAAAAAAACATCGCTGTTTTTAGTTCTATCAACTGTGTGTTGGTCGCATAACGACCAGCACTGGTTCAGTCATGTGTGAATCTTTATCGCAGCCTTTCTTCAACGCACGTTAGCGTTTCAGTCAATAAAATGATAAAAAGAGTGCCGAACGAACATTCTCAGATGAACGCACAGTTACGCGGCATCAGCGCATGGCGCACGCTGCCGGCTGCTGACATGCATCACGCCCGGTCGGTAGGCGCGCCGCGCAAGGCGCCGCCTCGCGTCGCATTCGAGAGGATCAAAGTGCTGCAGCCGCAATCAAGGAAACTGACATGCACAAACTCTAGGGAGGGACACGCATGCGCCCTCCGCTATCTCGACAGCAGGCGCTGGGCCGGAAGGTGTCGCGCCGATAGTTTTCGCGCACCGCTCGCTTGGTCCGGTTTATTCTGTGACCGCCTGTACATGGTGCTCTACCCACTGCGTCACAAAGCCGACACAGAATGGGAGGCTACGAACGCGCCTTATATCCTTGACTCATTCAAACTACGTCAAGAAGCTGCTGATACAACGCATTCACTACCACCAACTTCCCAAACACTAAACGTTAACGCAATACACCCACCCCCTATGCGACGCATTTACTCGAGTCCCCCTCGCGGGGAGATGGGCCCAATTTTCTTACCAAGATGAAGAAAAGTGTTCTCAAATTCTATCCAGACAGAGTCACAGTAAACTGCGTTTAGTTCGGTGGTTCAAGTCCGGCTGTTGCCTCATTTATGCGTGTTTATTTGGTATGTTTTAGATAGCTTCTATTCCTTAGGGTACTTATCGGTACTATATATTATTGCGTCTGTTCGTTAGAAAGAAAAATTGGAAAAAGGTTACGTTAGCTTAGATTACGTTAAGATACGTTAAAGAGAGCCTAATGATTCGAAATGGCGGTGGCCATTGGTTTAGGGAAGTGCTTCTGCAGTAAAGCCCGCTTATATGGAACACGGATATATCGAATTATTGTCTATATCGAACCGTTGTATAACTCTGGTAAAAATTACATGCATTTAAAGCTTTTTCTCTGGTATTATATCGTGGCATGTAACCGCCGGGGAGCATGCCTCGAACTCCTCTTAACAGTTTCTCTATACTGTCACCCACCACTTTCCTGCTCGCTCTATCTCCGATGGCCCCTTCGTTCTCTCGTTTACAACAGGGCCGACGCTGAGGGACTACGCGAAACCACAGGAGCGGGCGCCTAACAGCAGTGCTCGAAAACAGGGCTTGCGTAGCCGTCGCGGTGCCACCTTATCATCCACTCCCCTTGCCGACCCGTGACGGGCCACGCCTCGTCTCCAAATTATGCACCGTCGCCGCAGTCTTCTGGCAACCCAGTCGTCTAAGCTGATGTGATAACCTTGACCAACTCCTGTCATAAACGTTCTTAAGTAGCAGTCTCTTTATGAATTTTGCGAACTATATCTGCACAAAACCATAAACTTTAAAATGCTCTCCACCAATTCAAGTGATTGAACCTTGAACCATGATACCTTATCTGTTATCCCCTCCTCCGTGTCCCGCTCTTTTTCCACCAGGGCATTCATGCCCCCTCAGACAATAAAGCTATTCCTCCTGCAATTCTGGATGGTCTCCAAGCGCTTGCATCGACAGTAACTACCGGCGTGAAATTGGAAACTTACACGGACTCAACGACAGCCATACGAGATCTACGTCGCGTTGTGCGTAGTACCAGCACGTATTCACGCGATCCTGGACACATACTCATGCCCTGTGCGTGTTTTGTGGGTTCGCCGGGACATGCTTCCTGCCCACATAGCGGCGTATCGCGCCTGTCGCCGTATAGACCTTCCACGGCCGCTACCACTTCTTCCGATGTCCACCCTAGAAGAACTGCTGGTGGAAAAGGAGAACCTCCGCCGCGCCACGCGTGCTTTACTTTCACCGCGTGGAACTGACCTCCCCAGTGGGCTCGCTCGCTGGGAGGAGGTCCTGCTGCGGAGGCTTCGAGTTGGGGTGGCCTATCCCCAGCAGTAACCCACGCTTGGCCTGTCCGCTATCACGCACCGGTTGCGGACAGCTGTCCCTTTTGCACGGTCCCTGCGTCCGAAGCCGACACGAGCCACCTTCTATGGACCTGGCCTGCCGTTCAAACCTCTCGCCTGCAACACCTCCGGGGCACAGGGCTCCATCCTGGGAGACCCCCTGATATACAGCGGTGGATATGGGGCCCTCAGTACCGGTCTCTGCTGAAGTTTCTGCGTGAAACAAATGTGATGTTGTATATATAACTATTATGTCGTACGGCAAACTCAAGCAAAAAAAATTCCTCCTTCTCCTTCAAGCTTCCGCGCCCGTTGCATCACAGCCGTACTGTATACAACTATATTATCCCGTGTGTTTGTTTAAAAATGTAGGGAGTACATGTGTGTCAAATTTTAAGGCGTAACTCAAGTAGTTCTCGTAATATAGGCTCAAAATTCGAAAAAAAATCTTGCACCAATCCGTTCAACTACGGCGACGGTTGAACGCGAAGCTTCCTCGTGATAGATTCATTGGTTGGCCAGTCCCACACTGCGAGTATGTGCTGCTCTGAAGGTGCGCACCGCTTTTCTAAAATACCTACAGCAACTCTTCGGTGTGCACTCCGCAGGCCTAACGTTTCGGTTCGGGGTGTATGACGCGAATCCGTACCTCCTGCTTGGCTTTCGCTTCGACCACGTCGAAATGGAGCATTCTAATAGACGCCACCTTCATGACACGTGGGAACCAGGTTCGATTCGGCCACCTCAGCCACGATCATTCATCACCATCGTCAGAGAAAGTTTGCTTTTCTGCAGGGCGGATTGGTGTACAACGGCATCAGTGGGTACAAGAAAGCTTCGCTTTAAAATTACACCGAGAGCCAAATTACACATTTTATTGCGAAAACCTTATATTCTTGTCAGCAACACAACTTTTTGGAGAAGTTTACACCAGCCTTGAATTGAGCATAAATTTACGAATTACCCCCCATGAATATGTGGTGGCGGTCCACGGGCACGTAGCGGCGGTGGTCCACCTTGTCGAGTCCCTATTTTTTACCGGAAGACAATGTTTTCCCAATGAAAGTATTGGTGAGTCTGAACATTAGAATAATCAGGGAATGTAATTAATCATTTTAAAGCTAATTGAAGATGTCCTGGGGAGCCTAATTAACGGGGTTTTACTGTATATACTTGCTCTGAAAACAAAACCATTGGATAAATATAAAATATGCATTAGGCAAATATTTATTAACTTAAATGCGAGATGTAAACTTACGCTAGAACCAACATAACAGCGCAATACGTGCGCAAATAAAAACATCTTATAGCATTCAGGTAGTCGTCACATTTTGTGCGCAACAAAGTTTCCCTATTGGTAGAGAGGGGGAGCGCCGAACACTTTCTAAATGCCAAGGACCCCAAATATATCGAGATTTGTGCCACCCACTAATTCACCTTAACGGGCTCGCTTATTCGTGTAATCCAAATTATTCAACACAGCAATTCACATTAGCTACCCACACTAATCGACCACAGATGCCCGCTAATCCACATTACTCGTTTTTAATCCATGCGCCCCTTAATTTTAATGTTCCGCAAATTCAAGATAATGGAAAATGCTGTTGCATCTACTGTAAAAATAAAGTTAAGAAGTTACCAAATTTTTATTTTTAATTGTCACCTTCTCTTAAAGCAGTAAACAAGGGGCACAATGTCCCTGTACAAGAAGCGCCGGTGATGTGGAGGACTGCGAGTGTTTGTGTCTCACTGCTGCTTGTATATGAATGCCTATTCAAAAAAGAATAAGTTGGAGATATGGATTTGATGTGGATGATGTACCCGAAGGTCTTCACAATGGGGCAGGAATGCATTAAAGTTACTAACACAATAAAACCCTTACACGATATTAACACCATGTACATAGGAACCATGAAAAATGAAAGCCATGATATGTTCCCTCGGAATATACGTTGAAACTTTACTTATTATAAATGCAAAAGATAACCGGGAGAGATGTGTGGTATCTAACGCGAACGGATAGTATATACGGACAACTTTACAATGAATTCAGTGTTATAATAAGAAAAGAGCCTCATGGGTTCCGGAACTACAGACTATGCATAATATTCGCTAGTGCTGTCGGGCGAGCGGTAAAATTATGTGCAGACGCCAGGTAGAACACCATGATCAAACACTAGAAATTACATTTTGAGGCCCCGGAACCGGTTCGGAAATGTGCTTTCGATTCGTTCCGGTTCGGTTGCAGTTCCAAAATGGCGGAAAAAATACGGGTTAGGTTCGGTTCCGGTTCCGGCCAAAAATAAGGTTGCGGTTTTCGGTTCGGTTTCGGTTCCGGTTCGACACCATGCCGTGACTGTAGTTTTGAGTCGTCGACTACCACAACAAGCATAGAACAAGCAAGAAAGCAAGTCGTTTGGCCAGTTGAAGAAAAGGCTGACGCAATTTCCACAGTAGCCGATAGACGGGTACTGTGCAACGTGTCGAAATTTTGGGCGGCTGCTACTGAGCAGTTCGGTAGGTCCCTTGGCCGAAACGTAATAAAAACGCTTCTTTCTTCATTTTTATGTGTGTCGAAAAGGGCTTGCTGACGGGCCAGTTGTGTCGAACAGTTTTACGTTTATTCAAACCGGCGTCCAAGAAATACCTTGTTTTCAATTGGTATATGTAAGGGTAGGCAGTCAAGAAAACAAAGGAATGAAATGAGGAGGGTGGGGTAGGTCATTTTTTATGCTACAAACAGATACAGATTTTTGAAAGAAAGAAAGAAATTGGAGAAAAACATGCCCGCCGGGTGGGATCTGAACCCACGATCTCCAGAATACGCGTCTGGTGCGATGACCACTACGCTAACGGCGGGGCATTGCTCTCGTCCGCTTTCTCGGGTATTTATGTCAAGGTAATCGTTCCCTGAGCTTGAGGGCAGTAGCCACCGCCATTCCGACTACTCGCGGTGAAGGGGACCTTCTTTTTAAACCCCGGGCCGTGACTGGAGCGTCTACGACATTTCGAGAGCGGTTGACCAGCGTTGAACCCTTTTGAGCTATCTATTGCACCCAAGACTGCCTGAACAGAAACCCTTGCTATGCATGTAGCAAATCAGAAGGGGTAATGGGAGGTTCGTTGATATTTCAACGAGCCCCTCATTTTATATTCTAATTCACTAATATATATATATATATATATATATATATATATATATATATATATATATATATATATATATATATATATATATATATATATATAATATGCAGCGAGGACGAGGATCACCAGAAGGCGTCGATCCACTTTCACAATGTCTATGTGCTGTGCCGTTCGATTGTAGCTAGTGGACAGTTTTTCGATGGCTACGCTCCATGTGGTGCTTCCTGAAGAACAGCGGGTGTGTGCGCGCTCGGCTCAGACCCCAGGACCGTTCGTAACGCAAGCTAGTAGCAGAGTCCGTCAATGCTTGTAGTTTGGCCAAGCTTGACGACTTCTCCGCTCATAAATGTGACCACATTTGTGGTAGCGGTCGCAGGACAAGGATGCCTCTACAGCCTGGCACGTTGGAAATGCGAAGCAGCAGTCACCGCGCGAACGATGAAAGGGCGCCTTTGCCGCAGCAGCCCATCATTTGCTCCGCAGTGCTCCGGCAACGCGACCCATCCATCTGCAGCGGCACCGGCGAGCACGATGTTGAAGATTGGCTTCTCTCTTTCCAACTATAGTAGGGGGCGATATTATGAAGCTCAACGTCAGGTGCTATGGGCGGACGTTGCCAGGCTTTGGTTTTGCAGCCATGACTTTGGCAAACTCAAATAGCCTTCAAATCGACCTTCCCGACAGGCTTCGGGCGTCTGCCCTCCGACTCTTCGCTCGCTCTCCGCCTGAGCAGCTGCTACGCGGACGAACGAAGTAGGCAGGTTAAAATTTCTCAACTATATTGAACGCGTCGTCGGCTTCTGCAAGCACCGTGAAATCAGCAATGACCGAAACCGAAAAGATGAAGCCTGTCCGGCAAAATCCGCATACTATAAGCGACGGTATCAACTGCTGTGAACGCTGTGACGAACCCTCTAAGCAACATATTCTCACCCGCCAACATCCTTTCTTTTAAAACCCGAGAGGTAGGTCCCTGTCGCCATTGGCTGCTTTTCCTGGCCACTTATTCTTCTGCGGCACATTGAGCAGTTAATGCGAGAGGACGATACGCGTAGCGTGGCCCTGCTTCCCTGCGCTCCAAAGCCGTCTTGGTCATTGCATCAGGCTGTCCAAAGGCCGATCGAAGAGCAGGTTGCTGAGGCGATTCCAGCACTACACAACACAACGGGTAAGTCTGCACTGATTATTTCGCCCGTGGAAGGGCCCGTAGCCCAACCTGTCGGAGTTTCTGTATTTACAACCTACGCTTCTCGAGCACTGAAGGTCAGTGAAGCGAGAACGAATATCTGGCATGGTATTGAATCGCCGTGGCCCAGGAGAGACAATGTCCCTCTGCGTTTCTGTGGCTTAACATGCAAGAGAAAAAGGTTACGGCTGAGGATTGATTGTTAATCACTTTGAGGGAGAAGGTGTAAGGGTGACTGTTCCAAAGTGTTTATTCTCTGATACATTAGCCGGACTACACACTTTGCCTTTTTCCGAAGAGAGAGAGCGAGACAGAGAAAGTGGAAGAGAGATTATTAATATCTTTGCTACGGAAGAAATGGTTGAGCTTTATGAAAAGGGGGTATACAGATGGTATTGAGCTCAGGAGTGGAACCTGAAGTCCCGGACACCAGATGCAGCAGCTATTTCCCTTGCCCTCTCATCAGCTCGCGCTGACCTTGAGTTAAGAAACTGGTCAAATCTGCCTCCCATGTCTTGATAGAAGCTGAATATATAATGTCTAAGTTCTCCCCTGAGCATACCCTTGGACATGGCTACGTTGTGTGAAAAAGCATGGGCGTTTCTCTGATTTTAGCAGTTTTAGTTAATGTGTGATGGTCCTACCGAACATGTTCACCCACATAGATTTGTAGATACTTGTATTGGTTTATTCTCCACATGCGATTGTTCGGCATTGAGACACCCTTGTAGCAAGATAAAAAATTATGTTCCTAGGCGTAGCATGAGGAGACATTCGTGGCGTTTTCCTCGGAGGGGACTGCGGTAGTCGTGGTCGCAAGGAGCATGGTAGGCGAGTTCCTGTCCATCTTGGTCGGTGCCTCCCCTCTTCCAGACCATTGTGTCTGGGCCTCCAGGTGACGTTATTAATTTTCTGAGTTGTGGAAGCGAGCGTCTCACAGAGGCGTTTAGGCATTCTGCCTGCAGCCAACAGTCTAAGGCCCTTTGAGAGACCGTAATGATGTTTACGCTTCTATTCGACACTTACGCTAGTGAGATTGCGAAGAAAATATCTCCAACTTTCGTTTATTTGTTGCTGTACGTGCAAGGGCCATGCCGTCACAAAGATTGCTTCAGTAGTCAGCTAAGACAACTGCTACCTCGTATTTTCGTACGTGCCGGAGTCGATGTATACTCTGGTCTCATGATTTGGGAACTTTCCTTAAATCAACGTGATCCTGCCCTATAGCCTGTTGTTGTGTAAGTTTGGATCCACGTTTTTGGTAGACGAGAGTTTTTATGCAGAGAAGCTGAATCGGTGACCTGTCTATCAAGGCGTGCAGCCGTTTTTTAGAGGGGTAGCCTGTGTTTTATCCCATGTACCGTCTTGATTTCGTTTTCCCAGCCCCTCTCTTGGTGCCAAGAGAGTGATACAACAGCGTTATGAAGACACCCTTTGAAGGCATATTCATCCTTATCATCATCAACATCCTATTTAGGTCGACTGCCGGACGAAGGCCTCACGTGTTGATGTTCACCGCTCTTGCCCTGAGCTGCAGGAATCCTTTGCCTCGGAATGCTACTTCATCCCTCCATCTAGTTAATGGCCTTCGCTTCTTCTAGACCCATCTCTGGCTGTTCATTCTGTTACCCTGTTGGTCCACTGGTTATCCGTCCGTCTCACGGCCAAAACGCGAGGTTGAGGATTGCCTTATATGCGGTCCTGATGGTGGTGTTTCTTTTGTTTTCTTCGGTTCGAGAGACACCACCAGGGGGCCACGCCGAACACGCGCACCTTGCATGGGCTCCGGCTTCTTCGACCGTTCTTGGCTTTCCAAGGGCACGTCAAACGCTTAAATAGTTATCAGCGGCTTCCCACCAACACGCCGGTCACGTTGATACCACCCACGTCGACCTCGGTCCACATATTCGGCCAAAATCACCAGCGGAAGAACTGACCCCGCCGGGGGCCACCGCTAGGCCTACTGCCGCCCAGCTGGCTGCCGCTGCCGCCACCGCGCCGGTTCTACCGGCGCAGAACCAACACCCAGCTGCCACCAAGCATCCGGCGCAGATCAACACCGTCCCTGCGCCTGTTCTCCCGGCGCAGAATCAACACCCAGCTGCCACCATTCACCCGGCGCAGATCAACACCGCCACAGCCGCCGCCGCGCCGGTTCTCCCGGCGCAGAACCACCACCCAGCTGCCACCATGCATCCGGCGCAGATCAACACCGCACCTGCCGCCATGCACACGGCTACGGAAACCGCGATGGAGTTCGACACTCTCAGCGGACGCACAATCCCGCCTCCAGGCCCCTGTAAGCAGATTCTACGAGAGCGCCGAAACCTCAAACAACAAGCAGCGCCGCCCACATCCCCGTTTCCTGTGCCATGCACCCAACAAACCACTCCAAGAAGCACACCGACTCCACGACTACCTGATAAAGACTATAAAGTGATCTACCGACCACGCACAGGACTTCGTGTAGCTGCCTATAATGGCCGACAAATGACCCAAAGCATACAACAGGCAAGTAAAATCCCGGAGCACGTCTTCAGCGCTTATGTAACGATACAACCGCAAGCGTTGCAAAATCTAATTGTCGCGACCACGCCCGACGAAAACTGCGCCATGGCACTTTCTGAAGTTAATACATTACAGCTTGGTGCAGCAGCCTGCGAAGTGCTACCCTACCTAAAGCCACCTCCAGGTACGGTTCGTGGAGTGATTCATGGATTGGACCAGGGCACCACGACGGAACAGTTACCCTACATTCTCGCATCCAATGGACCCCGTATACTGCATGCACGAATGTTGGGCACCTCCACCTCTGCCGTCATAACTTTTGAAGGACCACATGTACCTTTCTACATCAAGGCCTTCGGTCTCTTCACGCGATGCCGCCCGTATCGACAAACTGTGCAGTGCTGTTCTCTGTGTGGTGAACTTGGACACACACAGGACGTTTGTCCTAACCCTGATGCGCCTGTATGCGCCCAGTGCCACGCCAGAAACCCCACACCTGGTCATGAGTGTACACCAACTTGGCAACTCTGTGGCCTAGATCACCCCACGGCCAGCAAGGACTGCCGCAGAAAACTCCGCCCTCCGCCTCCACCTGTCCGGGTCCGGGAACGAGCATCCGCCAAGCAGCAGACCTTCCATAACCCGCCGGATCGTCAAACCCAGTCGATGCCTCAACCACAGAACGTTCATCGCCCAGCCCAAACCCAAGTGAACTGGTCAGCTGTTGTCACCTCACAGCCCACTGCTCTTGACCAATTCCCCTCCCTGCCCACACACCCCAACCAACCCCCTACCTCCGTTACCGACACCCGCATGCACACCCTCGAAGAAGAAAACGCGCGCCTACGCCAACAGCTGGAAGCTACGGAAAAGCGCACTGCCACCTTAGAACAGCGCATTCACGAGCTGCTAACTAAAATATAACTCTTGACTTTACCACGTCAAGAAGTCACAGCAGCACCCTCTGCACCGCAAGTACCCATACCCACAATCGCTGCCAACATGCAAGGCCCCTCCCTTCCCTCTTCGGATGTAGGACGCATAGAAACACTTATACGTGAAATGGGCAACCAGTTCAACAGCCGTTTGGCTGCCCTAGAAGAACGCCTAGTCGCCATCGAAGAAACGGAACGCCAAGCCCATAAAAAGCCCAAACGACACACCGCTCCCCATGACCCCAACAACGCAACCCCTAACCTCCCATCCGAAGATGACACCTTATAATCCACCTATGCACGACTCAACGCCTCCGTCCTCGCTAATTGTATGGCAATGGAACTGTCGATCGTACCGAAGCAAGCAAGCCTCACTCCTTCCACTTACACAGCAAAATTCACCTGACATCATTGCCCTACAAGCAACTGACACCGACCACATTGCATTACGAGGATACCCCAAATCCAGAACGGCCATCCTAGTCCAAGCTTCCCAAACGGCACAGGCACATACCCTCCCACCACAATAGACTACACATTCATCGAACTGCTGCCTCGCCGGAAGTCCCATACCAGTCTTTACATTCTAAATATATACAGCTCACCCACCTCATCCCTCTCTGAAATTGACCGACTACTAAAACACGTACGTCAACGCACCAAAGGACATAAACTCGTTGTCCTCGGAGACTTCAATGCTCCGCACACAGCTTGGGGTTATCTGAGAAATAACCGGAAAGGAACTCGGCTTCAAGAAGCCGCTCAACAAAATAATCTCTGCCTCTGCAATACCTACGGCACCCCCACCCGCATCGGCAACAGTGTTTCAAGAGACACCTCCCCTGACCTCACGTTCACCTATAACATCAACGATGCCATGTGGTCCTGCCTGGAAGAAACCTTAGGTAGCGATCACTACGACATACAACTTCAAATCCCACACCGCAAAAACAATAAGCAGCGAATCGGCACGGCCAGACTGACAGATTGGAAAAAAAATTCGTGAAAACTCCCCCACCGATCCCATCGACGATATAGAAGAATGGACCGCACAGCTCCTCACAGAAGCCTCGAAACATACCAAAGAGTTAGCGCTAACTGAAGATAACCCAGCCATTGATGCCCACCTGTTACACCTCTGGGAAGCCCGAAACGGACTCCTTAAACGATGGAGAAAACGCAAGACAAACCGTAAGCTCTGGATTCGCATCGCCAAACTCACGGTCGAAGCAGAAACTTACGCTCGTAATTTAAGTCAACAAAACTGGTCGGAGTTTGCAATAAACTTCAAGGAACCCTGGGAACCCGTCGCACCTGGCATCTTCTCCGCTCCCTCATGGGAACAAAAGAATCCAAATCGACGACGGCGCATCAACTACGTAGACTGATACACAACCATCCGGGCACTGAGCAAGACCTCATGCAAGAACTAGAGAAACCCCTCAAAGCAACATCGGCAAACCAAACGCAAGTTATCCAACCATACACCGGTACCCCCAATCTAGAGTTAGATGAACCTTTTTCAATAGCCGAAATGGAAGCCGCAGTGCGTAACCTCACAAGAAACACCGACTCTAGGAAAAGACAAAATTCCGAACAAACTACTTCGCAACCTCGACCCAATAGCCCTCGAAAGCCTACTACAGTACATCAACAATCAATGGACATCTGGCTGCCTGCCACCACAATGGAAACACGCAGAAATAACCCTCATACCTAAGCCGGGAAAACCTCTGAATACAAAAAATTTGCGACCCATCTCATTAACCTCATGTGTTGGAAAACTCCTAGAACACATGGTCCACAACCGACTTTCACCCCACATAGAGGACAACGGTTACTTCGCGAATACGATGTATGGATTCCGCTCACATCTCTCACCCCAAGATGTTCTAGTTCAACTGAAAGAAGATATCATTGACAAACTTACAAATCACCACAAATTCTCGATTCTGGCTCTAGACATCAAAGGAGCATTTGACAACATCACTCATCAAGCAATCCTACAAGGTCTCGTCTCTACTAACTGCGGCCAACGTCTCTACGATTACGTTGGCTCATTCTTAACCAATCGCACTGCAACAATGGGAATCGGGCACCTCCGTTCCGACGTTTTCCAAACTACGCCTAAAGGAACCCCCCAAGTCTCAGTGATATCTCCATTACTGTTCAACATCGGCATGAAAGATCTACCTCCTCTGTTGACAACTATCCCGAACCTGCGACACGCCCTATACGCCGACGATCTGACACTCTGGACTCCTACGGGCTCCATAGGTGACCAACAAGATGCCCTCCAAAGTGCCATCCAAGTAGTACAACAATACCTGCAAGCCCGGGGGTTGGAATGTGTCCCCGAGAAATCCGCCTTACTTACACTGTGTAAACGAACACCTAAACAGCGCGCCAACTCTATACCGGATCCTGAACTCAGCATCAATAATCAACCCGTTCTTAACGTCCCCCACCTCCGAATTCTGGGACTCACTATTCCCAAAGACGGGTCGGGTGCCCAAACAATTTTGCCACTCCAACGTACTCTCTCACAATTAATGCATCTTATCCATCGAGTTTCTCACCGAAGATTTGGCCTCCAAGAATCAGATACTTTGCGCATAATCCAAGCCATCCTTATCAGCAGGATTGCAAACAGTGCTCCTTACCTAGCCCTGAAACCCTCCGAACAAAACAAACTGAACACCGCGATACGGCAAGCCTACAAAACCGCACTAGGATTGCCCCCTAAAACGGCAACAAGCAAGTTACTACAACTGGGCGTCCACAATACGTGGGAAGAAATCCAAGAAGCGCGTCGAATTTCTCAATTCACACGCCTCCAACTCACCACCACGGGAAGAGCGACCCTCCGCCGGCAAGGGTATTCGACCCCACAACAACAAGACGAGAAGACACGCATCCCCGGATCAATTCGACAACACATCAGAGTTGCTCCAATCACACGTAACATGCATCCGACCTATAACAAGGCACGACGAGCAGCAAGAGCACGAGCAATCCATGTGCAGTATGACCACCTCCCCTTCAGTCGCTATGCAGACGCCTCTCCATACCCCCACAAATCTGCGCACGCTGCCAGTGTGGCCGACGCCAACGGAAAAGAGTTAACCGCAGTCACGACCATTACAAAATCTATAGAAACAGCCGAAGAAGTTGCTATCGCCCTAGCTGCCACCACTTGCGAAAACTACACAGTAATACTGACAGACTCCCAAGCTGCATGCCGCAATTTCTTGATCGGACGAATATCCCTACCAGCATTGGCTATACTAAAACAAATTAAGCGACTCCCTGAACTACAGATTGTCTGGTCACCTGGCCACGAAACCCTCAAAGGAAATGAGTCGGCACACGCCGCCGCCCGCGCGCATACACACCGGGCCGTTTCCCGAGAGGGTGACAAACTTCAAGATGGCGACATCCTCAAGCCCACGCCCCTGAGAAAATATGCCGATATACTCGCCCACTACCGGCGCGGTCGCCAAAAATACCCAGCACCCCACCCACACCTATCTAGAACCGAAGGTACAATACTCCGGCGACTACAAACAAACTCTTACCCCCCCCAATACCCTACTCCATGCAATGTACCCCACCATCTACCCCGCATTTTGCAAATACTGCCCCCATCCTGGCACCCTATACCATCTGGTATGGGGGTGTCAACAAACCCCGTCCCTTACTCCCAATCCCCAACCTACTTACGAGCAGTGGGTGGCACAACTGACCATCTCCGACCTCTCCTCCCAGCGTAGCCTGGTAGAGAGGGCCCGGGTGGCCAGTGCAGGCCAGGGTATCCCGGACTAGAGGAAACCCCCCACCAGGCGGGTGCCCAGACAGCAGCACCTAAGGCTCGCATAAATAAAGTTTATTCCTTCTCCTCCTCCTTCGGTTCGAGTAAATTTGTGGTACGGAAGGCTCTGTAATATCCGGCTCATGATGTGTGGCTGAATGATTCTTGCCTTTTCTTTTATTTATTTTCTGTTCTTCTGTTGGTTAGGTGTTTTAAAATGGTGGCAATTGGTTACAGATTTTCTCTGTTTTTGGGGGGTTGTAAGTTCGGCTGTGCCGCTTGACTCTAGAGCTACGGCAACAATTCTTACGTGACTGTCCTGTGGGAGGACATCCGTACCTATTTTACGGTTATCTTTACTTGGCTGCGTGGTGTCCTCCGTCATTTGCCAAATGGAGCTTGGCGTGGAGACAGAACCACGAAAATATGGAAAAGTTGTTGTAAAATAAATGTGGTAAGACCCTTGGGTTTCATTTTAGTTCGTTTATTCTCATAATTAATGCCTTCCGTGAGTTCGCAGAGACTGACATTAATCCTTTGCCTCCTGTTTTAGTTAGCTGACCCAATGCTGGTGCCGGCATTAGCTGCAGTGAAAAGTCGCCGTTGGGACTTCCGGCCCCGGCGGCCGTCTTTCTGATGGAAGCAGAGAACTGACAGGCCTGTGTATCGACAATTCGGCGCGCATTAAAGATCCCCAGGTGGTCGAAATTGGTCAGGACACTTCCGCTACGGCGTGCCTCGTAGCCCAGATGTAGCTTCAGCTCATGAATTACCGGAATTTTATTTTTATCTTCTGTTGAATGACGCTTTGGTGTGGTGGCGTCATTTGCGGGCATGGCTGGTCACAGTGTCTGTCGAGTGTGCTACCATTGACTGGGCGTTGAACGAACTACAGTGTGCAGGCGCGGCAGCTGCTGAAAATGCGTGTCCTTTCTTTGGTCAGCCATAGTATCATTGATCTCCTTTCCACAATTCAGTTGCCCCTATTAAGGCCAGTCCTCGAATATTGCTGCCTCAGTCGTAATACCCGGCTGGTAGCAATGACGTAGTTCCGGGAACACCTGATAGCGGGCGGCTAGCAACCATGGGGAAATCGAAAAATTAGCCTAATAACGCTATCGCCTAAAAAATTGGTGTGTACTGTGGTACTACGCAATGCAGGCTTGAGGCTTTACATTACGCAGTACGCAGAACCTAACGTAATCTTACCCAACGCAGAACACTTCCGTCTCCGCACCTACATCAAACCCCGAAGATCGCGCTCAGGCTCGTGTAAGACAGCAAGTGTCCTCATCCAACGCGAGTGCACCTGTTGCTTCCCAATCTACATCAAGCCTGATGGGAATTCGGTGCCCAATGACAAAACCTAGACCGGTAATCCTTGAATTCATTAGCCCCTCGCCCCAGTCCCCTGAGCTTTGGGACGCGGTGCCGCCAGTTGCCGCTTCTGCGATCAACTCCTGCTTATAAGAAAGTGGTATGAGCCGGGATGGCTCATGGCCACCTGCTAAAAGCACCCCTAAAACACCGCTCTGCTGGATACGGAAGTTTCACTCTCCGTCTCCTTCCCAGCCGCCAGTCCCACCGCCGACAGAAGAACAAAAATTCACCCGCATTTCCCCGAAGGGGAGCATGGGGAAGTGCGAATGCACGGGTGATGCGAAGGAACTCTTCTTGGCCAATCGCCCTAAGTGGGTATGTGGTGGGGTCGCTTTCGCACTAAAAACTCTTCTTAGCCAATCGCCCTAAGTGGGTATGTGGTGCGGACGGACGGACGGCACTGGGACGCGTGATTCAGGGTCGCTTAAGATAATACTGATTGTGGAATTTATAGCTATTTAATTTCACACTAGCCTGGTCAAAGTTTCAATGACTTGTGGGCTTGGCGCCTCGTGATCCCGATGTACGCTATAGGATTCAACCAGGGCTTCAATCCCATCTCGGTGAGGTATATTTGTGTACAGAGAAGTTACACCTATAGTTACAAGGGAGGCGCCATCAGAGATTTTTATGTTGTTAATTTCCCGTAGGAAGTGGTTAGTATCACGAAGATATGCCGAATGGGTAGCGAAGGAACTCTTCTTGGCCAATCGCCCTAAGTGGGTATGTGGTGGGGTCGCTTTCGCACTTAAAAACTCTTCTTGGCCAATCGCCCTAAGTGGGTATGTGGTGCGGATGGACGGACGGCGGTGGACGCGTGATTCAGGGTCGCTTAAGAAGTGCATTCGCACTTAAAACGGAAAGACGACAACAAGAAAACGAAAGTTTGGAACATTCGCCACTGCAATCATTACACCCTACAAGCCACCGAATACAGTGTACATTTTCGTCTTTGAGGGGAAGGTCACTTGAAAGGCTTCTCCAAACGGTGCCAGGACATCTAAAGTAATAGGCTTTATGATTCACAAGGAACCTTGTGAGAAAGGAATCGAAGCGCTTTCGCTTTCCCGATTTGATCAGAAGTAGTGATGGGGAGGGGATCCGGGCTGCTTCTTTCCAGTAAACACTCAGATACGTTCATAGCTCCCGGCCGCTTAACTTCTCCAGTGTGGGCCGCCCTGCTTCCCTCACTATAAATAAACAAGTGAGGGCCAACTTCTGTCCCCAGCGCGGCTACACCTCATCAACCCGCGATCATGCGTGACCCCACAGTGCCCGTTATGCCGTTCAAGAGGCAGGACTGAACATCTTCAGTGGCATTGCCCCGCTTTTACCGCCGTTCGGGAGACTGCACTTTAGTGTCTTGGTGGACGCCGACCTGGCACCCTGCAGGAGTGAATCGATCCACCATCACACATTGGACCATCGGACACACTTCGGCTCTGGCACGCTTTTCTTCAATATTTTAGGGACGAGAGTAGTAGTAGTGAAACTTTATTTTTAATCAGAATAAAAGAGAGTTAGGGCCTGTGGCCCTCCGCACAGGTGCAGTCCCTATTCCGGGACCCCATTGGTCAAGGCCGTTGCTCTCGCCCGTCGAGCTAGAGCCCTTTGAGACTCCAGCCCCGAGCAATTGAGCAGGGCTGCCCCTCATGCCTCTCTGGTAGGGGAATGGTTGGGGGATAACGCACGGTTGCGCTGGCATGCCCACACCATGTGGAAGGTGTCGGACACCTCCCCACAGTGCAGACACCGCCCATCTGTTCTAGGGTCGAAATGCTTTGCTACTGCAGGGCACATAAATGTGTTCGTCTGCCGGCGCCGCAGTATTCGCTCATCGACCTTGCTCAGACCCTTTGCAGGGGCTGGGTAAAGCCGGCGTGGACAGCGGCCCCCCTCCCCCTCCACCATAAATTCCCCCATTTCTGTCTCAAGGTTTGTAACCTGTTAACTGCAGAAATGAAGGCATTAAAAAATAAATAAAAAGCAAGTGAGGGAAATTATTAAATTATTAATTAATTACCACTCACTGTGAACTCCCCCTGTGTGTTTTCCTTTGCCTTAGCTTCTTTTCCGGCATATGACTTTCTGACCGCATGAGGGGCCCCGTGCCGTTGGTCCTGCCAATTGCCTCTTTCTCCAAGCATCACAAATCATTCAATGCACAGAGCTTTTAAGTGACTGAATTTCCGAATAGTCTGTTGGGTATGCGGTGTGAGAGTGATTCTGAAGTAAACAAAACAATGTTCGCCCCTTTTACGTTTTATACCCAAGCAAGCGGGATGCAGGGTGTAGCCGTGATTCCCTGAACTCGCCAAGCAACATTTCTTTGTTGTACGGATCGCAAATAAAAGGGAACAATTGAGAATTAATGTCTTACCAGAATAGGAACAATGGCCTTCCTCTGCAAGCAGGACCGAAGGTCGTAACTTTGGGATGGCCACCTAACCGAATACAGAGAGAGCGGAAGCCCAGGCGCGCGTTTCGCAAGAATGACATATTTACGCGACTGGGGATACCGCATGTGTAAACAGGCCTGTTTCGTCCTTACCATCATCGCCATTTTAAGACCATTTATCCGCTGAGGCGTGCACTGTGCATAGGCGTAATGTGGGGATACAAAAGACTACGAACGCCGGCTATTTTCTTTGTTACTAGGAACATCCGAGAGGTCGTCCTTTGTTTTGCCGGCAATAAAGGAAACTAGCGAACACTCTCAACGCCAAGATGTCTACTTCTTCGCAGACCGAAATTACCTCATAAAACATTCGTGTAACAGCTGCCAAAACGCCGAAATAAGCTGGCTGTCTAAAGCTGCGGGGCAGCAGCAATACATAACCCCGAATAGACTACACGTAATAGAAAGGACATCAACAATAAAGATTGAGATCGATTCCATACTAGTGCTGTCTGCACGCGCAAGTCGAATTGATATTTATGAAGTTGCCTTTGCAGAAACAAAGCGGTAAGCGACGTGCTTCGCTTTATGGGTTGTTTATCTCTAGCCCCATGACGTTTTTATTGCGAAGCAGGCACCAAGGCTCGATTCATTATACTTATATTGTCAATACATTTTAAATGGTCCCTAAGGTTCATGTAAAATTTTGCGCAAGAAAAAGTCTGATGCATGTTCGTAGTTAGACATTCCTTTATTAAATATGCGCAATAGTTGCACATTGAAGGGAGTAACACAAGACTGCGATAAAGATACGAAGCTCAATATCCAAGTTATGCCGTTTTTGCAATTAAATCAGCACACGGGAAGTTAAACTCGCTCGTGTTTCTGTAGCAGTTTCCCATAACGATTCCCACATAATTCAGGATTTACATTTGAGTAAAAGTTTGCGAGATTCACATCTTTTTTGCCAGAAACTGGGCATAGGAAGGCGGCACGTTTGTTAGAGGACCCTGTAACACTTTCGATAAACGCTTTCACTTTTTCGTTCGCGTCTCGAAGTACTGCGACATCTACAGTTATCGGCAGCACGCAGCGGCACTGCGTGATTTGCTCGTCACACCAGAAACACCTTCCGATTATGTTTTGCTTTTGTGGCTTTATATTGAAAGTTGCTATCAAAAAGCGTTCATTGCTGCAACTGAAGGAAAACCGGCCAAAAGACGCTACATGGCCTCAGTGACGTAACACGGGCGTCGAAGAACGTCAAGATCGGGAAAGAGAGGAAAAAATCTTTTGCACGAGTTTCCAAGTTATCTAAAGGACATAGAGCAGTAATTTACCGCTGAGGTACTTTGCGGTCCCCTAATATAAGTACTGGGTGTTTTGGGTGAATACCTTCTGCAAGCATTAAAGATTTCAAAAAAAGTGGAAAAAAGCGTTGCAGGGTCCCTTTATGTGTTCGGCAATGTAACCCTTTCTGTTCTTTTAACAGCGGAGCGATTAAGTTTCAGGTCTGGCCATGCCGAAAGTTAACAGAAAACTCCAGTCGGTGAAGTGGAGAGGGGGGAGATGCTAGTTCAAAAAGTCTGAGGGAAAGTGACGAGGGGGCAAGAAGCCCACGAGCAGGTGTTGGGAGTGCGCGCCTCAAGAAAAAGAAACGTCCCCGTTGTGGGAATCGAACCGGGGTCCCTCGCGTTAGGTACCCTGGGCCTATCCTATTGCGCTATCATCGGTTTCTTGGCGCTTCCGCCTTTCTTTTGGGGTTCGTAGCGCGGGCGTTGACTTGAGACGTTGGCTGATTTGAAGTGGTCTTTGGCTTCAGACATTGGCAGCTCGGACTCGGCAGCTTCAGAGTTTGGCAGCGATGCCAAGCTTGGCAGCTTTTCATCGCTGATACGGCACTCGGAGCTCGTCAGCTGCTCCACTCACTGCTCATAGGTAAGCTCGGGATTAAAGATTAGAGAAGGGGTTCACAAATTGTAAACATTTGTAAATGCCCGAGGTGATCTGAAACAGCACTACAAGTTCAAACACGGCCGAACCCATTGCCGAAGTATGCAATTCGTTCGTTAATTCCCGCAGTGTGGTTTTAAACATTTATTTATAAATACTCCAACGCAGCGTTCTGTTAGCTCGCATGCATGACTATAAGCTGAACTTTATTCTTTCACAACTAAATCCCGATGAGGGAGTATTGACGGTTTCAAAGCTACGTATTCATAACCCGTCTTAACTGAAGAGCCCGCTTGAACGCCAGCTTAACTTACTCACGCCTTATAAAATACAATAAAATCTGAAGCGTACGACGGAGGTCACTTGCATTAAAAGAGGTCAGGTACCATCACTGTTACAGTGTTTTCAGTTCTTTCAGATAGAGGCGAAAAGCAAAAGCGCCCGTGTGTCAATATTTGGGTGCACGGTAAATATTTCCCGGTGGTCAAAATTAATACGGAGCCCTCCACTATCATAGCCCAGGTGAAGCTTTGCCACGTTAAACCCCCAAAATTTCCCAAAAGAGTTTTCAGTTCGCCTTTTAGTTCGGAGTTAATAATGGGAAACAATATTTGGCCAATTTGAGCAGTCCGAAAGCCGCTGAATGTTATAAGCTATGGAAACAACGAACTGCGCATTTAATTGATGTACGAACAAAAATGATTTTGAAATTTAGCGCTCACCTTTCTCGCATGTCCGACGACAATGAGATCGATATTCTGGTTTAATTTTTCACTTCCCTCCCATACTAAATAACATGGTTCTGATCGTTTTTGATCACAGCAGAAAGCAGCGTTTTAAAATTACCCCATAAACCATTCATTCTCTTCAACGCGTGCCTCTCTACTGAAGCCCAGTGATGGCCTCATGCATTACTTCCGGGTAGTTGAGCACAATTTTCAGTCACCCACCGTGGTAGCTCAGTGGCTTAGGCGTTGCGCTGCTGAGCACGAGGACGCGGGTTCGATTCCCGGCCGCAGCGGCCGCTTTTCGATGGAGGCGAAAGAGAAAAACGCCCATGTGTGCGAGATTTCGGCGCACGTTAAAGATCCACAGGTGGGCAAAATTAATCCGGAGCCCTCCACTACGGCGCGCCTCATCGCCCGCGTTGCGTCAACGAGTTAAACCCCACAATCAATCCATCACAATTTTTAATCATCATGCTGTCGGTGGGAAACTGGGTTAGCCGCAGATAGTGAAGCGTTATTCCATCTTTTTTAATGAGCGAACAGCGCAAAGACGACGGATGTAGATAAAGGGGGGAAAGAGGGTGTGCGCTTGCCGAACCACTTTCCCAAATAGTCAGCCTTTATGCAGGTTATTCCATCTACCACATTCGGTATGAAGAATGTATTATTATGAGCAATACGAAAGGGAACACAGGAACGCGTAGAAAACACCCTCAGACCCAGCTATGAGTGATACACAGCGGCCGCCGTCGGAAACAAATTGGAAAGGGGGACGCTGTTTTAGCAACTGTTCCCATTCCCACCATGCGTCTTACCGGCTGTCGGGCGACACCCTATTACTAACGAAATTACGTAAGCTCCTGATTTCTAGAAATGCCAGCGTGGTGGGAGTGCCAACAGTTAGTGGAAGAGCGCCCTCCTTTCCCCCTTTGTTTTCCAAAGCGCCATCCGCGTATCGCTCCGAGTCTCTTTCGAGACTGTTTGCCACGCGTTCCCGTGTTCCTTTTCATATTGCTCATAATAGTACGTACAGTGCTTACCACCACTTCGTAGTGCCACCGATTCTATTTATGACACCCTGACTCCTTCCGAGCACTGTTCTGTACCCAGAACATTACCCTACCCAAGTACAGCGTTTCCATGGCCTACAAATTCATGGCGCGCTCTGGCCACCTCAAGTGGGAGGGTGGTAGCGGAGGCGCCGCTCGAAAAAAACTTTCCCCACTTTTCTTCATTTGTTTCCGATTATCCGTACCTGCACGTATGCAATAAGGGGTGTCAGCAGCGTGACAGTGTGCATCTTCATTCTGCCTACTTACTGTCCGTTCAGCAAGTAGAGAACCTGTCATGTCACCACTACACTCCTCGGCGCTTTATGAATCCGTTCCCTCTGGGAGTACTTTGTCGCGAACAGGCTTCGTTGGAGATGTGCTTCACAGGCATGCACAAATCAATCAGGGCTACTGCCCAGTCCTACTGCATGCACTCCAATATTTACCGGTGAAAATGCATACGATAAGCGATAAGCGAATAGTGACCTGTGCTCTTTTGCTCTTTGTGAGGTGCACCAGCCAACTTGCTCATTAATGCTTCGAAAAGGTGACCATAGCTTCAGCGGCGCCACTTACTTTTCCGTCGAGCGCCCTAATCATTATGTGTGTTGACGTTGTGCCGCGCAAACCTTGCCCTGATGACTCTCATGATTTACTGGCAAAGTCTGAAATGGTCGCATCAGATACGAACACGAATTTCGGAAAAGAGAAGGAAGGCCAAAGTTCTATGTAAGGGGACGTTTCTAAACAACAAAAACTGGAAATCTGTGAGCGAAGCAAGCGATATTAAAACATTTTTTGGGAATAATGAAAGCCAACTAAGCTATCTGTGACGCCTTGCTGAAAGATGTGAGTGCGAAACGTATTGTATACCGCCGACAAAAGTAAATAAGCACACTTCACTGTGATCTTGATGATATAAGATATCGCTTTCAGAAAAAAGCTTAATGCTGAATGGACTTTAAGGAAGTTCTTTAAACGCACACTATTACGTAGAGGAGAAATTATCGAACACTTCGTCAGTATATCTGAGGTGATAACATACATACTTCATGCCTATAAAATAATAAATTAAATTCGACAGCAATCTCCAGCGCATCGTAAAGTTTTCGGAGTTAAAATTGCAAATTCGGAATGTGCTATACACACTTTCATAAAGAAGACTTCGATAGCGTACAGTTATAATATCTCGTCAGCAGTGCGTCACCGAAAAAAGCTTTCGTCGCGATATGACCAGTACACCATAATCGAGTAAAAAATACTAATATATGCCGCCTGTGGTCTCAAAGTAACTTTTCCTATGCTATCTTGAATCACTGGCACAGGAAGAGGTACCTGCGCATAAATCAGAATATTGCGATTAACTTACACATTATCTCAACAGACATTGATCGTATCTTTATTAGATCGATTCAATGCAAAAGACCAGAACTTCTCGTGAACGCACGTATTTTCTAGCTAATTAAAGGCAGGTACTCTCAGGGTACTATAGCGCTCAGTATGACCTACACCGCTCATTAGTATTCAGCGCTTTATACGTCCTTTATGTTTGGTAACCGGGATTATCAAGTACGCATTAGGAGCACAGCGTCCTAATGAATCAAGCCTTATATTAACGTGCATGCGAATAATAATTGTTTTGGCGATATAATAGTACATTGACATACGAACATACCAAGACGGGCCACTTGGCGTTCAGTGCACGCTACCTATCCTGGAGGCAGCCCGCCCACACGCAGTGCGAACGACTTACGAGAGTTAGTTCGAGTCCAACTTTCTTGTGGAAACAGCATCGTTCGGCATGTGAGCATGCTGATTTGGTAAACGGACCCCTCTACCTTCCCAAAACTTCGTCGCGGCATAGGATGAAGCGGCGCATGACCAGGTCAGGTGACAGTAGCATGAAAGGGCGCCAAGGTGGTGGTGGGCCAAATCAGGTTATGTTCATAACCTTAAAAGTTTAACGAGCAGAAGCTACACCTGGGTTATGGAGGCTGGAAGTGCAAGCTACACCTGGGCGCGTAGTGGGGGGCTCTGGATTAATTTTGACCAGCTAGGGATCCTTAACGCGCACCGAAATCTGAACATGCTATCATTTATGCTTTTTGCCTCCATCGTAAAGGTAGCCACGGTGGTCAGGAACGAACCTTCGTCCTTGGGCTCAGCAGAACAACGCCTTAGCCACTGAGCCACCGCGGCGGGTCACGCAACAACAAATCAGCGTGCTCACACGCCGAACGATTATCTTTATATAACAAGGCTGAACACAAACTCTCGTAACTTGTTCCTAGTGCGCGTACGTGGGCCGCCGCCAGTATGCGTGCATTTACTGAAAATATTGTATGGTCGCCTATAGAAAATCCTTTTATTGTTGACTTTAGCTATTTGGCCCAATTAGCTATGCCCGCTTTTATGGCTGTCTTTAGTTATTCGTATCGAGATTCGTATGGCTGTGTTTAGCTCCTTCTATAGCCGGTTCTGTCGCTGTCTTTAGCTCTTCTTACCGACATCTCTATTAGTGTATTTAGCCTCTGTTATGGTTATATCAACGGTTTAGCGATAGCCGTGTTTCCGGTTATCTTTAGCCTTTCTTATCGACATCCCCATGGGTGTCTTTAGCATCTTCTATGATCCTATCAGTGCCGCTCTATAGGAATCTTTAACTCTTTCTATCGATGGCTGAAGGCGTTTTTAGGGTATGTCATTTAGTCTTCTTTAAAACGCAGGCCGTAGTCATGCCCATGTAATCTTACGGATCTCTAGAACTTTTCCTGCGGCACTTCTTCGGTTGTGTGCTTAGCTGCATTCTGTAATAAATGTTCCGTTGAAACTTAAGAAAAAAAGAGAGGAGGACAAGGTGATGATTAAAAACACTTCGCCAATTTTCATTCACAACAGGCTTAAACACATTCATTCAAGCAAAGCAAAAGGGGTTTATTCATTCAATTCGTTATATAAAGGAAAGTTATCTACGCCACTTCGCCGCCAGTCTACGGAGGCCCATATACCTCGATCGAAACGCGCAGGACACGCATTCTAACACTCTGGCTCACGCTTACGTCAACCGCTCGACAACCGCACTACGCGGCACACTCTCTGCGAGAGCCTGCTGAGACACAAATGCGCACGGGCATTGGGAAGTCCAAAGAAAAAAGAACACTCACAAGTCTTTCACCACACTCATTACTTAACACGTAAAGCCATAAGTACGGCGGCTAAAATTGAAATGCGCTCTTAAAACAACAATGAAGACACATCCCGGTCAGTTAGTTCCTTGTAAGTTTCCTCACTTCGCGAAAAAATATTTATCTTTGTCACATCACTGCGGCTAAATCTTCAGTTCTGAATACGTTGCAGATGCGACTTGTGACGCAGGTAAGTTTGCATGAGAATTCTTGATGACCAAAAGCGGTCCAGCATTTCTCGCTTTATCCTCCTGACACCCGAGACATGACGTAGTAAAAAGCAGTTATTTTTCAATATTTGAAGTTATTGGAGTGCAGAGATAATTCTGATGTCATTCTTTATTTGCTATAACGTTTCGTTGAAACGTTATCAGATGTACAATGTATTGCACACTGGGACGAAGCTGTCAAAAAACCATGAATCACGGTGTCATAGACTGTGTGTGTGTGGGTGTGGGTGTGTGTGTGTGTTTGTGTGTGTGTGTTGTGTCTGTGTTGTGTGTTGTGTCTGTGTTGTGTGTTGTGTCGTGTGTTGTGTTGTGTGCGTTGTGTTGTGCGTGTGTTTTGTGTATGTGTGTGTGTGTTGGGCGTGTGTTGAGACCCCTAATTTCAATAGAAACAAAGAGCAGATTAAAATAATGGGTTCTGCCAAATGTAGTCACAAAGAATCAACATTGTCCTGATGTGCAACCTTTTGCACATCGAATTTACGAGTGAAATTACGAAGAAAACAGAACGGTCAATGGAGAAATAACAGTGGTGAATGATGCCTTATCTTTTATGAGCTCGTAAAATGAAAATCAAACGTGTCATAATCTTTTTAAACACGTAAAAAGGATTTACTTCGGCGGCGTCGATAGAAATCCTCCGGACGCAAAAACGCCGTTTTTGTTTGTTAGTATGAGTGCAATCTCGCACCATACAGATGCATGAAACGCAGAAAGATTGCAGCACCAGTCTCTACTCTAGCTTGAGAGGCTGTTTTGGTTTCGCTTTCAGCCATGTTTGTTTACGGAGCGCTGAAATCTGAGTGCGCAATTTGTTGCATGTGGGGTCTTAAGAGGTTATAGAGCCTCTTCAGTTCGCAGTATCAATCTGGAGGTTTGCCTAAGATGAAATTCCCATCGTGCTTTAGCAGGTATACATTCTCACAGGAGTTCATGTTGAATTAATCGGAAAGGAGTCACCGTAAACCCCAAAAAGTTACGACACCGGAGAGCAGCACATTTGCTTGGCGTCACAGCATCTCCACGCAAACATTGCAGTCCAAGGTACAATTCCCAGCAGAAGGCAACAACACGCGTCAAGCTAGCGCACACGAGCAAGGAGAGTAAATCTGGCTGACTGCGCACATGCTTGTATAAGCAGGTCCATCGCGCTAGCAAATTGTGCGAAGATACGTCCGCATCTTTCAACCATCTTCTAACCTCTTCGCGGTTAATTGGTATAATTTGGTAAATACAACATCGCTTACCGTTTTGTTTTCTTCACCCGAGCAACTATATCTGGCCCCAGTACTCAGGTAAAAATTGTCTGTCGTTATCATCGTTGCGCGCACGAATACAAACGCAGCGCCGGACACCTACGCACTTCAACGAAAGCTGTCTTTCGTAGGCGGACACAAAACAGGTCTTTCAAACAAACTCAACCAAAAAACCAAATACAAGACAGGAAGCAAGGATGCCCCTGTGCCTTTTGATCACTTCCCCGAGGGTCCTTCCTGAACATTTTCAGTCCCACCTGGGAGACTTTCTTCCTGCAACTCCCTGCTACGCCGTGACTACCGTATTTGATCGCACCCCTAAATATGTCGGCCAAGTTCGATGTTCTTTTATTTCCGGCGCAATGAACGCACCCTGAAGTAGCCAGCCTCAGCAATATGTCGTATTTGCGCAAAGTATAGCTGATGATGGTCGTGCGTACCTGTTTCCTTTCCTTCCGAAGAGGACATGGATACGTTCTTGCGGCAGACTTTGCGATATTACCGATATCGGCGAGCATGCGTTCAATATTGATGAGGAAGAAGCTCACCAAATACAGATAATATACTCACAATCCAAAGAAGAAAACGCGCTCAGGTTGGTTAGTCGGCCACCACGTCTCTTTTGATGCCCCGCACTGTAACAGTGGCAGCCACTTATTGGTCGTACTATTGTCACCTCGCAGCAAACTCGTACCGGCGCGTTCAGTGATTCATAAAAACACAGCATTTTGCGTCACTTTAAAAAGCGGCTGGTGGCGGTGTGCGGAGTTTTTATTGTGTTTTTATTGATATTTGTATTATGTTCATGAGAACTATCGTAAAACATTTTACCCACAACTTTGCTTGCGGTTTCTGTGCTCAAAAATGTTTCGCAAAAACTTTACCCCGCGTAAATGAACGCACCCCTAAATTTACATCAATGTTTTTGAAAAGAAAGTGCGATCATTACGCGAGTAAATTCAGTAATCTCTAACTGGGCTGCACGGGAGACGCAATGTGGGTGGTTACAGCTTCCACCATATTCCTGGCTGCGTCTACAGGTAGCGTCTCTCGCGAAAGTTATTTCCAATCTGCGTAGATGCTGGGAGAGCAGTTTTCACGGAAGCCGGCTGTTTTAGCTGCCCCCGATTGCGAAGTCCGGCAGTAGACAACTCCAAACTTGCGTTCCCCGCTCAACGTTCATTTTCAAGCTCTGACTACGCGCAGTATCCAAAGTTGCAATCTGAATTTGAAAGCTAATGAGTAGCTGCCTTCAATTTTACTTTAAAAGGTTGTTGGTATAATCAGTAACTAAGGCTATTGAACAAATATTTTACATTACTGGCTGGTCAACATCATCATCGCCATCTAATCTGCATGATAGATGTGGTAAATCATGAGTATGTAGGTTACGTATAATAAGTCATTTTGAAACCAGCAGAATGTGCTTTCATGCTTGCTCGATGTATAGCTTGATGGGCTAACATTTTTCTGTAGGTGGCTCGAGGCTCGGAGCCTTATGTCTGAGGAAGCATTTAAGGCTTCAGGTCTGTTGCTTCTGCGCCAAACAATTTTCTGAGCCCGGCTAAATGTTGCTAAATGGTAACGTCTAAAAGCTGACAGTCCCGTATTGCTCTACACTCAGCTGCAGAAGCTTTTATGGCTGTCTCTCGTTAGCATTATAGCAAATTATTTCCAATATCTGGCAGAAGACAGCTGAGTGGTTTTAAGGCTGTAGACATAGAGCTAAACAACGGTCTATAGCCAGCCAAACGAGCTTCTATGGCTGTCTCTCATTAGCTTTAGACAAATTCTTTCCCATTGCTGGTTGAAGAGACCTGAAGGGTTTCAAGTCTGTATATTTAGAGTTAAACAACTACCTATAGCCAGCCAAAAGAGATTTGTCGTGGCAGGTTTATAGAACTAAAGCCGTGCATATTTATTTAGCTGGCTAAAGTAACCCGAATAGTTGTAGCTCTATGCCCTAAACACATTAGGATGTTCTATAGTCGTACAAAGAGAATTTTACGGTTTAGAGTGTTTAGCACTGATACATAAAAACTTCAATAACTGGCTTTAGACTATTTTAAGCCCTTTTATGGGTGGCGATGGGGAGCCATAGACGGCGATAGCTCATCATAAACTTTTTTCATAGGTGCCCAAAGGCCATTTTAGATGCGACGCATCTCTTTAACTCGCCTTGTCCTGCGTCGTTGTCGCGGCGTAGTCCGCATCCTCGGCGCGGCAGCTGTGCGCTCCGCCGCTCTCACCGCAGCGCCATGTATGCGTCACCGCGGTCAGCTCGCTCCCCTCGCCGTGCCAGCTGCGCGTTAGCGCGCAGCTTGCGCTCGCGCTTGCGCTCGCGCTTGCGCTCAGTTAACACATGCGCATACGCTGCTATGCGCTGCTATGCGTTTCTCCCTCTCATTCCGCTGCATATAAACGCGGTAAGTGCGCCGCTCCACTCAGTCGTTCCGCCGCCGGCGCTCCGATGACATCGTCCGATGATTTGAATAACGCAATGGCAACCCCCGATGCGTCGCATCTACCCCGTGGTTCCACTCGCGGGAAGATGGTGTAAATTTTTTGTGTGGGCTCGTCCTCCGTTGTTCGTATATCAACGTATATTCAGAGATGTCTTTTCATTTGACCACACCACGGATTCCAAAAGCTATCTCACGTGAAACCTAGCCTCCTTTCTAATCACGAATAATGGTTCCTTGATTCACGATATTTAACCAACTGCCACTTTCTTATTTAAGCAACATTTAAAGCAAGTTACCAACTAGTTCTATGTCAATCAAACTTACCTTTCGCCGTTCTGTCTTCAAAGGAATCGTCCCTTTAACTGCAATCTCTGAATTCGCGAACTAAATATGTTGACGTAGTTTTCAATCACCCCCTGCAGTATCGGCACATATCAAGCGCAACCCCTATAAGACCCAAACGGATTATTGTGCCCTGTTTGTCAAATTTAAAACAATGTGCTTACTATAGTACGGTATTGAAATTTTTGTAAAGATAAAAATATTCCCTCTCAAACTGAGGCGCAGGAAACCAACGACAAAGGACGAGTAGACACGCGAAGAGCTGTGCATGTCCCCTTGCCCTTTCTTTGTCCCTCGCCTTCTACGCTACACTTTGAAAGTTATGAACCAAACAAACCCAAATTTCTACGCCACTTAAATATACGCGATCGTGCCTACAAATATGGTTTGTGCGATTCAGAGCCAATGAAATTCAATGCCCCAAAATCTTAATCTACATGTGTTCATGAGCAATGCTCTACGTTTCAAAAACTGGTTCCTTTAATAGCAGGAGCCTTTCGTTTGTCTCTTGACAAAGTTACCTTGGCGCAGTAACAAAAACCACATCGAGGACACACCATAGCACCTAAAGTAGGTTCTTCGATAAACGCAGGCAGCTTTCGTGATCACTCCCAACGCTCCGTTTTATGTTACAGCTCACATATTTATCGCCATTTAAAATAGGCATGACCAGTAATGAATCGTGATTAGACAACTTTTAATATTTTTTACATACCTTTTAAATTTTACTAATGTGTACGTACGTCTACGTGAACGCAGCCCCGCTGATGCCGACAGCATACACCTGGAATAAAAGCTGCAGCTAAAGCTGCGCTGCAGAAGTTATAGGTAAGCTGTATACGCGCAAAGACTGACGGGTACGTCCTCTCTTCCGCCACTTCCGGTTCGAGAGCTCCCACCCGCCGGCGGCTTTCACGTGCGTGTGACGGGTTGCGTATTTGTCACAAAGTGCTTACCTTTCAGAGAAGCCCCTGGTGCCATCCAAGTTATTTGTTGAAGGCGCGGTGCTTGAGCGCTTTTTTTTCGGTAAAAAGAGACAAACAACACGCATACACGCAAGTGAAAGCCACCGACCATCGGGAGGCAAGAATTCAGGTCAGGAATCAAACCGGAAGTGCCGGAAGCAGCAGACTTGCCAGTGAGCCTTTGCGCTTCTACCGCTTACCCATAGAAATCAGTTACTGCGGCATGCGCCACCTATCATGAATTATTGCGGGTGCCTTTCCTGATATTCATTTCCCCGGGGCTTTGACTAAATATTATTAACGTACAACTAGTCGTTTTATTTGTAGGCTTCCCACGTCGCAGCATTATTTTTATAGGCAATAACGACTGTCACTCTGCCTGAAACAAATCAAAGCGGAAGCTGGAATCTCAGTTGTGGGCAAAATATTTTATGCCAGAAATAAAGAAAACTATTGTTTCTTTGGTATTCGAACTTTGGACAGTAGGAGTTGATCCTAAGCAGGCTCGTAGGGCACGTAGCACGAACAAGACAGGAAGAGAAACGGCGTTTCCTTGGGCAGCCAGATAAGGTCAGGAGCGCTTGGCCAAGTTTAAGATAGCGGCATCTGTCGTCCGAGAAGAAACTGTGTGGCCCGCTCGCGATCGGCCTTTTACTGCACGGCCCGGGAATGAATTGTGGCCGCTGTCTTTTCGTCCATCAGATGTCGCTACCCTCTCCTTAGGTGTCGCAGCTACGAAGCTTTGTAGTGCGCGTTGGTTTTCATTGTGACGTTATCTGGTCGCTCGCTCGCTCCAGCGGCAATGGACCGTTTCCCCTCCTACACATTCTTGCTTCGTGGATTAGGAAAATTACTAATATAACTAATCAGCACGTTGGTGTATGCGGTTTTGAAAAAGACTAAGTATAATTTTATTTCTTGGGGCCAGGCATAGATGATACTCAAGAAAAAATTCGGCCTCTTCCGCAATCGGCAAATGACGGGTATCACCGGGAATATGAAGAGTTTCACAAAGCTGAAGCAAGCTCCATTCTCAACATCGGAAGACGGAGGGAGGGTTAAAGAAAGACAATAGGGGCTATATTTATGAAAAGGTCAAAATAGATTATACGTATTCCGATTTTTTCTCACAAATTCTGTACAGTATTATGTGCAAAACGTCTAACTGAAACTGATTGGCGTATCAAGTTCCTCTACGAATTAGACGTGCGTAGGAGGGAGATGAATGAACCAGTGCGCATACGCCGAATAGACACTATAGATTATGCGTGCAATCTCTTTGGTTCGGAGACGTGCCAGTTCCGTTGTTACTAGCGCAAAACCATGCACCAGATGATACGACAGACAGTAGAGCTGTTGACTAGGCGAGTAGGTTATTCATATAGTGGTGATATGTAGCGCAGAAAAAACACAAGGACGAGAAATATACACACGAACGCGCGCTAACTTCCAAATCATTAATTTTCGCGTGATTGCAAATATATATGCAATAAAGGAACAAGAAAAACAGGAAAAAACAAACGTTTATCTGTCGTATTTTCGCGCTTTTATTGTTCGTCAATTGTATATATTATTTCAGTCACGGGAATAAGAATCTGGAAGTTAGCACGTGCCCGTGTGTATATTTTTCGTTCCCGTGGGTTCTTTCTGCGCTGCATATCACCAGGACAGACAGCGCTCAACTTGCAACTGCGTTTTGAAGAGACGCACGCTTCCAAATAAGGAGTGCTTTTCCCTCACAATTTTTTCGTCAACGTAGGCTCGCATTAGCTAAGGTTTAAAGGGACACTGAAGTGATTTGTAAGCATTCCGGGATTACAAGCGCAAATTGAGTCCGGAGTCCATAGGCCATGTTTCGAACACTCTGAGTGCGTCTACGCGAATTTATTTAGTAGAAAAAGCAATTCGAAAATTCTGTCCTCCTCTCTGCATCCTTGCCCACTTTCTGTGGCGTTTTCGTGTAACGTCAGGAAGAGATGACTTGGCTTGACTGCGCTACTGCACAGCTCGCCGACCTTCCTGCAGAGTCAGTCGACCCAGCCACACAGCGCCGCCGGCCACCGACGAGTCGTCACAATTCGTTCGCACAGTTGAAAATAAGACACGACACGCTTGTGGATGGAAGAATGCGCCTTTCTTTATTTTGTTAGTTTGTACACTGTATCAAGCTCTCAGTCCAGGTCGCTCCACACAAGCGCTGCACAAGCGCACATGCGACGCTTCGCTGACTGGTACCCTAGTAGAAAATCTAAGGCCACTTGAAGGCAGGAGAAGAGTCAGCGAAGTCAATATAGGTAATAAGGAAATAAAATCAACTGAAACCTTTACCGTACAGCGCAAAACTAGGAAGCAGGAAGCACTTATTTGCGCTGGGTGAACAAGCACAGCGGTCAGCAGCACGACTACACATCTGCGAACACTTTTCCGTCTAAGAAATGAAATTTCTAGACGTGAGATATTGTGGAAGTTTGGGGGACGCTTACTGCACGAGCGCTATACAACAAATACTCACCTAAGCTGCTTGAAATGGTAAAACTAAATACATATAGACTGGTTATACATTATATACCTTGTATTTCCAACGCTTGCAGCGCTGGCCCGTGACCGAGTGGTATAGAGCGCTAGGGTTGTTATTTTGCAAGTCACGAGGTCGAATCCCCTACTGTACTTTGTTTTTTTTTTCGTCAGTTGCCTTTTTGTTTTCGGAATATATTTTCTATACTGAGTTCACCGTTTTTGTGCCGTAGCGTTCACTGCTCCCCGAACTAGTTCACAGAACGCGCCCATGCTGACACTGACGCGTTAGCGAGTTCTCGTTGGCGTGCTGTTGCCATAAGCACCGACTGCTTGCTGGCAGTGGGCACAGGCCAGAATCAACAAACCCTTGGCCTGGGGCGAACACAATTTTTACGATACCGGCATGAGTTAGGCAAGCTCCAAATATGGGGAAAACGCATGGCATTTGAGCGTCTGCGGAGACGCGGAGGGCGTTGATCCACTGCGTAGGCCTCGGCTAGTGATTGCCACGATTTCAAGCCGTCCTGGGAGGCTTATCTTATGCATTTTACAGTCGACAACGTGGCAGAAGGGCAGTGCTACGATTACTGAGATACCGAGAATCCCCAAAGGTAAATGTAACTGGTAGCGAAGCTTCCATAGAACCCCATACGTTCAGAAAATGACGGCTCTTAAGCTGAGGATGCTTAGTGGCTTCCCCTTTGTAACGGGGTGGCGTTGCACAGCGGCCTTAGTCGCAACGCCACTGTACAATCACCTCGTCAAAAAAAAATACCACCAAAATAAATAAAAAATAATATCAAAATTGTCAATAGCGCCATCTGTGGGAGGAGGGAACACTTCCGGCGGAACAAAAATAAACAGGATGTGACGCAAGATCCGGTCAGAAAGTGACGTCATTTTGGTGGCATTAGCGGGAAAATTCGACTTCAAAATAGCCTTAGCAGGCCTCTGATCGCTGAGGGCTCATGTCATCGCCATCTGACGTAAGTTGGCGAGCCCTTGGCTTGTGGGCTTCAAGTCAACGCCAGCTTAACTAGTACTGACTCGTGACTCGAGAAACGTACAGTGCTCAGCGATTGAAACGCGATACTCGGAGCGCGTGGCGGCCGGTGCTTGTTGCGCCACAGTTGAGCGCTTGTGAAAGTGAGCTGACGCATTGTGGTATACGGTGAGGGTGAGAGCGTTCGTGACGCACGCTGGCGGCATCCGGGAGACAGCCCGTCAGTGTGTGGTTCTTGGCGGCGCCATAGGGGTGCTACATGCCATGGCTTCAAAACGCTGCGCCTGCGTGCTGCGCCGCGCCGCGCGAAGCTGGGCGAGCTGGCCCCACGCGAGTTATGAAGAATTTGAATGCGCATTTATCGCGATCTGTTATCGTGGCACGCATGGCACCCAGGCGCAGCGTTTTGAAGCCATGGCATGTAGCACCCCTATGGCGCCGCCAAGAACCACACATTGAAGGGCTGTCTCCCGGATGCAGTCAGCGTGCGTCACGAACGCTCTCACCCTCACAGTATACCACAATGCGTCAGCTTTCTTTCACAAGCGCTCACCTGTGGCGCAACAAGCACCGGCAGCCACGCGCTCCCAGTATCGCGTTTCAATCGCTGAGCACTGTACATAGGCATACTGTCGTATGATTCACATCGGTGTTTACAAAACATCATGCATTTTCTCTGAACCTTTATTCTGCATTCATGCCTTTCACTGCTGTATAAAAGTAATCAGTTGTTTATTTTGATTGCCGTGGGTGGCGAACCAGAAACCGAACGCGTACCCCCCCCCCCCCCCCCGACCGGAATTTGTTTTCTCCCACGGTATACAGAGCACAAAATGACACTTGGCCACTCCCCCCCCCCCCTTTCATTAAAAACGTGCCCACTCCTCACCCCGATACAAATTTCTACCAACGCCACCGCTGGGTTTAATTGCGTCGCACATACGCAGGTTGCGTGCGTGCCTTAAGTATACATCAAGGCTATATAAGGCTTGCTCGGTTTGTGTACTTCTGTTTTAAGAGAACAAATAACGCATAGTCATCCTATAATCAAGACATTTGAATTTTATTCCAGGATAAACATAATAAAAATTACCACACAGTACAAAATCCGCACGTATACAATACGTACAATATGTTCGTGGGCACTACTACATGATTTTGCTTACGCGCCGAAAACTTTACTTTACCCGTAACACATAGCATTATGAGCAATGAAAGTCTCAACAGCAGAACTACTTCGAAACAAGAGAAAAGAACTAGGCACTGCATCTTGACGCAGAAAACCGGGCCGCAGGAATGCCGATTCACGAAAGGGCAGCGAGAACACCGCAGCTGTCCCGGCGTCTCATCAAGTAGACATGGGTTTCTACAGCACTTCACTCAGCATTCACGCCTGCAATTTCCTGGTAGCATTGTTTAGGCAAGTGTCGCAACAGATAAGTAAACAGAGGAAAAATGAATCAATGCAAAATAAAGCGACGGCAGTATGTAAAAGCACACAGCAGGAAAGATCTGGCAGCAGCGCAGCACGGCGCAGCACAACACAGTACTGCGATGGAAATAATGCTTGCGCATACAACTGCGGGAAGCAACAATCACTACAAGCGTTGTAATGCAATAGAGAAGGCACTGAGATGGATAATTAAAGCAAATTGTTTAAATTCGAGTGGTAATAGGCTGAGAAGTCCTAGAGTAATTGACACCACTTGCTTCGAGCGAGCGTGAGGTGAAATCAAGAGATAACTGACATAACAAAGCTTTAGACCCAATTTTTTTTTCGAAGCACCACCACGTTCCCTTACAGAACCCCCGTGCACGCATTAACAGTTCTATAGTTTCGCGTTACCTGTGGAAATGAGAGGAACATGGTGCAGTGAAAAGCCAGGCGTACGGGAGTTGCTGTTGCAGCTTTGTACAGCACATCGTTTCCGTAGGTACCGAGGAAAGCGCTCCGCTCCAACCGTTAGCAGCATCGTACCGTAGTTCACCGTGCCCGCTGGGCACGGTACTAAACGTGTTCACCGACGATACAACGCACCTCGCAACTCCACGCACAGCAAAAATTAAGTGCACACCAAATTAACAAGCAAAAACGAATGCAAATGTGCACCACCAAAACATGTGAGGGGCGTTTCCTAGCAGACAAACTTTAGGCGCGCCTGTCCGAGCACTACAAGGACTGCATCACAGAGCAATGACATGTGCCATTCATCAGAGGGCGCTACAAAACAGGTTTTTGAGAATGAACAACATTTTTATAAATTATCTGCACACTGTGCCTAAATAAGTCTGATTCAGAAATAAATATCGTTCGGAAAATATAGTTGTTGTTTTATAGTCGAATAAAACTTGTTTTTTTTTTGTTACTAGTGTTTGTTCCCTCCTCACCTAGTCGCGCTTCAATCGCCACTCCCCCAAGCATATGCTGCGTTCCAATTCGCAGACAGCTTGGTAGACAGTCTACGAAGCAGTCTAACTAGACGTCTAAAGGAATGAAATTGGAACGGCGCCTCGGTCGCAAACGCAACACCAGCGCAGACGACCAGCAGACGACAGCGTCATTGCAGACATGTTGAGATGAGCAAGCCGCAAGTTTCGTAACTAATATTACCGTTGTTATTACAAACGTTACGTAATTTAAAAACTAGGCAAAGTCACCTTCATGACTAGTAAATTTTACTAAATATTTAAATAAAGGAACAAGTGCTTTTGGTTCAACATAAAAACGCAAAAAGGTGGCGCTGGCGTCGCTTTTCAGTTTAGACAGGAAGGTAGCCTGCATCGTTGCTGACTTCGATGCTGTCTCCTCGAAGCAGTCTTCGTTGACTGCTTCGTTCGAATTGGAACGGGGCTTAACATGGCGTACTGTCCGCGAAGACGGCAACGAAGCTGTCTAAACGGTAAATTGGAACGCACCCATAGAGTTTCATGCCCCCAAGCCCCCATGCTGATGTCGCTGGCAATAGGTTCTGAACCACTTTTCGCCCGAAGCTTCGATACCATTTATATGTACCTTGAATGCCCATCCAACGATGCCGTCGGATGTCAAGCATGTTGTTTTACAGAACCTAAACCGAAACTTGTTTTAAATGCTAATCTTGGAAATCGTCCAATCACGGAGCATCTCCTCCCGTCGTCATAGCCTTTAGTTGGTGCAGCCGCCGCAGACTGCGCATGGTAGTTTTTCTTCTTTCGCGCTTTATAAAATAATTACCGACTTATAAACCGGATAAGCTATGAAAAGTGTGTTAATTTGAGGCAGTCTACACAGTGCAAGCAAAAACGGGAGCTTGACAAATTCACTTCAGTGTCCCTTTATTACGCGCAATCATAATTCTCTAGAAAGTTGTCTTCCTCAAGAAAATGTAGACAAGAGTCATAACTGAGATTCAAAGGAGGCTCACAAAGCTGGTACAAGCTGCACTGCCAAGATTGGAAGAAGGAAGGGGGAAAGGAGGGAAAGCGAAATATGGTGATGCCCCGTCCCTGCTTTCACAGTAACTTTTGCTTTTAACCCTTTAATTGGCAACATAACAGAAAGCTGACCCAAATTTTTTTGCTGCTTTATTTCTACTTTACATAAATGCAGAGATCGACCAAAGCAAGTGCCGTAACGTTTCATAAAAAAACTAAACGACGCAGGGGAGGTCAACCATTTTGTTGATCTGGCAGTTAGCAGTAAAATGTCGGGGCTGAAAAGCTGACTTTAATTGACGTAGCTTTTTCACGCGTTTTACGTTCCTGCTGCTTTGTCACTTTCCACACAACGATAGCGGGTGTCCAAGAAAAAAAAAAGTTGTTCCCGCCCTTCAGGAAGAAGAAATCATCACGTTTGGTGGATTTTAACGTGAAGAATGCCGTGGGTGACAAATCGTAGCAACCTCTTGTCTGGTTTCCTTCATGCGGCGGAGATCCAAAGGCACGTTCTCAAGCTGCGACTGGCAGTGGCTCGTGTTGTCATAACATGCATCATAAGGTGGCAGTTTGTCTTTTCACTGGGCTACAGAGAGCTGCAGGGTCTGCAAAAGAGGTCTTCGGAATGGGCGAGGTTGGTGACCTTGGTTCACTATTTTCAGGACTTGGCAACAGGGACACGAAAATCCGTGAGCGGCTTACTTTTTCCATACAGTGCAAATCATTTCATCGTGCGCGGAAGCCAAGCATTCACTACGCTATAATCCTATATCAGACAAACCAGCATATCAGACAAACCAATACAACCCATGGGCCTCCGTGCACGGTTGCATCCTTTTGCCTTCCTTGACGGATAGAAGTAGCTAGCAACCGAAAATGAGCGTATACAGCGCAGTTAACTGGTTCCGCCGAGCGATCACCTGCTTGGTGACGCTTCAGGGGTATGAGCGTGCACAGTTTCGTCACTTATGTGGTCATAACTACAGCGAAGATCGGAGTCACTTGCATGAAGCGAAATAAGTGGAAGGCCTCTGTCTGCTTTCTGTTTTCTGTAAAACGGATCTATGTCTATACCTACGAAGAAAAATATTTCATGTTCAGACCACAACACAGGCACCTTGTTCCTCCTGGAAATGTTTACTATTTGAAGTACAATACCTTGATGGTGAAAACGAACAGAATTTTTTGGCTCCCATTGCACGCTAAATATTCCATCCTTTTCAGTTTTGAGGAAAATACCACAGCCTCCACAAATCATGACAGTAAAAGCGCGCAAACCGGCCGGAAGTAAACACATTTTCGCGAGGCGCTCGCTGCGTTTGTTTACCCTTGCCTGGGAGCTCACCAGTTTGTGGAGTGTGCTAACAGTCGGCTTGCTTCACTCCTCGGCTAATAGATATAACGATATTCACACAGCGGCTCCTCATATTTGGTTCTACATGTGTCAAAAATATTGATTAGCTTACTTCAGAGCAGCTTTTGCAAAATAAACCAGAGTTCCGTCGAGTTCAAGGCTAGCAGTGAACTGCAAAATCCTCTGTCAACGAAGCGTGTGTCTCTCATTGACTCTACAAACTGAAATGAAGAGCTTGTGTTCTGTTTCCGCTAAATGTAGCAGAGCACACTCAAGTTTGGCGCGATTGTTGAATCACATTGTTTTTTGTCAAGTTTAAATTGTTGTTTATCTGTGGGTTAAAGGGTGTTAAAATAGTTACCTTCTTTTGTGCAAGGAACAGTTTAGTCATTTGTTTTGCCTTAGCTCCTGAGCTGCTATTTTCCAATTGGGAGGCTCCATCCACACTCGACAAATAAAAACTGATTGAAACATATTCGTTAATCATTTCCCCAATTGGACAAGTACACTTGTCCTCCCTGCCCACGATACGTCAAAAAGTGCAAAATAAACATGTGATCATTCAAATGTTGTAAATGAAATCCCCTTTATATGCGACCTTAACTCCGATAAAATTAAGAGAAATTCCATGTGTGATTAAGAATGACTGAGAACCTCGTACCTCTTGCGCGCCAACTTGAACCTCGGACTTATACGCGTGCCTTCCTCCTGCTTCAGAAGCCCATTACACGGCGTTTCTGGCACTCCTTTCGCGCGCCGTGCGACCCTTGCTTAGAGTTATAACCGTCTGAGTGGTCACGTTTGCTAGCTTTATCAGCGGCATTGGCAGCTGGTAGCTCTCTTCGTTGTCTCCAGTATCAGTAGTTTATCACCGTCAATCTTATTCAATCCTATTCTGCCGCCTATCAAGCCCTGCACCTGTAATTGCAAATCCGGGAGTGTAAGCACTACCCAGACATCCGGTTCTGAGGAAGCAATGGAACACACTCTGAGCGAGGCAGTGGGGGCGGCTTTGTCTTCCTCTTAACAGCCTGCTATCGCCCCCTGCCTGCGCCCATCTCATTCTTCCTTCGCAACACCCATGGCCCACTCCATTTTAGGCTGTAACGGCGGGCAACGGCGGGCGTCTGTCGGCGAGGACCCGTTGTTTTTCTAGCAAACTTGACAGCTGCGCAAACGCGCTGCCACGGGTACAAGCTCCGCTTGACGTCACCTCTCTCCGCACACGTTTAAGCCCCCTCAGTTCTTCCGTCGCTCTCTTTATACAGATCGGCAGCCCAAAATTTTGCCGACATGGCATATCGATAACACATTCAGTAAAAAAAAGATGTAGGGGCCAATTCAGTGTTTTCTGGGTCACAAACGATATACCAGAGCGATCAATTTATTTGTTGGCGCGTTTGCCACCACAGCTTTCTTCCCGGTCCGCGAGGTTTTGTCCCACCTGCTTTGCCCGTAAAAACCGGGGCACCCGCATTTTGCATGCGTGTGCTTTATAGTTATTTCTTGGCGAAACGAGTGTAGCAAGCTAGACAGGAAAAGTGTTTTGACGGGTCGTCCGTGATCCTCGCCTCTTAAGCCCGAGCTACATGGTGCGAACTTCGTCTACGAATTCGCCGCTGCGGCACCACTCGCGTGGCAAAACGATGTATTCTTGTTTCTGTGGCAAATTGACAAATATTTGTAACAGCACAACTTCTGTGAACGCCGCTTAGCATTTGGCTATTTGTAGCAGCAGTGAAAATTGTAAAATAGATAGTTTCCGGCACCGCAGCTGCGAATTCGCAGCCGAAATTCGCACCATGTGCCAGTTTAAGCAGGCAGCCCAGCGTGCGGGTTCTGGGGACAAAATAGTGCGCACGCTTCGACGAGGGCAGTTCGTCTTGATTCGCACCTCGTCCAGGTCGCAGGGTTTACCTTCGGGGGAGGTGGGGGGGTTGATGACCTTAACGGAGATCTTGTCGGTATACTTACTCTCGGCATTCAAGACTCCGAAGTCTTCTGGATTGTCGTCGGGAGCCACAGGCCGTGCAGACCTGCACACGTCTGCCCGGCGAGACCATTGTGTGTTCGTCGAGATTTCTTGTGTTTCGAATTCAAGTCGGGATATTTTCTAACATGCTTTTTCAGGGGTGAAAGATACGTAGCGTAGAGAGTTTAAATACGTAGGGTTCGCCAAGCATTTAGTTTTTTGTTCTGAGTGAGCTGTATCAAGGGGAGGACTCTTTCTGTCCCGTATTGGCTTAGAGCTCCGAGAGGCGCCTTTGAGAGCTACTCAGTATTTTTCTTCATTTTTTATTGGAAGTGAAAGCAGAAAACGCCGTGTGTCGAGATCTTGGCGCACTTTAAAGATCCCCATGTGGTTGAAATAAATCCAGAGCCCTACACTACGGCGCTCCTCACAACACAGGTGTAACTTCGGTGCGTTGAAACGCATAAAACTATTTAGCAATTTTTTTTCGTTTCAGTGAGCCACCCAGCCCGCAAGCGAATTAGGAACTTGGCGGATGTTTTAGGCCAAGCCCATCGCGGGCAGGATACGGGCAAGATAGTCATTAGGGGATCATAGATTCGCATTAAGCGGGTATTCTCACAGCTGCCTTCTCCGTGGAGCAGTCAAGCATTTTCTAATGCTTAGCGCCTAGTTTCCCCAGCATGGGAACATAACGTTCAGAGAAAGAGCCGTTTTGTTCTTGCTTCTAAGAAAATAAAATTACACCAACGCTCCCTTCGAAATCCCCAGCGTTACTTTGCTCCGCACCCGCTTTCAGTATTGCAAAAATGATTGGAGGCGCTTACCCCCTTTTGCTCGCTGATGTTATATGCAGAGAATTGGCTGTTTCTTTCTGTTGCATGTCGTCGAAGGCGTAGCAAGAAACGAGCGTGTGAAGTTCTCCTGGTTGCTGCATATGCCGTTAATGGAAGAAACACGCCACTCTGAGGCCGGAAAATAGGCATACCATCAATCCATCAAATGGCCTATGCTGTACAGCGCGAGCCGTAATCCTATTTCAAGTACGTCTTTTCGGGGGAGCCGAAGTATTTAGACTGCACGGGCGCGCACGCCGGGGTTTAGCGAGGAACCATTTTCATCGTCTTTAAGGCTAAAGCTATAAGCGCACCATTCTATATAAAAACCGTCTTTATTGTCTGGTCAAGGAAATGGCTGCCGCTGTAAATGGAGAAGAAATAAAACTAATGTATGATCCGATGGGATTTGCTCTCGGATCTCCACTTCGCCATCTATGTACATTGCCAGCGGTCAAAGAAATTGGGTTGCTGCTGTAGGTGTTTCTTCCATTGTGCATATACCTGCTTTGGCCAGGAATCGAGCGGATTGGAGGGCTAATGGGCACGCTTCACAAAATTCAGAAAGCCGTGGATTGAAAACGTAAAAGTTATAGCAAAGTGCGTGCTGCATGACACCAAAACGTCGTGGCCCGTGAATGGATCAAGTGCACACCACCCGGGCGGAACCCTTGGGGAGATGTGGTGTGCGCCGGAAGAGGAAGAAACGAAAGCGAAGAAACATACGCCAACACGGTGTAGCAGAAAATAAGCCGGTCGAAGCCATTCTCGCCAAAAGACAAGGAAACCAAAGAAATGGACGAAATGCGATGTTTCACCAAAGAAGTTGTTAATATATATCGTCACCAAAGCACGTAGGCGGAAGGAAGTACCGTCAGATTTTGGCATTCCCAACAGCAACCTTCCTATACTGCTTCCTATAATGAGCCCAATTTTCTTTTAAGTCACATAAACAGGTTAGGGACCAAAACAATTTATAGGCGCGGTTTTCTTGCGTCCTGTCTGTCGCTTCAGTGGAGATGGGTGCGTGTTCGCCGAAAGCAGCGACAACGTTGGTCACGCGAGCAATCCGTGGTACAGCAGGATTCAATCCTGCTTGGTCACTTGCCGGTATCCCAATACGGCCGGCCTTGAAATACACTAGCGCTGTTAGGATGGGAAGTGCGCCAGAAAGGTTCCGACGAACGACACACGGCACAACACAATGCAGCGCTGCTCTCGCTCGGAGCCTGTAGGATAAGATGGCTGACGCGATATCAGCCGACACACATCGCCCCCAGGCGCAAGCAACGGAGAGGCGCTATGCTGTTTAAACGGTGAGGGACAAGAAGTGAGCTTAGTGGGTCAGGGAACCAACGCGTATTAAGGACATATTAGTAGAAATTAAGAAGAAGAAATGGGTATGGGCAGTGCATGTAATGCGAAGGCAAGATAACCATTGGTCATTAAGGGTAACAGTGTTGATCCCTAGAGAAGCCAAGCGTGGCAGGTGGCGACAGAAAGTTATATAGGCAGATGAGATGAAGAAGTATGCAGGGATAACCGGGTAACATGGACCACGTTTTTATACACTGCTGGATGGCGGTTCACTTTTGGGATGTTATGCAGCGAACTTTACACAAAGACTTCCCACTTACCCCGCATGGTATACGGTATTTACCTACAGAGAATAACGAAGGAGTCCCCTACGATTTAGTAATGCTCCTGGGCCTTCACAGCATATGGAGGGCGCGCATGGCGTGGCTCCATGGCGACGTGGATGCCCGGCCGGCCCGGCAGTTTCTGCGGGAGAGTGTCACGCAGTTCGTTGAGGGGCTGAGAGTCCAGCAGCCAGTACCAGATTGGTTGAATTTTCTAGAGCCGTTAATTTCTCTGAAGTGATGAGTAAATGACAAAGCCTAGCCGGAGGCACGGCTGGTATGTTAATGTCGGTGTGTGTTGTACCAAATGCAGTGTGGTTATTTTTGTGTTGTAAGTGTGTGTTAAAGACTGGTAATAAAAAAAAGGGATAAATTGGTCGCAATTAGCACACGACCGCGATAATTGGATATCTATGGGAGAGGCTGTTGCCCTGCTGTGGGCGTAGATAGGCTGATGATGATACTGTTGAAACACCTGTTCAACGCACAGCGCGCTTGCCAAGTTTTTACGTAGCTATGAGTCGTTGTTTCCAAAACAGCGCCAAAGAACGCAACGGCCCTTCGCGCCATTGGTTATATACGTGGTTCTGTGTTATAACTGCACTTATCGTATCCATTTATATGACTCGCGAATGTTTCTTCTAGAAAACCGTAGCATTCACCCATAATTACGCCCGGCCTGTTCGAAGATTCTTAGTACTTGCTGCGATTCTGTATTGGGGAGGGATATCAGAGTAGGCCCTTACTTCTCTCGTAGGTAGCAGCATTAGCAGCAAGGACTTTTATATCTATGCGTCCAAGCCACCTCGGGACTACTGCATTATGTAGACCATGGTTCGAAACATTGCGGAAACATTCTCAAAGCCGTTGTCAACCTGCTCTATTGTCGATCAGAAGGTACTTTGGTTACGCTGCTCCTCTGTGTTTAATAGGCAAACCAAGTATCTTATAAAAATAAGCCAGATAGTGGTACCACCTCACCTACAGTGTATTCTCTTCTCCTCGCAAGCGGATGTCATGCTAAAACAAGAAGCACGGAAGGCCACTCGTGAATCGAACCCAACCACGAGCTGTCCAGAAAGCTAAAGAGGAACAGTGCCACCTCGTTGAACGAGTAGAAGAGGAGAAAACACTGAAGCACAACAAATATGTCCTTTGACCTAGACTCTAGTACCACCTGCGTGCAACTTTTTTTATAAATGAAGCTTCAAGTACGTAGGTTGCCGTCGAAGACCGATAAAGCACTGTCAGGTATAAAGGTTATTTCCACGCACCAAAATTGTACGGTTACTATAACCTTGTGTCTACGCTTCCTCCGCTTCGGGAGACCGCACCTAAGGCGAAGCGATCTGCACCACGCCATCTACCCAGGAGACACCTCTTTTTATTCGTTATTTATTTGTAGCGTGCCGCTTATCTCCGTCTGCAATAACTGTCTCAACCATTGCTTTGATTTGGAATTTCAACTTTCTTTAACTTTAAAGAACTAGCTCGAAGTAGCCTACTCAAATCCTCTTAGGCCCCGAAAGATATTTAAAAAAAAAGGAAAACATTGAAATTTTTCGCTGCACGACGTCTGTAGTGACATAATAGAGGGAAATAAAAATACAGCCATCACTCAAGTGATACATTCAAACGGAACCAAAGGCAAAGCTGCAGTCTCGCAGTTATGCTCATTGCTTTGCAGTGGCTTCGGTAGGAAGCCACCAATCCCACATAAAAGTCCCTGTGATGTCATGAAAACCGGCAAGAAAGCGCGCGGTGAGCCGCCACTGTTTCATCCGTTTTCCTTATCGAGCGTAATTGCTGGAAGAGGGGGTTAAAATTGTCATTGTTGTTATTCGCTCAATGCCGTCTGTTGAGAGAAATGAAATCGTATACGGTATTCATGACCGTTTATGTGGAAAAATCAGACAGGCACCACCCACACACGCGATATCTTCTTTTGTTGAATGATTTCTAGCGCTGCAATCTTGGGCGGCACGATCAAGCCAAGAACTCCACGCCGCCACTGGAACAGTCACTGGTACATTAAAAAACACGAATTTCAATTTTAAGCAGATATGTTACGCGACACGCAACACGTGGTGGTATATGGACCGCTGATAAAGCGACAGTACAAACTTGCTCTTGATAGCTGAAACTTAAAAGGCATTGTGTGAGTATGTGTTCCAAAACACATCGTAATGCCGTTTAACTAACGCTGTAGCGAGACGCGCCACAGTTGAAGCAGTTAATCTAGATCGCACATGACGATGCAAAGATCACTTCTCTACTTCGGTGATTGTTTTCTCTTCCTGTCACGTGGCCGAAACATGATCCCAAATCCCAGCAGCTTGCTGAAGCTGCACGTAATATGTTTTATGTAGACAGGTATAGAAGCGCTGTTTTGAGATAAAGAGATAAGATGGGGTCTAAGAACCACGATAAAATGGTGATTAAGCCAGCTCCTTCACTGACGTTGCGGTACATGAAGCGCAATTAAATTTAAACCATTGTGAGGAAACCGAATTTATCGCAGAGCGCTCCCGTAATAGTCAGCCTGAAACCACGGCCGGAGAATTTTTTAAGGGGAGTTTTACGGCTGGCATCCGGGATTTTATGCCATCGTGCTCGGTGAAAATTTCAATGTGGGAAAGCCAGCCTAGAGAGGTCAAGCTCATTGCTAAAGCAAACGCATATCGCCACTCGCACCGGAACGAGAACTCTTCCCCTGAAAAGTGGCAGCAAAAGAGGCAGCATTAAAAGCAGACGTTTATCGGCGCTCGCGTTGGAGCGGAAACTCTCTGCTAAAAATGCAAATGAAAGAGCCAAGTAAGAGAGAAAGAGCCAACAACAAAAATAAGCGCATATAGCCGGAGTAAGCTCATGTCGTCGCTGGCATGACTTTTATATGATTCTCTGTGATAGTTTGACGTAGTGTGTGATATAATGTGCGCATGATAAAGCGACCATGCGCCCAGCGTAGGAGGACAAACGTCCGGTATGTGTGTGCTCCGAAAACGCTGTCACCGGCCCAGTAGGAAGTGTTCAGAACATCATTTGCACCTTGTATATCTCACCTCTTGGAAAAGTCTGAGCGGTAATGTATGCGGCTTTCTGAGAGATGACGTCCATTAACACCAAAGAAAAATAATCAATTTATCGTTCTCCTAAATTTCATGACAGCTCTGTGTCGTGTGCTGCAAAGGTTCGCTCGTAACCAACATTCGCAAGGCCGGAATGGCGAGCTCATTTCTGGATATCTTGACCCCAGATTGTACCTGTGCTTTATCCGTCTGGGAACGGCGTCTTAACGGCGCTTTAGTGTTTTTGTTTCGCTAAATGTAAGGTTATGTTCTTAAAACAGCGAGAACTGATATAAGCAAATATAAATAGTTCGGCCACCTCCGACAGCCGAATGCCAAGCTGCGTGCTTATGGCGATTACTTTTCCTTCAACACAATTATTTCTGTAGCATTCTGAACGAAATGCACTCAAAGATTTGGCATATACAGTTCTCTTCCTGCCGAAAATATATGTCCTGTCTAGAAATGTCTCCAAATCATGCATCGTTAGGCAACGACCGCGGCGACCAACGCCGCTTAACTACTTTCCACCGGAGCGCGCCTTGTATCTGGGCCCGTTGTTGTCGTGGCGTAACAAGCAATAGCAGTTCTGGATAAAATAAGGTGGCTTCATTCAGGTTGAGCGACTCCCCGAATCTAATAAACGGGGCAGGAACTCACAGCAACGACACGGTGGTCACCGGCGGCTGCCTCTAGACAGTTCGCCGTAGCTCACCGCTGTTGGCCGTGGAGGCCTTGAAAGCGGTGTATTTTGAGGAGGAGGCGCGTATTCTGCTACCAAGCGGCAGAGACATCGTTAGAAAAGGAAAACAGGGTAAGGAACCGGCGTGAAGGACTTGGCGGCAGAATTGACACGATGCACTTCAGGTTTACACACTTTACAGCAAAGGTGTTGGCCCCTGGTTTGCGGGGATGTTGTGGCCTCCGTGTGATGACAGAAGGTAAAAGCGACAAGCATGAACGCGACACTGCCGCTCACCTTTCCTTTAAAAACAACGAAGGAAAAAGGAACCCCGCTAAGGAACGAACGCCCCACAGACAAAACCACGCCACTCAGGTGGAAAAATTCGGCCACTTTCGCAATTCAATGAAAAGCGAAGGCTCAGGAAACGAGGTCTTCACTAGCTTTAACTTGGCTTTTCTTAGGTTTCCGCATCTTATCGGTAGATCGGACAGCCATCCTACCGAGCGAACGCCGTTTCTCACGGCTAGGAGAAACGGCGTTCTCCTAGGAGAAACGGCGAAAATGAATTCACTGTAATGAAATCACTTGCTGTAATGAATTGGGCCGGATCACGCGAAAAGAAGGGAATGCTCTTGGTGCGAACGAGAAGGCATTCTATTTACAGACGTCACCGGGCAGAGGTTTTCAAGCAACGACGAAAGGTTATACACGAAACGTTAAACGAGACGCTCAGCTACAGGAAAACAACCGAAGTGGCCCGCTCCACTGCCCACAACTACAAGGTCCGCGACCGTCCCCACGCAAATGTCCCGTGAACAGCACCCGCTCACGGTCGGTCGTATGAGGACGCGGGCGCCGACGTCGCCCTCGTAGCGGTGCTTGAGTCGTTGAGGTTGACTCCACAGGTTGCGACGCCGGAAAGAATCTCAGCCGGGGCAGTTGAAGGGCTTGATCCCGCCTCGCGCCCGGTCACGAGCTGTTCGGCACGCCGGAGCCCGGTAGACGGTAGACCGTGCTGTTGACGATGCCCGGGCCTTGGCGGCGACGCCCGAAACTGTGGCGGGGACTGGCGACGGCCCTGCCCCGCTGTGGCACGTAGACCGAACGTCTTACACGGGTTCTCACAGTGCCGTGCCCCGTTCGATCCGCCTTGTCTTCTGGCGGTGGTGGTGGTGGTGGCCCGAAAAATGGCGCATACCCACGTAGGGGGATTGGCCAAGAAGAGTTATGTTTTCATTAGAACAAACAAAGCGAGGCAAAATAATGGAGCAGAAGAAAGAATTTGGTCTAGGTTAATGAAAGAGAGAGAGAGAGGAAACACGAGAAAAAAAACGCAGAGAGAAGAATAGGAGAACTATAGTAAAAATCAGCCTAATCGGAATGTTTTTAACACTGCAGACGAGCTGTCTCCGAAATGAAGGAGTGGATGGCGTTGCACACATCCCTATGGCATCGGCCCAGACTAGTCCCCCCAAACGACAAAAGCACAGGTACAGTTAAAGGCAGTCCATGGCTCGGTCTCGCTCGTTCTCTGTGCCTCGTTCACACCTCCTCTTCCACCTCCTCAGCCGCACCCGCTTGGTCTTGGCAGCTTCTTTTTGGCGTAGAATGTGGGGCCATCCCCCTTCACGGGTATATTCCATCACAAACACCTACACGTCAGAGTTTACATCCCCACTAGGCGCAGCCAATCTCCGATGCGCGCCTCCCCACCCCAACATCTGCGCCGCCACACAGACTCCCCACACCTGTTCATCGGCTTCTTGCCTCCTCCCTACTATCCGTCGTACTTCTTGGCTTAGCATGTTTTTTTCTTCGCCTTTTTTCTGCACCGAGTTTTGAGCGACTCCGGCCACACATAAAACTCAAGCTGAAATAGCTGTGCTGTTGAAAAAGAAATATCAGCATCTTCCCGTAAGGGTACCCCGAGTAGTATGCGAAGCAGCCATGAGGTCGACTCAAGTCGACTGCGTTTAGGTTCTCCGCAGACATCATGCTCACCTTGTCTATGATCACGCATTCCACGTTGCGGAAGGCCACGCGGAAGGTGTCCAACTCACTGGCGCTGAGGCCTCCGTGCTTGTTTGGGACGGTGGTCTTCCGAGAGAGCTTGAAAGCCGCGTGCACCGTGGTTCCTCCCACTGCCACAGCCGCCTTTCCGGTGCTCGCACAGATGACGAACGCGTTGTAGGCGGTGTTGTTGCCGGTATTGCTGTACCGGTTGTAGAGGTCCATGGCAAGCCGGAGGACGAACTCAAAGGCCATCCAGTTGTAGTATTCGTCCCGGTCCTTGACGTCCTGGCGCTTGCGCACGGCCGCGCACGGACTGCGGTGTTTGATCAGAGGCACTTGGCTCGAGATGAGGTCGGCGTCTTCGTGTTCCGGGTGGACCATCACGGCAGGAGGAGGTGATGCTCCTTCTTCTTCTGTTCTTCTTGTTGTGCCCTCTTCTCCGCGCTGCTGTCCGCGGCGCTGACACTGGTGTTGACGCTGGCGTTGCAAGGTGGCGTTACCGGCGGCGCTGCCCGTGGCACTCATCGCGGCGTTGCGGTAGGAGGTACCCCTACGGGAAGATGATGACGGTGTTTGAACACGAAGCGATCTCGTGACGGATTGTTTGGTTGGCCAATCCCTAGGGGCATTCTGCCACAATCATCATCAGCGGTGCCTGCCCAGGCATGCACAGTGGGGGTGGGCACGCCGCACAGCGGAGGGAGCGACATAGCCCCGACCATGAGATGCTTCGCATCTAAAACGCACCCAAATTCGCCTTGCCGGGAGAAGAGCACGTGAACATCTGAAACACGAAGGATTCAAGACCTCGCAGCGGCACACGCCGCTGTATTCGCTGTAAAACGCTACACGCAGCTATATTCCTTTATGTAATTTTTATTTCATGCTGAGCGCCCAACGGACGTTGGAATTACGATGGTCTTTCCATATCAAGATTGGTCACAAACTCTCGTAACTTGTTCGCACGGGGCATACGAGGTCCGTCGCCAGGATGTGCAACATCTACTGAAAGCCACGCGCTCAGTTCGGATTTCCGATTTTTCATGATAGTACATGCACCAAGCAATCATTGAATCAATCAATCAATTTATTAGGGGTGTAAACCACCGGAAGTGTTACCCGCACACTGAATCCTGTTTGTGCGCTGTGAACTCTTAAAAGGGGTTTCATAGCCTGCTTAGTAACATTCTCGCAATGGGGACAACTCTTTACACGCAGGAATATATGCGGCTTTTCCTGAGCTGTGCGACCAAGATTGTATCAGTCAATATGTGCGAATAGATATTCATGGGTACGTACCCATAACGAGAGCTTTAACCAACCTCAGTACAGAGGAAGTGTCCCTAAGGGCAGCTAGCGGCGCATTTGGGACGCTTGAAGGGAGTTTGTCCGCGACATAGCAGGGCTCGAGTTTATTATTCTCAAACTATCAATGTTTCTGAATCGTGCGTTGCCATGTCCGCACAGCCTCGGGAATTTCTGCTTCCAACATCAAAATACACAATTTAAAACTGATGGTGCACTTGAGTGCATTAATTCTTGCAATGAACACTAGCAATGAACTGAATTAAGGCGTCCGGCACTTGCACGAAGGCACATTGCTTGTTGCACCTTCCCCCTAGATTTCGGCGTGTTCGTGGATGCAATGTATGGTTTCCAATTTATTTTAATGGTACCAGGACTAGAATTACCGGCCTTAATACCATCCGTATTTGTTTTTACCATGCGTGTTCATCCACCAACTTTCGAAAAGCGGTTAAATGCAGAAATAGGCAACATATATGGCAATCCGCCATTGTCTCGTATTAACACCCTGTTACTACTTGGAATGTATTTGAATTATTGGCTGTAAATGTATCACCATTCTTGTTTGAAGCTTTTATACTGTGCCTTAGTTAGGTTTTAGATACAGAGAATTTTTCTGCTCTGGTGCAGCATCGTGTTCTAATGTAAAGAATTAAAATTTTACTATGTAATAAAGAGGTGGGTATAGTTGCAGGTATTTAAAGGAACCTTGCAACACTTTCCATAAACGCTTTCACTCTTTCCTTCGCGTGTGGAACCACTAAGAAAGCTATAGTTATCGCCTGCAGGGAGCGGCGCTGCGGGATTTGGTCGTAGCAGCAGATACGCCTTCCGTTTCTGCTTTGTTTTCCTGGCTTTATTTTTTAACTTGCTATCGAAGGCGTCAGTAAAGATGGTTGTGGTTCGTTTCCCCGAAGCCCGGTGTCGATCAGGAACCCAATCGCCCGGGCTCCGGTTGATTTGGCAGGAGGCTGGCAGGGTGATGGTGTTGAAGTTCTTGGAGACGGCGGTCGAATTGACGAACTCGAGGCGTTGGGGTTGATTAAGTGAAACGAATAGTTTATATACAGCTATTTACTCTAGGAAAACTGGGTACATGAGTAGTAGAAGGAAAACTCCCAACTTCAGCTAGACGCTAGCTCCAAGTGCGTACAAATCACTCGAGCTTCTCAACTTCATCTAACTCTCCTATCCTCGGAGCGTACACAAACCGCTCGAGAAACGACGGCCGAGACACTGCCTCGCCGCAAGATCCGTCTAGTTGCCCGGTACGGCGCTGTACCCCAAACTTCCGACGTGATATTAACCTCTAGCCTAGGGGGCTCACAAATCCCAACCTAGCTTTAACGGTCGAGACTCCTTGTCCCGCCGGGAACTGCCCAGCTCAGCGCTCAGACAAGAACCCTTTCTAACGGCCAAGTTCGGCCTAATAACACCACGAGCTCACGCTCTCTCGGGAACGCCCCTGTAGCATTCGTACACGTGGAAGGGAGTGCCCAAATTCACGTAGACAGCTGTCACTCAGTGCGCTACGGAATATTCAATGAGTCGCCGGCATCTTTGGGTAAACGGCACGCTCTCGGGCCAGCAAGCGCGTACGACCCCGAAGGGTGAGGGCGAAAGGCGCGACTGTGCGTCGTGTTGACCGGAGCGCGTGAACAATGGAGGCTCGCGCGGCGCTCGTTCTGACGTTGGTAATCACACCTCCCCCGCGTGCCACGCCGATGGTTCTCGGAACCCTGCGGCACCATCTGCGTCCACAATGGGGGATTGTCCCCACGGTATTCGTTCGGCCAGACAATCCATCTCCCGCGCGCGCCGTGACAAATTGGCGTCGACTGCTCTGCAGTGTTGGCACTGCTACGTCGCCAGACGGAGTGGCGAGTTCTCACGCGCCGCCCGGGCGCTTGGCCACTGACCTCATCAGTGGGTCTTACAACTCCTTCGACACCGGCTCCGTCCTGAATGGGGGATCATCCTAGCGGAATTCCGTTGGCCGGACTATTCTGCACCCATACGTGCCGTGACGAATTGGCGACGCTGCCGCGTAGAGTCCACAGTGTTGAGCCACCATACAGAGTGGAGGGTTCTCACGCGCAGCCTGCGCGCCTGGCCACTGACCTCATAAGTGGACCTTTCAGCGTTCATTGCTTTAACTGAAGGAAAACCGGCCAACAGCCGCTACATGCCTTAATGACGTAATTAGAGCTGTCGAAGAACGCCAAGACCGTGAAAGAGAGAAAAATCGTTTGAGCGAGTTTCCAAGTTATCTGATGGGCATCGAGCCGTAATTTTTGGCTGAGGTACTTTCCGACACCCTAATCTAAGTACTGGGTGTGTTGGGTGGCTACGTTCTGCGTGCATTTAGGATTTCAAAAAAGTTGAAAAAAGAGCTGCAGGTCCCCTTTAATATTGTGCGCAAACAATCCCTTTGACGTAGCGACAAGTATTACAACTTCAACAGAATATTTCCAACGCAACTGGTGTAGAAAATGTTCGTTTTCAAACTTGATTTGACGTTTAGTCGCAAATGTTTTTGTCGGAATCAAGGCGGGCCAAGTCATTACTTTGACACAACTTGAATTGCTCTATCAATCTCTCTCTATTCGCTAACTGTAATTGCTCTCTCCAAAGACTGAGTACAAGAGTTTTATTATCGAATTCACAAGGAAGGTAATCATTACTAAAAAGCTTCAGATATCTAACCATAGTGGGCAACGAACCCCAGATGTTTTCAAGAAAGTGACTGAATTTGAATATTGTGACACGTGCCTGTGCTCCCATGTGATTCCTAGCCCTGTCGCACTTCCCGGCTGCCCCTGCGTGAACGGTGGAACCCACGCACGGATATTGCTTGAGACGTCTGGTGGCACAACAATTATTCCTCGGTCAATAGCCGTCTGCAAGAGTGCTCCACATCGCTGCCTCTTTTTTTCGATTTCCTTTTTTACAGTGAGCGGTGACAGCATCGATGACGTAGAACCACTTGCTGCTAACCGCAACCATAGATCATTGAGGAAGCGGGGTTGACGCATCATCAATCTACACGCAGCTTGAAACGACGAGAAACTGCAGGCGTCGGGTATGTGATGTGCACACACACAAAAACAAATGACCGAAGGGCGCCATCTGGACGTGGAACAGCCGTGTGATTTGTTATTGACCATGTACGGTGCCTTCTCAAAAGCGGAAACAACACGTGTCTACCAGTGGCACCATATCACGAGCAGACATAGTTGCAACCCTCCCCTGTCAGTGATTTCTTTCGCGTTGTGTTTGATTTTACTTTGTTTCGGTCATTCGTCGTACCAATAGAAGGGCCCCCGTCACTCTCCTCACCAACTTTGTTGCTTCTTGACGAGACCGGAACAGCTGTAGACATCCGTCGTCGTAAGGTCGTTCTCCTCTCTGTAGATTAATTACAAACAGGCGCATTGCCGGCGAGTTGGCTCGGCCGCAAGAACAGATTGCTCAACAGTGAACAACCTCGGACCATGAGGTAACTGCGAAAGACAAATATAGGAAAATGAACCGCCGGTCCTCTGTGGTTCCGAGAAGCTGAGTTATTGCACCATTAGACGCTGTGGCTCTGAGATATGGGAAATTAAATGTTGATTTCCTTGGATTGACTATCGGGAGACTAAAAATGGATAATAAAAAGACACAATAAATTACGAAAAGCAGCCCCATTTCTTCCGAGATTAAGCGTGTTTGTGAGCTGTTATGGTTTGAAACTTAATTTTATCGGCTCAGAACGGCTGCATTACTCAAGTATCAATCTTGTTCAAGAGCCGACGCGTATGTTTTTTTGCATGGTATCACGGAGTAGGTTGTTACTAAAAAATGAATTATGCTTTGAGACTATAAAAACTCTGTGTTAAAAAGTATTTTTCACAGTTTATTTGCTCATGATATTATGTGATTGCTGTTCCAATACCATGCGCTAAATTTGATGGATGGTCTATCATAGCCGAGCGGGGGATTTATTTTTCCTCCACCAACAATATTACACTGAAATGAGGGTTCATGGTTTCAGTTCAGGCGGTTCGATGACTCCAAAAAGGCAATGCTCCAAACACAAACGAGCTGAGAGGCTTTAGATTAATGTTTTTCGCTGCCTGGGACATTAATTAAGGAGCTTCAGAAGTTTCCCAATCGATATGTTCTGTGTATATATTGGCCGGAGTTTCGTTCATCTCATTTTAAATGAGTCTATAGATTTACTTTCATTTCTGCCTTGTTTCTTCTCTTCACATCAATATAGCCAATTGCCGTACTCTAACAGTTATTAACGGGTAACTCCAGGTGCGATATTTTCTTTTTATCTCCACTCGTTAGGTCACTAGGCCTCAGCCTCTGCAGTGTTCTCATATTAGTGGCACTGGGGCACGTCCACACAACTACAGATGGAGAGTTCAGTAGGTTCAATATAGGTTCAATGGGAGTTTATTGGTAGAACTTCCATACAGCTGAGAGCCAGAGGCAGCCAAAAGGCAGGAGCCCATACACCAGAGTGCTGGCTGCCTCCTCAGCTGTATGTTAACAATATATAGGACATGTAAAAATGATTATGACATATATACAGATGAGGGGAGTTATAGTTATATATACAGTAGTATATACGGGTGAGGGGAGGTGCAGTGCAGTTGCTCACACATCTCTGTACCGCACCAAGTCTTTGGATTCACCGACACTTTGGGCCCTCCTAGCGTCGACTGGCAAGGAGTTCCATAGCTCAGGGGCTTGGATGAAGAGAGAGTAGGAGGCACTAGTGGTGCGTGCGAGGCGCTGCTCGAGTCTCAGTGGGTCCCGTCTTGAACGCCGCAGGTAACCCTCCGGGATGGGACAGTCGCCGTGCAGAAACTTGTACAGGAGTACCCGCCTGGAGAATAGTCTGCGTTCGTCAAGTCGAGACCACCTAAGGGTCTGCAACCGCCTCTCGTAGGGAAGTTTGGTTGTCCTGTCCATGATATGAAGCGCCGTCTTTGACGCTTTCCGTTGAACGGACTCGAGCCGCTTTTGGAGGTCAATCTGGTGGGGGCTCCAGATGGTGGAACAGTATCCCAAGACTGGAAGTACAAGGCTGTGAACAGCGCACAGAAGGCATTGTGTGGCATGGCCCTTGACGCTCGGGTTATGAACCCCCTTAGCCTGTTAGCTCTTTTGCAGACATAGTCTACGTGAGGTCTGAAAGACAGGCTGCGATCAAAACAGACCCCAAGGAGCTTAGTCTCGGTGACCTCCTGCAGGCGTGTGCCATTGGCCATGTAGGACACGTCCGCCGGAGTTAGTTTGTCAGATATTCGAAGGTATAGTGACTTGCGTGGGTTGAGGAACAAGCCATTGTGATCACTCCATCTGGAAATCTTGAGGAGGTCGGACTGCAAGATCTGCCGGTCTTTAGTGGTATGGATAGTGCGGTAAAGTATGTGGTCGTCAGCGTATCTTAGAATGTTTGATTCAATGTCGGACGCGAGGTCGTTGACGTACAGGTTAAATAGGAGTGGACCAATCACGGATCCCTGAGGCACTCCCGTTTTCACTGTGTGCCACTGACCAGTAGCACCCCGGTAGTGGACCTGCTGGCGGCGGTTTGTGAGGAAGGCTGTTATCCATTGCAGGGTCGCCCCAGTTATGCCAAATCCTGGGAGCTTGGTGATGAGAAGGTTGTGGTTAATGCTGTCGAATGCACTGGAGAAATCCAGGGAAAGAACATCGGCTTCTTTGGAGCTATCGAGGGCGCCACTCAGGTCGTGGTGCAGGAGGGAGAGCAAGGTTTCACAGCTTCGTATTTTTCTGAAACCATGCTGGGTGTTGCAAACGCGATTGTTCATTTCTAGGTGTTCGGAGATTTTGGTGCAGATAAGAGTTTCAAAAATTTCGCATAGAATGGAGGTGAGGCTAATTTGGCGGTAGTTTTCTAGAGCGTTCAAGGGTTTACCTGACCCTTTGTTGACAGGGATAACGTGTGCCAGTCTCCACACCTGAGGGATGAGGGCCCTGGGGAACGTGTAGTTGTACAGAGTGGCCAGAGGAAGGGAGATAGCAGGAGCACAGGCCTTGAGTAGAAATGGGGGTATGCCATCTGGGCCAGGTAAGGCACACTCTTCAGTTTGCAAATGGCAGATTCAACCTCGTCTGCTTTCACCAAGGGAGGATCGAACACAGAAGTGGCCTGCAAGTGAGAGCGCTGGTCCGCCGAGTGGCGGTCCCCATGCGGGGTCGGGCATGGGTTGTTGAGGGACGGTACTACCTCGCTGAAATATACGCCAAAGGAGTTCGCAATGTCCTGTGGATTGTCAGAGAGGCCACGTTCTAGATGGAGTTGAGTGGCGGTGCTATTTCTCTGCTGGGAGCCGAAGAACTGCCAGAACCGTTTGGGGCATGTTCTGGCCTGGCTGGTGATGTCACAAAGGTATCTCTGGTAAGACACTCGTATCTCCTTTTTTAGCGATCGGAGAAGATGCTTGTATTCAGACCAATATTTTGGGTCTTGACTTTTCACTGCCTTTCTGAAGAGGCGCTTGGTTTTATTTGATAATTTGCCGATGGTACCAGTTATCCAAGATTTAACTTTATTCTTCTTTGAGGTTAGTTTTGAGTACGTGGAGTCCTTGCAGGCTGCCGAGAACAAGTCGTAGAATAAGTCCCAAGGATTGTAGTCAGACAGAAAGTCCATGCAGAGGAACCAGGGGGCAGCGGCCACCGAGCGATTCAGAGTTTCGCGTCCGTCCCTGTTGAACAGGAGAACCTGCTTTGAGACGAAGCGTTTGCCTGTACAACCAAGGTACCATGAAGATGAGATCCCGATGTGGTCGGAGTTTGATAAGGGAGGTGTGTCCGATACCGATTGTAGCTGAGCCGGGTTCCGGCAAAGCACAAGATGCAGGGTGTGATGGAGATTGAGATTGCCGCCATGAATGTGTGTTGGGAAGCGAACAACCTGCGTCAGGTTGGCGTACTGCATCCAGTCAAGGAACTTAGCCTCTGTGTCGTTAGTTGGGATCGGGTCCGCGGAGTTCCAGTTGATATGAAGGTTGAAGTAGCCAGTTAGAAGAATGTTCATGAAGAGGTCCCCTTGAGCGCCGATACGATCGAAAACCTCACAAAGCTCGGAGAAGACACCTTGCCCCGAGGTAGGGGGCCTGTAGAGTGAGCCGAGCAGCAACTTCCCACCGCGGCAGTTGAGTTGCGTCCATACCAGTTCGGAATTGAGGCTTTCAAGGTCTGCGCGGCGCGTAGGGGAAAATTTGTGCTTGACGGCAATCAAAACACCACCTCCACGTCCACGACGATCTTTTCTAAATACGGCGTATTCGGGACCAAATATTTCGTGATCCCGGACGGAGTCGCCTAGCCACGTTTCACTCACACACACAGCGTCAGCGGGGTTCTTCGGACTGGATCAGGTCGGACTGGAGTTCAGGGATCTTGTTCAGAAGGCTTCGCGCATTGTAGTATTGCAGGCGGAAGGGCCCGGGGTTGCAGTGGATATCTCCGGAGAGCAGAAGGAGCCCGACCAACAGAAAGTTTAGAACCGAGCGAGGGTTTCAGGCAGTAGGCTTAGCGAGCCGGGGAGGCCTTTGTCGTAGCAGTGTCGGACGGTTGTATGGAGCTCACCTCGCAGGACAGCGGCTTCCTTCTCTGAGACAGGCGTTCTTCGATAGTGCATGAGCAGAAAGAAGACGCCCCACGAAGCAGATAACACGGGAGCCAAGCGCAGCTGGTTCTGGCTGTTACATCGCTTCACTCGAGATCGGAGAAGCGACATTTTTCGGCCGGCGACCGTACCGTATCGTCTGTATTGGAGAGATTCCTGGGCCGATTTTCTTGATTTTGGTCTCTATCGGTGCGGGATGGACTGGCGGATGCGACACGAATAGTTTAAATTCACCAAGTACAAGATATTGTGCCACCAGTAAAGAAAACGTGCGGAGCGCAAGTCAGGTGCGCTCACTCTGCTTGGCCCTGGCCAAGGCAAACCTTGTTTCCTTCTAACCCGGTAGGCAGAACTTGCGCGCAGCCTAGTTGATGGGGCTTCACTCTGCTATAAAGGGATTTTGTGGTTTGGATTCCTCAGATAACTAAGAATTTTTGTACTTGGGACAACTTACCATGTCTTCTCGGGAGTCTACAGGCAGACAGACAAGCAGGCAGACAGATTTTTACTCAAAAGTCTTCAAAAGAGGAATATTGTTTCGAAAAATGGCACCGGCATGCCAGAGCTATTGCATTATAATGGGCCCGATAATTTAGCTTGACCATTCATTACACACTTTGAGAACGTCATTTCTTCTCGACTTCACGGGTTTATACATATAAAGTACCGCAGTCGCTGGTGATACGGGCATGTTAAAGCTGTTGTAATAGATGCCTATCTGGTTAGGCGCAAAGCATTTTTTGTTGATTCAGGTGCACTCCTCTCTCTCTTTTAGTGCGCAGCAATTCGGCGGCCGCTAGGGGGGTTGGGAGGCGGCGACGGTGTCGTAACCGAGCGAGCGAAGACACAAAGAAAACGGTGGAGAAAAGTATGCCGACAGTGGGAGGGGGCGGGCAGTATGCTGAGCTCGCAGGAGACGATTGTCGGCGGCGACGCTTGGCGAAAGTGTGCGGGGGAAGCAGTGGGATATGCTGCTCTTTGCGTGGCTCATCCGAACCCCATGACATTCGCACGGGAGTTTTAAACAAGGTTTACAACAACATGCTCGGCGGCGGTGACGTACTGCGAGATAACGGCAGAATAACGCGCGCGCCGTGATTTCGCTGATCACGCGATCACTTACTGACATAGACAAGCTAAGCGCCGTGACCGACAAGACTGCAGTTCGCACTGCGCACAAACGTCGCATTAAGGAGTGTTGTAATCGTCAGCCATTTTTTGGTCATTTGTTTCAAGTGGGTGTAAAAGCGACATGGTGATTTTGCAGTGTGACGTATCCTAAGGTAGCATGGCCCTTATTATTTCCAACACGCCCAGGACCTATTAATTATACTCCTTCATAAATACGCAGCAGTGGACCTGGCCCTGGAACAGAACATATACAAGTGCAGAAACGTGGGCTGGTTCATAACATCCATGTATAAATAGAACATAAAATACAAGACACAACCCCAAATAGGCGAAGACGAAGGAAACCATTACTTTGGATGCAGCGTAATAGTCCTCTCATATTCCTCTTTGCTGTCCTTTATTAAAGCGCTTTTCAGTCAAGTGGGCACTACGATTTCAGGCGGACGACCTTGACTGTTATGCTCCCCGCCTCCGTTTCAAAACAACGCTTTACTAATCTCGTCAGAGGGTTTCGCCGTCGCGGAGCATTTGTCCTTCATTCGACAGCCGCTGCTCGGTACCCTTGGCAACGCACCACGTAGCTCCGCCGACAGCCGCGTTCGCTGGCCGCCGTCGCCGCTGCTGCGGACTTGGCGCCTACGCTTCCCGCAGCTGAGTCACCGCCTGAGAGCGTGACTCGCCACGCGCATGCGAGCGTGGCCATGAGTGGGAGTGAGGCGGGGTCGTCTTCTCTTCTCTGAACGTCGCGGAGGCTGGAGGCTTTGCGACATTGTCGGGAAAAGGCTCCTGACCACCCCTCGGATACCACCCGACGAGCTGCTTAACTGGTGAGGGTCCGGAAAATCAAGAGCACGAGGCTACAGTAGGAGACGGAGGAAGAGCGATCGGCTCGCAAAACGCCGGAAACGGGGAGCACAACCGTAGACAAAGGCAGGCTTTGCTCTATGCTACATCTTTACAATGCATTATTTCTGGGTGTTCTACGTTACAGCCTACCTGTTCTGTCCAATACAAGCAAAACCAACTTACGCGTAATTCAGGCGATTCAAGCCCTAGGTCTCCGGGTGTGTCTTGGTCTACCGCGATGCGATTCAACAGTGGCAACCTGATGCACCCCAAGACATCATCCGATAACGACATAATTGGCAGTGGATGCACTCTGGTGTCACATTAGACATCTCGCTCGGCTGCCTCATGACCACTTTGCGCCCCTGCCGTCAACTAGGCCACGGGAATAATTTTATAAGATAGTCGCCGCTCACTTCGAGAGCCTCCCCTCAGGATACACACCTGCGGCACGACCGTCATCACCCCGTTGGGGCATCTCGAAGCCACAAGTGCATCTAACCATCCCGGGAATAACCAAGAAAGCGTATATCCCACCACAAAGTCTCCAAACGCTCTCTATGCGCTTTTTACATGAAGCCAACAGAGACCGGATTCATGTCTCCACTGATGGGTCAGTAACAAGCTCCAGTTCTGCGGGAGCTGTAATGCCAGCCAGATCAGTAAACATTCAATTCAAGCTGTACAATTTAACAATGTCAACTGCATCCGAACTCACAGCTATTCGCGAGGCTCTTCTGTACCTAAAGCATGAATTTCCACAAAAATGGGCTCTGCTTTGCGAGTACAGGCCAGCTTTCTAGTGTCTGCCGTCTGCTCTCCGCCTCGGCCCGTACGAACAGCTTGTGGCCGAGATTCGTCAAGAGCATGACTTCCTGTAAGTCATGGGCACAATATTATTTTTCAGTGACTCCCAAGCCAGTGCGACATGTCTGGGAATGAATGTGCCCACGAAGCGCCTCATCATGCCCATGGAAGTGACCAATTGGCCGACATCCCGCTATGGCGCCATGATGCTGCAAGGACTCTGCGCTCCATCGCCCACAAAATCACACTTACCCTTTGGAATACGCCGGAATTTTCACGAACAGCGCCACTTACCTATTAACATGCCACACTCGGATTCCAACCTACTGTGCCGCTTGTGGATATATGTTCCTTTCACCAAAGCTTACTCCTTCACTATCGGCATGAGTGACAGCCCTGCTTGCGACGTGTATGCCACGGACGAGACAATAGAACACCTCTTGTGTCACTGTGACCGGTTTTTCGACGCAGAGACTGCACCTGTCAACCGCACTCCGGTAACTCGACGACCAGCCATTAACGGCGCAGACTGTTTTGTGTCAGAGGCGCTGCCCATCACAATCCCAAAAGGCTACAAATCATTACTTCGTTTTTTTAAAGGACACAGGCTTGTCTGAACGACTGTACAGACACCGTGTACTATTGTTCATTCGTCATTTGGTTAGTTTACCAATTCAGTTTAGGCTTTATAATCGCCCATTGTTTTGTTTTTGTAGTTACCTTTAATTTTTCTTTTCTTGATACTCAAGCTCCATTCCTCGTATTTTCAATACCCTTTCTTTCTCTTTAAATCTTTACTATACCACTTCCCATGAGTAGGGTATACCCAACCGGACTGTAACCTGGTTAACCTCCCTGCCTTTCATGCACTGTGTTACCCTTCTTTCCTGGACGAATAGTATAAAAAACAGCTACATGAAAGGTTATCCGAGTGAAACCAAGACTTAAAGGGACACTGAAGTGGATTTGTCAAGCTCCCGTTTTTTCTTGCACTGCGTAGACTGGCTCAAATTAGCACACTTTTCATCGTTTATCCGGTTGACAAGTCGGTAATTATTTTACAAAGCGCGAAAGAAGACAAACTACCATGCGCGGTTTGCGGCGACCGCACCAAGTAAAGGCTGTGACGGCGGGAGGAGACGCACCGTGATTGGTTAGCATTCAAACAAGTTTCGGTTTCGGTTCTGTAAAACAACAGGCTTGACATCCGATGGCATCGTTGGATGGGCATTCTCGATATCTCAGTAATCGTCGTACCACGCTTATGCCATCTTGTCGGCTTTAAAATGCATAAGACAAGCCTCCCAGGACGGCTTGGAATCGTAGCAATCACTAGCCGAGGCCTACGCAGTGGATGAACGCCCTCCGCGTTCCCGCAGACGCTCAAATGCCATGCGCTTTTCCCGCATATTCGGAGCTTTGCCTAACTCATGCCTGTATCGTAAAAAGTGTGTTCGCATCAGGCCAAGGGTCTGTTGATTCTGGCCTGCGCCCACTGCCCGCAAGCAGTCGGTGCTTATGGCAACAGCACGCCAACGAGAATTAGCTAGCGCGCCAGTGTCAGCCTGCGCTGGTTCTGTGAACTAGTTCGTGGAGCAGTGAACGTTACGGCCCAAACAAAGGTGAACTCAGTAGAGAAAACATCGGCCGAAAACGAAGAAGTCAACTTATAAAAAAGAAACGCACCCCGGGGATTCGAACACGTGATTCGAACAGTTGCAATAAGATACCTAGCGCTTCAGACCACGCGGCCACGGGCGAGCGCTGCCGACCTTGGAAAAACAAGGTATATAATGTATAACCATTTTACACTTTTATTTTGTTTTAGCATTTTAAGCAGCTTAGGTGACTATTTGTTGTATTGCGCTCGTGCAGTAAGCGTCCCCCAAGTTTCTACAATATCTCACGTCTAGCAATTCCATTTCTTAGACGGAAAAGCGTTCGCAGATGCGTAGTCGTTGCTGCTGACCGCTGTGCTTGTTCGCCGAGCGCAAAAAAGTGCGTCCTGCAACATAGTTTTACGCTGTACGGTAAAATGTTCAGTTGATTTCATTTCCTTAGTACCTATATTGACTTCGCTGACTCTTCTCCCGCCTTTAAGTGGCCTTATATTTTCTTGCTGGCGTACCAGTCAGCGAAGCGTCGCATGTACGCTTGTGCAGCGCTTGTGTGAAGCGACCTTGACTTTGAGCTAGATACAGTGTACAAACTCACAAAGTAAAGAAAGGCACATTCTTCCATTCAAAAACGTGTCCTGGCTTCATTTCAACTGAGTGAAAGAATTGCGACGACCCGTCGGCGGCCGGCGGACGAAACGCTGGACCGACTGACTTTGTCGGAAGGCCGGCGAGCGGTGCATTAGCGCAGCCAATTGCCAGATCATCTCCTCCTGACGTCATACGAAAACACCACAAAAAAAATGAAGGGGTTGGGCTGCTGAGCACAAGGTCGCGGGTTCGATTCCCGGCCGCGGCGGCCGCTTTTCTGATGGAGGCGAAAAGCAAAAACGCCCGTGTGTGCGAGATTTCGGCGCACGTTAAAGATCCCCAGGTGGTCAAAATTAATCGGGAGCCCTCCACTACGGCGCGCCTCATCGCCTCCGTTGCGTCGGTGCGTTAAACCCCCACAATCAATCAATCAATCAATCAATCAATCAATCAATCAATCAATCAATCAATCAATCAATCAACCACAAAAAAGGGTGAGGGTGCAGAGAGGAGGACAGCATTTTCGAATTGATTTTTCTATAAATAAATTGGCGTAAACTCGCTCAGAGTGGTCGAAACAGGGCCGAGGGACTCCGGATTACAATGTGCGCTCGTAATCCCGCAATGTTTACAAATCACTTCAGTGTCCTTTTACCAAGCCAAACTTCCGCTTAGCATATCCATGGTTAACTGAGCTAAGCCACCACCATTTTTTTTTCTGCTACACCTGTTAATGCTTAACCGGATGGCGGTGTCCCCGTGATCAGCGTTTGGCTGTGCGCGTGTTCGTGGGCTATTCTTGACGTCTTTGCGTGTAAAGTTTTCACGAGGTCTTAAACCGGCGGTCCGATGGAGAGGCGTCCTCACTGAGCGTGAGCGGCCCGTGAGTGGTTGTGTGACATTCATTCTCTCCTCCTTTTTCCTTATCTTCACAGGGCACTTGTGTGCATGTGCCGCATTTATTCTGCTCGCTTCCACCTTATTTCTGCTGGAACCTCCATTCTGAAAATGGACACGCACAGAAGGAATGAGCGGCAAGAAGCTTCGGGAAGCTCCACGGGTAGCGCCGCGATTTGGCGCTCCCGCTTGTTACAGTATTTGCACGATTCTAGCACGCACTTTTTTAAATGCAGTGCATTTCTTTAACTCACGATGTCACCCGTTCTAGTTGTACATCGTAGTCCGCACCCCTCCCCCTACACTATATAAAAAAAATAATACTTACCGGCGCCTGGTTTCGATCCCACGACCCTGCAGGCGGAACGCAAGGTACATGGTGCTCTACCCACTGCGCCACAAAGACGACCCAGAATGGAGGGCTACGAACGCGCCTTATATCCTTGACTCATTCAAACTACATCAAGAAGCTGCTGATACAGCAGCAGCAAGAACAAGAACAACTTTAATAATGACGTCTCCCATCGACTCCCTTGAATGGGGCGAGTAACTCAACCAGAGGCATCTAGACGTCGACACGCAACAACAACAGCCAGAGAAGAAAAGAGAGAGAAGGGAAGAGAAGAATAATAATCATACCCACCTGCTAATAAATGATGTCACGTGACCACGTAATCACGTCTCCTCATTTAATTACAATACAACAACCAACAGCAACAAGTGCAACAACATTAACGTAACACAAACTACTTAACGTCATGCGCCCCCGGAAATGCTCTGCATTTGATCGTGCCCCTCGCGAGGGGGATGTTTCCTGTGGTAGAACGACACTCGTCAACATTTTTTTATACAAGTAGCCTTCAAATTTGCCTGCGCGTTACACTGTGGCTCAAAACCAAAATCGGCGTCAAAGCGGCCAGCATGATTGCCATGGACGTAAACTCATCCAAAAAATCCAACTCAATCCTATCCAAAACAATCCGTCGACATCACATGAGTAAATTTTGGTGCATTTATTCCTCAAAGGCCATACCTTTGTAAGCTATTGCACATAGTTCTGCGGCTGCAGCAGTACCTCATTTCATTCCTTATGGCTCCGAAGAGGTGCCACTATGAAGCTTATATCAAGCGAACTGTAATTTCACTAGCCAGCAGAAGGGGAAACGGAGCAGCATCATGCACACTGGACGTACTTTAAACATGAGTGCACGATTGACGTGACCAAAGCAGAACCATATTTTCATGCAAAGCTTCACTGACCCTGAGCACAGACGTTATCAAGAACTTCAGGACTCCCATGTGAACAAGAACTTGAGGACTCCTATGCGAAATTCATAAATTAGCAGCGAATGAACCAACGACCCGTAACGTCTAAAATTACGAAGGTCAAGGCACCTGAAGTCGCGAACACTTTCAATGATATCTGCGGCAGTTTTAATGTTAGCAGGTGCTGGATAATGATGTTTATGAATCCCAAGGAATTTTTCGAAGCACAGTTGCAAGCATCAAATAAATTTTGTTTCTTCCAGGTACGCGGTGTCATGTATTTTGCATCTGCTCGGTAGAATAGGCGTCAAATAATTTTTTCTAATTTTCCTGTGTAAACTCACCGGCGCGTTACAATCCGTAGCGCGGTAGACTCGTTCAAATACGGCACTTTCATGGGCCAGCGCACTGCAGAGCGCAGCTTGGCGCTAGTCTTTGTCCCGTTTAGGTTAATACACTCTAAGAAAAAATTAGAGATAGGGCGAAAATAGCGGTTTGGCATCCCCAGCCCAACGAGTTTCTTGCTTCTACACATTACATTTAGTACCCTCTGTACAGCCTCTACCAAACACCGAAACGGGGGAGGAAATATTCCCTCTCGTCGTCTGCGATCTGCCGACGGCGTCGACGCCGACAGCGAAACCGTTCTTGATTGCACAGTGGCTTTCACCAACGCCAGGCGGCGTTGCTTTCACCGATTGCGCGAACGCGACGACTCTGTGCAGCATCGCCCCTGCAGTGTGCCACTTCCTTGTCCTCAATGTCTTGTTTTTGTATGACCAAGTGCTCGCCACGCAGACGCATGGCTCGCCAGCCGTATTTGTCTCACAGTCTGTGGGCGCCGCTGCATGCTTGCTGTGTTAGACTCGCCTGCGCCATATTCAACGTTACCGCCGCATTTTTTTGGCGCTTTCTATGCGTACCCAAGTGTAAAAGAGGGCAGCGATGATACTAGACTGCCCTTCTCTCCAAGAAAGAGCACGGACAGCAGCATAATGATGCGCCAGTTGCCAACAACAAAAGACCCATGGCACGTTCGGTAGCATTCCCGCTGGCGTACCCGAATCGTTGCCAGACAAGGGGTGTGCTCTGGGCTAAAAGAGCAAAGGCAAAGCATTGAGTGCACATTATTACTCAAACATATGCGCTGTACTGTTTCTCTTGAAGTGCTATTTTTGTTCTTTGAGCTATTAGAGTATTTTTTACAAAACTTGAAAGTAATAAAACGCAGAACTTCCACAGGTTACATTGACGTAATAATAAAACACAGGTAAGGCTCACCGTTGCTGTGGGTAATAAAAAAAAACAAGCTCATTGCTCCTACTTGCATGCTCTGCGATCAGTGTTATAAATACTTTGTAGCCGTTTTAAGTTTTTTAAGGGTCATCTAGGTGTGCTTTGGGATTACGCGAATGTTATAGACATGTCAAAAGTGTACTTGTGTTGTGCTACGTGTACGTATGCGTGTATTATGCTTGCGCTGTTGTCTATTGCGTGTATTGTGCGTTGGCGATGCCTTCAGTAAAGTGTATGTTGCTGTGTTATAGCATGCTTCTTCTCAATCTGGGCCTGCCAACGTGCGGCCTGTGTAATGTTGCCGACATTAGCCATACAGGAGACGCCTTGATCTAAGAGCCCACAAATAGTGATGCTTAGTAGCTGCCACTCCTCCTCCCCCTTTTTTTAGGGTCACTATCGGTTGTTTCCAAACATTTACGATTGCTTTACTTCGAGTTCGCTATATGCATGGAGAGCAGTGTCATCTGCGCATTCTTTTGTGTAGTGGCGTCTTCGCTCCGACGGATGCGACGGACCCGCTTTTCGCGCCGGCTGCGCGGCCTTGGCGCTGCGATGCACGATTGCCGACGAGCTGCGTTTTCATGCATCGATTGTAGCAACGTAAGGCGACTAACAAAAACTAGTTGTTCTCAAACGTACGCATTGTATGTTTCGGATCTCGTGTGTCGGGGGACGGCGGGGATACAAACAAGCCTGTGGGAAATAAAGGCGGAACTCGGTATGTAGTCGTTGTGACTTGCTCTAAGAACGGCGGCGCCTTCGCGCTGAATGCGAAGGCGGAGCGCCTCCCGGTACGAATGGAAGAAGTTGCGCATGCGGATGGCGTCATGTCTTGATAACCTCAGTTCTGGTGCTCACTAGATGATGTCTTGATAATTTAGCACATATTACGAACGCACAAACACAGTGACATACATATTTGTACTTCCTTGATCCTCAAACCGATCATCTCGCTAAGCTGTCTTCGCATAACAAGCCTTACTGAGGTAGCGCCACCAGGGTAGGAATATTTCTCCATTAGCTCACGAAAGGGGAAAATTTTCACCAACTTCCAGGAGGAGAAACGCACTGCTCCCTCTTAAAGGGAGAATCTTTCTACCTCTAATGGAGCAATAATATGACACATTTCTGTTTCACCATTCGGGAACAGACTACCACACCCTTTTTTCTTAGAGTGTACAGTGAAAGCTGGTCAGTTCAAACTTAAATCCCTTAAATTTATGGACAATTCGAACAGTGCGATATGCTCTCGCCAAGTTTTATGTAAGTCTGTCTACAAAAAAGCACGTTATTTCGAACGTCAGTAGGCTCTGCCTCGGATAATTCGAACGACGCGCCACCGCTCCAGCGGCTTGGTGCCTAGCGCAAGGTTAGTCAAACGCATTCTTTCCCCTATGGACAAACGCACCCGCTTCCTACGTACCACGCTGTGTAGCCTCCGGAACGGAAAAATAAGTGGGGACGAAGGTAAAATCGGGTACAACCAATCTGAAACCCTCTAGCGGATGTTTTTGAGGACGTATTCATGAGTGCAGTGGGGTGTAGTGCGCTGACTATCTCACATGATTCAGCTAAGAAGCGCAGAATCTGTCGCTTGTTGTGTTGACGACGAGGAGAAGGAGGAGGGCGATACGCCAGTGCGGCCACCCGCTCGGAAGTAATGACAGAATTAAATGGCGCCGGTCTCTGCTCCAGCTTAGAAGAAGGGCAAAAGTACGACTTTTGATACGTTCACTTGTCAGAGCAAAATGTGCTACATGTCTTCTTCAAGAACTAAAGGCAGAATGCAATGCCGGACATCTTCAAGCATAAAAGTGTTGGCATGCCCTACCGGCTACCGCTACGGTGTCGTGGTGAACTGTTGTATTCTTCAGTTCCTTATATCTAACTTCCATTAATTCGTACAGCAGTGGCTTCCCACTGCAGTTATGTTTAACTAAGTCTTACTGTATATTTGTTGAAACGAGGTCTAGGCAGACGTGTCGTGTTGTTCGCGGCCATACAAGCTACGAGCAGCCGTCCGATACTGTTAAGCCGATTTTTTCCCCACAGGCTCCCATCCCAGGAGTTGTCGTACAAGCACGCACAGCCGAATGCCTGGAAACATGTTTCGAAGAGAGAGTTACTGTCGGCAGCAAAAGTCAGGATTCCGCGCGAGCGGTGGCCTAAATGTATTGCAGGGCCACCATGCGAAGGTGCGTCTGCTGTCGAAACACAAGTTGTGCGGCCTATTTTATTCGCATGCATCTTAGTTTGCTCCGATGAGTTTTGATGCGATGTTGGTAGACACAAATACCGAACGATGTCGCTTCGGCTGCGCATGTCTGGCGCCTTTGAAAGCGGTGTGGTCGAGTCTGACTGAGGGCTGTGAGTAGAGCATAGTGATGCGTTGAACATACGTGCCTTTTTGTTACTGCTTATTGTTGACTCAAACACGCCTCACTCAAACAAGGCCCGAACATGTATTGGTTAAGGAGTAACAAAAAATCGCAGCATCTACACTCCGTGGATGATGGCGAGGATGCGGAGTACGGGGACTCGAAATGACATCCAAGTTGCGCCCCAAGTGACATCCCATTTGTGCGCCGACCGTCATTCGATTTGAGCCGTGCGTTGCAACTGGATTATTTCCTAAATGAAACAGAAAATCACAGCTCAAATCGAATTTGGCTTGATTTTCGCTTGATAGTGGTTTACGCAAGGATGGACGCAGGCGGACATTCTGATGTCCTAAGGTACTCCGCAAAGTTACAAGCGAGGGAGTAAGCCGTTTGAACCTCGTCTACTGACTCAAGGTCGCAGCCCAGTGGGTAAGACCACTGACACTAACTCTGTCTGGAATACCAGACACAGGCTCGAATCCTGCTGATGCCTTGTGATTTTTTTGCGATTGTAAATGCTATGCCCATGGACGCGGACGGACATTGTGCGGTCCTAAGGTGCTCCGCACCTAAAAAAGAACGACACAGCCGAACTTTAACACACCCGCAGCTAGGAACAAAATTCAGCCGCTCCCCGGGACCACTTTAAAAAGGATGTTGTTGTTGATTGTAGGATGTCTAAGGGACATCCCGCAGAGCCGGGCGGATAGGTCTCCTTTCTCGCGCTGTACGGGCTCCAGGAACAAAATGATGCCACATGTTTGTGATAATTATGCAAGTACATGTAAACGCCTAGACCTGGGGAGAATTTCAGAAAAATCGATATTTTTTTATATTATCTCCAGAAATTTGTGTTTTAAGTTTTTTCTTCAAACTTGCGTGCCCGTTGCATCTTCACCGTACTTCAAGCAATTGTTTGTTTATACGGTTTGTTTGTTTACAGCTTTAAGGAGCACACGTGAGTAAAATATTAAGTTTTAATTTAAGTACTTGTAATATTTAGGTCCAAAGTGTGAACAAAATTGCGCTGTGAGCCGAATTTGACATTTTATGGCGGAAAATTTGCATTCTTGAGAGCAGCAAAACTTTTTATATAAATTTAAACCTGGCGTAAACTGAGAATATGATTTACGAATTGCCCCTCATAAATATTTTCGTAGCTTGGACTCGTGGAAGTTGGCCAAGGCACATAGGCATGTACCGGTCGGGGTGCACCTTTTCGATTTCGAAAAGTTTTTACGGTGGTACAAACTTTTTTCCGGGAAAATATTGCTGAATCTTGACATTGGAATAATCAGGAAATGGTGTAAAAATTCCAATCGAATTGATGAGGTCGACCAACCACACATTGTTAGATCTATTCTGAAATCACTCTGTATACAACCGTTAATGATATAAGAAGCCGAAGCAATTATGAATCATAAAACTGAGGCGTCAATTGGGGAACAAACTCAGGTCGAATACTTCATAGTTCAAATTTAGATAAAGTGGGGAATCGCACGACCGGTGGTGGGAATACGATAGGCAACAGGTGGTCCACCTTTTCAACGGAGTGGTCACCGGTGGAACTGTAAACGAAATATGGGAAGACCAAGGACGCAAGATGGAATGGAGTACGGAATTTCGCGGCACGGAATGGACTCCGCATGCCCAAAATAGAATCTGCTGGAAATCTTTAGGAGAGCCCTTCTGCCTGCGGTGAATGCAAAAAGGCCGACAATGATGATTATCAGTTATCTTCCATCAACGAAACTTCTGGATTATCAACAAAGTCAACACTAGGGACGTGTGTATGGAACACTTTTTCAACACTACTTTTGCCCGTGAAACCCTTCCCCCACCCCCCAAATCTTCACTTACTCTGCCGGCAGCGCACATTTGGCGGTTCTTACAAACACACTTTCCAACATCGCACTCTCCTTGTGCACACCCAACCCTACTAATTCGCCTTCCCTCACTGCCCATCCTGTGGCACATTAGACACACTCTTCCACGCCCTATGTGACTGTCCGCGCGACCCCTTCCTCCTTTCCATTCCCTCTCTTACTGGGAGCAGGCTCTGGGGTGGTCTGAGCTGGCAACCCAAGAAACCTTCCCGGCCTGAGCCCTGGGCGTCGCTGGGGCCTCCGCCACCCGCCTACCCTGGACCGATGTTATATAAAGTGGCACTACCTACCTGCCTACCAATTTTGCGCCCTCTCAACTAGTGGCATCTTCGTTTGAGCACCAGCGCACTGATATGCGACATTACGGTAATAATAAATAATTCACGAGCAGAACCCCATTAATTTGCATTAAGTTGCCTTGAGCTAGGTCTTGTAGAAACTAGGTGAGCTACCCTTCGCTGCCACTGTTCGCCCTTCGCGAATTTGTTGTGTGCGCTGTAATTTCATTTACATCGTCATTGTCGAACTGTTTGTCGCTATCTCGTACATTCGCGGTCTGTACCGAAGTGCAGAGCTTTTAGCTGGCTCTTCCGGCTTCAACTGCTGTACTTGGGCGAATTATCCGTTCATAAGTGACGTCGAAAGTTTATGTGTATCCAATACTAAAGCGCAGAAACCGAGTAAAATTAGCGGCGCTCTGATGAGATACCTCTGCCCGCAAAGGCAGAATACTGCCGATCATATTCCCGAAAAATTGGAGCACCACAACTTATTGCCGCAATCAACACACTTTTTTTTTGTACATATGGCTGTCAGAATTAGTTCTTAGATTAATTGTTAACGAGAGGCTCTGTGCGTTTCAGCATTTAAGTTCCGGCTGCACGCAATTAATTCAATTCCTTGGACTCTTACCTAGCTGCCCGCCGATTGCTGTGGTGTGTCGACTACAATTTTGCCCGTATGTAGTTTTCGAGTACTTTAAGAATGGCACCTGCTTGTCCATTTGATAGTCAGCTCCATTACTTACTTTATAGTCCCAAAGCTGTCCAAGGTTTTGGGAACACCTTTAAAGGCCCAGCATTCTACACCGCCCTGTAACGGCACGGGCACTCACTCTCAGAGAATTTATTGCTGGATAGTTATCAAATATTGCGAAAAACATTTTCGGAAAGTTGGATGGAAGATCTAAACTCACTGTGCGAGAGACAACGCCGTTAAAACTACGTGCGTGTGTATATTATCCTAAGTGGCTGCCTAATTCACCGTTTGATAAAACAATTTCGAGTGCGTTTATAAAATTCAGTAGATATAGAATTCCAATATATTACTTGTCGAACATTTAGCAATAAAAACATTCAACGACCTATTCCGAAAAAGGCAACGAAAATTGTAAGGGCCCCCAAGTTTTCGTTGCCCACTTCCCGCCCTCCACTAATGGTAGAATTCCGGCAAACCCCTTAATAAGCGTATCCCTTATCTTAACTACTACTTCCCTTTTTTCACCCCCTTTTCGACTGCCCGTTCTGAGAAGCCAGATTATTTTTATTGCGAAGATAAGCGCAAAGCTTCCAGCCACTACTATTGTCATGATTCATGAGTAACAGTGCTGCTTCCTTTTGCTTCACATCACAAGCTAGGAGGCGCGCACTGAAAACGAAACTGCTGCAAAAAGAACGGTCCGCACAACGGAGTACGCATCCGTGCACGACGCGACAAACGAGAAAAGGGCCATAAATCCTTACCGAATCTCATTCCACAGAATGTTACCTTTGGCCAAACAGCGGATTTCTTGCTTCCGATTTAGTTTCTCTCTGGGGCTTCTGACATTTTCTGAATTACCGCTCGAGACAAAAGCACTAGCACTTCTCTTTGATGCTTGTTCTAAATGTCCGCCAAGGACCAGGGGCGGGAATTTTGCATTATTTTACACGACAGCTGGATTTACCGCTATCTTAATGGCGTGCTTATATAAGCGGTAGATTTTCTTTCTAATTTTTTTATAATAAGGAGCCGCGCTGCCTTTTCTTTCATGAATAACTTTACTTTATCCCGATTTTTGCCAATTGTCTTGCTGTTATACACACGTATTTGCCTGTCTCCGTGTGATTGATTGATTGATTGATTGATTGATTGATTAATTGATTGATTAATTGATTTTATTGAATGAAGAGGCTTGTAGCGTATGGCATTGTTGGTGTCCTGATGTCAAGCTCATTCTTATTCGCTATGATTGAGCACATTGGAAAAAAGTACTCCAGCTATTCGTTCAGAAGTCTGGAGCGTGGCCAGGAAAGGCTTGCTGCACTCCTGAGTACTCACCCTCGGTATTGTTTCCTTGCCCAGTGTTGACTAGAGTAGCCGCGGCCACAAAACTTCAATTTGCGTGACCGATTTATTTACGGAAGAACACCGCGTTCAAGAAAACATCGCTGTTTCCTAAAAAAGTACACTGTTTATCAGGAAGTAACAAAGGGCTTTGCGGGAATCCAAAGATAAACGATGGGATGATAACGCGTAAAAAGACAGTGGCTGTATCAAGCTAATGCGGAAGCTCCCAATCACAGAAGAATACATTATCTCTGGTTTGCGCCTCTAGAACAAGTCACTATCTCGCTCGAACGAGAGATATCAGGGAACGCGATGCGGTGAGAGAAAACTTGCGCCAAAAACCAAGTTTATCTCGGCCGGGCGGACCACGGTTGTGGATTGCTATCCGGTCCACTCACCGGTGGTTGAAGCACGGGTCACGGCCGCTTGATGGAACCTACTTTCCATCGAGCGGTCGTGCAAGGGTGATGGTATTTTGTCTTGCGACATTTTTAGTCATGACGTAGTTCGGTAAATCTGGCCTAGAAATCTAGCTGAACCGGGACCAATACTAACTTTCTGCGCGACAAACGCAAACGTCTGACGTTGGGCTAGGAAAGAGAAAACGTGTTCGCTGCTGTCGCTTATCCACAAACTTGGAGACGGTGGGTGAGGTTTCGCTCTAGCCATAGTTCTCCACTGAGTGCCCTTTTTCTCATAGAGCTTGGGCTTGTATTTAGCAACAGAATTAGAGTCGATTAGTGAGATTTTTTATAGCTGTAGCTTTACGCGACAAATGTATGTCGGCTCATTAATCATAAAAGAACAATAGGACGTAGGGCAGACTTACGGATGCACAGGCTTTTAGATTCCAGCGGTGCTTGCGTCATGCTTGAATCCCTACTGAGAATAGTACAGCTACCCGGTCGCTTTGTTCCCGCGCAGTACGCGTGCTCCTAATAAAAGAGATGGTCGGTACTACCCTTTGTTGGGATTGGCGGCAAAAGAATTGACAGACCATTGCGTCATACTGTGCATTATGGCAGCGAATTGCGTCCTGCGTATTCTAGACTACGGGAAAGACGTTGGCAGTGCAAGAACCTCAAGAAGCAGCATTTTCATAAGAATGACCAGTCCAGAGAAAAAGTAGGCGGGAAGATATTACTAAAAGCAATCGTTGGGTACTGTAAAGAAAAGTAAAAGAGTCAGACGAGAGAACCGGGAGAAGCCCAAAATAGACGGGAGAAACCGACGGAGAGGCCACTTGACCAGCGAAGTTCCTTTAGCATCTGTCTGGCTGATACCTTTTCAGTGAGGTATCTGGCTGATACCTTTCCAGTGAGGTCAAAAGCGCTTAATGCTGTCTGGCTGATACCTTTTCAGTGAGATCAAAAGCGCATAATGATAGTTTTCGGATTTAAATTTCAAACAGGATCCCGACAATGGGGTCATTTTGAAGAGGAGTAATTGTGTCCTGAGAAAAATCGGCTGCTTGTGAAGTAAATTTCTGTTCCTAGGAACCAAAGTTTTGTTGCTCTACCCTACGGTTAAGTTTTTCAAAATCAGCAGAAATATGAGGCAGACGAGCTCGTCTGCCTATTAGGGCGGCAAACCATGCATTGGATTGTGTATTTAGAAATTGTTTTTACCGCCCGGCGGCGGCTGTCTGTGTTATCTGTGTTGCAAGTGAAGCGAGTGTTGCATTCTTTAGTTTTATTCCGCACGGGTTATCTCTTTTGAGGGAGAGCGTTAAGAACTAACGTAAAAAGCCTAGAATAATCTTCTTTGATCTACAGTGTTCTGGATGTAATTCGACGGTTCGAGAAACACTCGCACCCAAAGAAAAATTCACGCAGAGCAGACGCCGCGGTATTCGATTCACCGACACTCGCCTGCAAACGTCACTTCGTTGACTGCTGCTTCGCCGCCTGTATACTTTTGAGTTTTTAGGGGAGCACAAGTTCGCTCCAATAAACTTGTTTTTTCCATAAAGTCAACTGCGTCGTCTTTGGCTTCGTGACAATATTTACGCTCATTTTGGAGAGCTGAGTAGCAGGATAAAACACAGGAAATGAATGCGCCAACAGATACCAAGAGTCAGAAGGAGTAGGGTTAACTGGTGTCAGAAGAGTCATCGTTTGGACGAGTTGGTACATGACTGCGAAGGTTTAAAAGCGCTGCACAAAGACGGGGGGCCTAAACACAGACACAAAATGCGCTATATGTCTTCTTTCTATGTGGGTCGCACGTATTTTTGTACCGATTTTACACATTTCCTACTAACTAGTGTCGCAGGTTCCTACTACTATAGGTGAGGCGCAATCTATGGGGCAATTCATGCTTCCGCAATGCACCTGCTCTGTGTTTGCAGAGGCAGCCGAAGATGAACTCAGGTGTATTCGCACGAAGATGCGGGGAAGAAAATTCCCCTGTACCATTATATTATTACACGAAAAAAGATAGCGCAATCAGGTGCATCAAGCAAACTCATAGCCGCTTTTGAAGCACCAAAATTCAAAACAAAAAAGAGCCGTGTAGTGAACTGAAACTCAAGGTCAAGATAAAGCTTTGGAACTTCGGCTTCATCATCATCGCCATCGTCAACAGCCTGGTTAGGTCCACTGCAGGACGAAGGCCTCACCCATCAACCTCCAACCGCTCCCTTTTGCCACGAGTTTGTTTATTTAATCCCTCCATCATGTTATTGCCCTTCTCCTCCTTCTAGGGCCGCCTCTTGGTATCCCCTCTGCTACCCTGGTGGTCCACCCGTTATCATTTGTTCGCACTACATGGCCAGCGCAAGTGCATTTCTTTCTGTTTATTTGATTACCCACTCGAGTTTGCTCTCTGGTCCAGATAGCTCGTATCCTGGTCGTAAGTGTTACTCCTATCATTCTTCGTTGTATGGTCAGTTGTGGCGCCCTATGTTTGCTTTCCAGTTGTTTAGTAACGCTTTCTTGACTTTTATTGCTCTCCCTCATACCTCCCCTCAATTCGCGCTTCGATGAAATTGAAGCTGTCCGGTTTCTTATTTCTGGCCACCGTCATGGTGCACTCACATTGAATTCCCTCGGTTTCTTTTTAGGCAGCTATATTCCATGCCCAGATACATATAGCACTAAAACTAGAGCTTTGGTCATCTTCTCTCTATTTACAACCTGATACATTAATCTCTGCTCAACCGGCCTTCAAACATTAATCTCTGCTCAACCAAACTTCAAACTCTCTATGCGTGGTTTGGTGAACGAGTGCGTGGTAACTCGTAACTGTGAGCATCACTCCTCGTTCAGTTGTGAAAACATATGTGTGGTTGGGTGTGCTGACGTCTCTGCTCATGGTGTCTGGCCAAGCGGCTATGAGCGACCTACAGCTAATTTGGCCGATGCAATATTGGTAAGGCCATCGCAGCCAATGAAAATTTTCAATAAAGTTTGCGGGCTGCATGAGGCCACTGTGTATTTTGGTGACCATTACCGGTGACGGCGGTCAGGGTACGTCCTTTTTTCCGCCACGTCAGCCAAGTGATGCATGCATGATTCTCCTGCATTACTATGAAATGGTTATGCTAGTGTTCCAGCTCCCGAGAGTAAATTCACCCTTAAAAATTGCCGCAGGTTGGATTTACCACAACACTTGAGAACAACCAGTCATCGCGACCAAATGTGCAAATTTGTCGTTAACTCGAAACCTGTATGTGACGAAAACGTCCGTGTAACGAAAAATTGCGATTTTTTGTCAACTTCGTTATATCCAGGTTTAACTATAGTGAGTGCGATGTTTACGACGAGCTGGAGGCAAGCGATAGAATTTTATTCTTGTGCTTGGCCGCCCCGCAGTACAAGCAGTTACGTCGTTATGTTGCGTTTGCTTGAAACGGACTTCTGGATTCTTTTCGAGTCGAATAAAATGTATACGTGATACCCGGTTCGTTGCTTGTGCGCGTTGTGTGCGATCGCCAAAACAAGTAACCTAGGGCTTTCAATGCTTCCGCTATACAGTGTGCATGTGTACGAGAATATTTCTATCATATTACGCACGTTTTGCATTAAATACTAACACGAAGGCGTTGCTTCCATTGATTGGATAGACGTGGAAAATTTCAGGTGCTCGTTCGGCCTGATGAGTGAGTCGCTTTGCATTCGGTCCTACAGATGGCGCAGTAAGCGCTAGCGTGGCGCAATGCAAAATCTCCCAAACGCTGCATAATACTCCCTTCGTGGTGCCAACATAGCTTGTGCAAAAAGTTTAATGTTGAGCGTACGCAAAGGCAGCAAACGCTATATTATAACTCTCTGATACCGACAGCTACCTGTGTTGACACACGGCTCTGTGGTTACGACCATTCTCTGAGGACTATATTATAAAATTGTTCGTTAAAAACGAGGAAATAATATTCTCATCGTGGGCACATGTCCCACGTGTGCTTTTGCGGAAACGGGTTTGGAAGAGTAGCCCCTCAAGACATATCTTTTTAGGTAAATCGGAAGGTCATTGCCCCGTGTGACTTTTTTGGATAAAATACCTTGTGTGTAGATATCGTATGTATGGTTGGGTGGCGTCAAATACCTACATCGCAGCATGGTGGTATACAGATACTAGAGCAGTGCTTTCAGTGCAGCGCCCACCACTCACGGACTAGGGGGAAACAACAGGTCGTGCATAAGTTTCTTGCTAAGTAGTCACAAATTCCCGTTCTCCACCCCGCTCCTGGTCACCTCGCGCCGCCTGCTAGCGCTGTCATCCATGATCGTCCTAACTCGCCGCAACTGCACTTACGCTACGGCACATCGGCAGCGTCGGCCGCTGTGCTTTCTGGATCGTTTACAGAAAATTTCTTAATCTGTTATCTAAAGTAGAATGCAGCGCGAACTCTATTAATTTGGGTCATAACAGTAAGAAACAAACCGAGCGCACAATATGCTCAGGACCGCTGATTAATTGCGTACCGTGGAGGGGCATGTGCGGCGAAGCAGATGCAAGCTAAGGCACTCTAAGAAACCGCCGCATGTGGGCTTCGCCACAACGCTCCAGAACGACCAATCAGTCTCACGAGATGGGCGAATTTGGCGAATGACGAGACCCAGCATGAAATTAGAGAAAAACATTCAACTGCGCTGGGACAGCAGCCCACATGCACGCCTTGCGCTGTTGTCGCAGCGCAAATTTCAATTTCTACTCTAAGAACATGCCTGTCTTTGTCATTTGCCAAATTAGCACTCGTCACGCTGATGGGTCATTCTGGGGTGTTGGGGTGAAGCCCACCTACGGCGATTTCCTAGAGTGCGTGAATTGCAATCAGGTCCTCGCGGTTTCAAGGCCTCTGGAAGGAGTTTAGGTCCTTTAAACTTTAAATGAAGACTGGCTGAGGCACTGTTATCAACGTTGGCTAAAGCGACATCTACGGATATTGTTTCATCCATCGGTGTTCCCTTTCGAAAGTCTGTATTCGCCTTTAAACCATCGAAAAAAAAAACGTATGCGCGTTCAGGACTCTTCTCCGTGGAAGTTAAGGAGGGTACTGTCGCATTTGCGAATTCAGCTTTGAGAAGGTGGAGTTTATGTACGAGAAGTTGTGGTTACATCAATGTAAAAAATAACACTACACCAATTGCTCTAAATGAACAAGTTTGTCATTTATCATGGCAAACAAAAAATAATAGTCTTGTCCTTATGAATACCACTTTTCCCGAAAAGAAGCTCCGCTTAGCGGGGGCTCAATATCTTGAAAGTCTCCTTCCAAATTTAGTAACAAGTCAAAGCCCTTTATAGTATGTACATTATTTAAACCTGCGGATTTTGCACGTATGTGTCCATACAGACGCCATAGTGCCAGGCTGGCAACGTAAGCTTTAACCTGTCTTATGAGGCACTAATGCTCGAAGTTCATAGAATTGTTCTCCTGAGGGAGAACGTATGCGCCACATACTATATCGAATATAGTTAAGGGACTTCAACAGAAATCTCGGGTTCTTTTCTGTGATTTGCAGCCATAAATTGCGCTTTTGTTTTCTGGCTTGTTTCTTTCCAATACCATTCGTTCCCAGCGCGCCGCAGATGTTTCTATAAGATATATTTGTGTAGCTGTACTTGGTATACCACACATACGGACATTTGGATATTTCAGCGATTCAGTAATTTTTTTTTCATGAATCATCCAGAACCTTCTTAAAAACATGATAATGCAGGATAAGTTTTCTTTACATGCTAATTAACGGCGTAAGTTTTGTCAAAGACGAACTTTTAGCCACATATTGAGTCATGCGCTATGAATGAAACCAAACTCAACCAACAGGCTCAAGCTTCAATACCTTTTGCAGAAAAAAATGCTTAATACGCAATAGCTTTCTAAACTAATTAGGCGCACAAAGCTTTTAATGCGAAGCGTTCTGCGTATCACTGATGGCGTATGTCGCTTTGAAAAAGCCCTCCAGGAAAGCGAACTGTCTCTGACAATGATGATGATCGTGGGTGAAGGGAACGAAAAACACTGTTCCCGTGGTCGTATTTGAACCTGGGTCCCACACGTTGGGAAGCCGACCTTATTCCTATTTCGCCATTCCGACACGCTCAAAAAACAGTTTGGATTTGGAGAGGGGCGCCGTGACGTGCATAATTATAGAGAAAAGTTATGCATTCCTTTATCAAGAACTACGGTAGTTGAACGCGAAGCTTTACACTTGCCAAATCAAATGGCGAAGGATCAAGGTCAAAGCCGCTGCTACCAAACGTCCAAACTACGTACGAGCCAGAGTCAAAGGTCCACGAGGCAAAATCCAAACCGTCTGCTAGTAGAAGTCTCATCTCAGAGGACAAAACAAGCATCCTCCACGAGAAAGCTTCGCATTCACTCATCGCGTCCTTAGACTGAAGGGTGCGTGATTTTTTGGGTGCCTAAAGATGCATTGCAACATCCTGTTTAACGCAAGAATAGTGCTTCGTTTAACAAGTAACGATTAGCTGTTGCCTACAAAATCAAAAAAATTTGGATGACCATCACCCGATCAGTTCGAAATGTTTTTATTGAGGCACAATGCAGTGAAATTTCCGCAAGCTTGTGGGGAGTCCAAGGCTATATGTTGTTAGCTGCCTTTAAATAAGCACACGGAGCTAGCCTGGTTGATTTGAGAAACACACAGCTATGGACTGCCGCTTTCATTGCGGTCTTTCATAATAGGAGCCATAATGACGGTTTCGTTATGAGGCTAGCGCGATAGAATAAACAATTGGCAGAAAATAGTATCTGCAGAGTGCAAGGATGCTGAAGAAGAGCTGTATTTTGCCGTGCTTCCTAACCACTTGGTTAGCACCGTCCTGCCAGTGTCCTTGTCCGCGGGTTTGCTTTCCTGGATTCGTGTTCCTTAATCAACCTTTGTTGACCTTTCACGTCATCTGATGGCACAATAGAGAATCTCAATGCTATAATCGGTGGACTATAATCGGTGCCCCAAAAAACAACGGAGTCTCTTTAGTTGATGAAAATGGTGCCGTCATCCCTCATTCCAAAAGCTGTTGTGTTTTGAATGACGCGTTTAAGAAGGTATTCACTCAACCATCCCCAAATACTAACTTGTATCCCATTGAAGCGGTCGATTTTCCACCAATGGAACGAGTTATTGACTGGGGTGGAATCATAACCCTCATCAGGAATTTAAAATTATCATCGTCATCGGGAGTAGATGGAATACATTCAAAATTTCTCAAAAGTACCGAAGTATATTCATCATAATTCTTGCTCAGATTTCCACCCAGTCATTAACCTCAAACACCTTACCTGACGATTGGAAGATTGGCAAGGTGGTCCCATTATTCAAGTCCGGCGACACGCACAACCCATTAAATTACCTTCCGATTTCATGAACTAGCATTCCATGTAAGCTTTTCGAACACATAATTTATTCCCACCTGGTTAAGTTTCTGGAAAACAACTCTTTTTTTTTCTTCATGCCAACATGGCTTTAGGAAATCATTTTCTTGCGAGACCCAGCTCATTTCTTTCACTCATGACCTTTTCTCTGCTCTAATAACGGATCTTTTGTTGACTGCATATTCTTGGACTTCTCCAAAGCATTCGATCTTGTTTCTCATCAGTTACTTTGCATGAAGCTTCGAAAATTAAATCTGGACCCTAATATTGCAGCTTGGATTGAAACTTTTCTGTCTAATAGAACACAATTTGTAACCGCTAATGATTTTGACTCTTCTTTCTGTTCAGTCACATCAGACGTTCCTCAGGGATCCGTACTCGGCCCCCTTCTCTTTCTAATTTATATCAATGATCTACCCAGCTCAATTAACTCTCCATCAGATTGTTTGCGGATGATTGTGTACTGTATCCAACCATTTCTTCAGATTCTGACTCGTCACTGCTACAGTGTGATCTAAACAAAGTGTCTAACTGGTGTAATAATTGGAAAATGCGTCTAAACATTAATAAATGCAAAACAATGACAATTTCCCGGCGTCTGAACCCCCCTGAAGCTTCCATTTACACTATTGAAGGCCGCCAACTTGAAGAGACTAAAACATATAAATATCTAGGAGTCCACATAACTCATAACTTATCTTAGGAAACGCACGTGAATTACATAATTAACAATGCTAATAGGACCCTTGGGTACCTTTGACGTAACTTTTCTGCTGCCCTTTCTGACCTGAAATTGATACTTTACAAAACACTAACTCGACCAAAGCTAGAATATGCCTGCGCAGTATGGGACCCTGGTTTCGATTATCTTACTAACGCTTTAGAATCCGTTCAAAACCGCAGCGCACGTTTTATATTGGCCAACTACTCTCGCATGTCAAGTGTAACATCTATGAAACTCACCCTTAATCTACCCAATCTTTCTTTGCGCAGAAAAGCAGCTCGATTTAATTTATTTCACAAGATCTACCACTCTAACCCAATTTAAAAAAAAACGAACTGGTAAGTAGTCCATCATATATATCACCACTCACAGATCATCCCTACAAGGTTAAAGTTCCGCATTGCAATACAAATCTATTTTTTGATTTCTTCATCCCGGAAACATCGAAACAATGGGACCACCTGCCAACCTCAATCGCCACAATCACCGATGCGCGCGCATTTTGAACGGCCGCCGAACGCTACTTTCGTACCCATTAAACTTTTTTTTCTTCTTGTTGTTGTTTACACGCGTGCATTGTATATTTATCGACCATGTATTCGGTCTCCCTATCTTTTACACTGATTTCTTTTTGGTAGATGGGTTTATTTTTCGTGTGTTCGTATGTTCATTTTGTGTTTTCTATTGCTTGTATTTTGGTCTCATACGCTGATGTTATTTGATAAGTGGTTTTTAATTGCATTGCATTAGTTCATATGCTCGCTTTGTATTTAATTAATTCTTTGAGCCTGTATATTGCTATTACCTTTGTATTTTTTCTGGAAACATTATTATTTTTTATTTGTAAACCGAATTTATAGTGTAACTTGACTACTCTCCCCGTGTACAATTGTTTTGTAAACTTAACCACTCCCTTCTGTAACGCCCTCTGGGCATTGAAGGTATTGAAATAAATTAATAAATAAATGCTGAAAATTCCAGTCATCAATTATTGACGGTACTCAAGGATCATGAAAAATAAACATGGCGAATAAGTACCATGAGGTAATCTCCATTAATGAAGCACTCAAAAACCATAAGGAAAGGTTTAACCATTTCACTGCAGAAAGCAATGCACGCAAACAGAGCTCTCAATCATCATTTGGGGCGGACAATTACGAACCATGATGAATTTATAATGTATTTATTTATTTATTTATTATTTAAAATTTATTTATTTATTTATTTATTTATTTATTTATTTATTTATTTATTTATTTATTTATTTATTTATTTATTTATTTATTTATTTATTTATTTATTTATTTATTTATTTATTTATTTAGAATACTTTCAAGGCCCCGGGGTTTTACAGAAAGCAGTGGTACAAAGGTGGTACGTACAGAAAAACAGGAGCACGTTGTCAGTTGTCAATTGAGGGCATTTTGTACAGCGAAAAATCTTGAATCTAACAGGATCACGTGTATCAACGATGGAGGCAGGAAGGTGATTACAGTCATTGCTGGTTGTAGGAAAGAAGGAATCGTAATACATGTTAGTACGGCTTGTGGGTACGCCTACTTTATGCACGTGGTCAGGACGAGAAGATATGTACGAGGGACGATTGAAAAGTCCATGTTTCAGATTGGGGTTGTGGTAGGAAATTTTATGAGATATGCAGAGGCGTTAACGTTTTCGACGCAGTGAAAGAGCAGGAAGGTGAAGGGATGTTTTCATCGTGGTTAAGCTGGCGTGTCGGGAATAATTTGACAAAATAATGTGAGCTGCTCGGTTTTGCACTGCGTCTAAGGCTGTCACGAGTGAGGTTTTAAAAGAGTCCCATAAGGCGCAAGCATACTCTATAGCTTCGAGCAGAAGAGTGTTCTGTACATAGTTAATTTAAGCGAGCTAGGCGCAGAGGCGAAATTGCAATGCAGATAACCAAGCATGCGATTAGCATTGTTAGTTGCGTAGTCAACATGCGCATACCAGGTTAAGTCGTTTGAGATATGAAGACCGAGGTATTTGTACATATTAGCAGGCAATAAGGCGGAGTTAGTAATAAGATACACACTTGAAATCTATTGTTTGCTGTTCCTAGTTACACGCATTGTTTTGCACTTGTTAACGTTTAGTTTCATCAGCCATTGATCACACCAGCTCGACACATTGTCAAGATCTTCTTGAAGCCTGCGGACGTCGCTGGGGTTAGTAATTTTACGATAGATTACATAATCGTCCGCAAAAAGCTTAATTGATAAGAATTTAACTCAATCAGGAAGGTCATTAATGCAGATAACAAAAAGTAAGGGTCCCAGTACTGAGCCTTGCTGAACTCCCGATTTAACTGCACAAGTATAAGATGACTAATTGTTAGCTGTTACGTATTGTGTTCGGTTTGAGTGCAAGTCTCTATTCCAGCCACGAACGTTCTCACAATGTTAAGCTGGCAGAGTTTAACAATTAATAGGTCATGAGAAATGGTGTCAAATGCTTTAGAGAAGTCAAGAAAGATGCAATCGGTGTCAGCTCCTATGTACGCGTTACTAAACAAATCATTGGTAAACGATATTAGTTGGGTGTTACAAAAGAACATTCGTCTGAAACCATGCTGGGACACATTAAAAAGGAGTCGGTTTCGAGGAATTCAAAAAGGTGAGAATACAGGATGTGCTCTGAAAGTTTGCATGAAATGGACGTTAAAGAATGGGGGTGGCAGTTATCAACCGAATGAATATTGCCTGATTTATGAGCCGGAACAACCTTTCCCGTCTTCCAATCGCTCGGCAAGGTACTAGAGAGCAACGATTGCTCAAAAATCTCATCAAGGATCTGATTAATAATTTATTAATAAGCAATACAAGAAATGTGCGCAAGGGTTGGAGTCCCGAAACACCTGTCTTCGATAATAAAGTAAAGAGGGAATAGTCTATTTATGACAAAATTGACAGCTTATGAAATATCAAGGGGAACATACCCGCTGACAGAGGAAAGTGTGGTGTTAAGTGTTTCTCTGCGCTTGTAAGCGTAGATTCTTTTCATAATTGCGTGTCGATAACTGGCGTTAGAAATGAAATAAAAACGTAAAGCGTGGCGTTTTGTTATTTTGAAGGCACATGTAGCTGTTTTGCATTGGTGTGCTTATGGAGAAATATTACTAAAGAAATGAGAACACCTAACCACCTTCCCATCCTCGAAACTTCCTATTTGCACTTGTTTCAAATTTTTTCTGATGGAATCAATGCCCTATTCTTCATATCAAGACTAACGGCCTTGAAAGAGGTTAGAATAAAAAGGAAGAAAATTGTGCTGGCCTGGTCGAATGTCGCAGCTAGCTCAGCCGAGTGAACTGTTCACACAAAGGAAACCTTCTTGCAGACAAAGTAACCACATAATGCCCGCTATTAAAATTTCGTAATTTTCGCTACGGAGCGTTTTTAATAACCTAGAAGCTGTCTCATTCAAGGCTTCGGGGGATATTTGGCCCATGGAGCAGAATATTTGAAAGCCCGTCTGGAGGGCGCAACAATAGAGTCCAAGCCTGCGCGAGCACCAACTAGTTGAACTGTCCACAAGAGAAGTTCAGCTGTCGCTGGAAAGAAGTCAATGACAGACACCGGTATATTAATTTCCTTCGGCCTTCATAAGATGAGTCTTAAAGGGGCACTGACACAAAAATTTAGCATCTTGTTTTTTTTCGTTGCGATAAGTAGCTAGTGACCTACTTATAACCTGTAGAAACCTCATTTGCTTCAGCGTGCGACGGTTGTTTAATTAGAGGGATTTTAAATGCGGCCAGTCGCAGTTTCGGTTTCAGCGAGTGCCGCGAAACGATGGATTTTGTGGATTTTGTGTGAACAAAGCTGACCACGTGACCGTCGGAGGGATATCACAGAGCAGAGCCGCCGTAGCACTGTCGAATCCGCATCGACGGCAGTTTCTGCGAATGCCCCCACGTACTGATCTCGTGAGGCGCTTAATTAAAAAGCGACCGTGGATGTGACGCAGGCGCTGCGAGTGCAAATGCTACCGCGGCTAAAGAACGACGCGCGACGCTCGAGGCGGTGGGTGGCAAGACGCGCGCTGGGAGCAGCCGGCCGGTCTGCCTACAGGTCCGCCTACAGATGTGTTCGGCTCAGCACTGCGGCGGATATTCGAGTGCCGCTCTCGTAAGCGGTGCAGATGACAATTTTTAATGCAACCCGCCATCGCATTATTAACTCCTTTCTCATTTAAGCCACTATGGTCGGGACTTGGGGACAATTTCGTGCAGCGGTAACAAGCTATCACTCGAGCTACCTGCGCCGGCCTGGGCCACTTCGCGGCCGTGGCCGCCGCCTGCACAGCGACCGTGCAGCTAGCTCAGTGGGCTTTTCGTGCCTCCGGCGCGTTTTCGCATCCAATGGTAATAAACAGTAATAGAAACAGAGTGCCTGGAATCGCTGTAGAACTTTGGTCGCGGCCAGCTGCCCGATTAGCTGACGAAATCACGGCGCCTCCACCGCCAACGATCGGGTCGTTCGTTCTCGAGAGCAGAAGCTCCGCCCTCCGGCCCTCCGATTGGAGCGGCGAGCCGGGCGAGCCCGCGTAAAACGCCGGTAGTGCGGAAGCGGCAAACACAAACTCGTGACGTGTTTGGATGTTGTTTATTTACAATTGCACGTGGTCCTCTGCTGGCTGCTCGGTAGCGTTTCGCACACTTCAAAATTGATTTTAAATATGTTCTAGGCTGTATTCGCCGCTGATATTTTGCAGATGATGTATATGTGTTCCCACCAATCTATCTCCGACGTTATCTCGCCTTCAAAATTTTGTGTCAGTGCCCCTTTAATATATTGGTTGAGATGCGGCTTCTCTTGGTTACTGGGTCATTCCATGCCAAACGTCCCAGCCGTAAAATCGACCATCACGGATTTGCTCAGTAAACATTGTGGCTCATCCTCGCATGGCCCACAATGCTCCCTGAAAGTGTTTTTGTCCAAAAAAAATTTTGTTCTTTTTCTAGCGGCCCTTTTACCTCCAGGGTTTAAAGCAAACTTACGTGAAAACATTCATGAAAAAGTAACTACTATTACAGTGGCCGCCATTTTTTTTGTGAACATCATGTTCAGACCCTGGGCTGCTCTTGCCGCATTTTAAAAATATTTTTTTCTTTTCTTTGCTGTGATTATGCCATTCAGAAAATACACGATGTCAAGCATTTTCAAACATTTTTAGCAAATACGAGCACATTGTCTAAGCCAATAAAGCATTTGTACCTGTATCCCAGCACTGTGCAAAATTGGTAAAAACTATATTTACACTGAAAAAAGGTGAAATGTGCGAGAAAACGTTTGTCAAACTTGGAAAAATCTCCTTTCTGGCCCATATTCACCTTGAAATAGCGCATTGTTGTGCTCGAAGTAAAAATATCAAATACAAGCCATTCACTAGCACAAATGATCGCAGTTTATTTCAGAAAGTTTAATCAGAACAGTTTTTGTTTTAGCAGAGAAAAAAAAAATTCAATTTGTACAGCGACACTACTTCACCCCGTTGTTCCACTGAGCGTCTTCTCGGCATGGCATGCACCTGCCTGCATGACAAAGGCGCGAGCCAGCGGGTTTGCGCTACAAGAATACCTTTCGCCGCAAGGGTATTCGTAGCGTCAATACATGAATAAGGAATATTTCGCGTGTTAGTGGGAAAAGTACAACGTGGAGCTAGCGGTGGTGCGCCCATTAATGAGTACGGGAAACTCAACAACTGGACATCAGATGTGCATTTAAAGCATCGGGTTATGCAATTCCCACTAACGCATACAAATTAATTCGTTTAACTAGATGACTCCGCCGCTGTTTATTTCGTAATTTCCGGCATACTTAAAAGATACCACGTATAACATACCCTGCTTCGTTATGCACGTCCATGTCCAGCCAGTCGTTGAGTTTCCCGTACTCACGGAATGGGCGCAGCACCGCTAGCTCCACGTTGTAGTTTTCCCACTAACACGCGAAATATTCCTTTTTCCTGTACTGACTCTACGAATACCATTGCGGCGAAAGGTATTCTTGTAGCGCAACCCCGCTGGCTCGCGCCTTTTTTATGCAGGCAGGTGCATGCTGTGCAGAGAAGACGCTCTGTGGAACAACGGGGTGAAGTGGCGTCGCTGTACAAATTGAAATTTTTTTTTCTCTGCTAAAACAAAGACTGTTTTGATTAAACTTTCTGAAATAAACTGCCATCGTTTGCGCTAGTGAACGGCTTGTATTTGATATTTTTACTACGAGCACAACAATGCGCAATTTCAAGGTGAATATGGGCCAGAAAGAAGATTTTTCCAAGTTTGACTGACGTTTTCTCGCACATTTTACCTTTTTTATGTGTAAATATTGTTTTTATCAATTTTCCACAATGCTGAGATACAGGTACAAATGCTTCATTGGCTGAGAAATTGTGCTCGTATTTGCTAAAAATGTTTGAAAATGCTCGAAATCGTGTATTTTCTGAATGGCGTAATCACAGCAAAGACAAGAAAAAATATTTAAAAAAAGCGGCATAGTGCAGCCCAGGGCCTCAACATGATGTTCACAAAACATTGTGGCCATTGTAAGAGAAGGTACTTTTTCATGAATTTTTTCACAGACGTAAGTTTGCTTTAAATCCTGGAGGTAAAAGGGCCGCTAGAAAAAGAACAAAATTTTTTTGGACATAAAAACTTTCAGGGAGCATTGTGGGCCATGCGAGGATGAGCCACAATTTTTACTGAGCAAATCCGTGATGGTCGATTTTACGGCTGGGACGTTTGGCATGAAATGACCCTACTGTTTTGGCACACAAGTGAAAAACTTGTGTGAAATGCACGCCTGGCAGTAGCTTTCAGTGGTAGTTCAGATTTTAAAACTGCAACCATAACGGGAGTGGTATTCTGAGCGATGCGTTAACACTAAACGGTGGCCCTTTTCTGTTCTCTTTTTCTTTGTTAAGTGGAGGGGCGGATGTAAGACTGTAAACTTGCAGGCCCCTACCGAACAGCAGAGTGGAATATGCGGTCACTGCGGTGAACGTATGGTCAATGCAGGTGGACAGGACCTCGCCTACATGTGGACCAAAAACGTGATCAGCGCTCCGGCATAACGCAATGCAAAACTTCCTGTACACTTTGCGTAACGCGACTGCGCAGAGTGCCTATTGTAGTGGAATTATTAGCTCGTATTATAGCAATTAGGCGGAATAACTTCCGCAGCATTTGTGATTGGCCGTTTGCGCGGCTTTGGCGAAGCACACCATAGCCCAGAACAAGGTGTTAGAATTAAGCCATTAGGGAATGGGGGCGGGAAACAGTCTCTATTTCAATGAAATAGGTATATCTGAAGCCAACCGAAGTCGCGAATTTTCAGATCTGAGAAGTGAGAGAGGTTAACTTGGTTCGATTTCCGTATTCCAAAGATACTGTATAATTGTCCAAAATCTTCGATAGTACACTTCCCACTGATGTCTTTGTGGGAATTTCGGCGCCGAACTTGGCTAACGAGCCAGCATGCCGGCCATGGTAGAGTCAGCACCAGCTGAATCGCAGAAAGCCAACGGGGAGCTGGCGACAGCTTTGGGCGTCTCGGTAGCTCCTCACGCAATACAACAACCCATGTTTGATTCAATGGATGACTCAAACCAACGCCAACAACACGCTACGTTCTTGGCAGTGGAACTGCAGAGGATACAAGCGCTAGCGAGACGCCGTAATGCTACTTGTTTAATCACAAACGAGAGCGTCCGACAAAATCGCCAAGCAATAAGTGGGGCCAGAAGTTAAACTGGCCGGCAATGAAGGCTTTCAGGGTTCTAAATCATTCTCTACAGTCATCCTAGTGCAACGTAATCTTACGGCAGAGCTTATCCAGCTCGATGAACTTGAGATATCACACGATCTGGATAAGATGTTTTCCCGGCGCAAGATAGATCCCGGCGATTTCATCCTAAAACATTGGCCGCGTATCTGCTCCTTTCGTAGCAAATGTCGTCAAAAGACGATAGTCTTTATCGACTTTTGTCGAGTAAATGCCTCCCTTCGCTTTCCCGCTCACCTCTCATGTTGTTCCTCTTGCGTCGCGCAGCTCCCAAGGTAAAGACCCCAAAGGTTTGCTGAAATCATTTTAAATTTCCCGCGTTCCACTGCTCCAAACCGGGTGTCCCGATGCCAACGCTGCCGTACTGCGAAGACGCGTGTGAATCGGGGCGCCCTATTTCAACGTTTATAGAACCGCGTTTCTCTACTCCACGTGCGTTGCAAGCAGAGCGTGGAATCTATCTAGTGGAACCTTGCGTAACTGTTGCCGCTTGATTTCTTAAAATGCCACCAGAAACTATAGTGGCGCGGGCGACAGCAGGCGACGGCGGAGGAATTTTTTTTCTGCAGTTGATGGAGTATTTAATCTCGCACAAATCGAACATGTACGATTTTTTATAAAGGAACGCTGCAAATATCACTTCTGTATTACTTTGTTGTCTTATATTTGCGTAATGTCTTGTTGTTCTTCACCAATATTGACAAGTATGAACATTACACCTGACTTAGACGGGCACATTTAGCTGTGACTATATAAGACTATTGCGCAGGCCTTGCTTTAGTTTGGCCGGGTGTCTGAATCGGGTCACAGACAGACAGACAGACGGACAGACATACAGACAGACCAAAATTTCTGGGTTGAAGTAGCCCAAGAAAAACTATCGTCTTTAATATCTGCAGTAGCCCATGATATATTCATCCCAGATTCGGTCCTCTTTTTGCAGCCGTTAAAAGGAAAGCAAACAGCCGTCCAATAATGGTACTAGGCGACTTCAATGCCCTCCATACTGCGTGGGGATACCCGTACACTACGAAAAATGTCAGATGGCTGTGGGAACCAATTAAAACGTGCAACCTCACCACTGAATCCGATGCATACACAGCCACTACGACAGGCACTAGTGTTCAGCGTGACACAACACCAGATCTCACACTTACAGACGCGATCACACAAGCACACTGAGTATGCACGGAGCACACTTTAGGTAGTGATCACTTCATCATTCAGACGCAGATTACTACCGCGAAGCAACTATTAACACCACCCAGGCACACATATATTACAGACTGTGTTAAGTTCTGCAAAATTAAACCAGAACAAGCTAATTACACTGTGCCCACAACAGCAAACGTAGAGGCTTGGACTCAAAATATTATCCAAGACACCCACGCAGCCAGCAAGAGAATAGACCCAGAAATACCATCCCGCCAGATTGATTCACGACTCCTGCATCTCTGGCAAGCGTTGCCGCAGTACGCAAAAACGGTGGAGGCAAAACAAGCAAAACAGAACCCTTCGCCGAAAGATTGCGGATTTGGAAATCACGACACACCCTACAGGACACAACTAGCTCAAAAGCAATGGCATGACATCTGTGATCAAATAAAAGGAGCGCTAGTATAAAGAAATCATGGGCTCTTATTAGACACCTTCTTAGTCCCATGGAAAACAAGACATCAATTTCATCCCCCAAAAAGCTCATTCACAAAACGCCCGGCTCCATGCCAAATCTAATTAATGAGCACCGTGAAATGTATTTTCCCGTGGGCGAACAAACAACTCTCCCGGATCATTGTGGCTCAGAAGACCAATGTCTATAGATGCAGAAATAGATGTCTATAGATGCAGAAACAGATGTCTAGATTCAGAAATGTTATAGATGCAGAAATAACCGAGGCGGAAGTTGGGAATGCTATCCACAACGTCAGACCTAACTCCGGAATCACTAGCAACATGCTCCGGAATCTGGATGATCCATCTACCGCAGATTTAACAGCTTACTACAATTACTGCTGGCGTAAGGGAGAACTATCTAAGGAATGGAAATCAGCAAAAATATATTTTATTTCTAAACCAAGAAAGCCCATCGCCTTAGAAAACCTAAGGCCAGTTTCATTAACAGCCTGTGTTGGCACAGTGGTCGAGCGTATCATATTAGTTCGCATTACTCCTCATTTCAACCAATCCAATGCGCTGCCGTGTGAAATGGTAGGGTTTCGCCCGAAACCTTCTACGCAAGATATCTTGCTCCAGTTATCGAACGACAACATCCAACCGACCAGCCCGGTAGACCATTCAGCCCTGCTGGCCCTAGCCCTAAAAAAGGATTTCGACGCAGTGACACATGTTGCTATCCTTACTGGCCTGCGTCTATTAATCCTGCACACAGGACGTACAACTACGTCAAAGCATTTCTGCCGGTGGGTACCATTACAATGCGGATTGGTCACAATGAGGATGGTGCATATAATCTCGCAAACAGAGGCACTCCTCACGAAGCAGTTATAACACCGCTCCCCTTCGATCTGGCTGTCCTTCCACTAGCACACGAATTGAAACAAATTCGAAATCTCCGTTGACGCCTGTATGCTGACGTCATTACGCTCTGGGTCGCGGGGGGTAGAAACGTACATATTGAAAGCACCCTCCAGTCTGGCGCGTACGTGGTCCCGACACAGGCTAAGGCTGGTCCCATGTGCTTTCCCACCAAAATATAGCTTCTCATTATCCCTGCCAAAACGAAAGCCTCTGCAAAGTCCAAGAAATCCTGGAAGAGGGTCACCCCGTTGCTCAGGTGCCAAAAGTCAAGGTGTTAGGCCCCGCTATCCACCAGAATAGAACCAATTTGGAACTCATAGCGTAGTTAAGTCCCAAAGTAGACCAGCTGATAGCACTACTCAGAAGAGTATCCAATCGAAACCGAGGTCTGCGTGAGGAAGACAGACTCAGACTCATACAGGCATTTTCCATAAGTAGACTCCTCTATAACTTTCCCTATGTGCGCGCAAGCAAAATGAAGCTCGATAAAATCAACTGCCTCATTCGGAAAGCATATACGGCAGCGCTGCAGCTACCTCAGCGTGCTTCCACTTCCCGGCTGAATAAACTTAGGGTCTACAATACTGCCGTGGAGCTCATCGAGGCGTTGCTCTCCTCACAGCAAGCGCTTTCAGCACTCACCATCAGGGCGAGAAACATTTAAGAAGCAGAATATCCCTATCTCAGACCTAGTGCCGCAGGCATCTCCTCTCCCTACAAATATCCGAGATAAGCCCTTCATACAGCGTGTGCCCAAACATATGCATCCGATTTAAAACGTACCACGACGGCTCAGAAGGGCTCGAGCCCTCGTCCGACAGCTACCCAGCCGGCCTGACATCGTTCATACAGATGCCGGAGAATACAAGCATCAAGATGGCTACGATGTGGCAGTTATCAACTTCCCGCCCTTCACACAAATTAATGCTATCACCACCCGCACTGCTTCAACAACTAAGGCGGAAGAAATGCGATTGCTCTGGCTCTTACTTGTTGGCCACAACCTAGAATCATAATCTCAGATTCGAAACTGGCGATTCAAAATTTTGCGCGAGGCAGTATCCCATCGAATGCGCTCTAACTTCTCAAAGAAAATTCACCCACTGTCTCGGTGAAACTCGTCTGGGCGCCTGCACATGCAGGGATAGAGGGGAATGAGAGGGCACACGTGGCGGCCCGAGAGCTTACACACCCGGCCGGCATGAACCCCTTCCTCAACCATGGCGCCAGATCCACCAGAGACAAGCTAATTACTTTTAACGACATTAGAGGGCACTATCGTCTGTCTCGTCTTCTCTATCCACCAACCTATGCATCTCTTCCACAACATAAAGTACGGACATGGAGACTACTTCAAACGGAAGCCTTCCCAAGGAGATCCCTTCTCCATCATATTCACTCATCAGAATTCCCCTCTCCTTAATGTCCCCTTTGTGGTGCGTATGCATCGCTCACCCATTGCATGTGGTAATTCCCTCAAGATCTCCCCCCCCCCCCCCCCGTCACCAGCAGCGAGCAGTGGACGAAGGCGCTGTGCAGCTCTTACTTGGCCACCCAAGAGCTTTTGGTTGAATTAGCTTCCTGAGTCCCCAAAAGCTTGGTAGCCACCCCGTATCCTTAACCCATCTGTTCACAAAGTTGCCTCTCTCTCTCTCTCTCTCTCTCTTGCGGTTTCTGCGCCATATCCTAAAATAATTTAGATGAATTTATACACTAAATGCGAATAGCGCAGGCAGATTACTTTCGGGAGCAATGCCAACCGAGATTCAATGGAGATGGAGGAAGGATAATTTTGAGCATCGCTTGAGGATTAGAAGGGCTTTCAATAGAGCGGCAGTTTTCTCTGGGTAGAAAGGCGCTTTCCCCGTTCCGGTCCCAAGGGGAGGTCCACTGCCGATCCACTGCCGCTCGCCTGGCAACAGCCAGGCGAGCGGCAGTGGATCGCTCCGTGGTTGGCGTGGTTGGCGCGGCTTCGTGCACCGGGCCAACGTTGCTTATTGGACTGACTGGGCCGGTTCAAATCTCAATGGGCCGGTTCAAATCGGGCGGCGTTCCTCAGCCGCATCATGGTCTTCTTTCTTTTTGCAGTATCCGGTCGTTGCTCATTTTCCACGAAATTTGCGGTTTAGGTACACCATGTCCCTTGAAACAGCGTCGACAAAATGGACGGAGATGTGGAGCTTTAATTGGGGACGGGTTCGAGGTGAACTACAAATTTTTCGGAAATAGTGTCAAACTTTCCCTCGCACCGGCAAGAGGAGATAACTTATTGTCTGGTCGCGCACAATTTTCGCAGGGAAAACTTGCGGATTAGGCCTTGACACGGGGAACAGCTTCCTTCTGTCTTTCTTCTGTGTCCTTCTTTTGTGCCCCTCTGTTTTTCCAAGACTTGTGCCATTTAACTCCTTGTCTTTGCGGTTCCTCCCTCTGATATTGGAGCGCACCATTATTTACTAGTCCAAATGGTTTATTCGAACAATAAGACGCACGGGCTTACCTGAACACTCCGTAATTTAAAAGTTGCCTCTTGTGTACTACCATAAGCGGCCTCCTGCGTCTGACCTACAAAAGTCTACATTTTTTGGAGCCTCCACAATTCCTTCTTTTTACTTGGAATGACTAAAGGGAGAGCAGCGTTAGATGAAAGGTGAAAGGATCAAGGCGTTTATGAATAAAGGATTTGTATTGAGTACAAAATGCCGCAATCTGTTCGCGAGAAGAAAGGAAAGCAACAAAGCTTATTTCGGAAGAAACGTCTTTCAGTGCGTGCTTTCACCATTGATATATTATTACCTGGAATGTCTACTATTTTTTTCATAAAACGTAAAAGGCAACAATGCGGCGATTGCGCAAACAAAGCCCTGGCTTGTGCCATTTTAACGCGGCGGTCTTTTGAGAGTAAGGTTAGTCACAGGCAGCCAACAGTCTGCTGCGGAATGTCGCGTTTGCCACCATTAAAATTTTTTCGCATGAACACAGGTGCAGAGAGGTCAAGAATTTTAAACAAATTTAGGATGCGACCGATTGGAACGCTTAGCTTAACCTTATACCGGCAAAGTCGCGCGCACTTGAAGTGTTGCAATGACGGGTTGCACTTAGTAAGTTTTGCGCGCTACATGCAAACACCTAAAACAACTGAAACTGACAATCTAGCGCATGGAACGTTTAACAGCGGAGCTTCTGCGTGTCGAGCCTTTTCACCTGTCTGCTGGGTAGGAGCAAGTTGCCATACCCGCCTCCACGTGGTCCCCATACCCACGGATAGAGGGCGCAGCGGTCTCGCAGGCCGTGTTTCTTTCCCTCCCGCTAGGGGAGGGAGAGGGGAGAGAGCCTCCCGTCGCTGACTTTAGCTGTCGATTTCCTTGCCTGAACAGTACAATTTGTGTGGCGACAGCGCTCCCGTTCTCGCGCGACCACCCATTGATGTAGGAGCCGAGACCAGAGAACCACCGCTCCGCTGTTTCAGCAGATTTCACACAGGGTGGAATTGGGGTTACGTTTAGATGCAACGCATCTCATGCTCGCCCCTCTGTCCTTCCTGCGTCTGTCCGGCGTTGTCCGCACAGCTGCGCCTCTCCTTCTCTCCTCTCTCCGATAGCGAACACTCTCTCCCAAACAGCTGCGGGTTGGTGCAGCGCGCTCTCACTCCGTTGCTAGGCGCCGGTGGGCGGCGCTGCGCTCGGCGCTGCGCGCGCTGCGCATGTGCAGTACTCTCTCTCTCCGCGCTCTCCTCTCCTTCGGGAGCTGTGAATATAAAGCGGCATGCCGCGCTCCGACTGTCTCAGTCGAAGGTCGTCCGCGTTACACTTGCACTCTCTCGCAGTACTCGACGATTGCTTGATGCAATCTTCGAGCCCCTAACTGTGCACTTTACGGACCACAAGGCACTCATTCTCGTCTCCAATAAAGACCGTACCTGAGCATACGTGTACTGCATGTGCATTGCATGGTGAAAATGGAAAATTACGCCCACCTCCCCTTCGCGTGAGAATCCCTGCTATAAGCGTAATTAATACGGTGGAAAACCCCCCATGGAACCCCCCATGAGATTCGTTGCATCACACCAGGGTTCCCGCGAGGGGAGGTGGGCGTAATTTTTTTGAATGCGAAACCCGCTTACATATGAAAATAGTGCGCCTGCCAATAAAGAGTTACAGCACAACTGAGAACCGGTCCTGGTATGGTACGCGGTACACCTGCGCATGCGCACAACCAGTTTTTCCGCCTTTGCGCACGCGCAGAAGCGCCGGTCGCCTACCGGGCACCGTACCGGTACCTATAACACTCTGATAACACTGGTTTGTGAACGTGTTCCCGATCAGCCAGCCGATGTCGAAGTCGGCGACGGCACCCTGGGAAACAACGCCACCCTAGTAGGAACGCGTTTAGGGAGGTACTCCCTCGCGGCCGGTTTTCCCTCCTTTCATTCTTGCCCCACCCCCCCCCCACCCCCACCCCCAGCGGAGCTTGCTAATTCCCTTTAAAGGGTCCATGAAGACAAAATACAACTTTGTTTAACTTTAAAGAGCTAGGCTTTAGCACCTCACTCAGCTCCATTCCAGCCACGAAAGACACTTTTTAAGCCATAAAAACACACGAAATACTCAAGAACTTTCAAATTTCGCGCCACAGTTACGTGTTATGGGCGCGAGTGACGTCATATGGGCCAGCACTAAAAACATAATTTTCAGTGTGTTAGCTGCCCGTTAGCATTCAAGTGATTCGATCAAGCGCAACTAGCGGCCCCACTACAATTATCCAGTCATGTGTCCTGGCGATTCATTAGCTCGGCCGCCGCCAATTGCCGAAACAAGATTCTGTGACGCCATAGAAATGTTGGCGTAAACTGGCTATCGAGTCGCCAATGCTCCACACGTTTTCTTTATTATCTCTGTCATTTTTTTCGAAGTTTGTGATGAAATCGGTATCATTGTTATCAGGACAGAGCAGTCTTTCTAATGAACCAAACTTGTATTTTGTCTTCATGGCTCCTTTAAGCGAGGGACACATGAGCGGAGAGTAACGCGTATCCGCATGCGTATTCGCACCCTCGAAACCGGTCCGGTGGCGGCGAGGACCACGCATGAAGGCTACAGGACCAGTTTGGGAGGATTCCGCTTCTAAAGGTCCAACGAAACGAAAGATCCAACGAGACGAACGGTCCAGCAGTGGATATTCTGTCTCGATGGACCTTTTATCTCGTTGGATATGCAGGCTCGATTGGACCTTCCGACTCGGTGGATCTTTCGTCTCGTTGGACGTTCAGGCTCGATTGTACCTTTCGTCTCGTTGGATACTTCGCCTCGTTAAACATTCAGGCTAGATTGGACCGTCCTCCTCAGTGGATCTTTTGTCTCGTCGGACATTCAGGCTCTTACTATTAAATGAATGTCCGGAGCACTGTAAAGATACCTTGAATGACCTCTACTGCAATATAGTTGTAGGACCTTCTGCATTTTCACACGCAATAAGTTTTACACGATAATGTGAAGTGAAATGTACGCCTTGCATCTCTGATTTCCGTTGTAAAATTTGAGTCTGCCTGCAACGCTATTGACGAAAGCAAGCTTGGTCGCGAGTACGTTGCTGAGAGTGCCTAAATAGGAGTTCAGTTTTTGCATTCGGACTTGTTTTATCATTCGGGGTAAGGGTTTTTCTCATTTTTTGGTGTGCACTAATATCAGCGAAACAATAATGTTCCCGAGCTTCGTGCGCATGGCAGGCACGTGAGCGCTAAGCAAACAAGCAAACAGTCACGTTCTCTTCCATCCAAAAAAGGAGGGTGCTACCACAGTCGCCTGTGTCGCCTGTGACGGACACGCGCGTGTGTGTCCGTCAACTGCTCGCAGCCCGTAAGAAGCGGTCGATGCGGATGAGGGTTGTATATTCTCAGTTTGGTCTCATCAAGGCGTCATTTTGATGTGTCATTTGTCATCCAGGATTTCACATATTAATCAGTTATTGAGGTATAACATCCAACTCGAATATCTTCCCTTCTGGTATTTAGTTTAAATTTCGCGCCCACTTGTACAAACGACGTTATTGTGCTTCACGCTGTCACAAGCGCAAGCCCAATTACAAACTTCAAGCCTGGAAATGATCATAGTATTCACGTTTCAAATCTGGAAACTTTTCAAAAACAGTCTTCTTTTCATCGATTCCCTTTCCTCATCTGTCCGCAACGCTAGAAATTTGTCGATGCCCTCAGCAGCATAGACTCATCACCAGGACATACAGGGTGCTCATAGATAAATGGAACACTTTAAAACATTTTCTTGAGCGTATCGCTGCTCCGTTCGCACTCAAACTTCACACGGAGGTCGAATTTTGTGGTCTATTTTTTGGCACTAGGAACAACGACAGGAGATACCTGTTTATTCTGCACATACATAATATCGATTTTCGACTATATATGGTAAAATGGCAGCCATTATGAACAGGCAAGATGATCGTGGATCGGTGGTGCCACCTGGGATATGCGAAACGAAACGGCCGATGACGATTCACGGTAGGAAGGACCCGAATGAGGTAGCAGACGATGAAAACCTCTTTTATCGATAGCTTAGGATGGCCACAAATAATTACATAGGAGCCAGTACAAATCATAATACTGTATTCCTGCAGTTCATTGCTGTCGATACCTGTCATCTGGTTTCATATCAGCTGTCGTCTGCTGTGGCAGGTTACCCCATTTTCCGAAATAAGGCTTGCGATTCTTTATTCAAGTTTGTTGCTTTGTTCTTGTTTTACTTCTATTATTATTCTGTACGTTCGTGTCTGTGCTTGTGACATGGCGTCATGAGATCATTCACAGCATACAAAAAGGCATATCCTGTTCACCTGCAGTGTATTATATCATGGCGTCATGTCACAAGCACAAAATGTTCGCTCATCGGCTGGATTCGAAGACAGGTAAGGTGTGCCGTACATAACGTGCCTTATGAGAAAGCTTAAGTCGAATGACGTCCGGTTCCTTTACTCCTGCCCCTTTGTGCTTGATGCGGGGAATGAATTTGGTTATCTGAGTCATGCAGCGTTCAAGTTGTAGTACTGCATGGGAGCCTGATCCGACCTGTGGGATGGTGAGTCCGAGTAAGCTCAAAGGCCAACTGCACTCAAAATTTCAACGTACTGAAAACGTTATTTCCGCATAGTCAGCCGAAAAAGACTGCATGCATGCTTAGTCAAAAAGGACAAAAAGTTCGTCTTCTGGGGGACTACTTGACTTTGCCCCAATCATTACAACCTTTAGATACTGTGAGCAGACGAACGGAAACTCCGACTCCCGCGCAAGTAGCCAAGGAGCCGAATACCCTACCACGCCGCCGGGCAGAATTGTCACTAGAAAATGTGTATTGAAGTGTTCACCTTGTGGTACTGTGCACAACGCGACAGATTCATTGCAACTTGCGACACATTCATTGCAATTTCTATCCGTGCAAGCGAACGTGACCGCGATTGCTTATGATAGGGACTAATGCTTAGCTCGATTCTAAGTAGATCCTCACAACCGTAGTTTTTTCTTGTAAAGAAGAATAAGCTGATAGCCTAATTGCGACGGGTGACTGGGTGATGGTGCGACTCATATGTTTCCGCACAAATTAGCGCAAGATAGTAAGACAACAAGTACAGTAATCTCTGGTTAACTCGAACTCCCATATCTGGAAATATCGGGGAAGTCGAGATTTTTCTCGTTGTGCATTTTCCTGCCATAGGTGCTATTGATTTGCCACCCTCTATCTCGAAACGTATAGGCGGCGGTCCGTTTTTTTTTTTTTTTTCGTGTACGCAGTTAAGTGTACCAAAAAATTGCCTAGCGCGCGCATGTGAGCGCGGCCCTCGCGGCGACCGCCCGGTAGTTAACAAAACCAAGAAAATGGCTAGCTCTCATGTGTGCATGCATTGCGACGACCGCACAGCAGCCCGTGCGCGCGCTCATCAAGCAAAGCATACCCAATAATGGATATTGCCCAAAATTGGCAAAAAAACATTCGCCGTAATCGAAGCAACACTTGCTCGGAACGACAGCGACTGCAGCGTTAGCTGTAATTGTGACAATACTTGCTCGGAACAAGAGGGGCACATCATAGCGCACACCCCTCCAAGGTGATCTCCAATGATTATGACTTCAAAAAAAAAATGGAAGACGCTCACACTTATATAGCAACAATGGTGGAGTAAGGTCGCTGCAGCAGCGAAGAAGACAACCGGATGCAATCGCGTTCTTAAACCTTTGTTATGGTTGTGAAGGTTGCGTACAGCTTCGTTACCTTCAAGTGTTGCGCGTTAGTATGAGCTTTCTTCATTTTTTTCGGAGCAGATATGCCGAAATGCTGACAGAGAGGACACATGGCAAAGACGGTGGAAAGAGCGCAGAATGAGTTCACGTTTTTTTTGGCATTTCCCAGACAGCAGGTGCAGAAGCAGACGACAAAACTGCAGGACTAGTTCTGCAGTGGCGGCACCTCCACTGAACTGATCGGGAACCAACGTTTTTAGACTCGCGTTTATGCAGGTATTAGGCACAACATTTCAATCGTAGAATGTGAAGGCTTCGCCCACCCAGGTTATCTTCTATAAGCTCGAAGACTGTGGGGACATTGTGCTGGTTGAGAAGGGTGTTGTAGTCGGGCAAAACTTGTCGTTTGAAGTTATTTCAAGAGGTGTACGTTCTTGTCCCGCTGTGCGGCTACAGCGATAAAAATGAGGATATTCACCCTCAGCTGACAAGCCAGAAGAATGTAGCAACATTTCGTAGCTCCATTGTTTCCTTAAAGATCAGCCCTTGGAGCAAATGTTACCTGTTTCCAGGCATTTTATTCGCAACAACAGCTATGAAAAGACAGTGTGTGTGACACAACAACAAATGCACGGTGCTGTCAACAAGCCGTCGTGCTGCTCGGCGGAAGGGCTCGGGTTGGATACCCGGCGGCGGCTGCCGGTTTTCTGATAGCGGTGGAAAGCGAAAACGCCCGTGTGTTCGATATTTTGGCGCACGTTGGAAGATCCCCTACACGGTCAAAATTAATCCGGGGCCCTCCACTATGGCACGCCTCATTGCCTGTGTAGCGTCGGCGAGCTAAACATCTTAATCAATCAATCAATCTGACTTGTCAAAACTGGGAAGTGTTGTTTATCTGTAGAATGCAAAGAGAAAGGAGCAGGAAAAATCTACGCAGAAAATGTTAGGACGACAGCATAAATGATGGCACAACGAAAAACTATCAGGCTGAACGCTTAAATTAATGGGCATATCCTGGCTACGACAAGAAAAATGCAGGTTTCTGGGACCCTAATAGACAGTCCATCAGGTTTGCAAACCAACAAAAAAGAATAAGACAAACATGCTCATCCGACAAAAACGTATATTTGTTCTAAGAAACCACATCTATACCTGAAAAACTGTCATAAAAAATTTATACCCCGAAATTCAAAACCATCGGAAGAAGATTGGTTTAATAATTGGTTTGTCTTTTTCATTAATAAATCAAACTATTGCTGCAGCACTTCGTTTCCGATTGGTTCGCTCGATCAGTTTTGTTGGGATTGTAGGTATGTTCCCGTGAAAATACACCTACCGCATTTGCTACCACAGCCTATATAAAAATCATAAGGCATCTTTTCTTGATTGTAAGGAGGTGGTTGACTATTGTAGGCTTCCCTGCATTTTCAGTGCGTAAGGCGTGTTCGGGTATGCTTTAAATATTATTGAGCTATAAGGGATCCCGTACTGAGGAAAAATAAACGGCCGTTGGAACGGGAAGCAGCTAAAGCCACGCGCACTGTGCAGTATTTGCCTGGCCTTTTTCCCATCTTAAGTACCGCTTGTTTCTCGTCATAATGTCGATAAAAGTGGTAAAGCTCCTGCCACTACAGCGTAACATTAGAGCGAAGTTGGATTTTGCATTTAAAAGAAGAATGTTAACGGTGTGTGGTGGTCGTTCCCAGGCGCCGTTCCAAGCAAGGAGTAGCCGACGACGCGGCAATACCGATCTCCACGCTACCGCAGCGCCATGGCCTGGTCGGCGGCAGCACCGCCCTGCGTCTCCATACTGGAAGGCCGCGCTCTTTGCCAACTGACCCTATAAATTTTTCTACGGAGGAGTGGGGCCTTAGCGCTTGAGGCCTGAATGTCCAAAGGGACGAAAGATCCAACGCGACGAAAGTACCAGTTCGTTACGTGATCAGCGAGCCTGAATGTTCAACGAGACGAAAGGTCCAATGGAGCCTGAATGTCCAACGAGACGAAAGATCCACTGAGTCTGAATGTCCAATCGAGCCTGAATGTCGAACGAGATGAAATGTGCACTGAAACGAATGGTCCAACAATACTAAGGCCCCAGTTTTTCATTCGAGATACACATTTTTTAAAGAATAAGCCGATAGCGATAGGTTCAAGTGTGTTGTGCCAAACGTTACACTACGTTAATAAAATGAGCGTTGTGAGAGTGCAGGTAGTCAACGTGCACACAAAATCATTTCAACCGCTTTGAGAATCAATATTTGCCTAAAAGCAGCATCGGCGGCTGGCGCTCTCTCTCTTGTTCGCTCCTTCGTTTCAAGTATAGTTGTCCATCCCCCCAATAGTTGTATGTCACTCCATCCGAGAGCGATCCCACAGCGATGTCCGACAGCGGTGTCCATTATTACGATATCCATTATGACAATATTAAATGTGTTAAAACAGGGATTTCGCAACAAAATATACAGCCAGTATTTTGCGGTCAGCCATGCATGGTGGAAGGCTACATATTAATTAATAATGCCTAATGATCTATAACGTGCGCTCAAATGCAGACACACTGATGCTTTTGCGTCTCCTACGTTACCCTGCGTAGTCACAAACCGCAAGTTTGTGCTCAGTAGCGCAGTCAGTACCTTGCAGACTGAGCTGCCGGTGCGTAGTAAATTAAACATAAAGGGGAGATCGGGTTAGTAAATTAAACGTATTGTGGGGATGTGCGCAATTAAGCACTGTGCTGATCTTAAACCGAAAAGGCCGGGTCATTACGTCACCGCTGTCGTCGTGTAGCGTAAAATTTCAATGTTTTTGAATTGTTCGTATTGTTTTCCGGTGAAAAAACGTCTTTCAGGGCTGGTATCGAGTTTAGTGGGTCACCAAAGGCTGGCTCCATCGAATTATGCTCTTGCATTTATGCATTGCATTGAATTATGCATTGCTCTTGAATTATGCTCTTGCATTGAATTATGATCTTGCAAAGAGAAAGGTAAAGACCTAAACAAAGAAAAATGAAAGAGAATTATGAAGACGTGGCCGCTTGGGTTTCACTGGAATTTCGAGTATGTATGCGCACAGGTTGCTATTTCCTCGTAGTGTTTTCACTTCGGGCACAATTTTATACTGGTTCCTTTGTTACGCTGGTCGAATGAACACAAGCTAACCGTATCTTCTGTTTGAAAATTCCACTTTCCGATGCGTAAGTGCTAAATTTGGCCAGTAAGCTTTAAGGAAGATTTTTTCTATGTTCTAAAGCTGATACCTCTCGATTACACAGAAGTGTCAATAGATAGAATTACTGCAAAAAGCATTTACCGGCATTAGTGCAACACGTCCATTATGCACAATCGAGAGCACTAAATATAGTTTTACCGAAGGCTTGAATAAGCTCCGAGCTTATATGGTCAAAATATTTGCCTTTTCAGCTTCCGGCGTTGTAAGAAGTCTAAAGTGGGAACAAATTGGAGAATAAACGGATAATACCTGTTGTAGCTGTCCATTTTCTTTTCTTTTTCTAGCGTGTATTTTACGGCTAACACCGGTCATTGCATTTCTCAAATAATTGTTTTAGGTTAAGCTATAGTGTAAAACGTTTGGAAAGATAAACGCAGATTGTAGGTGTACACCCTAAAGCATTTTATGCCCAAGGGAGGCTTATAAAGTATATCTTATGTGTTTAATATGTTTGCTTTAAATATTGTTTTAGAAGTTCTTCTGATGCGAACACTCTATTTTAAGTTGACTCAATAGAAAGTGGTTGGTTGTGAAATAGGGCAGGCCTTAACACATGCAATCAACCGAAATTAATGAGACCCATGACTGAGATAGCATGAGTGCGCCTTGGTGAGAAAGGGAGCCATATCAAAACCTGTGGCGTGATTTTACTTGTTGAGTGTTGTCGCAAACCCCATAATGTGAAAAAAAAAACTGTGCGAAATTTTACTAGAAATCAGTAGCACGCAGAAGTTAGGAATGTCTGCGTTTGAACCAATCGCCAAAAATATTAATCCTGAGAAAGACAACAAGAAATAATTCAAAGAAGCGCAGCGCATGCACAAGAGAAGCCTAAATTGCAGCTAGCTCTGTCTTCGGTCTTTCTCTTGTCTGATTTATATAATGCTTCATTGGACTCGCTGAATAATGACGACTCTAGGTCAGTCTTGCAGATCGACTTCCTTGTATTGCTTGCTGGCAAACTTTCATTTGTTTCCCCATTGTTATATACTTACCATATTGTGGCTGCCAATAAGAACAGCTAGTAGACAAAGTAAGCCATCCAGAAAGTAATGAGCTGCTTTTCTGACGCGCCCTCAAAGCCTCCGGAACTGTTTGCCTCCGGAACAACACATCCAAAATATTGCGCGTCCGCATGGTCAGAATTTGCGCTTGCTCTTGTGACAGGGTGAAGCACAATAACATCATTTGTATAAGTGGACGTGAAATTTAAACGAAATACCAGAAGAGAATATATTCAAGTTGGATGTTTTATCTTAATTAATAACTGATTATTATGTGAAATCCTGGATGACACATGAGACACCAAACTGACGCCTTCCTGAGACCGCTTTGAGAATATACAACCCTCACCCGCCATCGAGCGCTTCTTACCGGCTGCGAGCAATTGACGGACACTCGCGAGCGTACGCGGTGAGTGTCAGGCGACGGTCGTAGCACCCTCCTGTTTTGGATGGAAGAGCACGTGACTGTTTGCTTGTTTGCCTAGCGCTCACGTGCCTGTCATGCGCACGAAGCTCGGGAACATTTTTTTTTCGCTGATATTATTTTTTTCGCTGACACCAAAAAAACAAGAAAAACCCTTATAGTTTGCCCGAATGATAAAACAGGTCATAACGAAAAAACGGAAGTTCTATTTAGGCACTCTCAGCAACGTACAGTCGGTAAAACGCTTGTCTATAACAGCGATTTCAACTTCAACCAGCTACATCCGAAAACTGCGGAAACATACTCGTTCCAAACATCTCGGAGGCAAATGCGAAGGGCTAAGACTTCAGAATTCCACAGTAATTTTATTCAAATCCCGCTCCGGCGGGGCAGGACAGGGCTGAGAGTATGAAAGCTGTGTTATAGACAAGCCTTTTACCGGCTGTACTCGCGACCAAGCTTGCTTTCATCAATACCGTTGATGCAAGCAATACGGTCAATGCGAGCAGACTCAAATTTTACGACGGAAATCAGAAGTGCCAGGCGTACATTTTACTTCAAATTATCGTGTAAAATTTCTTGCACGTGAACATGCAGAAGGTCCCACAACCATACTGCGGTAGATGGCATCCAAGGTAACTTTAGAGTACTCCGGACATTCATTTAATAGAGCCTGAATGTCCACCGAGACGAAAGATCCATCGAGATGGAAGGTGTAATTGAGCGTGAACGTCCAACGAGATGAAAGATCCAACCAGGCGAAAGATCTACCGAGACCAACGGTACAATCAAGCCTGCATGTCCAACGAGACGAAAGATCCAACGAGACGAATATCCGGTGTTGGACCTTTCGTCTCGTTGGATATTTCGTCTCGTTGGACCTTTAGACGCTTTATCGGGCCTTAGTACTGTTGGACCCTTCGTCTTAATGGACCTTTCACCTCGTTGGACATTTAGGCTCGATTGGACCTTCAGACTTGGTGGATCTCTCGTCTCGTTAGACATTCAGGATCGATTGGACCTTCAGACTCGGTGGATCTTTCGTCTCGTTAGACATTAAGGCTCGATTGGACCTTTCGTCTCGTTAGACATTCAGGCTCGATTGGACCTTTCGTCTCATTGGATTATTCGTCTCCCCGATCACGTGGCGAATTGGACCTTTCTTCTCATTGGATGTTTCGTCTTGTTGGTTATTCAGGCCACAAGCGGTTTGGGAGTGGGGAAAACGCGCGCAGGAACGCGTCGCTCACCATTTTAGTGGAGGACACATTCAGAACAATTATATTGCACACGTACAAAAAAAGTTTATCGCCGACTCAGCGTTTACCATAATGTATTTCAAGACGGTAATGGTAAAGCATGAGAAATAAGACAACGATCTAGAAGGTTGCCACAGTAGGCGATTCAAGGTTGTACTATATACCATTTTGTGAACCAAAATCCGTCATCTATACCTATATAATGAAGTGCCCGACTGACTGACTGACTGACTCATCAACGCCGAGCGAAAACTGCTGCATCTAGAGACTAGAAATTTCGGGAGTACATTTGCGACATTGCGTAGAGGCTCCCTAAAGGAGGAATTTTGGAAATTTTACTCCTAACCAGGGGAAATGGGGAAATTGTGTTTTCTTTATTAAGTGATTACCACCTTCCCCCGTTCACCCTTTTAAGTGCTTTTTGTTGATACATGTATCCCTTAAGAATATCTAAATAGTAGTTTTTGGATTTCACCCTAACCAACGCTACCGAGGTGTTTCCGCATTCCAGCAAACAATTGGTGCACCTAAAGATTCTGGAATAAATCTTCCGCCGAATCATTAATTCACGTGATATTGGCTATACTCGGTTACAACTTAAGAACGGCACCACTTCATGTAGTGTATCACTCCGCCAAAGCGCCGGACCCATGATGTCAGTGCGCGCGCGTTTTGAAAGGGGTTTGCTATGAATGCGTGATATCGTCTGCCATGTCTCACGCAGTTTGTTTGTCGTCACTGGAGTCGTTTATAAGCATATTAAGTCCAAAAAATTACGGGAACGGCTCACACCATGTTCAAAATATTCCCAGTAACGCCCTACTTGCGCCGCGCGGAGAAACATCCGGCTACGGTGATAAGGCCCAGCGGCAACTTCTGGTGCCGTTCTTAAGTTGTCACCGAGTATAGCATATGTTACTCATACAAATGCAGAGAACCGCTTTTAAGGATTTCACCCTGCGACACCGGTAAAGGGGCAAAATTGTTTTTTACAAATGACACGGCTGTCGAGCCAAAAAGGCCTAGCAGGTGATGCCCACCCCTAGCCAAACTGTTCTTTCAAATGGCTTCTGATTTCAGGAGCACATTGTAATTACAGTGTTGGAGGTGGATATTGCTGAAAATTTCAAAAATTTCACCATGGGGAGAGTGAAAAGTGGTAAAATAGTTTTTTAGATTTTAATTTTTTTATCGCAAGCCATTTGAGATATTGAACTTGTTTTTGTTGAGATAGGTAACTTACTCAGGTATCTAAATACTGTTCTACAACATTATTCCAAGACACCCACAGAATAGAAGCAAGGAAGATTTTCGGAAAACACTGTGTTTTTACACATTCGTCAATAAGCACACCGCCAGTTTACATGTCGCATTCGTTTTTGCTTGAAAATGCTGCCCATACAATTGCCCAAAAGTCAATTTCAGGGTTTTGTACTAACATGCGGATAAGGAGGCACACGAGGTTTTTTAATTCACACACCTCTGGATGTAGAAATAAGTTGAATTTTCCCGCGTTTGCGTAGCGCTCGACATCTGTTGGCACTTTCTGCAACCACGCGCCTCCCTTCGGAGCCCTGTCATTTATCATAAATCTGAAAGTGAAGACGGACCGGTAAAAAGCGCAAACGTTAGCGCTCGCCATCTGTTGGGACTTCCTGCAAACTCGTGCTTCCCGTAGGAAGCCCATGTTACTTATCATAAAACTGTACCGATGAGCATCGTTCATATTTGCTGAGATTGCATTACCGATGAGGAAGAATACCCCTCACCCAGTCGGCCTCCATTGTGTGTCCCCAGAGCATTCTCCTGCCGTATTTAAGTTGTGTTTACAACCTCGCACTCTTCCTCACATCATATTAGGAGTGCAAGCAAAACAACCTCCCCCTTCTTCCATCCACTCTTTCCAGCCATGAGCTGTGGGAGAACCTGGTGCCTACCAGCGATCTGGATGTCCAGACAACTGTTCCTCCAGAGCGAAGGGTGCCCGCTTACCACATGGTTTCCTGGAATAGGGAACCACTCCCACTTTGCTGACTCGAAAAAACGTTTTTTACTCACTGACTCACTCGCTCGAGCGCACCATTTTGCTGCAATTTGTTTAGCGAGAGTTTGAGTAAAACACGAGAGCCAGTCGTTACAGATTACCACGACGCGCTGCGGTTGCAGCTCCTGTATTGACAGCAGGCCGGAGCTCCTGAGTGTGTACCACTTCACGATGCACTAGCCAAATATGACAACTATCAAATAAATGAACACCTGTTATACCCATTAGTATCATTAATATTATGGTCCACCCGGGCACCGCCGGGTACTCCTGCTAGTTGGGGATAAATATTATAACCGGCGAACAATATAATAAGCCACTCACATACACATGCGCACAAAAATGACAGGCTGATAACTACGATAGATAACTGACACCGGCAATGCTCAGTCGTTGGGCAGGCTTTACACTGCCGGGACATAAAAACATCAAGGTTTCTGCATGCCACTGGTCGGGCGTCCCAATGTCTGATTGCTTGCGGAGAAAATGAGTGCTTGAATATTTCTGTGTAGAATCTCTACTCGGTTAAATGTCGGCTATGTTTCGTTCTAGAGCTTCTTGTATTTTACGGTAGTAAGAAATTAATTTTGTCCATCTTCAGACCACCATTTAAAAGGACGAACAAATTTTAGGCAAAGGAATCTAGCGCGACCGCTGATGTATGGGAGCCCAGCACGGGCGAGAAACTCTGTGGGGAAGTCATGGCGTCAGTACTTCTGGACAATATACCTAGCGCCTTTCCCCTGAACACTTTCTAGTTTTTCTACGGACGTTTTAGTGTACGGGAACCAACTTACTATTCCATATTCTAGTACCGAGGGTACAAAGGAGGTGTAGGCAAGTAGTTCGGTCTCAGGTGAAGCTGATTTGAGAGAGCGTTTGATAGAGTAGAGCGCAGAGAAGGCCTTAGCAGTAATATACGATATGTATTTATTAACCCTTATGTCAGCAGAGACAATAACTCCCAATTATTTTTATTCTACCACTCTTTTGGGAAAGTTTGCATATCATATACTGGTATATGGATGGTATTTTTTGAAGTAACGGTCATGCAAACAGACATGTTTAAGTTAAGCAACATTTGCCAACCTGGCACCATTTAGAAATGTTTTCAGCGCTTCATTGAGCCCTATTTTGTAATGCTGAGTGTTTATTTCCTTTTAGGTAAAGCAAATATCTACAAACAATCGTGCTGCTGCATCTATCTTAATTGCAATATCTTTTATATAGGAAAAAAAAACAAGATTGGGCCGAACGCTCTACCCTTTGGTACACCCTACGTAACATGCACTATATCTTAGCATTGTACTTCAAGTTCCACGAACTTCAAATCATGTTACAAGTAAGCTTATAGCCAATTAGTACCGTTTCCATTTCCAATAGTGTTATTCAGTTTAAAGAGCAGCTTTGGATATGATGCGCGATCGAAAGCATTGTAGAGATCAAGAAATGTAATATCCGCCTGTCCACGCTGGTGTACTGTTAAAGCAAGGTCGTGAAAGTTCCTAGCAATTGAGTATCAGTTGAGCGGCTTTTTTGAAATCTACACTTTTCATCGATCACGCAGTTTTCCTCAACAGACGCTAGTATGAGCGTTTCCCCGACCACGCGCGCGTGTCGTTGTGCCCATAGCTGGCCCGCTTGCCAGCGTGCCTGCACCAGCATGCCAGCACAAGCGTGCCACAGAAGTGTGGAAATTTATACCTGCTTGCTAACTCACCAGCCCGCCGGGTCTAAAACTGATTGATTGATTGCACGGTTTAACGCGCCGATGCAACGCAGGCGATGAGGCGCGCCGTAGTGAAGGGCTCCGGATTAATTTTGACCCCCCGGGGATCCTTAACGTGCGCCGAAACCTCGTACACACGGGGTTTTGTAGCGTAAGCTACACTGGCCGAGGTTGAGCAGTTTCACGCGGACCTTGAAGGACCGTGCTGCGCAAGCGCGTGGAGGATTGGATTGGATTGGATTGCATTGGATTGGATTGGATTGGATTGGAATGGCTTGGCTTGGCTTAGATTAAATTGTATTGTATTGGATTTGAAAGGAAATCCAATCCAATTGGAGTACGGGTGTGTAGGGAATTGGGTCTGCACATTCGCCGGTCTGCGCATTCCATAGGAGTGACGTCATAGCCGCGGTAGAAGCACTGGCGCCGGCGCGTGCCCAGCTGTGCGCCTCGGTTGCGCAGTAGCCAAGTCTGACGCTGCGCAGGAGCCGCGTGATGGCCGTTTCGCGTAGCTTCTGGAGGGCCGGGCTGCGCATGCACGTGAAGCAGTGACTGGACTGGATTGGGTTGGATTGGATTGGATTGGAAATCGTTTTAGCAGCAGTAAGCATGACAATCAGCTAATCCTAGACAACCAGGAAACATAAGAATAACCAGCTGAACCTCACCTCACGCAACGTATATCCTGGCATAGCCGAGCTAAGCCACTGCTATTTTTTTTGCTTTTCGCCTCCAGCAGAAAAGCGGCCGCCGCAGCCGGGAATCGAAACCGCTTCGTTATTCTCCGGGGCTAAAAGTGCTGTCTATATTTCGCAACGGTCAAGACAGGCTCACAGAATTCCCTACTTAACTCTGTAAGAGAACGCAACGGTCCTCCAAAGACGTGCTAACACTAGAAGGAACATTGGTGGTCTTTACATCCACTTAGCGAGCCACCCGCACAAGTCAACGTGCTGGCGATTGTAACAGGTTGCGTCAACGAATTCACTGTCACGAAGTTCCAACATGTTCGAAGGACGGTAGGAAAGCTGTGTCTGGGCCAAAATAACCGCAAACAGGGTGCTGTGACACTGCTCATACATTTTTTTTCTGCAATTTCGGGTGGGTTATGGCAACTCAATTGTTTTCTCCTGCTTACCGGAGGTTGTAAAATGTTCGAGATTTAAGAAATAAATGCAATGACTTAATAAGAAACCGACCAACTTCAGGTTGCCGAAAATTCAATATTTCTGAGAATGATGTGTTTGAGCACCCGTATACTTAACCAATAATCACTGACAGAAAATGGAAGCAAACAAAAAGATAATTTTATCTTTTTACAAAACAAATTTTTTAATCTATTTTATGATCCGAAGGAAGACACTGTGCGATCCATATTATTATGTTGTTTAACACCCGCTGTTTATTAGGGGATAAATGTACTGGCTACCTCTGTTTTTGAAAAAAAGCTCACGCAACGACGGTAACGATTCGCTGTTGGTAGCGCTTGTAATTGCCCAATTATTGATCAAAACCTTTTGTTTTGTCTGTAAACTAAACTAAATATCGGAATTATGGTCAACCGAGGCTATTTTAATTTGGCTAAGAGATATATTTTATGAAATAAAATCTGCGGCCCACCTTGACTTCAGTGTGGAAGTTTTTGCGCTACGCAAAACTGCGGAGGTCAATGAGTAATAATGCAATGCGGGGACTAATTTTTCGTTTAGTTAGGTACAGAAACACATTTAAACAGCGATTCTCGGCCCGCGGCGGCTGCTTTTCTGATGGAGGCGAAAAACAAAAACGCCCGTCTATTCGAGATTTCAGCGGACGTTAAACATTCCCGGGAGGTCAAAATTAATCCGGTGGCCTCCACTACGGCGCGCCTCATAACCTGCGAAGTTTTCCCTCGTTAAACCTCACAATCAATCAATCAATCAATCAATCAATCAATCAATCAATCAATCAATCAATCAATCAATCAATCAATCAATCAATCAATCAATCAATCAATCAATCAATCAATCAATCAATCAATCAATCAATCAATCAATCAATTAAATAATTAATCAATCAATCAACATTTAAACATTAACTTATCGGTTCCTCTAAAGACTAGCGAAAACCTTCACGTAGAAATATTTCTTAGGTATGTGCGCAAAGAAACCATTGTTATTTGTTTCATTACTACTTTGTATAAAACAAAATTCAGTTGCGCTTACACGCTGCTAATATTACATGTCGCCAAGTTAGAGGGATTGCGGCAAGCATCGATCGAACTGTCTATTTTACTTCTTTGTCATAAGAATTATATTTGTTGCTGCCTTTTTCCACTGGTGTCATTTTCGGGAGCACCTTTTTGCCAGTTTTTTCTGCTGCTGCAAACACCGTCTTGCCAGAATCGCTACCCTCGGGAGTTCCTGCTTCAGCCGTCTGGGTTGTGCTATCCCAAAAGAGGGGAGTTCTCTTGAGAGTGTGCAGCGGTGGGCGCGGTAGGCCATTTAGTGTTCGCAACACCCGTACTAAAAAAAGACAGCACGCCCAGGGAACACCTGTTAAGGTATGTAGCAACCCTAATGATGTAGAGGCGGAGAAGGCGATACGGCGATGCATGCAAATGCGTGAAAGGTGAGGACACTGACTGCATGTGCGATGCATAACAGCAGCGATTGAGCAAAACTGTCGGGCCTGTAAGAAACCCACGCACGAAATGGGCGAGCTTTTCTGAACAAGACGTGGCAAAGTGATGTTGCAACAAACGCTCTGAGAAAACGCTAGGGAATGACCATAGTGTACAGCCGGAAAGCCCGCGAAATGCAAAATGAAGATGGGCAGCCACTTGATTGTAATTTGATTTTTTATTGCCTTCTCCATGTCGAACATCAGTTTGCTTTCAGCGTGAGAAACAGGAGAAAGGGCCCGCTACATAGTCACAGTTTTTTTTTTGCTGGTACCAATATACCTAGCGGAATGGTCTGCTTCGTGGGAAGTAGTGTCCTCCGTGTTATAGCAAAATGTTTCATTTAGTTGGAAAATTTATCACGTGTAGGTTGTCTATTATTGGAACATTTTGAATTGAACTATCACATTCTTATATAAATGGTCACAACGTGCGATTGACTCACTAGTGGTTTCTCGGCAGAAAGTTTCGGCGGTCAGCATGCGCGGAGAATTCACAGGTGTTAAACCGAAAATGAGGAAGAGAAGGGGGGGGGGGGGGCTATAAAGCGCAGGAACTGAGACGACGGGCTAAGGACCAATATCTAGTTCTTCTAGGGCATCATATATGGAACTGCCGGATAAAGAAAGAGTAATGGCATAAACAGAGATTTAAACATAACACTCCCATGTAACCGATTTTTTATAACTCGGTCCATACGCACCCATTTTTGCCTCTAAAATTTTAAGAAATACTCGAAGCTTCGCGCGCCTTTTTTATTGCGCGTATGGTATGGCCGGAAGTGAAGGTGGGGGATTATTCCAATGCGGTTGCCAGATTTGTACTTACGGCTGTTTTTTGGCTTCTGGTTTCCTACACTTCGGAATAATATTACGGCATCCTACCACACCGAGTGAAAGATGCGCTCGGGAGTATAGTATTTCGCCAAATACTATTAAAGTGCCTTGGGCAAAATTATAACAGGCATAGAGCGAAAGAAAATCCGCGATTAGCTTTCTACGCTCTTCGAGGTTATTTCCCAGAACAAAGTTGTGAGATTGTGTCATTGCATGCATGAGCGAATTCTTTTTTGGGGGGATCCCTGTGCCAGCCGTTCTCCCTTTTCGAAGCTCTGTTGTACCCCATTGAGTCGATCGTTTCAGTGAAGTAATTTAACGGGGAGGTCAGGACGAAAAGTAAATAACGATGACAGTAAGGGAGGTGAGTTCGCGTGCTTACACTATACCGCGGCTCTTGTGCCTTAATTATTGGCAAGAAGACCGAACGCGGCGCTATTTGATCGACGTGTGTCGTCAATCCCACCACGCGAAAGCAGAGGGTAAAATTCACAAAAAATCGCTTTTGTGCTTCTTTTCTGTACTTTCGTGTTTGCGCGTGTGCGTTACATGATTCACAATAGCGCCTAGTATGCTGTTAATAGTGGCCTAATTTCATCATCTTTCTTTAGAACAAGTAAATTCTTGGTTCTTATGTGAGTGAATTCAAGTCTCGTAACTATACGTTATTAAACCTAAAAAACATTCTTATGTCTGGGAATGTTCAGTATACCCCTGTCGATGTCTACCCTAAAAATCGACGCTTATCTTCGCTAAAATATCAAGAGCGTTCCTTATTGAAGTACTTTGCTTTCTATGACAACGTTCAGCAATCACATGTAAACGTCTTCATGTGCTCGTATGGGTGGTTCTAGTGTGATGGACACCCTTTAGATCCGGCGGTCAAGGTTTGTTTTACTTTAACTAACCTCCCATTGTGACCGCCAACTACGATGGTGGAATTGTTTGAAGTAGATGCGTAATCAAAGATACAGCATAGATAATCGTCAAAATGTCTAATCCACGGCATCTTACGTTGTTTCTCTTCTTCTGCCTATCCGCATCAGGGCGTTTCTGCACATATAGATATGTTAAAACTTGTTCACCTCTGATGTACGAGCAGATGTTTTATAAGCTGTAACACCGCCCCTTTAAACAACAAACACACCCCGCACTTACGCGCAAATCTTTCCTTAAAGCCCTACATATATAATGTGCTATGATGAAATATTAAGATATGCTACACAAAAAAAAATGCAAAATTTTACCACCCACTTGATTGACTGAATGATTTGAAGAAGTCAAGATCATGCCATCCTGGCAACGTGGAGTACCAAAAGAACTGCAAAGTCATTGCCACTTCGTAACGGTGGTCACAATAGATTTGTTGTCGCTATTAAAGGGACACTGAAGTGATATGTAAACATTGCGGGATTACTAGCGCAAATTGTAGTCCGGAGTCCCCAGGCCATGTTTCGATCACTCTAGGCGCGTTTACGCGATTTTATTTAGTAGAAAAACTAATTCGAAAACGCTGTCCTCCTCTCTTTACGCTCGCCCATTTTCTGTGGCGTTTTCGTGTGACGTCAGGAGGGGATGAGCTGGCAATTGGCTGCGCCACGGCTGCGCTACTGCACGGCTCCCCGGCCGACAGAGTCAGTCGGCCCAGCGTTTCGTCCGCCGGCCGCCGGCGGGTCGTCGCAATCAAGGAGGTTAAAAAAAATTGCTTGGTCGCAATTCGTTCGCTTAGTTGAAACGAAGCCAGGACACGTTTGTGAATGGAAGAATGTGCCTTTCTTTACTTGGTTTGTTTGTACACTGTATCTAGCTCCAAGTCAAGGTCGCTTCCCACAAGCGCTGCACATGCGACGCTTCGCTGACTGGTACGCCAGTAGGAAAATATAAGGCCTCTTGAAGGCGGGAGAAGAGTCAGCGAAGTCAATATAGGTACTAAGCAAATAAAATCAACTGATATTTTTACCGTACAGCGTAAAACTAGGGCGCGGGAAGCACTTTTTTTGCGCTGGGCGAACAAGCACAGCGGTCAGCAGCACGACTACGCATCTGCGAACGCTTTTCCGTCTACGAAATGCAATTGCTAGACGTGAGGTACTGTGGAAACTCGGGCGACGCTTACTGCACGATCGCAGTACAACAAATAGTCACCTAAGCGGTTTGAAATGCCAAAACTAAATAAAAGTGTAAACCGGTTGTACAATATATAGCCTATATTAGCAACGCATTCGCGTCCCTCTCCGTGGCCTAGCAGTCTGGGGCGCTGGGATTTCACTCCAAATGTTTTGCGAGTCACGAGTTCGAATCCCCGCGGGTACGTGCTTTTTTTTTGTAAGTTAACTTTTTTGTTTTCCGCCGATGTTTTCTATATTGAGTTCACCTTTTTTGGGGCCGCAACGTTCATGGCTACACGAACTAGTTCACAAAACGCGCGCAGGCTGGCACTGGCGCGCTAGCGAGTTCTCGTTGGCGTGCTGTTGCCATAAGCACCGACTGCTTGCAGGCAGTGGGCACAGGCCAGAATCAACAGACCCTTGGCCTGGTGCGAGCACGCTTTTTACGATACAGGCATGAGTGCGGCAAGCTCCAAATATGGGGGAAAAGCGCATGGCATTTGAGCGTCTGCGGGGACGCGGAGGGCGTTCATGCACTGCGTAGGCCTCGGGTAGTGAATGCTACGATTCCAAGCCGTCCTGGGAGGCTTATCTTACGCATTTTACAGCCGACAGCATGGCAGAAGCGCGGTACGATGATTACTGAGATATTGAGAATGCCCATCCAACAAAGCCATTGGTTATGTTTTACAGAACCGAAACCGAAACCGAAACTTGTGTGATTGCTAACCTTGGGCATCGTCCAATCACGGCGCCCCTCCTCTCAACGTCACAGCCTTAGTTGGTGCGGCCGCCGCAAACCGCGCATGGTAGTTTTTCTTCTTTCGCGCTTTGTAAAATAATTACCGATTTGTCAACCGGATAAACGATGAAAAGTGTGCTAATTTGAGCCAGTCTACGCAGTGCAAGCAAAAACGGGAGCTTGACAAATTCACTTCAGTGTCCCTTTAAATACACTGATCGGCACATTCGTAGCTTTAGGTATATTCTTCGATAATGTAAGATCGATACATGTATGTTGCTGGGTGCTCGGTTGGGCCGGATCGGTGGGGCATCGCAAGCCAATTGCCTCCAACACAAGAGCGTAAACTACACCGTTTTTGGTCCCGACTAATCTGCATTCAAATCACTGACTGTCACCTGCAGGGTAGTATCATGGGAACTAGCCCACTAAGCGAGGACAGTTCAAAGACACCTAAGCAGTTCTTAACAGTTCTATATGTGGAAGCATCAATATCAAAATGAACGCCTGCGAAGTTTTGCTTCCGCCCCGTCTTTTCGGAGGCCTTACTCTTTGTCGCTTCACACGATTTGCTTCGCGAACTCCTTCAACCTTATGCTTTTAAATGGCTTCCATCTGTCTTTAGCGAGTTGTGCCACTGCTCGTTCCCCTTTCCTTGGGAATGCTTGGAAATTTTACGTCTAAAAGTGCGGACTGTACGCCGCCTCACATGACGGCAAGCGAAAAGAAGTGAAATTCAAAATGCGAACCGCCGGCTCTCTGGTTTTCTGTAGCGTGATCAGCCGGCAGTAGAATTAAAGTTTCTGCCCTGGCGTGACCACAGGTGTTATACGCCTGTGGTAATACGTTGAGTACGGCAATAAGTACGCAACCTCACCTGAAGTGTGCAACTGCTTTAGAGTGTAGGCGCTAAACAGTCCTCACATTAGCCAAGAATGATTACGAGCTGTGGCCAACATGCTAAGAATAACGGCGGCCTAGGGAGGCGCATATCTATTCATCACCACTACCGTGACAGAGGGGCAGTCTGAACTTGCACGTGCGAATTCTTTTGTCTGTCATTTTTGGAAAGAAAGGAATTCGTAGCAAATAAGCGTTGAGATTTTTGGGAGAATTTAAAATACAGAATCGCCATTACCAATCCTAGGTCGTATATCTCACAACAAAAATAACTATCAGATGACCGCATTTGTGAATTTATGGGAGCCCATTTTTGCATTCTGGCAGGGCGTTTATGCCAAAGCACTTATCCATGATTGAAAGCTACAAAGAATTCGGTTCATTTACCTTTCTCATGGTCGGCTTTGCGCAAGTCGCTCCGGGGCAGGATTTGTCTTCTGAAACCATGCACGCAACAGCGAGGGGAGAATGTATGAGCTTGGTAGGGGTATTTCGAAGTTATGGGCTTTGCTTTGGCTTTTTTTGCACCTTTACTGAAATTACAGTTCTAGGATGCTGCTGCGTAAGTAGAAAAAGAGCAGATTCTGAGAATCCTCTTGCACTTCACTGCGATTCGTCATCGAGGAAGAAAGCCTACGCAATCGTTGAGCGAGCTTCGTACAAAAAAACGAGATAGTCGTTGTAGCCAAATGTCTGGTTTCTGTCCCAAATTCGAATAAAATCATAGCATTCTCTATGACCGACCAGTGGGAAAGACGTCACAGCAGACGTATGCGGGTGACTAGTTGTCAAAGCCACTAGGTCGGGAAAAGAACGCTGGGTGAGTTTGCGCGTAGTTGGAAATAGATACAGTGTTTTTTGTCGTTTTTGTATTGGGTTATTCCCCACTGCATATCGTCGTAATAATGCAACAACATACTGAAGTGTTGCGAAGCACGAAGAGCACCTCGAAAACAAAACAATGCATCTAGACAAATGTCAGTGGTCGGAAAGGTATTTTCACAATTGAGGTAAATACAGTGGCGGAATGAATGAGGAAGGGGAACGCCTAAAGAGGGGCCGGATAAAAGCACCAGCCACCTCTTTTTCTCTTGTGTCTATAGTTTGTCCCCACTCCAAGGCTTAGTTCTAATATCGCTATAGCGAATGCTGCTCCTTTCACATTACTCAGAAAAACCATCATGAGATTGTGTCTCTGCGGCGGATAGCGTTTAGAACAATCATCCCTCCAGATATAGTCTTCAAAATGCCTGGATTTAGAATGCTGAAGAGTGTCGGAAGAGTAGACTATTTCAAAGTGTCTCCAAAATTCAATTGCCTATCAATCATCAATTTAAAAAGGGATAATGCAAGACATTGGAATCCCTAAGTTGGGATTCATGCAAAGGAACCGGGAGTGTAATGACATGTACATATCTAGGTCTAATTAATACAAAATAAATCGCGTCTGTCATGAATACCCGCACGTAGAGATGCATATATATATGTATATATATATATATATATATATATATATATATATATATATATATATATATATATATATATATATATATATATATATATATATATATATATATATATATATCTATATATATATTGATTGATTGATTCTAGGGCTTAACGCGCCGACGCAACGCAGGTGATCATCCGTACGGTAGTGGAGGGCTCCGGATGAATTTTGACCGGCCTGGGGATCTTTAACGTGTGCCGAAATCTCGTACACACGGGCGTTTTTGCTTTTCGCTTCCATCAGAAAAGCGGTCGGCGTGGCCGGGATGTATGTATGTATTCCCCTTTTGCTTCCATGGCGTTCTTCACTTTTTGACTGGGAGCCTCTTTTTCTGTGTTTCTTCGACGAGTCCCTACTCGTAATTAAAAACCCACCTTTTAGTACAATTCTAAATCACATCATATAAGCAGTGTTAGAAAATGACTAAAGATGGGACACCAACATCAAACTCATAAAAGTCTCAATCGAATGACTTTTAAGCAAGAAAAATGAGGAGTAGCACTGAAAGTTAAGTTTTTAGTGTAGTGTAAAAATTATTAGAAACTTTTATCGCCATCAGTAGGGAATTCCAGAGTGTTAAGTTTCGTTCATCGCTGTTATACCAAGTGGACCCGTACCTTACATACCCGTGTGCGTCTCACCTGGGTCGTTCCGTCGACACGTTAATACATCGCCTTCGCCTTGACGTGGCCTACACCAAGAAATTTATTTACCGTATTCAATTCGCTGATGACACCTGCTGTGCTTGTGGACACCAAACTGAAGATGTACATCATGTCCTGCTTGAGTGCCCTCTATATGCGACCGATCGGAAAAAACTAAGTGATAAGCTTAACCTGCTATCTCGGACACCCCTATCCTTGCCGAAACTGTTGGGTCCGTGGGACAATGTACGCAACCAAACGAAAGCCTTCCTTGCCTTAAGGGATTTTTTTCAAATGACGAAGATGTGTGAACACTATTAAATAAGTGCACTTTCCTCTGAAACGCTCTGAAATGGGTGTGGAAACACACAAGGGTGTTATGTATATTGGCGAAACTATCTGTGTCAGGTCGTGGATGTCGTCTGTATATAGATGTGTATAGTTCTCTTGTTTTTTTGTTTTTTGTTTTTTAAAACTTTATTCCACTGCTGTAAGGACCGCTGCTGTCTCAATGTACTTAATCTAACCCCTTGTGGTTCCTTAGGGCAAGTATTGTACCTTTTGTATACTCCAATGCCTGGAGTAGCCAGCTCCTGTTTGGGTTGGAGCTAAACTCTCCAATAAATAATTATTTCCCTCTCTAGTGCAGTGTAAAGATTATTAGAAACTTTTATCGCCATCAGTAGGGAATTCCAGAGTAAACCTGGTACTTCTTATTCTTCTATCTCCATAAGCATTTTTTCGAGCATCAAGAAAGTTATTTTGGCGGTAGTTTGTGAGCTGAATTGTAAGTCTCGAAAGCAGGACAGGGCAAGGAAATATTATAAGTAATTCACCTATGCACCATTAGAGTATTTTTCTACTTATTAAGAACGTTCAAGGGAATTAGGCGTAAATTTTTGAAAACAGTTTTGTATGTGCATTAGTATGCCGAAATCATTACACGGAAGGTCCTTTTAAAAAATAGAAAATTGGTTGTATGTGGCATATCTGTAACCCCAAAATCCGACGCAATATGTCAAATGGCTTTGGAAAATGTATAATAGCTTGTTCTCTGAGTGTCCAGCTGGATGTACTTGGGACACTTAAGTAATATGGGACATGATCTAGTGAGATTTTAGCACAAAGAGTGTAGGTGTGGTTTTCATGTGAACTGTTCCCCCAGTAAGACACCAAGGTATGTAATTGAAGAAACTCTGTCAAGGCGTTTACCCTCTAAAAAACAGCATATGCATCCCCGACCGTATTCATTTGCGGTGAATGAAAAACCATGAGCTTTGTTTCATCAGAATTCAGTTGTAGTGGATTATATTAGAACCAATTATTTGCAGTTTGTATCTCGCAGTTAGCTGCCACAAACAGTTCAATTGGGGGTCAATGGGCCGCAATGAGAACGGTGTCATCCGCGTACATTACTGGTGAAAAAACACTCAGGACATCTGCGGCATCATTGAAATGCAATGAAAATAAAAGTGGTGCCATAACGAATCCCTGGGAAACTGCAGAACTAATCACACAAAAATTATATCCAACACCACCGACTTCTACCTTTTTTGACTATTGGAGAGGTAACTTCTTAAAACTTTTGCAGTGAGACCCTGAATATTTTTTATTTAAATGTATGGCTTCTGCCCACAGCTATCGACTCAGGACATACTCATCTAAATTAAAAAGGAAATCATTGACCCGCTTCCCAAGACACATACACGCTGCATCCTTGCTTTAGACTTAAGGGGTGATTTCGATAAAATGAGTCACCACGCTAATTTTTATGGTATCGCATACGTTGATTGTTTTCCGCGAATGTACAGTTATGTGTCAACTTTCCTTACCAATCGCACTGCACCCATAGGAATTGACAATCTGCTTACTTCCCCGTTCGAGACTATCTTTTCTGGCACCACCCGGGATCACGAATCTCACCCCTTTTTGTTTTATCTTGCCACGAAAGATCTCTCCCATTATTACAAGAAATACCTCACATTCTACATGAAATCTATGTGGATGACAACACCTTATGGACACGTACAGGATCCATGCGGGAACAACAAGATGGGCTTCAAGCAACTATAAACAAAGCAAAGAACTACCTCTTTACACGAGGCCTCGAATGCGCGCCGGAACAATCAGCGCTTTGGTCTGGTATGGCGAAACAAAGGGAGACAATCATCCCAGACCCGGTCCTACTCATAAAGGGCCAATCCGTTCCAACTGCGCCCAATTTGCGAATTTGGGACTTGTTGTCCCCGGCTCCTGAATCAACACAATCGCCCCTCTCCAAAGGGATGTTAACCAGCTGATGCACATTATTCAGCGCATCGCTCACCGTCGCCACAACCTCAAATAATCAGACACTCTTAGATTTATACAAGTCATACTGATCAGTGGAATCGCAAATTGAACGCCGTACCTGGAACTTAAATTATAAGAATCCGCAAGACATACAAAACCACCCTTGGATTGCTCTCCAAAGTGTCGACTTCAAAATGAGTACAATTAGGTGTGTATAACCGCTGGGAAGAAGTACAGGAAGCGCGCCCCGTTTCCCAAATAGAGCGCATCAAGATAACACCTACGCGACTTTTCGACAATTGGCTTATAACATACCACTGGTTAAAGATAAAAAACAAGTATATTTTTGCCGATACACCAGTGCACACGTGTGGCTCCAATTCCACGAAATATTCACCCGACTTACATTGAGGCCCGATCTATTGGCCGAGCACAAGCCATGTCCACAAAATATATCAATGACCGCAATACGTTCTATGTGGACGCATCTCCTTATCCGCACCTTCCCGCGCATTTAACCTGTGTAGTGAACAGGCAGAGACAGGAAATAACTTCTACCACGGTCAAGACAACATCAATCGATAGTGCCGAAGAAGCGGCAATCGCCCATGCAATAACTACTGACCACGACACAGTCACCATAATCACGGACTCACAGACCGCTTGCAGAAATTATCAACGAGGACGCATTTCCAAAACGGCACTCCATATTCTCCAAAGAGGCCTGAGCCCTCCCGAGGTATACCTAGTCTGGGTTCCTGGTCACAAATCCCTCGAGGGAAACGAGGCAGCTCACACCACTGCCCGCGCTAATATAGACCGGGCAGTTTCTCTCGCGGAAGGATCATCACCCCTGGCATCCAATTAACAAGCTCTCCTGCGCTACACGCCTATCTTGGCCCACTATAGAGACCAATGACGAATGTTCCTCCATCGACACCCGCAACTCACAAGAGATGAAGCTACCACATTCAAGAGTCCAAATCAACACCTATACGCACCGCCTCCTCCTCCACGCCATATATCCGAACGAATATCAAGCTACCTGTAATTACTGCCCAGCACTCGGTACCTATACCATCATGTATGGGAGTGCCAGAAAGCACCAGGTCTACAACTAATCTCCAATCTCTCTATTCAACAGTGGAAGGCGCGGTTAGCCAGCTAGCCAGGACTCTGCGATGCAGCTTGACCTGGTGAACAGGGCCCGCGGAGCCAGGCACTGGCAGGGGATCCCGGACTGAGGATCCCCTCCACCCGGCGGGTGCCTTGCAGCACCTGTTGTTGCATAAAGATTTGATTGATTGATTGATTGATTGATTGATTGATTCATTCATTCATTCATTCATTCATTCATTCATTCATTCATTCATTCATTCATTCCGCGGAATACGTAGCATTGGAACGGTTCAATAACGTGTTATGATAACGGTATCGAAAACGTTTTCTAAAATTATACTTATCATTTAAGCATGACTTTATCATTTCCGTTACTGATAAAAGATCTGTACAAAGGGGTAATTTGAATCTGAGGCCATATTGACTGGATATTAATACCTGTTCATAATGCAGAAACTCAGTGAACTACTTGTCTACATGTTTTTCTAACAGTGTGTTGATGGAGCTAAGAATCGAAACCGCACGATAATTTTTAGGCAGTTTGTGATCGCCATGTTAATATATGGGGACTATGATTGTTTGTTTTAGAACTTCAGGTTATGTGCCAGTGTACAAAGACACGGTGAATAGTTTTGCGAGAGGAGCACATAGCAGTGTTTGCATCATTTTAATATGACTGATGACACCTTATTTCCACAAGTAGTGCGCTTTACTGTATTAGTGTTGACAACTGAGGCTATTTCCTCCAGGATCACATAGAAGAAGCCAAAATAATTAAGAACCCAGGGAGGGTGATGGGGGTTTGATTAAATTGCACTTGTGCTGTTCTTGCAAATACTCGCAAAATACTGGTTGAAAGAGGTGATTAAGGCTTGCAGAAGTGCTTGGATGCCAGGCACTTCGACGCCAGGCATAATGAAGCTTGTGGTCATGGTCCTAGCAATAGAGTTGGTTATTCGCCATACACTCTTAGAGTTTACTCAATTATTAACAATTATTTTAAAGTTGTAATATTCTTTCTTGTGTGGTCGTAAAGCACTGCTGACTTTGTTGCAGAAGGTGCGGTATCTTGCCTAATAAGATGAATTTCCTCGGTCTTATACTAAGTGTGCCAGAAATCTTTCTGACTGATGAGTTGGAGAACTACACCCGTCATGCAATGACAAATGGGAGTGCTATGGTATTTTTTGTTCTTTTTTCAGTTTAATCAATACGCGCACTAATGAGATTGTCGTCAAAAGTTTTACCTCCTATATAGCATCAATGGGCTGTTGAGAGGTGTTCAATACTTTCACGTAAACACCATAATACTTACTATTAAACAATTTATTTTGGGTTGTGTAGTGGCGGCGTGTGCCACCGATGAATGAACGACTAGACAACTTGAGTGCCCATCGGAACAAAAGACCCTTTATTCCAAGTTGCGCATGCTTATATACCTAAACAACACTGGCGCCACCTGCGGCAGTGAATCACGGAACCGAAACCAAAGAGACAAATATACAACACATTCCCTTCCTTAAAAACAGCTATATGGATTAGTAATGTAGTAGGTTAGTAGGTTAGTACATATGCAAAAATACTATACAAAAATACAAACTAAAATGAACATAGCTAAATACCAATACAAGATCACATTTACTAAAGAAATCCACCACAATGAATATGTCAGTTCCTTTCGCTTTCGCACACCGTCGCGCACTAGTTGTAGCCATAACGCTGTGGTGGTAGTCTCTTTCTTGGTGGTTGCACCCTTCGTTGCTGGGTGACTGCTCCGGGAGACTCGGCCGACTGCGTAACAGCAGGCGACCTGGACGCCTGCGCAGCCGAAGGAGACCTGGACGCCAGCGCAGCCGAAGGAGACCTGGACGCCAGCGCAGCCGAAGGAGACATGGGCACCTGCGCAGCCGAAGGACACATGGGCACCTGCGCAGCCGAAGGAGCAGCCGAAGAAGTCCTCGTCGTTAATTCTGGGGTAGGGCCCTCACATGTAGGCGGAGACCCTCTTTCACTAGCTGTACTGTTTCTTCTCCACGTATAAAGAGCAGGAGAGGCTCGCGGAACCTTTGAGAACTTCGACGCATTCCAGGTTTTACCGTCATCCAGGCGGAAAGAGGCTGGTCCCTTTCTGCTGATCACCTCTCTTGGGCGGCTGAATTCCAGGTCGCCTTTAAATCTAATTGTGGGTTTCTTCACTCTGACGAAGTCACCAACGTCAACTCTGGTTTCTCTTGCAGCCCTCCGAACATCCGTGTATCGTTTGCTGTCCTGTTGTTTTTGCTTCACCCGCTCCCGTAAACGCCGGAGTTCCAACCCAGGATCATCAAAGAAGGTGCCCGACGGATGCCCGACGACATCCAACCGAGTTCTTGGCAGCCGTCCGTGTAGCAGAAGCGCTGGAGCTTTTGCCGTTGTAGCATGCGGTGTGCATCGGTAGACACCCAGGTACTCTGTTACCGCCTGGCGCAAGGGTCGCTGCTCAAGAACCGCCACTTGAATGAAGCTTTTTAGTACTCTATTGAATCTCTCCACTTGGCCGTTTGCTTGTGGGTGATACACGGACGAATGCTTCAAGCGAATGCCGCGATCTTGCAGAAACGCCTGGAATTCCCTGGATACAAACTGTGGGCCGTTATCGCAAATAATCTCATCTGGGTAGCCTTCGCGCGCGACCACAGACACCAAAAACCGCGTTACTGCGCTGGTTGTTGTGTCACCACAGAAGTGTACTTCGGGCCACTTGGAATGATAGTCGACCAGCGTGATTGCATATCTGCAATCGTAAGGCGCCCGCTCAAATGGACCGACAATGTCCATGCCCAGCTTCTGCCACGGCTGATCTGGAAATGGGACCGGTTGCAATGGTGCAGCTCTGACTTTTGTACTTTTGTCTGCTTCCTGGCATATGCTGCACCTCTGAATAGCTAGCTCGACTTGGCGGTCCATGCCCGGCCACCAATACTTTTCTCGCAGCCGCGCTTTTGTTCGCACCACTCCGGGATGCGACTCATGTGCTGCAGCGATTACCTGCTGCGTGAGTGACGTGGGAACCACAAGCCGTTCGCCACGCAAGATCAGATTGTCTACTACAGAAAGTTCGTCATGCACTTGGAAGAAAGGCTGAAGCTCGGCCGATAAGGATTTGTGTGCCGGCCACGACGATTGCACATAGATTTTGCTTTGTTGTAGTGTGCTATCTTGCAACTGGGACTGCTCAAACTGTTCTCTGGTAATGCAGGAAGGAATTTCGAGAACTGATACAACCTCGTCAAACAGCGTTTCTTCTTCCTGGAAAGACGACGCGGGCAAGCGTGAGAGTGCGTCCGCCACTTGGTTTTGCGACTCCTTGCGGTACTCGACGGTATAGTTTACCGTAGTAGGCGTTCTGTCCATCGCGCTACCCGCAAGGGGCGCCTTCCTGTTCCTTGTGTTGAAAGCAATGCCACCAAGGCTTGATGATCAGTGAGCAACGTGAAGGGGCGTCCCCACATGTACACGTGCCACCGCTCGCACGCCCAAACACAGGCCAACGCTTCCCGTTCTCCTACCGAATATTTCCTCTCAGCTGGCGAAAGAACTCGAGACGCGAAAGCGACAGTGTGCAGTTTATGTCCGTCCACCTGCTGTAGGACCGCTCCAAGTCCGCACTCTGATGCGTCCGTCGACACTAAGACTGGAAGAGATGCATCGAACATTCTCAGTATAGTGCTAGATGCCAGCGCGTCTTTGGTCTTTCTTAAACTAGCGTCTATCTCGTCAGACCAAACGAATCGCTGCCACTTTCTTAGCAGGACACGCATTGGTTCAACCATGTCAGCGAAGTTGGGAATAAACCTAGAATAATAATAATATTCCCATCCTCGTCGCCAATGTAGTGGCGGCGTGTGCCGCCGATGAATGAACGACTAGACAACTTGAGTGCCCATCGGAACAAAAGACCCTTTATTCCATGTTGCGCATGCTTATATACCTAAACAACACTGGCACCACCTGCGGCAGTGAATCACGGAACCGAAACCAGAGACAAATATAGAACAGGTTGGTAATTTTTATCGTTCCGGCGGACAGAAGCATTTCTTGGAAACAACAATGCTGGCAGGAAATGATTCGAAATGACAGTATCGTATAATACCGATAGTAGTCATGATCTTGTAGCACCAAATTGAACAAAATGTATCTCCGCACTGTATTTAAAATATAACAACCAACCCTAGTTTATCCATACGGAAGGATAGAATAAACATCGCGACTGGTGAGCTAGGCTCCCCGCGTCACTCACCCCTCACTCATGAGTGGTGAGGGGGGGTGTGAGTGCACCTGTGAGTGAGCCTACCGACATATGCTGGGTGGCACCGGCTTCGTCTACTTTGTCGGGCCGGTGAAAATGCGGAAGGAGGCATCGGCCATCACCAGGCCCAACGATAACGGGTGATTGTCGTTTAAAAGGGGGAAGAATGCTCAGCATACACACCCGGAGTGCTACACGACCCTGGTTTTTTTTTGTGTGGTGCTGTCCACCGCCGAGCTCCACTGGTGTTGGCACACGTGTGATGGCAGCAATGAACGCTTTGCAGGTGCCTGCATTTGTCGCGTTGAGCGCGCAAGCCTGACTATTAGATGCGAAGAATCTCATGGTCGCGGCTATGTCCCTCCCTTGTCGTTGTCGTTGTTGCGCCGTCCACACCCCCACTGCGCATGCTCGGCTTGCTGAACGCCCGGACCCTTCTATGGCTCCTGGAGCGACAGTGTTGCCGGTGTCTTCCTGGGCCGGGACGAGACGAGCACGCTTCCCCTTTAAGGGTTCCTGCAGCGACAGTGTTGCCGGTGTCTTCGTGGGCCGGCACGGGACGAGAATACTTCGCGCGCCTTCGACGTTTCATCGTCGTCGGCAGCGGCGTGCGTCGGCGAGTCTCGGCAGGCCGTGATTACAAGCAGCCCACAACCATCCGGGGAACGTGCATCGACCTCATCTTCAGCAACTTTAGGGTTCATTCACTAGAACAGCCCTTGACTTTACATTTCATGGACCATAAACCGGTCATAATCAAAGCTGAACGCAAACCACAGCTCGACGTCACCTATGTTGAACATGATGATGAGAATGCTTAAATAAAGACAAACTCATACCACGTACAACGTTTCTCTCTCTCTCTCTCTCTTTAATGCGTCTCCGCTCTAACACCCCCCACCCCCCTCCAACAAATTACACCATTTTCGCGTAGGGGAACCCTGAGTAGTATGCGAAACAGCCATGGGGTCAACGCAATTTCCCATTTCGTAGTTCCGGTAAGTGAAAAGTGTGGTAGTTACCATGGAAACCAAACGGTAAATATAACGGTAGCTACGTACCTCAACCTCACGGAAACGACGAACTGAAAACTAATGGGCGCTTGAATCGACCCCATGCCTGCTTCGCATACTACTCAGGGGTCCCCTACGGGAAGATGGTGTAATTTTTCGTTGAGCCAACAACGGCCAAGACCGATCGTATACCCGGAAATCAGAAGTGTGTAATATCTTCTGAATTCAAACCGGAACGTGCCCAGGAGATGGATTATGGTTGTTCTATACCTGGAAGTGCAGGTGCGCATTTTTCCCCGAAGCCAAAAAGACAACTCGAGGCAAAGTCAACCTCATTACGAATGCTCCGAAGGAATCGGTGGTAACTCTTGTTTCATCAAAACTTTTCAATGAAAATATGACAAATTGTCCTTATGACGCCCCTATTGTTAATGTGAGCTTCGTTTACTTGCCACAAATTACACCTAGTGAAGCTCTAAATGTTACAGTATGCCCGTCTGCTTCACTACGGCTATAAAAACGTCTCTACCTTTTGTTTTATGGATACTTTGCAACAAAAATTCAGTTACCATTCGCCGCTATTACGGCTCTTTTTCCCCGACCTTCATTTACTCGTCAAATGCAGTTAGCTCACAGAGAAGTTGCAAACGTAGCACAATTCCTGTCTGTATTCAATGTGGCCATCTACGGGAGGTGTATGCTTAGGAAAAACTGCTGTAACCCTTGTTTTGTCGAAGCTACCCCGTAACCGAATATACATGACAATTAGCTGCTATGACGAAAAATCATAACGGCTAGTTTCATTTACTTGTCATAAATAGTTCGCTGTGAATTTGAAAGGTTGTGGAATTCCGATCCCTACTTTCCCAACAAGAGTTACATGACAATTGGCCCCTATGACGGCTTTATCATTACGCCGAGGTTCATTTACGCGTATTAAGTAGATAGCTAACAGTGAAGTTTTGAACTGCTCACGAAATAACGCTGACAAGAACGCATGAAAACTACACAAGCGCAGATTTGTCTTAAAACTTCAAACTTCAAACTCGAAACCTGAAAGTTTCAAGTCTTGAAACTTCGAAGCTTCATCATGAAAATGGGACACCTCTGGTACAATAACGGATATTCTAGCACTGCAGCGTGGTGAAAAGTGGAAGCTTTTCACGACACTGAAAAATAAGAAAGCGACAAGAGCAGGCATTGAGTTTATAATTTGCAGGCAGCTGGAAATCTGAGACTTCAAAGGTGCTTCAAAAAACATCTTCTTAGGCTCCTTTTCACGTAACCACGTGGCGGGAGGTGCGGCTGGCTGCCTTTGGCGTTGCTTTCACACAGTGGCCCTTTTAATTTCCTCAAGCTTGCATTTCAAACTGGTCAGTCACAGCGGTGGGCGGCCTACCCAAGGTAGCGGGCGGTGAAGCGAAGCAGTAGGCGGAATTTTCACCGCCGCGGAGCTTGGGGAGAACATTTAGGCGTTTTTTTGTTTCGAAATGAGCCAGATCAATCTAACGCAAATTTGAGAGACTAACGGAAGGTTGTCACCAGTCCTAAATTCAACGCCGTCTAAGCTATAAATATGATATATTTTACATGTCTGCTAGGGGAAGTTTATTGCCACAACTACTTAAAACTAATGCCGTGAATTTGAGCAATATTGGGCTGATAAGTTTGAATTTGCCTCATATTGAATTGAAACACTCCAGTTGATGCGCATTCTTATGAAAACTTTATTTAAATTGACTATCAATCATGGTGCGATTGAGTTTTGGTTGAAAAGGCACTAAATATGCAACAGGGCTTCAAGAACCCTAGAACTATACCAGGAGAGCAGGTGAGGCCTCGTCGCCCCATTAGCACCTCTTTTCGAAATTTTCGTTTGAGTAATTTTTTTGGGCACGCCTGAAGGCACTCATGAAGTAAGTGAGCTCTTTAGTGATTTGCCATGAATTTCCAAAACGCTTCAAGAAGGCTGCTCATGCATTCTTCTTCACCTTAATGAGGTGGTTCGTACTCTCAGAGGGAGGGGAGAAAATTTTGCCAGTGCTTGTAAGCGGCGGCTTGTTAATTAAGTACCAAAATGGTAAATATGGGAGTATACAAATAAACATAACTAGAGTTATTTCGAAGGGGCGGGTGAGATGAAATGAAATCATTATTTGACATCTCTCAGTTTCACATCGTTCACTTCTTCTTCCGTTCACTTCGTCATTGACATCTGGGGTCAGACAATTTGCCGATCTCCTAAGTGCTGTCTGAATTCATACTAAGCCACCTCCACAAAGCAAGAAAAAAAACTTCCGGAAACAACCACGAAATGGCTTAAACAGTCACGCCAAAATCGAACTCCCATTGGGCCTATGGGTTTGCCTCATTTTGATCCGTTAAACTGCAGAATCTGGCTCATTTTCGATACGAACAACAATCTACGCACACATTTTCAGGGCATTACCTCAACTATTTTCTTGCCACCCCTTTTTTAGGGGAAAGTTGGCGAGTTTTTGTTGTCAGTGCAGTTTTATCCGACTAGGTTTTGGTTCCTGAATCTGGAATGTAGCTCATGTCGAAAAAAACGGCCTTACTTTTATATGTTGAGATACCCACACACACTCACACAGACACACACACACACACACACACACACACATATATATATATATAAGAAAAGAAAACTTCGAACAAGGTAGACACCACTATTGTTGCCAACGTTTCAGCAAATAGACTTGCCTTCGCCAGGGCTACCCCTCACCTTACTGGCACGCTCTATACAGGGGTAGGTCCCCAGGTGAGAGGAGAGAAGGAAGTGGAATTGAGAAAGCGTATTGTTTTGGGAGCATGTGGCAGGAGATATTAAGGGGGAAAGAAGGTTGTATAGTTTGAGCCGCGAAGTCTGGAAGAGGGAAGTCAGCCGGGGGTTGGTATTCCGGGAAATTCTTGCAGAGAAAGGTTCCGAGGGTGTTTGCTGCCCCGCCGCGCGGCCTACCGAAAGGTTCTCAGAAACACCGGAAGCCGAACAGGCGGAGAGAGGAGTCCTTATCAGAAGCTATTTGCAAGCCTCATGTCAAAAGAAAAGGTAGAGAAGGGGGAGAATTAAAAGTTTTGGCTGAAAAGGCCCTAAACCATTAAAAGTTGTGGCCTGGTTGGTTGAAATGCTACGCTACAGCTATGGAGGATTTGGTAAGAGTATCTGCCTGGTGACCGTAAGACGTAGGCTCATAGGTTGACTCGTTTCGCCTATATACTGTTTGTGGCACATTGAGAATTCCAACATATGCACAATGTTGCATGAAGTGCACGCAAAACTTGAATTAATCTTGTGAAAATAATTACTGGCTGTGCTTTTTACAATGCAGTCTGTCTGCAGGTGCCTGCAAGTCTTGCATCTGGGACGGGAGCAGCTGGCTATGGCGGGTTGCTTTGAAGGCCCTGTTTTAGCATGCACTAAAATATCTTTTAGGTTTCTATTTCTCCGGTAGGTAACCCTTGGTGCTTACGGGAACGTCTTTTTAAGTCGGTCTTTACTGGCTATCATGGGGTAGTATTTCTGCAGGATATTGTTTACGTTTGGCAGGGCGTTTGAAAATTTAGTTATTAGGACAGGCAGCGCGGCGCTTTTGTTTTGTCGCTGTTTGTTGAGCACGTCATCCGTTTTGAGATTAGATGCAGGTTGGTACGCCTGATCAAGCGAGCTTTTGGGGTGGGTCCGGTTCATAAGGGTGGACTTGAGCTAGTCTAGATGCTTTACGCAGTCCCTCTCATCGTTGGCAACAATCCTGGTTTCTACCTTGTTCGAAGTTTTCATATATATATATATATATATATATATATACATCCAAAATTTTTTCGACTAAGGCCGGTGCCTCGGCCGAAACGTTATTATTCTGTTCTCTTTTTTTACCGTGGTCGAAAAAAAATTTTGTGTATTTTCTACCGGCGTCCAGGAAAACTTTGTTCATATATATATATATATATATATATATATATATATATATATATATATATATATATATTTTCAAACCGCGGTTGTCCAGTTTCCCCCATTGTCTGAACTTGCAGCCCGCGCAGCATACGTTGACCCGTCATGGTGCAACCTTGAACGCCGCATTGTTAACACGACCCCTTTTTCTCTCTCTCGCTCCCACCCCCTTTTTTTTTCTTGTTTGTTTGTTGATGTTGTAACATAGGCGTAGCCTGACTGTATGCACCCTCCCCATTTCCGAAACATTTTCCGCTCTTTCTCACAGTTTTATGCAAACCTATATAAGAAATGTGTTCAAAATGTTTGCGACAGCAAAATCATGTAACTTTACTCTGATGAAGTTAAGTCCCGTTGCCGCTACGTAAGTAAACATTGTTTGTTATTGTTCTTGCTGGGTATCCGACTCTTTACTTATACTATATATATATATATATATATATATATATATATATATATATATATATATATATATATATACAGAATAAGGGTTGGCAGTCAAGAAAACCTCGGTAAGCGAAGGGGGAAATGCGTTACGTCATTGAAAAGAAATGAAGAATTTTTTTAGTCAGAAAGAAAGTGGTGGGCATTTTTTCACCCGGCGGGCATTTTTTCACCACTTTCTTTCTGACTCAAAAAATTCTTCATTTCTTTCTATGACGTAACGCATTACCCCCTTTGCTTACCGAGGTTTTCTTGACTGCCAACCCTTATTCTGTCTTAATTCACTGAACCCCTCATTTCCCATTTCTGATTCGTTATATATGTATATATATATATATATATTTATATTTATATATATAGGAAATGAGGGGCTCGTTGAAAATAACACAGAAATAAGAGTTGGCAGTCAAGAAAACCTCGGAAAGCAAAGGGGAGGATGTGGTAGGTCATTGAAACAGATAAAGAAAATGGAAAGAAAGAAAGAAAGAAAGTGGAGAAAAAATGCCCGCCAGGTGGGATCCGAACCCACGACCTCCAGAATACCGGTCTGGTGCGATAACCACAACGCCACCGGCGGGGCGATCTTCCCCTCCACTTTCTGGGGTATTTATGTTTAGGTATTTTTGTTTCCTGTGCCTGGGGGTGGTAGCCAGCGCCACTCCGAGGTTTTCTTGACTGCCAACTGTTATTTCTCTCTAACTCTCTCTCTCTCTCTCTCTCTCTATATATATATATATATATATATATATATATATATATGTGTGTGTGTGTGTGTGTGTGTGTGTGTGTGTGTGTGTGTGTGCGTGCGTGTAGCGAATCAGAATGTGAAATGAGGGGCTCGTTGAAAAAGACAAAAATAATGGTTGACAGTCAAGAAAACCTCGGAAACCAATGGGGAGAATGTTGTAGGTGTTTGAAACATAGAAAATGTGGTAGGTGTTTGAAACATAGAAATATTTGGAAAGACAGAAAGAAAGTGGGAGAAAAATTCCCGCCAGGTGGGATCCGAACATGCGACCCCCAGAATACGCGTCTGGTGCGATGACCCCTACGCTACCGGCGTGGCTATTTTCCCCTCCACTTTCTGGGGTATTTATGTTAAGGTATTTTTGTTTCCTGCACTTAGGCTGGTAGCCAGCGCCACTTGGACTACTCGGGGTTTAGGGGACCTTCTTTTTAACCACCCGGTCGCGACTCGAGTGTCTACGACATGTCGAGAGTCGTCGACCAGCGTTGAGCCCTTTTAGGCTCCCTATGGCACCAAGACTGCAAGAACAGAGGCCCTTGCTATGCATGTAGCGAATCAGAATTGGAAATAAATCGCTCGTTGAATTAAGACCTAAGTAAAGGTTGGCAGTCAAGAAAACTTCGGAACCCAAAGGGGAGAATGTGGTATGCCGTTGAAACCGATAAAGAATTTGTAAAGACAGAAAGGGGAGTAAAAATGCGCGCCGGGTGGGATCCGAACCCACTACCTCCAGAATGTGTGTCTGGTGCGATATATATATATATATATATATATATATATTAGAGAGAGAGAGAGAGAGAGAGAGAGAAGGATAAACTGACAAAGCGCGCACAAAGCGCGCAGAAATAGTATAAGTAAAGAATAGGATACACAGCAAGAACAATAACAAACAATGTTTACTTACGTAGCGGCAACGGGACTTGCCTTCATCAGAGTAAAGTCATTCCAGCAAAATCATGGAACTTTATTCTGATGAAGGCAAGCCCCGTTGCCGCTACGTAAGTAAACATTGTTCGTTATTGTTCTTGCTGTGTATCCGACTCTTTACTTATACTATATATATATACATACATATATATATATATATATATATATATATATATATATATATATATATATATATATATATATATATATATATATATATATATATATATATATATATATATATATATATATATATATATATATATATATATATATATATATATATATATATATATATATATATATCACCTGTAAAAAAGGGGCGAGAACTGAACAAGAGCGAAGAACCTCGGAAATCTCACCAACAGAGGGGATTCAGACTTGGCTAGTACAAAACTATGCCAAGAACACATGTACGAAAAGGAAATACGACTGCAAGTTCAACAGTCAGAGCTAGGACTGACGCAAAGTCGAAGAAGTACTTGATCCAGGTTCTTCGATCTCCTCGATCACCAAAATCGATAATATCTGAAGGGAGGTCACAGAAAGAGATCGGGTTATTTCTCTCTGCTGGTGCAGTTGTTTATTTACACCCGCTTCTCGGCCTCCTCTTTATACTCTTTTCTTGCGACACCGTCGGCGTCCAATAATCCATTTCGGTGCAAGTTTTGATGCATACGCCCGGAGTATTCGGCTTCAGTTCACCCAGGCAGAGCTTCCTATGGTTGTGCGTTGGTCAAACACTAGCTTTGTTCGCTGGTGGTTCTTTTTCCATTCGTACTACAGCGTTTCGAGAGGCGCGATATGCTATTCCAGGATCTGTTACCTGCAACATCCGGGTCTTGTGTCTACTTCGCGTAGGTCGCACGTACGCCACACTTCCGTGCCCCAAGATACATCACCGGGGAGAGGCAAATATGTGTTCTACGTTATTGAAGTCCCCCTGTCCATGGCTATTTTCGTCTACCGTAGCTAGGCGTCCAGCAGGAAAAGCGTGAGATTGCTGCCAAGGAATTGTTTTTTTCTGTCTGTGTGACTTTTTGTGAAGCCTTTTCTTGCTCAAGCATAGCGAATGGCAATATTCTATCTTCGCCTGTTTAAGAACTAGTATTCTGTTCCAGGAACATTCAAATGAAAACTAACCATTTTGTGCATGTCACTATCCGCCTGTCACTGAAATCGGAATGAAACGGCAGCCACAACTCCAGTTCAGCTTCTGTTAAACTACGAGTCATATTTTCCGTAGACTTTTCAAAGCAGCACCAGATCGTGTAGCGGATGTCCGGACCGGATCGTAAGTGAAGTTCTTGAGGTGGCGTCCCTCCACCATTTAGAGGAACGCGGCCGCTCGGGCCGATTCGTGCTGCTCGTCGACTCTGCCGACCGGGCTCCTGAACGGCGTGTCGTTTTTTTGCGGGGTTAAGGAGGATCTTCCGCATTTTTTTTTGCATGGTGTACTGGTTTCATGGTTTCGTTCTTGTTTCAGTGCGATAGCGTTAAGAACGGTGACGGTAAAACAACATTAGCAGCAACGATGCTACCAGCAACGAATCGCAGCAACTCACCTAAGTCAGCCCAGCTTCAAAATATCACTCTTCATTGCAGACTTGATAAGTTTCTCAACTTGCTAAAAATAAATAAACGGCGCCATGATGTCAGGATGTCTTTACCAGCTATACAAACAAAATTTAGTGTGTGCATCACAATGCCGTCTTTCGACTCACTGATTTCCATCTCCCCGCGTTTGCAAGACTCTGAGCTGAGGAAAGGCTTTGTCTTGGTATTCTGTTGGATGACAGCTAGACGTGGATATTTGACGTTATGCTATCACTAAAACGGCCGTAGTTCTTTTACTTGAGGAGGTGGCATTTTGTACGTTGCGGCTTTCGGTTAACGTGCATATCGTGAAATTGTGTTTGTCCACCAATTAATTCCAGAACCAAAAGAGCAGTTCCAATAAATACCCCCGGAACACCTCCGAGAGTTCTCCAACTGCGACTTAACCTTGGGGGTCAGGTTATAGCTCTCATAACTATCCTGAGGTGATGAGAATATTATTGAATGGTCTTTGGTGGCTTACTGCTCGATTTTGTTTCGTTGAGTGTTCGTACAAGCCCTGAACGCGTCATGTATATTTCAGGATTACGATGGAGCAGAAGCCAGAAACGATGCCTCAAATCAAATGGGGATCAAATCAAAAAGAAAAACACAGGTTCTTATGACGAGGCCACCAGTTGCAGCAAAAAGTGTTTGAGTAGCATCTAAGGATATCATTGTTAGTGAGCGCTCAACCAGTTGCATTTTCTTTGTCGTTAGCTAGTCCACACACTTGAACGTGTGTAATTATGTTTTAAAAGACTGATACTACGCATCTGGCGCGTATTTGGGCTAAATGCTTGGCTACATGCTTGTTTAAAGGCTTGGCTAAAGGCTTGTTTGGCTAAATGCTTTGCCCCTGCAAATAAAAAGGGTCACAAAGGAGTATTTCATTCAGTTTGTGTTATGGGGAAAGGGTAGATCAGTGCAGTAGACAGCATGCGGGGTAGGATAAACAAAAGGAAATAAAAGCCTAGGGGTTGAAAAAGGTTAAAGTAGGAATAATAGCAAAATCAAGCTTACAGACTTCAATGCAACTCCCACAGAACCCTATTACATAGACGTGCGCTTGTAATATTGCAATCCGAGGAAATGCCGTGCCATGCGGTTGTTTCTTTGTTTTCAGCTGCAAGGGATTGACTTGCTGCTAGTACAAAGACCGGCGCTGTTGTTACAGGGGAGCTGTATATGTTTAACCTGCCGTAGATTTTTCGATATCCGGGCCTTTGAGGCATATCCCACAGCTGTTGTAGCAAGACTAAACCTAAGAAATCACCCAATACTGTCACTACTACATAACACCACCTTCTATGATCAGGCTAAGCAAACCAGAAGGCTGTGGAGCAAACCAGTAAGGCCCTACACCTGGCGTTGCAAGAGAGAAGCTAGAAAATAGGCGGCAAGTAGCCGCGCCCGAAGCGACTTTAGTAAACTGTACAAGCGCAAAGATGCGTATGCGAAATTTCAGACAGACTTTTAGGATAGATATGTGGGATTCAGTTCTGTGGGGTACGCCAAGCTGTCGTCTGATAACGATTTGTTACGTTCGAGATGTCGCAGAGCGTAAACGCGCAATGGACGTATTGCGGTGTAATCTATCCAACCCAGCCATGTGCATTTCTTGAAAAGTATGGCAAGGCACCATCCAAAATGTGCGAGACGTGCCAGGATTCTTTAAAGGGGAAGGCGACCGATTTTTCTCGAGTATATGTTCTCGAGATCGCATGAAAGCCAACTTTTTATATAGGGGGGTAACTACAAGCCATAATAAACAAATTGGCGCAATAATCTTAATTTGGCAATATATTTTCCGAAATATGGAAGGTAGTGGTTTCGTAGTGTACAAACGTGACAATGCATTACGTGTCCCAGTCACGTCCCCTGCAAACGTTGCGGCTACTGGAACCGCTAAAACTTTTATTCCCCTATTGAAAACCTCTTAGCACAAGTATATGTATAAGTTTAAATTGTATATGTATCTTTAAACCTTCTTTAGAAATTTTCAAAGACACGCCACACGCCGCCTCGTCGCCGCTGGGTTGCTCTCAGTGTGGCTAACTGAACCTCCATTCCCAGAGTCAACGGCAGCGTTCAGTAAACAGACCCAGTGAAGGCGCTTTCTGCTTGTGTTGTACGTTGTTTGACGATTCTGCCTCAGTCAGGGGCGTCTCTTCTACCGAAATATTCGTTTTCATTTTCCAAGAACGCCAACGGCAGCTTAAAAAAAAGGACGCGCCCGAGGAGAATCGAACTGCCACGCTCCAAAACATGAAGCCAGCATTCTACTTCTCATCCATCCCAAGAGATGGAACCTTGAAGTAATAAAGAAACACACAAAGGAATAACAAAGCACGCAATTCACAATTTTTTTAGCTGGGGACAAGTTTTTAAATAACGCTTTATATCGCGCATACAGACAGGAATAAGTTACCGCGCTACTCTATGTCATGGTTGCCAGCTTTATTTTTGGGAGTACTCGTACGGCTGGTAGATTTAAAATTTCCGATTCAAAAGGTTCTATGGCTCTATTAACAAAACCTTTTCCCATTAAGATGTTTTAAAGGATGCCCTTTCATTTGGGATAGAGAACATACACTCGACAAAAATCGGTTGGCTGTATTTTAAGGCGCAGTTCTGTACCGTGGCCGCAGATGCCATGCCAGCAACTCCGACGAGCACAAAGGTGCGTACAAAATCTTCAGAGGGACTTTATGAAATAGTTTTCGGTCAGCGGCAAACTGGGACCAGAACGATTTGATGATGGTTGGTAACGTTCGATATGTCGCGTGGCGTGAACATGCAACGGACGCGTTGCCTCGTACCTTTCCTGAATAGGCTATCATGGCAATGTTCAAAGTGTGCACACCGTACAAGTATTCCTTACTGCGGTGTGCTGTCGCAAGTCCATGTACCAAAACGGATACAGCCACTCCCCAAGGTGCTAAATAGCTCCGCTAGCAAAACTTCGCAGGGTGGAACGGGCATGATTTTTTTTTTATAATTCATCTTATATACAGCTTCCTACGCTCGCTACATCATGTCCGATAGAAAATAATGGCAGCAATTCTATAACTGTTTTTACATTATGAAGTGCCTAATAGCCATGTACAGCCTAAAAACATCATTAAGGTTATGGAAGGTTGTGAAAGACTACCGGAGGTCTAATGAGGGTATTTAAATTTTCCTATAAACGTTTATTACTCTCTCTCTCTCGTCTCTCTTTCTCTCTCCTAAAGATGAGCTGCTTGCATGTGTGGACAGTTCATCTTGTAACCATAAGTTCCCCACAACAAAGACCAATGCTGAAAAATTCATTGGGACAATAAAGTCTGCTTACATGCTTTGAATGCGAAAGCCTGGCGATACTAATTAACAACTTTTTAGGGATACATCGTATCTGTATCTCTTTCTTGGCTTTCGTTTCACTGTATTTTGGCGCGAATTGATTCGGCCGTCTTCTGTTGTGGAATAGCGTGTTTGCGTCTCTTTATTCGCTTTTGTTTCGTCTCCTTGGGGCGCCAATTACATCAGCAAGCAGAGTTGCACACACAGGCCACAGCTTTCCCAAAACCACGGATATGCGTGGCTGATGTGCGCTTGTCCTACTCACGAACCATGACGTTCAGGTTTAAGGCGGCACGCACTATTCTACTACTTTTACGTCCAGAATTAATGGTTTCATAAACTTTGTAAAACGGCTATATTAGCCGCTCGAAACTCCCGGTCACTGGCCAGTGGACATGTGCCACAATAAAGGAACAACGACAACCTTACAACCCGACCTAGCGAAGTGGTAGCGCATTCGGCTCCTTCTGTGGAGACCGGATTAAGCTCCCACTGGGTTGGACGTACTTTTTTGTAACAGCGGAGCTGCTTAACTCGGCCGTAAGTGGTCCAATGCGAACACAAAGCTTTCAATTGAAAAAAAAAACGCTTTCCGTGGTGGGAATCTAACCTGAGTTCCTCGTGTTACGAAACCTGCGTCTATCCGATTGAGCTATGACCGCCATCCGGGCGCACAGCATTATTTCCTTTGGGTTAATCGCGGCATTCGCTTTGAACAGCCCTGTCTCAAGAAGAGAGATGTGTTGCCAGCTCTGCTGTTTCTCCAGCCTTGCACCACTAGTGCAAGCTGCGCCAACTTTTTTTTCTTTTTACAGTGGCGTCCATTTGCTTGATCGGAAAACAACAATCGAAACGATGAAGGTTTTCGCAGAATGAGGTACTTAAGGCTTTACGCCATATATATGACGTATAATATGAGATATTCAAGCAATCTCGCTCACTTTCCGCGCTTTCTCGAATGTCAGTAGGTCAACAAGGGATATTATGGTGCGCTACAGCCCCAAACTGCTGTCTCATATTGCATTATCGCTCTGAAACATTGACTTGAGGCAGTGGTATAAAAAAAATTTCCCTTTTTGAAGTGAAAAAACGCCACCAGGGGGCTGCGGAGCCCACACCCGCTTCACATGGGCTACTGCTTTGCACGGTCCTGGCTTTGGACCTCCCTGCAGCAGCGCTCTATAATTAGTATCATCGTGTTCGCTAAGTCATCAGCTTCACCCTGATACCCGCCACAAAAGCCTTGGACCATTTCTCACCTCGCCGGACCCACCCGAAGTTTCAAGTGGTGAGCGTCTCTGCTAACCCTAACGTTCCAAAGAACACGGCTCAACTGCAATCGTGGACGCCTTCGGGCGCCCGGCCTGCCTCACTACCTGCGCGGAGTCTGGAAGTCGACATGCAAGAATCGCCCCAAGCCCCACCGACATACGACCCGGACAGCGGCCGCACGCTCCCAACCTATGACCCCTGGCGTCAGATCTTACGATCGCGCCACAACCAGCGCATCACTCCTTCCACTACCCACGTGCCAGCTTCCGTCCCTGCTCCACGCAGGGCAATCCAACCGAAACTCCCCATGAACGACTACAAGGTGATAATCCGCCCGAGGTCCGGCCTACGCGTCGAAGCCTGGCCGGCGCGACAGCTCGCACACAGCCTGCAACAAGCCACCGGCATCCCACCCTCTACGTTCTACGGGCAAGTTATCACCTTCCCGCAACCGCAGCAGAATCTTATCACGACAAGCACCCCTAGCGAAGTATGCGCCGACGCTTTGCGCAAGATCACCACCCTCCACCTTGGCGACACGACATATGATGTCACAGCGTACCTCAAGAACCCCCCGGGGACTTCTCGCGGAGTAATCCAAGGCATCGACCCTGGAACACCTCCTGAGCAACTCCTCGCCATAATTACGTCCACCGGACCACCCATCATTGAAGCCCGCATGCTCGGCACCTCGAACACAGCAGCACTCACGTTTGACGTTCCTCACGTGCCATTTTACGTGAAAGCGTACGGCACCCTGGTACGCTGTCGCCCCTAGCGGAATACCTATCAGTGATGTGCGAAGTGCGGCGGCCTCGGACACCGACCCGATGTCTGTCCCAACCCTCAGCCCAACCTGTGCTCCCGGTGCCATACCCCCAACCCAGCTCCTGACCACCCCTGCCAACCTTAGTACCAGCTGTGCGGACTCCCCCACCTGACGGCCAGTCGAGAATGTCGCCGCAAGCTCAAGCCCCCACCACCGCCCGCGCGCACCCGCCTACAACGCCAAGCAGAAGAAACCCGGCAACCAGCCCTCTCCACACTCCGAAGATCGTCCGGTCCACCCTCCAAGCCCTCTCAGGTGAGCTGGTCAGCTGTAGCCGCCCACACCCCCCACGATGACCCTTTCCCCCCCTTGCCCACCCCTCAAACCACCGTGTTAACTGCTGAATCTTCCGACCTAGCGACTCTTGCACAAGAAAATGCACAACTAAAAGCACAATTTGCCGAAAACGCCAAGCAAATTGCTACCCTCCAGCAACAGCTCTCGGAGCTTAAGACACTTCTGCCACGACCACCCACTCCCTTCGTCCCACCCTCACCACCAGCAAATCCAGCAATGCCTGACAATTCCGCACTGGCACCCATTTTCTCTGCCCTGGATGACCTCAAGCTACTTTTTTAAACCAATTTCACGGCCCTGCAAGAAGAAGTCACCTCACTCTCGGGCCGCATCAAGGTTATAGAAGACCGCAACGCTGAGAAAGTAAAACGCAAAAAGCACCGCCCGCCCAGTTCTACCCCTCCACCCCCTACAACCGCTCCACTTGACGAAGCGATCGAGGAAAACTCGGACTGTTTATAATGCCTAAATGTACCACCTGCCCGTCCCTTCAAATTTGGCATTGGAACTGTCGCTCCTTTCGCAGGAAAAAATCGTCCCTCCACCAGCTTATCGCCCCTAACCCCCCAGCAGTACTCGCCTTACAAGAAGTAGAATTCACCAATCCCTCTCTCCGAGACTACACCACATTTCAAAATACCAACTCGCCGCGGACCGCCACGTTCGTGCACAATACCTACCCAGCGCAACATCATCCGCTGAGCACTGCAATTGACTGCATACTAGTAGAACTCTTACCTACCAGCAAGAAGGAACCAAGTGTTTTTATCCTCAACGTCTATTCCCCTCCCTCTGGCAACCTCCAGGAACTTCCTCTACTCCTCCGGAATGTCATTAAATTAGCTAAGCACCACCGATTAGTAGTCCTCGGCGACTTTAATGCACCGCACACTGCATGGGGTTATGCGCGCAATGCGAAATCAGGAACTACCCTCTGGGATGCAGCACACCGTCACGGCTTTACTCTTTGCAACATGCCCCTCATCCCGACCCGCCTCGGCTACAGCGTCACCCGGGATACCACCCCAGACCTAACATTCGTTCGTAACGTCTCCCAATACACATGGCAATGCCTTCCCCATACTCTCGGAAGTGATCACAGCATCGTTCACCTCACCATTTCGGGCATAACCAAGACCCAACTAGGCGTCGCCCGCCTCACAGATTGGAAAGCCTTCCGGGATACTCTAGAAGCTACCCCACCCGCCAATTCGGACCTCGATGAATGGACGACCACCATTGAACGTGCTCTTCAAAAACACACCAAACGAATCCCGATCACGACCGAGTACCCCGCTGTAGATCCGCACCTCGATCCCCTTTGGACAGCCAGGCACAGCCTGGTAACACGCTGGAAGCGTAACAAAACAAACCGGCGCCTGAAGTTACGCATAGCTCGCCTCACAAAGCAAGCGGAAGACTACGCCCAACAACTAAGCCAGCAGAATTGGCTCCAATTTTGCGCCCAGTTACAAGGAACGCTTAGTACGCGCAAACCCTGGCACCTACTTCGATCACTAATGGGTACCCGAGAGAAGATCACCAATCAACATAACATCCGCCGACTCATGCATGCCTTCCCAGGAGATGAACAAGGCCTCCTCAACACCTTACGACAAAGGTACAAACGTTCTCCACAGACTCCTGTGCCTTTTTATTCGGACTATACTGGTGATCCTAACGCGGCGCTGGACACGCCTTTTACCTACGAAGAACTCGAGGCAGCAATCCGCAACCTCACGCGCAACACAGCCCCAGGTCCAGACAAAATCACGAATCGTTTAATACGCAACCTTCCTTCTGCCAGCCTCGACCAGCTCCTGAATCTTATTAATGATCATTGGACACAAGGGACGCTTCCGGCTGCCTGGAAACACGCTGACATCTCACTGATCCCCAAACCTGGCAAACCAATCGAGATACCCAACCTGCGTCCCATCTCCCTTACTTCATGCCTCGGGAAACTGCTTGAACACATGGTTTACAATCGCCTTACGGCGTACATAGAAGATAACAACCTCTTCCCCACGACCATGTACGGCCTTCGACCTCAACTGTCTACCCAAGACGTCCTCCTGCAGCTCAAGGAAGACCTTCTCAATAACCTTCCGAAGCATCACAAACACTGTATCCTCGCTCTCGACATCAAGAGCGCGTTCGATGACGTTTCCCACGACGCCCTACTAAACAGCCTGGCCACTCTCCATGTTGGGACACGACTATACAACTATGTGAGAGCCTTCCTTACCAACCGCACGGCTGCAGTGGGGATCTCTCGTTTACGCACACCCTCCTTCCCAGCTCTTCCCCGAGGAACACCACAAGGCTCCGTCATTTCTCCTTTGCTATTTAACATAGCTCTCAAAGATCTGCCTCCAGTGCTGGACACCGTCCCATCCCTCCACCATGCCCTATATGCCGACGACCTTACCATATGGACCAACTCAGGTTCCATGGGCGAACAACAAGAATCGCTTCAACGAGCCATCGACATCACTACCATGTATCTCTCTAAATGTGGTCTTACCTGCTCCCCGGAAAAATCCGCACTGCTAACCCTTCAGCAGAGAACTCGGGGACGAAACACGGCGCCGACGCCGGACCCGGCTCTTACTATAGAGACTCGCCCCGTTCCTGTAGTAACCCATCTCAGGGTACTCGGACTGACAATCCCACGAGATGGCTCGCACACCATCCTCGCACTTACACGCACAGTTACTCAATTGGCACAACTAGTTAAGCGCATCACCCACCAACGTACTGGTCTGAAAGAAGCTGAAACTGCCCGTCTGGTTCAAGCTTTTCTCATCTGTCGCCTTACATACGGAGCACCTTACCTGTCCCTCAAACCAGCAGGGCACAAGAAACTTGACATTTTAATTAGGCAAGCATTCAAAATTGCACTCGGCCTCCCCACTAACACATCTACTGACTTGTTTTTATGCTTGGGAATACAAAATACTTGGACAGAGCTGTGCGAAGCTCAACGAACTTCGCAATTCCAACGCCTTAAGCTTACACCTACTGGCTGTAGTACTTTTAGCTCGCCTGGGCTATCCGACCCCGACTCAGCCTCACCGCCTGGCACGTCTTCCCCCCCTACTACGCGCTCGCATTAAAGTCGCCCCGCTACCCCGGAACATGCACCCAGGCATCCACGATGGTCGTCGCACCGCGCGAACCAACTACATCCGCACCGACTACCAGCATCTGCCGGACACGCTTTACGTCGATGCATCCCCATACCCCAACCGATCGACTTACGCCGTCGCGACTGTAGATAGTCAAAAACGTACCGTCGCCCCTGCCTCCACGCAAGCCTCAACACAAACTGAAGCGGAAGAGATAGCCATTGCGCTGTCCCTTACCTCCACTCGTCGTGACTACGTGACAGTAATCACGGACTCGCAGGAAGCCTGCCGACACCTTCAAAAAGGTCTAGTCCCTCGCACGGCCCTACGCATCATTGAACACTCCTCTTACCTCCCTGAGGAGTGCCACATTTTATGGACCCCTGGCCATTGTGGGTTGGCCGGCAATGAAGCGGCGCACGACGCGTCCCGAGAAGTGGTACACCGGGCCATTGCCCCCGACCCCCCTCCTACCACCCTGGATGCCCACCCCCTAGTCACCTATAATGACATACTCACACACTACAAGCTCTCTCGTCGCACCTTCCCTCCACCTCACCTGTCTCTAACAAAAGCCGATGAAATCACTCTCCGTCAACTACAAACCCGGACCTTCCCTCACAATACACTTTGGCATTTGATTTTCCCCACCTCTCACTCCCCACAGTGCAAGTTTTGCCCCGAAAGGGGTACACTTTATCACATCGTATGGGAATGCTCCCACACACCCAACCTCCCTCCCAATCCCCACCCCTCCCCTTCACAGTGGGCGGCGCAGCTGTCCAGCTCTGAACCAGGCTCCCAGCTTAACCTGGTGACACGGGCCCGGACTGCCAGCCAGAGCCAGGGACTCCTGGAATAAGGAGTCTCCCCACTGGTCTGCCTCCACACACGGAGTCAGATTGGGCATCAATAAAAGTTTATTCCTCCTCCTCTTCTTTTTGAAGTTCATCCAAACTAGATTATCATCTTTTGATTTTTTGTACCGCTATTTGGCGCTGGGAAGTTGTTCGTTTGTGTTTCGTTACTGCGCTTTACTAATGAGGTTTCTCAGCCTTCAGAGGATTTTGGTATTAAATGGCCGAAACGAGCGTGTTGACCACAAAGGAGCAGTACTCAAGGGCGCCCAATTCTCCCGTGTTCGTAAAAACACTCAATTGAAGAGAGAGAGAGAGAGAGAGAGAGAGAGAACTTTATTTGCCCAGATGTAGAGAGCTTGGACTCTCTTTGCCGCGTTAGTCAGCCAAGAGATCTTGGTCCCTGTTGGCTTCTTCGGCAATCTGGACAAGGCGTAGCTGCGTTAGAGGATCAGAGCTGCGGAGCAGGGTTTCCCAGTGTTCTAGGTGTTTGATATCTATGGGGGTAGAGAGTCTCTGTCCGTGGTTTTCTTTGGCATTTCCACATAATGTGCGTGAGGTCTGCGCGGTGGCCGCAGTGTTTGCACTTATCCGAGAAGATCTCTGGATGGAAGTGACTATAGGCCAGCGGGTTCGGGTAGGTATTGGTTTGAAGTTGCCTCCATGCTTTGGCCTGCGCAGCGTTGAGTGTGCGGTGGGCGGCTGGAAATTCGCACCTGCTGTGTTTGTAGTAATTGGTTATCTCTTTGTACGAGTTGACGCTGTCGAATTTCTCTGAGTGCTCTGTTGCCACAGAGGGGGGGTTAACTGCTGCTCGGGTGACGATCTCGCAAGCAGCTGTGTGGGCCTGTTCGTTGCTCGTAACCCTTCGTTTGCAGGAGTCCAGATAAGTTTCATTGACTGGTAATTTGGTGCTCGCAGCTGTTGAAACATTGTGGCGGCGACTTGGGATATCCGCCCTTTGCTTTAGCTACGTATGGCTGCCTTCGAGACGCTGATTATGTATCTGGCTCGAGTTGCGGTGATCGCAAGAGCGATGGCTGCTTGTTCTGAAGATGTAGTATGTTTTGTCAGAACTGTCGCCGAGGAGAGCGTTTGCCCTTTATTTATTTATTTATTTATTTATTGATACTGCGATCTTTTACAAGATCATAGCAGGGGTGGTACAAAACATGAACATCAGTGGTAACAGGCAAACAAACAATCAAAAACAAATGAAGTACAAACTTATGTAACTGATAGCTGCAGTGATTCTTCGAGACAAGAGAATCAACAAAAAGCAAGGTACAAACATAGATAACAATCATTTCTGCAGTGAATCTTCAAAAGCAGACAATGTACTTAGGGTAACAACATCATTATGTAGATTATTCCAATCCACGATTGTCCTAGGAAAAAAAGAATATTTGAAACAATTGGTTCGTTGCATCAATGGAGAGATAGTAAGATTGTGTCTCTGTCTTGTCGCGTAACCCTATGAAAAGTGAACGATATGTGATGTGTCAACTGCATAGTGACCTTTTATCAACTGGAAGAGAAATTTTAAGCGCAATATTCGATTTTGGTCCGGAATGTTTGGCAATTTGCTTTTCAAGAGAAGGTTTGTAATCGAAGTAGGACCGTACGAGTTATAAATGAACCTAACAACCTTTTTTTGCACCCTTTCAAGTTTTTGGATATCAGTCTGAGTGAACGGGTCCCATATGACCACAGCATACTCCAGTATAGGACGGATAATGGCATTGTAAGCGAGGAGACGAATAGTTGGTGTGGTTGATCTTAAAGAACGCCTTAGGAAAAAAAGTTTACGGAGAGATTTAGCTACTACAAAATCTATGTGTTTTGACCAGGATAGATTTTTTGTAATCCAGAGACCAAGGTACTTGTATTGAGTTACTTCTGACAGAATTGTATTGTTGGTGGAGTACTGGAACAAAAGAGGGTCTTTTTTAAGGGTAATTCTCATAAAGACTGTTTTAGCAAAATTAACAGGCATCTGCCATTTGTCACACCACGAAATTACTTTTAGAAAGTTCCGATTTAGTTTAATTTGATCGTCAACTGAGGTGATCTTTTCATATAAGACACAGTCATCGGCATACAACCTAATGTGAACAGAAAGGTCAGTGACGATATCATTTATATATAACAGAAAAAAAAGAGGACCAAGGACGGATCCCTGCGGAACGCCTGAGTTTACAGGAGCGTGTTTAGAAGATGTATTGTTTACCGTAACGAATTGACGCCTATTTGTTAGGTATGCTGTTATCCAGTCAAGGATCTTTTTATTTTGTAGAATGCAAGTTAATTTGTGAAGTAATTTAGCATGCGAAACTTTATCGAAGGCTTTTTGAAAATCCATAAATATGGCATCCGTCTGCTTCCCTTCGTTAATTGCTTGAGCAAAGTCATGCGTAATTTCCACTAATTGAGTATTCGTTGAAAAGCCCCGCCTGAACCCATGTTGAACATTTGTTAATACTTTATGAGAATTTAGGAAGCTAATTATATGTTTATGAATAATGTGTTCTAGAATTTTACATGATGTTGATATAAGGGAAATCGGTCGGTAATTCGGAACAGATGACTTGTCTCCCGCTTTGTGTAAAGGCTTAATTTTGGCGATCCTCCAGTCATCTGGCAGTTGGCCCTCATTCAACGAACGGGTATACAAAATAAACAAATAGCGAGAACACCATTCTGCGTAGCGCTTCAAGAAGGCATTTGGAATGCCATCTGGCCCGGTTGATTTTTTAACATCCAGATTCAGCAGTAAGTTTAAAATGCCATTCTCGGAAATGACTAAGTCCGGAATAGGTGGGAGCGATATTGAAAAATCTGGAAGGATGCCGTTATCACAAGTAAAAACAGACTTGAAGTGGTTGTTGAAGGCGGAACAAACTGTTTCTTCATTGCATGTTCTTTGGCCGCTTATCGTGAATGCGTCAATCGAGCGAGATGTTGGCGTGATGAGCCTCCAAAATTTCTCGGGTGATGTTTTGATAAAAGTTGGAAGCGATGTTTCGTGGTATCTTTCCTTGTCGCGCGCAAATTTGCAGTTTTAGTTCGCCCGACAGGTTAGCTATCAGCGGTGTATAAGCAGCTTTATCATGAGATTTCGCTCTTTTGCTTTTTATTCGCTTAAGTTTTCGCTGTAAGTGTAGCGTTTCTCTTGTAATCCAGGGGTTCCGGCATTCAGTTTTTTTAACGATTTTCGGTATGAAACGCTCCACGCATTCAAAGACAATATCTTTAAAAGTAAGCCACAGGTCATTCACACTGCTACCCGAGTGTTTAAAATCATCGTAATGAAAGTCAAGGATATCCAGAATGGATTCATCGTCAGCTCGGGAAAAATTCGGAAAGGAAGTTTTTGTACTGCAGCGATCAACACACATATCTAAAAAAGTTAGCAAAACTGCCCTGTGATCCGAAATACCGCTGGTAACTTCACATATTGCCGTGTTTTGGATTGAGCCACTCAAAAAGAATAAGTCCAAGATAGATTTTGAACCATTTAGTTCTCTAGTGTATTCTTTAACAACCTGCAGTAAATCGAACGAAAAAACAATATCTAGCATTTCGTGATTAGCATTGCTAGTAGAATGAGAAGAAAAATTATCCCAGTCAATATTAGGCAAGTTAAAATCTCCTGACAAGATGAGTTTGTCATGTGGCTTTATATTTTGCCGCAAGTAGGTTCTAAGCTTATTCAGAACACTGTCGGAAGAGTTCGGGGGACGATAAACCGCACCTATAACATAACGAACTTTACCTATATAGACTTTGCAAAATATACCTTCAACTTCTAATATATCAGGCAATTGTTGCGGATGTAATGAGTTCTTGAAAAGTATCGCAACTCCTCCTCCTCTTCGGTCGCGGTCCTTGCGGAACACGTTATAGCCTTTTGGGACAAATTCGCTATCAAAAATTTCACTGCTTAACCACGTTTCAGTAAGTACGGCTACATCAGCATCGTGCGACAGTATGAGACCCTCAAGCTGGACTGATTTGTTGACAATGCTGCGGCAATTTACGTTTAAGATAATGAAAGGCGATTTCGTTTTGTTATGAAGTCATTCGGAATTTCCGGAAACCTTGTAACGCTTGCCTTTTTTTTCGTCCCATCTGTATATTTTCTTGTCAATGCTTAGCTTATCAAAAATCATTTTGACCTTACTACCAGCTTCTCTTTCTTCTGCAGAACTCTGCCAGAGCTTTTTCCGAATTTCCCGCACTTTCTTAGAAAAATCTTCCGAGACCGAAAACGGGGTTCCTTTTAATTTTGGACACGACTTCAAAATCTCTACCTTGTCACGATAATCTAGGAGCTTAATTATAACCGGGCGAGCTTTCTCGTTCTTTTTGCCAAGTCTGTGGCACCTTTCGATACTGCTCACCGAGACTTTAAGCTTCTCTTCGAAAACATTCGTTTTTATCTTCTCGACAAGTTCTTCGGGTGTTTCAGACGGGTCTTCATCGATACCGTACAGAATCAGGTTATTTTTTCTACTCCTATTTTCTAAATCGTCAACCTTTCCCAAAAGATACGACACGTTTTTTTCTAGTCTCACTACAGTATCCTTTAGCGCACACATTTCTGTTTTCAAAGCACTTATTGCAGACAGCTGAACTTCAAGGCCATTTAAGCGCTCTGTAACTGACGTGATATCTGCCTCAAGTTTCGTTTGCTTACTCAGAATTTCATTGATAGATGCTGTCATAGCAGTTTGACCAGAAAGAAGTTTAGCCAACATTTCCTTCTCGTCGGGGCCAGGGTTTGATTCAACGTCTCCGCAAATCAACAAGTTCTTAGCAAAAGTGCACACATCGAATTGTAAATTGAGAACACACAGTGGGCACGGCATGGCGTTGTTGTCGGGATAGTCCGCTGCGTCTACAAATACTGTTTCGGGGTGGTTGCCGTAATGTTTTGTGAGAGCTTGTGCTCTTGCCGTTCTCCTGGCCTTATTATATGTCGGATCCATGTTTAAGGGTAGTGAGTTGTTCGTAAAAGCTCTCGTAGCGTGGCGGGTATGTCAACTTCTTCGGCTTGTGTCGATCCATAGGGAAGGCCAAGTTCCCTTAGAATATGTCCCCCCTGAGGAGTTTTGGAGAACCTTTCAAATTGTGAGACTTGCTGCGCCTCTATGAGCTCGTCGATGCGGTTGTGAAGGCCCAAGGCATCGAACCTGTCGTTTGGGGCTGACATTGGCAGTCCAATAGCTCGTTTATATGCCCTTTTAATCATATAGTTGATTTTTTCTTTTTCCACCTTCTTGAGATTAAGGTAAGGGGTGACGTAGATTATCCGGCTGATGATGAAAGCCTGGACGAGTTTTATGGTGCTCTCTTCTTTCATCCCCCCTTTTCGGTTGGTTATGCGAGAGATAAGGCGGATGGTCTGTGTAGTTTGCTTGTCCAATGCCTTTATGATTTCCGTGTTACTTCCTGTGGCGTGGATATTTAAACCCAGGATTCGAATTGAGATTACAGTAGGTATGGTTCTTCCCGCGTGATGCAGCTCAATCTGGGGACCATCAGTGGGCATTGACCGTCGCGTACGGTGTGCAGGGCGGAGGATAAGTAGTGCTGACTTTTCCGTGGAGCAGGTCAGACCCTTAGAGAGATGAATGCGTTTATCGTATCTACGGCGAGTTGTAGTCGTTCTTGTATTTCTCCGTCACTGCCTTTATTTGTCCAGAGCGTGATATCGTCAGCATAAAAACTGAATTTCAGTTCCTTTATGCCCTCTAGTTTCTTGGGTAGATCCAGTAGAGCCATATTGAAAAGGTAGGGAGATACCACTGAGCCTTGCGCCGTTCCTCTGCTGCCGAGGTTGATATTTTCGCTTTGGATGCAAGCAAGACTGAGTGTGGCTGTCTTGTCGCTTAGAAAGTTGCGGATATAGGGATATGTTCGCGTTCCTACCCCTATCTTTTGGAGACTCTGGAGAATAGCTTCGTGCCTCACGGAATCAAATGCTTTGGTTAGATCTAACCCAAGTATTACTCTGGTGTCCAGAGGGGAACCACCGTGCCCCTCGAGAATCTGCTTCTTCAATCTAAGCATGGTGTCTTGAGTGGAGAGCTTTTTCTCTGAAACCCACCATGGTGAAGAGGTACAGATCTTTTTCTTCCATGTATCGATTGAGTCTGTTGAGTACGACGTGTTCCAGAGGCTTTCCTAGGCATGACGTGAGGGATATCGGTCTAAGATTTTGCAGATTTAGTTTCTTTCCTGGTTTTGGGATCAGTTTTATTGCGGCTGCCTTCCACTGCCTTGGTATGTTGCAACTTTCCCAGCATTTGTTGAAGTATTTGGTCAGCACCTCCACTGAGGTGTCGTCTGAATTTCGGATCATTTTATTTGTGATTCCATCCGGTCCAGGTGCAGAGTTAACTCGTAGGGTTTGTATTGTGTAATTAACCTCTGCTAGCATTATAGGGGCGTCCAATGCCTGGTTATCCATCCCAGCATACGGTGCCTGGGGGGTGGGTAGTTCTGCCTTTAGTTATTGATGACATAGTTCCTGGATAAGTTGTTGCTCTGTTCTGGGGTATGTATGTATGTATGAGTTTTGCAATATTGTGCTTTTGGGTTGTTCTATTTTTCTCTGGATCGTCAAGATAACGAAAGAGGTGCCACGTTTTCTTATTATCAATGTGTCGATCCATTGGTTCGCACAGTGAATTCCAAGACTGATTGGCCAATTGTCGGGTGTAATCTTGTATCTGCTTATTAAGCTTGGCTATTCTCCTCCGCAGATTGCGGAGGTGTGTGTGCGCTTGGAGCCTCTGTTGCAACCGTTTCTATGCCAGCCATATGTGAGCGATTTTCGCATCCACATCTTTTGGTTCTTCCTCTCCCCTAGCAATCTCCTCTGCGGCGGTGTTGACGTCGTCAATTATTTTGCGCACCCAGCTATCGATGTCTGTGATTTCACTGATGGTCTCCCTTACATTGTTGCGGATATTTAGAAACTTGTCCCACTCGGTGATCCTGGTCATTCTTGATTTTACGTTACTTGAGGTGGTTGTTATTGTAGTTGCGACTATGTAATGATCACTGCGTAAGTCTTCTTGTAGGTTGAGGCATTGAGTGTTTCTCCGGCGTAGTATCTCTGGAGACGCTATTTCCAATTCGGGTAGGGTAGGTAAAGTCGGTGACGAGTGTGAGATCTAATTGACGAATGTCTTCCCAAAGATTTCTACCTTTACGAGTTTCCTTATCCTAACCCCAAGCGGCGTCCGGGGCATTGAAGTCGCCAATAATTAGTAGGGGGTTATTCTTAGAGATGTTGAGGGTGGCTTTGAAGAGCTTGGTGAACTTGTGCTGCTGTCTTGGATTGCTGTATACGTTTAATACGAATATACTGTATTTAATTTTTTAAATAAGGGTAGCGTCCTGGGCACGTTGGTACTCCATTGCTAAATAAAATGATTGCGCTAAAAAGGGACACGGACGGAGTGAGGACAGGCACACACGGCGCAAATTTTTATTTAATTTGTTTGTTCTGACGTCCGATCATTTCTAGAAGGATGTGATCTGCCGTCTTAATTTCTGTGTTGTGCTGGATGACTGGGATATTTCGTCTAACTAACGTTGCTATAGGAGGTTTGCCGGTAATTTCTGGCGGGACGTATGTAACATATCCCGAGAGCTTTGCAATTACACCCATTTTTTGCAGTGTAATGACGTCAGGTTTGTTTGCTGTTTCCAATTGGTCAGTGTATATTTGTAGGTTATGTCTTTTCAGTTGGTACCCTCTGCACTTCCACTGCCAGATTACATACTGGTTTCGAGATTTGGACATGGGACCTGTACTGCCTGTCTTCGCTTCTAGTTGTGCTCCCCGACGATGTGAGTGTTGCCTGCAAGCCTGGGGTCGTTGCACCGTACTGCTAAGGTGTTTTCTAGCTTGGTGATTCTCGTGTTCATAATTCCCATTTGTTTCTGGATGCTAGCAGCAAAATCGGCAATTTTCGATTCGATCTTCTCGGTGGTGGAGTCAAAGCGTTTATCGAGGTTAACGCTTAGTTGCCTTCTGATTTCCTCTTGTAGTCTTGGTTTGTTAAGGATTTCTGAATATTTCCGATTGGGTGGAGGAGAATCTGCATCAGAATTGATGTCTGCCCCGTCCGCTTCTATTGGCTCATTTTCAATTGTGGGTACTTGATTTACTGCTACCTGGCCTGTGTTAATCTGTGCCTTCAGTGCGGCTATTTCTTGTTTAAGTGCAACGTTTTCGCGAACCGTTGTCTCTAAGAGTTCACAGATACTTTGTAGTTTCTGTTCAAGATGATCTCTGCTAACCGTACCGGCATGGGATTTTGAGCGCCCCCGCGTTGAGCCGGAGACATTCTTGAATGCTGAGCGGGAGCTCCTCCTGCTGTTCTGTGCCCCCTGTGTCTGTCGCGGTAGCCTTGGGAAGGACTTTGATCGGTCTCTCTCCTGGTTGTGCACTTTGTCAAGTAGATCTTTCCGTGAAAGGTGGGCCGTAGTTCGAGTTTGCTGCGTTTCCTCTCGACTGTCACTGCCCGGGGCTTCTGATTCTGCATGTTGATAGTGTAGGCGCTGTTGCTTGATTTTTTCCCATTTTCTCTGAATGAGCAGGTAGGGGGGTCTTGTACCTTTGGCGGCAACGTTTGTCACCGGTTACGTGGTCCTTGCCACATATTGCACATTGAGGTATGCATCCATGTGCACTGTCCAGGTTGGATGCGCCGCAGGTCTTGCAGGTTTTGTTCTCCGGCTGTGGGCATACATCTTTCTGGTGTCCTACACCCCCGCAAGCGTCGCACATTCGCAAGCATCGCACAAAAAAAATAGTCCAACCATTCCCCTATGCCTTCTTTGGCGTTGTAGACTGCCCGCATTTTTTTCTGTATATATATATATATATATATATATATATATATATATATATATATATATATATATATATATATGTGACAGGGAGTGTCAGCTTCTGCGTACGTCACAAAGGCAGGCTTAGCTAGCCACATCCGCTAGCTGTCGGGCTGAGCAAACTAGTACGCTCATTTGTGGAGAAATGCCTGCAATCCCCGCATATACATCAATGAGAGAAAATCTGCAGACTTTTTTGTGACGCCATTTTTTACGCCTCGCAGACTTAAGCAGCTTAAGCAGTGTGCCAGAAGGAGGAACCCACACATCCGAGCCTTAAAATATGTAAAGTGTTCGTAAAAAAACTACTGAGGTCACTGCTTCAAACTGGACTACTGGTGATGTCATCTAAGCGCCTTCCAACCAGCTCTCCCGTTAAGTGAAGTTTTTCCTCCATTTTTTCTCCTTCCCTGCCTCCTCCTATGCTACCCCACAATGTTCTACTGGTTGTAAGATCCACTTATGAACCCTCTGGCAAATGGCTTTATAACTGTGCTACACTGAATCTTTCATTTGACGGTTGACTACTTTTTTAAGAGAGCGCTCGGTATAAAGACAATGCGCCACACGATAAACAATCTGTCTGAATGTCTCGGGAAGGGGCTTAAAGGGGTATGACTGTATAGAAAAATATAGCGAGCATGGAGGTCCTTTTCAATGTTGCCTAATTTTTAGTCGGTAATAATTTGCAGCAGTTGAATGCTAATGAAATATCTTGCCTCTTTATTTTCGGTAATCAACCGAAGAAATTACAAGAAAATCCCAGCGGCTATTAGTGAAATTTTCGAAAACACGAATAAAGAATAAAGAGGAAAAATATGGTTACAATTGTAAAACGCACTTTTAAAAGTTGGCGGCACGTCACAGAATTTTCGGTTTTACATCGCAAGTACCAAAGAGGCTGTGGTCCTCCCTGTTCATTTTTTGATGAGAACGCAGTGTGTGGAATATCAACAGGAGAATGGTTCAACTAAGTTGTAATCGAAAAAAGACCATGACGCGCCAAACATTACATGCACAATCCTTGAAAAACGCTGAAAAATGAGCCGCCACGAGCGGGACGTGTTTATTACGCCGCATGCTCCTAAGTCGCGCTGCGAGGAAAAGAAAGGAAGCGCTCTGACCGATAGCACTTAAAAACGGACTCTGTGACTACTTTGGAAATGTCGATCACTTTGCAACGCTCACTGTCGCCGCACAATTTAAAAAAAAAATTCCCTCGCACTTCCCCGAGGGGGAGAGTGTGTAAGTGCGAATGCGCGGTTGTTGATTGCGCGATTACGGTAGATATCGTGACCTTGGAGTGGAGAGGAGGCGCCCAACACCCGCAGTCACTGAGCGGAGAGAGGAGGAGGAGAGTAGCGCCCGCCGTTACGGCGAGGGCTACACGAGCGCCCTCACGCGTCGGAATGCGGAGCGCCCGCTACGCGAGCGAGAGCTCTCCCGCCCGAAGTGGAGAGGAGGCGCCCAACACACGCAGTCACTGAGCGGAGAGAGGAGGAGGAGAGTAGCGCGCGCCCATCTCCCCCCGTTGCTAGGGAAGACGAGGAGGAAGACGAGGAGCGCGCGCACCCGCAGCTGTTGCTATGCGGACTACGGCGGCGGACGATTCAGGCTCGCTTAAGAAGTGCATTCGCACTTAAAAATACGCTGTGATTAATTACGGCCGTTCGTCTACGTGGGTAGCAGCGCTTTGAAGAAGTTTCCGCGGCCGGCAGCCACCGCGGTTCTGATGATAATGATTTCGATTGGTTTCCCCTTTGTAGCGCGGTGATGACATGTCATCTTACCAAAAAGGACTAATATACCCATGTTTTACACTCTTGGTTTAATACTAGCGCCCCTTAGGGTAGGCACAAAAGCTTATCAGGCACAAAACACTTTTTTTCCTGTTACAAGTGGTAACTGTCCTAAGCAATATTCCCCTCTCTGCTTTTCATCCACAAGCATTCTAATCTTCTTTTCGTCCCCTCGACAGCCTTAAAATTAACTTCCTCTGTGATACCCTTAAATCCTAGGGCTCCTGGAAGCCCAATGTTCCCTTCATGTAGATTTGGATGGATACCCTCACATTCTAACACTATGTGCCGCATAGTTTCTGTTTCTTTTCCGCAGACATTTTGTGAATAGTTCCCCACAAAAATTCTTAGTTCGCAGCCAACCTGTTCTAGCCTCAAAAAGGAAAGCACTGCCCTGAGAATTATCGTAGAAAATTTCCTTTCTGATGTTCAATTTCGCAGCCCTGTACATCTCTAACGACGTTTTAGCTTCCATTTTTTCCCTCCATTTATTCGTTTCAATCTGCCTTGCCTCTTTTTTGGTTACCTTGGCTGTTTTGGATTCTCCACTGTTATTTCCGTATTTCATCGTTAGCCTTCTAGTCTTTCTTAACCACTGCGTGTCCACGCTTTTCAAGTATAGGTTCCTAAAAACCTTAGCTGCCCACCTTCGTTGATCCATTGCCATCAACCTCATCTCAAAGCATATTTTACTCTGTGCTTCTCTAACTTCAAACGACCCCCAGCCCATATCTCCCTCCTTCGTTGATCCATTGCCATCAACCTCATCTCAAAGCATATTTTACTCTGTGCTTCTCTAACTTCAAACGACCCCCAGCCCATATCTCCCTGAACTGTTTCGTCAGTTGTTTTTCCATGCGCGCCTAAGGCCAAACGTCTTACCCTTCTCTGGTTTACTTCAAGGCCTGATAGAACGCCTGATTTTAAGCAGAAAAGCTGCGTCGGCCGGGAATGGAACCCGGGCCACCCGCGTGGCAGGCGAGTATTCTACCACTGAACCACCGACGCCTACAGAGCCGCCTGTAGGCCGATGACCGGCGCCAAGGCCGACGCTGCGGCGGAAAAAAAAAGCTAGGGCTGTCACCGACGGAGGGGCTCATTCACCTGGCCGGACCTTGTTTCTATCGAACTGCCGTGCTTACATAGGCAGCTGGTAAGGCAAATGGGCCTATTGGCGGTGAGATGTTTGAGTGGCGCCCCCTGGCTGTGACGTCGGCTTAGGGACACTCTCCGCTGTCGTCTGCTGCACTCCGCTTGTGAGCGGCGGCAGCGCCTGTGCTAGAAATCGCCCGCTTAGGTGCTTTAGAGCATCAAAAAGCGTATTTCTAGTAATTCAGGTATTTTTACCAGCTTCTGACACACATGAGTAATTGCAAGCTGTATCCCCCAAAAGTTGCCACACCCGACGAGAGAGAGAACAACTTTCTTCAGAGCATCGGCCAGAAGATCGTGTGTAACTTGTCCTTTGTAGCTTATATGCGAGGTTCAGCACTCAGAGCTCGTCAATAAGTAATCGAAATGCGTAGGCTTCTATGAAGCATTTTTTGGATGCTCTTATGAAAACTGAACAGTCTAATGCTACGGGCCAAGCAAAGGGCACCTACACGCGCATTGCATAGCAGGAAACAAAGCGGCTGTCTTCTGTTTCTTTCGTTGTTGACTTGTATCAGGTTGATATTTTTTTTTACTTTGACCAAGGTATTAATTTTTCCGCATAGTCACAAACGTCTTATTAGTAGGTTTTGGGATGTTTGGGAGGATCACAAAGATCGTGTGGATATTTTCTTTAAGCTGTATGGCACACATTTCCTCCTTCCCGAATTCGGTTTCGTTATGGCTGCATGCAATAAGATGCATATTCGCAGCGTAAGTTGTTTATTCACGTGCAAATAGAATGAGAAGGTTTGTGCTACGCCACTGCGATCGCACTACAAACAACGTACGTTGTCCAGAGTAGTCGAAGGCCGCTTTTGTGCTCCGAATTTCTACCGTGACCATCGTTATCATAAAGAGCTGACTCTCAACCCCAGCAATTATGACATGATTACGGTGTTGACGGTGTGATATACTAGCTAACGTACGCACAAAATAGTATACGTGCATATATTAGAAGAATCAAAACCGATGAATATTTTCAAACAGCTCTTTATTGGTTGTCACCCCTTCCAGGCGGAAACAACAAATCCTAGTCTACTCGGGATGGCGTTCTATGAATCGAAGAAAATTACGCTTACTCCCTTGTCCTTGACTGACGACCGGGCCCTCTTATCAGTTCGATTTTACTGCTAATAACGTTTTCCCCTAATCCTCCTCTTTCTGCTCCTCCTACACTTCCTCCTTTTCTTGAGCGCAGTTTTCCTATGATGCATACCTGAATATTCGGGAGATAAGGGTGCGGGGAATGCACCAAATTTCCCTCGACGTCTGAACAAACATAGTGTTACTGTAACTTTATCGTAGACGTTACTCGTTTTGCTCAATAAACATCATACTGGTTAGAAGCCTGGTATAAATCCAGCACGCGCCTATACACAGTGGCTTATTTGGAACTCAACCTACAGTTTTTGCGTCCCATAGTGCTTGTCGGCATACTTCCATGCTTTTACAACGGGAAGTCATGTGATATAATACTTTCGATCGTTCGGCGAGGTAGAAAAACTGTTTTGCTTACATATGACTATCGGGAATCGTAATGCCTTCTGCCAAATTCGACAACCGCGAAGGCGTGGTATTTTTTTGGTCTTGCATTTTTGCTGTTGTCGGTTATTAGCAGCTGGCAGCTGCCTTTGTTCTAAAGACTGCTAAACACTGAAGCTGATGCTTACCCCGACTCTGCGCGCTCCGTAAAGGGCCGGCTTCGCAAAAACTGAGGCGGCGCCGGCAATGTTTCTACCGCAGCGGTATCAAAAACTATACTTTAAATAACGCCTTCCGATGGTGTATGCGATTTAAAGCATTTTATTATGACAAAAAGTTATGCACACGCAAAATCTCGTGCGGACAAGCATCAGACGTCAACCGAGTGCAAAGAAACAGAAAGGAGAGCGATCCCAAGGGAAGCAGAAGACAAATGCAAGATTCCCTAAGCCGACGACACGGAAGCGTGCTTCACTGCGCCGTCCGTGGTCGCGCTCACCGCCAATAGCTGTCAGGAGAGGAAGGGTCCTTCCCTTCCTTCAGGAAGGCTACTACTATAGCCTCCCTCCAAGAGCATTAAATGTGCGCGAAAGCCATATTTTATTGCATAGGTGTACGAGTGTTTCAAGAGTGTCTGGGTGTAGGTGTTCGATCATGGTGTACGTAATCTCATCTGCACCTGGAGCTGAAGGTTTACATGTGGTCACAGCAGCCTTCAGCTCATGAATTGAAAAAGGAGAATTGTATGAAGTGTGCTGAACTGGATACGTGTTGGAAGTGTTGCACAAGTGTGTCAGCCTGGTGTTCAAGTGTGTCCACTGTTGTGTTAACCAGGGGCAGGCTGCGTGTCTGTTGTCCTTTGAGCTTACGTATATGTGTCCAGACTTTGTGTGTGTCCGTGTGTGAAATAATGGATGTCAGGAGGGTGTGCCAACTCTCTCGTTTTGCCTCACGGCGCACACGTTTTCCAAACGCCTTGGCCCGTTTGAACAAGAGGAGGTTACCTGACGTGGGGTACCTACGAAGGATACCCCTCGCCTTGTTCTGGGCCTCTCGCGCCCGCCTACAGTCCTCATTCCACCACGGCCTCCTATTTTTGCGCGGGGAACCACAGTCGTGGGGAATGGACTTTTCGGCGGCGTCGAGGATGTGCGCCGTGAGTAGTTGGGAAGCTTGTTCAATGTGTGGGTGTTTTATGGTTGTGTAGTGTAGTGTGGATGTCTCTGTAAATGTATTCCAGGTAGCTCTTGCTTCATTGAGCCTGTTCTGGGAAGATGGACTGCATGGGCCTTTACCTATAAATGCTAGTGAGGTGGGGAAGTGGTCGCTGCCATATGGGTCAGTGTCCCCACCCCATTCGAGAAGAGGAAAGAGAACTGCGGAGCCAATAGCCAAGCCAAGATATGAGTGTCTGTTGTGTGCCATATTAACGTATGTGGGCTTATTTGTGTTGAAGAGGTATGCTCCTGAAGATGTAAGGAATTTCTCTGTCAGGCAACCTGGGGCATCCGTGTGAGAAGAGCCCCAAAGAGAATTGTGCGCATTAAGGTCGCCTGTGAGTATATATGGTTCGGGCAGCTGGTCAACCAGCGCCTTGAAGTCAGAGCTCGAAAGTGCAAAATCAGGACGAATGTAAATGGAGCATAGCGTTATCAACCTACTAGATATTATTGTGGGAATTGCTACAGCCTCAAGGAAAGTGTTCAAGGTGATCGGGTGGCATGCTAAGGATTTCCGGGCGATTATGGCCACACCACCCGAAGAGTGTGTGCAGCCAACCCTATCCTTTCGGAATACCATATATCTATTTAAGAAATTTGTATGACTGGAATTTAAATGTGTTTCTTGGACACACATTACACTTGGCTGATTAGAATGCAGAATCTTGTACACGTAGTCAAGATTATCAAGTAGTCAAGATCCATTGAACAATACTTTCTCTTCCCATTAGTAAGTGTTCAGAGCTACTGGAGTGTGACTATTGATGTAAGGGCTTTCGGGGCTTCTAGTCTTGGAAGGGTTTTTTTTACCTCCTCTGGAGGTTTGGATGAAGGTACGCGCTCCTTCCGCTGCAAAGCAGACAGGAAAGGTCCCACATCCATCTCGTCATCACATTTGTGGGTAGCAGCCGGCGGAACGGACCCCTTGAACTTGGCACCCTTCCGGGTGACCTTCATTGGAGCCGCGGCCGCCGAGGGAGTCAGGAGCGCCCCGGGTGGCAGAGGCGGTACGGCGGGGGTGGGAACTGCAGCGGGTGCCTCCGTGTCCATGTCCTGCGTTGCCTCGCGTGTGCTTTGGGCCGGTGGAGAGGAAGCAGTGGATGCAGCGGCATCCACAACTGACGTGGTTGCCACCACAGCCGCTGCTTGCTGAGCGAGCGGTGCAGGGGTGGGCTGGGCTGCCCGGGGCCACCCTGGGGGAGGGGGGGGGAGGCGGGACCAAATCCGACTCGCGGTACTGGGTCCCCGCCGAAACCAGACGCCACTCCGCCCCCAGGCGAGCCGCGTTGGCGTACCTCCCCAGGGGGAAAGAGGCGAACCTCTTTCGCACCTCTGGGAAGGTGATGTTCTCGTTGACTTTCAGGGCAATGATTTGTTTTTTCTGCTTGAACTTTTCACAACTCCTAGAACAGGCAGCGTGCGGTCCCTGGAAGTTGGCACAGGTGAAGCTATCGGATGCACAATTGTCGGTTAGGGGATCATGTGCTGCACATTTGGCGCACATCAGTTTACCAAGGCAAGGGGTTGTGTCGTGACCAAACCGCTGACACTTGAAGCAGCGCGTGGGCTTGTCACGTAGGGTCGGATCGGACATCTCATGAAACCGGCGTTGACCGACTCAGGAAGTGTTGAGTGGCCAAAAGTGAAGATTATGTGGTTTGGTGGTATTATTTGACCATTTCGGCGTATGGTGATTCGCCTCAGTGCTGTCACGCCCTGATTCGAAGGCCCTCTAGCAGATCTGCTTCAGTCTCATTTATTAGATCCCGATCAGAGATCATGCCCTGGCAGCTATTGAGGCTCAGATGGGGCGTGATCTTGAGGTCAACATCGACCATGCGCGTTTGCTTGAGGAGGTTAGAGAATTGTTCTGTTTTCTACTTTAATCAAACGCAGTGTGTAGACTGCCTTCCGACGGCACTGATCGGTGATCGCTGCAGGCATGGCTAGAGTGCCGTCGCACGACATTCGAATATTTAACACTAGGCTAGCAGCTGCCGAACAGTCTGTCGTTGTAGTGTAGAGCATACGTTTTAGCTTATTGATCCCATAGTCGGTGGTTCGAGACCGACTCTTGCCTCGGTTGTTTTTTTTTCATTAATTAATTGAATTGTAGTTTTTGTGCCTTAGGTTATTTTTGGTGTTTTAAATTATTTCTTTGTGTGCGTTAGGTTAGCTTATGTTATGTTTAGGTTAGGTTGCCTAGCTTTACGTTATCTCGAGCAATGTACTGCCGGACGCGGCAATTTTGTCATAAAACGTCGGTGGACGTCGATATAGTGGAGTGCTTATAAAACCGTCGGACGGCACTCTAGACACGGCCTTAATCAAAACTTCTTCCTTCGGGAGTTTCATTGCCTTGTACGACTTCCCGATAAGGCTTTCGAGAAACTTGGAAGTCAGAAAAAACGGACCGGGAGGTGATGGGTTTGGACTTATCCAGGGATTTCATTATAAAAAAGCGCGAGAAATTATCAGGCTTTGGAAGAGAGATCGTAGAAAAGGAGGAAAAGAAACTTCGGTACCGCGCCTTTTCAATGACCGATAACCTTTGGGGGGATGCTTGAAATGTAAATACCATATGCTTTAGTATAAAAGCAGGGGACGGGGGTACTTTCTTCGCTCGGCCGGGTTACCCTGGTACCGAGAGAGGTCCCGGAGCTCCCTGCCTGGTAAACAGACAGAGAGCCCATACACCGGAGCTTGACCTGGGCTCCGACGGCCACCGCTTGAGGTTTCTACCCTTCACCTTAAAACTCATTACCACGGTCGGTTACAGCGTGAGTATGGGGGCTCGGGGTCCGCGGTGTCGCCAATACCGTCACCAAGATTACTCAAGGTGCCCCGTGCGGGGTAGTTGCGCGCAGTGTTGTCTCGTTCCTCTCTGCGTGCATACACATTATCTTTGCCAAAGCAAGCTGCATCTTGGTTTCTTTCGGACTTTCTCCTTTTTACCTTTTTTTTATTCGGTGCCTTGTTGTCGGTGCCACTATCCCTAACTGTAATTTCGTTAATTTCGATTGCTCTGCCAAATAGAGTTGCAGCACTAATGTTAAACCTTTAATAGTCTGACTTTCGCATGAAGGTCTTTCGTTTTGTGAGACATTTTTTTTCAGTTTAGCGTGTTGGTTCCCCTCCTGCAGCAGCTACTCCTGACTGTGATTGTCGTCGTCGGGTTGTCATTTAGTATGTCTAAGCTACCTTCCCACTCACCGTCTAAGACCACAAATTGGTTCTAAACGGTGCTCTAGCCCCTGACGTCATCCTGCCCTACCGACTGCACGCTGGGCTAAATTCTTTTAGCTGGTTTCATCCTTCCACATTTTAGATCTAGCCTTATTCTGCTCCTTACCACATTGTGGTCAATGCTTTTCATCCAGCGCAGGCCCCAATATCTTGCGCAAATCTTGCATTGTTATTTAGAATGAAGGCTATTTCATTTTTAGTTTCTGCATTGATGATTTTTATACCCGATTCCCATTATTTGTATGCAGAAAAATGAATTATTGCCTCGAGGTTAACACACTCCGTCTAATAATTCGCGTTTTTTCCACTACGCATCGGACTACTGGGTTCTTTTCTGCTTTTACGTCGGCCATCACCATCGTGTACTTCGGTTTTAATTTGTACCCCATAATCTATTACTTTGTTAACTTCGTTCGCTGGGTATTGCACCTAATATTGCCTCCTGCATTAAAAACTTCCCCACTAACTGTAACATTTTTACCTCTGCTGATAATCATGACTGCCACATAACTAACACAACATCAGACGTCCCTCAGTGCGCAGGCTCATCACCTCTTGTATTTTTAATGTTGATAAAAGACATGCCAACACACGTACAAACCAAACTTCGACTATTCGCAGACGCCTGTGTCATGTACACCGCCATTCGGAACTCTGAAAACAATACTAAACTACAGCAATATTTCGACCCAGTTGCGCTATCGTCCCAAGAATCGATGATGCCGTTGCATCTTACTAAATGCAAATCGATGTCGTTTTCCTGTAAACTCTCTGCTTTTCATCCTACCTACCACATCAATTCATTTCCCCTCGATCCGGACACGTCATACAAGTATCTGGGAGTGCACCCATCTCTATCATTTGCGCCGCACGTGCACTTCAGCTGCTCATATGATCTCTGTAGAGCGCGCTTCCTGCGCTGTATTCTAAAAATATGCATATCCTAACGTTAAATAAACTCGCATACATAACAACAACCTATATGCGCCCAAAGCTCGAATACGCATCGTGCATCTAGGATCAGTGCCAGGCTTATATCGTTAACAAACTACAATCAGTACAAAACCGCGCCGCAGTGTTTACAAACTCACAGTTCTCCGGAGAAATCAGCGTCACTGCCCTAAAGCAGTTACTACAACTACCAACTATCGCATCACGTCGTATAATTTGTCCCTATGCCTTCTACAAAGTTTCTTTTTTCGCCCACAATCAAGACACGAACTACTCACGCCACCAAACGCAACTTCTTCCCGCATTAGCCATTGGAACCCCATTGAACGCATCAACGGCCGCACATGCCTGATGAACGACTTCTTTTTCGCCCATGCAATTAAACTCTGGAATCACCTCCCCGACAACATTGCCGTTATAACTCACGGGACATCATTCCGAAAAAGCTGGAACCCAACTTAAATTCCGTTGAATAATCCCTCGCTGTGCATATAGTCCAACAGCGTACTATATGTGTAATTTATGTTCGCAAAATTGTGTTGTTTTTAAAGTTCTCATTCCCAGTTGAAGCATCTTTTGTTTTTTTGTTGTAGAACAAACTACCCTGAACGTGTTTGTTACTGTATAATGTGCATTGTTTGTTGACATCAAATTGTACTGTCACGGAGTATTTGTTTTCCCCCTGCTTATGTAATGACCTGTGGTCTTTAAAATAAATTAACTAAAGACATGACCTGGCCACTTTAAGTGGCCAGGTTATTAAAGGAGACCAGTTGACGCAGCTACTTCCAGGGACACAGAAACCTAGGCCGATACAGAATTGTCAGTTAACTCCGGCCGACTAGTTCCACAAATCTTAACCCTTCTTCTTTCCCAACAGCGCGCTATCTTTGGCCTTCGCCTCTCCCCTTTACCAGGAAATGGCACAACTATAGGAGAGGACATGTTATCTTGTTGAATACGCATTTTTCAATCAATCAATAAGTTAGTCAGCCAATCCGTAACTCAATCTGTACGTCAGTCGATCAACCAACCATTGAATGAATGAATGAATGCATCAATCAATCAATCAATCAATCAATCAATCAATCAATCAATCAATCAATCAATCAATCAATCAGTCAGTCAGTTAGTCAGTCAGTCAGTCAGTCAGTCAGTCAGTCAGTCAGTCAGTCAGTCAGTCAGTCAGTCAATCAATCAATCAATCAGCCAATCAATCAATCAATCAATCAATCAATCAAGCAAGCAAGCAAGCAAGCAATCAATTAATCAAGCAATCAATCAATCAAGCAATCAATCAATCAATTTGAGCGTGGCGCGAAGAGCCCCTATCGACAGCTGCGTCTCAATCACTGAGTATTTGTCACCGGTTGGGTGCGGTGTCTATTTTAGGAAATTATTTAAGTTCTCTTTTTAGAATTGATATTTTGGCGCCCTTCATCTCTATTACAAACATAAGAAGGCAAGTAATCCGAAAACATGTGCCCATTACAACGGAACGACTATTAAATCGTAGCTTTCTAACGTCTCACTCATGTCGTATGCAGAGTCGAAAACGCACCCCGGGAAAGCCAACTCTCTCTGAAGATGATGATGACCGTGGGTGAAGTGAAAGATAAAAACGCCTCCCGTGGTCGGAGTGGAACCTCGATCCTCCGCGTTATGAAGTCGACGTCTATCTGATTGCTCTATTTCGGCGCGTTGTTTCCTTATTAGCTCCATTTCCACACTGTCGAAGCAGTTTGGAATTCGGAAGGGGTGTTGCGGATCGACCACCTTGTTGCGGGTGCGCCGCCAGGAAACGAAGCCGCGGGACCCCTGTTCGAACGTCTCTTTAATGGCGATGACTCAGTTACAATGACGATGATCCCCATGCCCTAGGTGCCAGGAGCTGCGTGTTCCTCTTCTACGCGATTCCCAACATTCTCGCGGCCACAAAGAGTAAAACAACGTCCACATGTAGCCAGCAGCTCCTGGCCTAAACACCGCACTATCATTATCGGTAAAAATCTGACGTATATACAATCCAGTTCCGTCTAGACCGTCCTTTTCTCTTTTACGATGGGTTTCCGTTCGGCCTGGTTCATTGTTTTCTTTTGGTGTATGCTGCTTAGAAACGACGTTGCTTCTGACGTGTTCAGATTGTCATTGAAACAGTGCCTGCTGTGCTGAAGATTCCGGTAACCATTAAAATACTCGCGCACCGCTGAATTAGTCAGCGAAGCAGTTCCTCTCTTTGTCATAGAATGCGCCCTAATGCTGTCTTCGCAATCAATTCATAGGCTTTGACTCATTGCACATGTCGGCAACTTGTAAACTCTGAGGCGATGTCGACAATTTACTCAATTCCTTAAGATTTGAATGTTTGCGCTCACGCATCCGGCATCTGTTGTCTGGCTCCGGCCAACTTGGATGCTTGCTGGATTGTCCTTGGCCGTGCACGTCCACTTCAAAACCCTTAAATGCCCTTGCTTCGTTCCTTTCTGTGATGTGCTGTGTGATAGATGCAGCACCTGGGTATAGGGCAAGAAGGCTGCTGCTGTGCAGGCTCCATGTAGGGTCTCCTTTTGATTTGTCATTGCGTGGTACTTGCGTACTCCGCACGCAAGACACTCCCGCGGTTGTCCAATTCGCAGTACTCGGTTCCTGGACAGGGCCTTGAAGCGTCCATCTCAGCGAGGTTTTCATAGCTACTAAGCCTTACACTTGATTACTGCGAATGAAGCCCCCGGTCATTATCGTCCACAGCTAGTCCGATCCTATGAGCAGTTGGATACCTTGGTACTTACATTCTTGGGGAACGATTCGTTCATCAGGAAGTCTCAAACCTAACTTTCGTAGATGTTTCACAAAAGCACCGTTCATTTCCGTATTCGGGGAGTTCGAGCAAATCGTTGGTACAGCAATTGCGTGGACTACATGCTCTACGTCGTCAAACTGGCTGCGCAGTCGAACCTCAACGATTCTTCTTCTTCCCACTTGAGAAGGGACTGACGCTGCAAAGGTATTGAAGGCGAGGCTTGCCTCTCCCATGACTTTTAGTCGCAATTGCGCCACGAGGTTTCCTTAATAAACGTGTGCTGTCTACCACCATCTAAAATGCCTCGTACGTAACTTGCTTCGTTGGGCCTGATGATCCATGACGTGAATGTCTGGAGGTAAATGTTTTCGCCCAGCTGGCAGCTAGTGAGGGTAGTAGATGCCAACTTGGTGGCCTGCGTCTTCACCGGGAACAGGGGGGTGGTTTCGCTTCGGACCTTGTCTTGTCTGGCCTTGTAGCCAGGGTCGCACATGACGGTTGCGTGCCTTCCCTTGTATATATTGCATGATACATTTCGCCGGCACTCCTTTGATCGATGGCCCACCACCGTGCACCTATAGCATCGCCTCTGCTTTGCAAGACGCTTCTTTTTGTCTTCGATGCTCAAAGAAGTGTAGCTAGTGTGCTTCGCCGATTCGCAAAAGAATTACTCGTTCCTTCCAGTTATCGATGCTTGAGAGGCATGCAGAACCGATGTTGACTGGCCGTTACTTTGTAGAGTGCCTCTTGAGTCTGCCGAAGTTTCCACTGGCGCCCTTTTCGCTCTCGCCTCAAGCTCAATTTGCAAGTACCACAAAAGTTCCTCCAGTTGCCGCCCGCAGCTCGTTATGTTTTCGCCCCCGGAAGCAGATGACGCCGTCGCCGTTGATTTCTCCTGGAGGCGGATGTGTCGGTGAAACGCTACGACGATCTCTTCTGGCAAAAACTTCGAGCAGGATGTCGTATAGCACAGCCGAGAAGCTGCTCGTTGGGACGTCCAACACGTTCAGGCAGCGGATGTTCAGCTGAACGGAGTCATACATACAGCGCAGCTCTCTCGAATCAGGTGCAGATGGCACGTACTGAAGCCCACGGAGCATTCGGAAATGCCGCTGTATAATCCGGCTCGTGTCCCCGAACCTGTCCTGGAGCTGCTGGATGGCACTCTCATAGCACGCCTCCGTTGTTGGCAGTCTGGCGATGGCAGCTGTTGCCTCACCTTCCAGGTAGTTTCAGGGTACTGAAACTTGTCGGTGGTGGTTAAAGCCTGGTTGGTGTGGACTGCGCCGTTGAATGGCTCCCAAAACGACGTCCAGCTACACACGTCTCCATAAAAGGGCTTGATGGTGAGCATGGACACAAGGGGTCTAGAGATCTAGGATGGAACCGTCGTTGGGGCACGGGGCGTGTTAATCGCAGCCGAAGGGGCAGGCTGCGCCGTACTGCTGACGCTGATTTCCTCGAGCCGGTACGTAAGGCGAATCAGAGTCTCGAGCGTCTGGTCGTTGTAATGTGCCGCCGACTCGTAATCATCCCTTTCCAGAACCTCTACAGGAATCGCGTCCTCGACCGGGCGTCGATCTTGGTATGCTCCTCGCGGCTAGCCATAAGCTTGTCCAGCACCTTTCGGAGCGCGAGTCGGTCAGAGCAGCCACTCTCGATGCGTGCTGTCGCCTCGGTCGAAATCTTTGTCGCTTGGGCTCGCCTGGCAGCGCGTTTCGCCTTCAGCCGGTTCATCGTTAAGCGAAAAAGTCCGGCTTATTCGCTTGGCAGGCAGTCAGGTCCGCGCGTTGTCTCCCTGGGTGCGGTTCCGAGAAGGACGAAGATGCGTTGGCGACCGTTTTTCGGTGAGAGAGAGAGAGAACAAAACTTTATTAAAAAAGAAAAGAAAACCGGGTTAGCGAGGGGGCGTGGCGGAGGACCAGAGGTCCGCTGAAACTCATCGTCGCCGCCGCTCGTTGCCCACGTCGTTGGGAGCCGCTCGTTTTCCCTTGAGTTTCGGCACCAAATGTTGCGGATCGACCACCTGGTTGCGGGTGCGCCGCCAGGAAACGAAGCCGTGGGACCCCTGTTCGAACATCTCTTTAATGGCGATGACTCAGTTACGATGATGACGATCCCCATGTCCTAGGTGCCAGGAGCTGCGTTTTCCTCTTCTACGCGATTCCCAACAAGGGGTGCATGGACGTGCAAAATTAGAAAAAAAAATCATGTCACTTTCCCTCGAACGACGACAATGTTTGAAAACGAAGCTTCCTTTGTGCGAAATCAAATGGCGAAGGTTCAAAATTAAAGCTGCTGTGACCAGAAGTCCAAACTGCGTGCGAGTCAAAGTCAAAGCTCACCGAGTCAAACTACAATCCGTCTGGGAGTCGAAGGCCCAACTCGGACGACAACTAAGTAATCCCTCGTGAGAAAGCTCCACGTTCAACCATCGTCCTCGTTAGACGGAGGGGTGTATCTGATTTCTATTTACAAGAGCACCGCACCAAATACTACAAATATGCGATCAATTCTTAAGCATTCCAAGCAATCGACGCACAACCAAACCAACACCGCGAAGAGGAGTACCAAGACGCTACAGGGACAAGATCACAGAAAGTTGAAGTTCACAGAATGTTCAAAACGAACGTCTCATTACGGCACTCAATGTACTGTGGCCCCTAGCCAGTATGAAGTGTAAGGATGAACATAAATAGGAGCGTGTTCGGCCTGCGCCATGAGCTCGCACTCAAATATTTCTTCAAAATCGAACGTACACCAGAAAAGTGGGAACATAGATTGTTGGGGTCGGGCTCGAAGACACGCTGTACCACCACTTTCAAACAACTCAAATACACTAGCACTCATCAAAACGGTTACCAACACGTCTTTGGAAACGTTATCATTCGAAGCTTCAAACCGAAAAGCTTCCTTGAAAGAGCACGAAACAATGCCGCGACATGACATTGACGCAAGGCATTGTCTCATACTTGAGTGCGGACACCATGCGGAACGGCCAAGCGGAATAAAGCGTCATGGACACACGTCGAGAGACCTTCCCAGCCCTTCAACCACCCTAAATGACCACCCCGTCACCCAGAAGAGCTCCAAGGGATGCCGTGTCACCTGCATATTTTAATGCGAAAAGGCTATGGGGCTATGTGCCCTCGAGGTGAAAACTCGGTTGTGTGAGAGGCTGATGGTCGCGAAATTTCACGTCACAGCACAAAAACCATCCCATAAGACTTAAGCACTTCCGAGTTGTGAATGTGAAAGCACTAATGTTCATTTGAATGCCACTGATGGCTCCTTTCAGTTTAGCCGTGCGAAGAACTGCAACCGTTGCGCCGCAGTGCCAAGGCAGCGAACACGTGCTCGGTAATCAGCGAAACAACGCACTACCGATTCCTGCGACATGCAGTGAAGGTTTGTGTCGACGCGCATTCGTATCGTGCGGCTTGTCCGCGTGACCACCGTAGGGCAGGCCACACGCTTTCCCACCGAGCTTTTCCGTTTCACCTTCCTTACCGTTTCTACGAGCGTGTGTGTGCGTGTGAGCGTGCATGTGTGCGTGTGCAAGCATGCACGTGTACGTGCGGTTGTGCCTATGTGCGCGTCAGTGGGATTGAAAGGATGAAAATTTTAAAGGGTCGGAAAAGCAAGCAGAACGTGGCAATAACAACGGTACTAGGGAGTAGTAGTAGTAGTAGTAATTCGGAAGGGAAGTCCGGTTGGCCAGAGGGGGAAATGGGATTAGCAGGGAGGGAGGAATAACATTTCTTGAATATTCAAGGGTCATGTAGGCAGCTTCCAATGGAGGATATAATTACCCAGTCTGGGCTCCCGAGTGCGTTGTAGGCCCCGGCTCACACTACTCGAGCCAGACCGCTCTCAAGGGGAAACGTACCTAACGCGGCGAGTGATTGGGGGTCATGGTATGAGAGATTATCTTGTGAAGGACCCTTGGGGAGTTCACTTTCAAGAACATAGCCATGGTCTGCGAATGTAGCGCAATGCCAGATTAAATGGTTTAGGTGCACGATAGAGGCCACTGAACAGTGAGAGCAACGTGGGGGAGCTGACTTTCCAGGGTGAACTCATTTCGATATAATGTGAGTGAGGACAGCGGCATTGCTAAGTCTTATTAACGAAAATTTCGGCTGGGTGCGGTTGAGAAGGGGCGCCGTTGAGATAGCCAAGGTTTGTGCCTCATGCTAGGCGGTATCGGCGCGCGTGGCGAGCGTGGTCTAGCTGCAAGCTAAAGGAGGTGAGCGAGACAGCAGTAGGGCCTTGGTCATCCGGCAGAGGGGATACGAGTTGGCTCTCCCTAACCGCGGAGTGCGCGGTTTGGTTGCCATGTCCCTGCATCATGCGTCCCGGCATTTATGCCAGGTGAGTTTTAGTGCCGTTTTGAGTGAGTATGTCGACCATAGCTTAAATGTGGTGGACAGTAGGGTGGTAAGAGCCAGCCTTGTTGAACTCGTCAATAGCAGTTTCGGAGTCGGTGAGGATCCGAATGCGGACAGGTAGTAAAGCAGAGACGTTGTAGGCAACATGGTCTAGTGAATGGTGTTCGGCTTCAGTGGGAATACTATATGGAATACGTCCTGCCACGGCTCTACGCATTTCAAACTGGCTTCTGGCCACACCTGGGCACGAACGACTACTTATGGCTGCTGCGACGAGTGATAAATCGCATTTCCACAGCAGGCAACCACGACTATGTCCTTGCCATCGATATACATTTGATCGCGTGAGCCAAACTGCAATCCTTACAGAGGGCCCCCTCGATTACCAGTCCCGTATTGTGTGCGGACAACCGGAGACGCGATCTGGCGCTCGAGTTTTCCATGTATTCCTATAGGGCTTCCGATCCGAGGGCAGTCCTCCGACTGCCCGCGGGCCGTCCCGGACTAGTAAACCGAGGAGGCCCAGAATTGGCGCACACATTCCCGCACCAACGAGCCCAAAACTGAATCCGGTCCTTTCTAGACAACCACCAAATACGCCTAAGCGCCACGCACACGCGATGGAGTCGCAAGGTGTATTGGACAGGTCTATTGGACCTGGACAGGGGCGTGCCTCATAACTCTATGCTTGGACCTACGGTTTTCAATTTAGCAATGACCCGCGTTGAACAGATACTGGAAAACGATCCTGCTGCACGATTCGCGATCTATGCAGATGATCGTACTGTATGTACCGAAGCTGCAGACTACACGTCAACTGAAGAAATGATTCATGAGTTGCAAGCCGCGGCCCACAGCCTCCCGTCAAACCTTCCGGCGTTAGGGCTGGACCTGGCTCCTGAAAAAACAGAGCTCTTGGTGGAGCACGGCGACATAGCATACCTCCTAATACTCACCACAACCACCTATTTATCTGACACACCAATTAGGTTCATGTGCGGCAAAAATAGACTGATGGGTATCCCTTTGGCCAGTCATAACAGCGCAGTAGGGAGGAGAAAAATGTCAGCAGCAGCTTCCAATGGGAAATTGTGGAATAAATTCTTAAGCCGCGCTGCTATACACCGGTCCCCTTTAAAGCCAGCTTCACTACTATACCCTTGCAATGCTGAGATATATTTTAGGGCAGTATAAGCATCTCATACGGAAGTCGGTAACCCCAAAGGCCGTTTATATTACCTCTATAAGAATTCATGTATCCTTACGAAGCGCTTTACACCATTACCATTTAAAGTCGGCTTTACTGCTGTGCCGTGATGGTTGCGTTTGAAGATGTTTTTTTGGGGCCAGTATAAGAAGTCTTAAATGAAAATAGCCAGGCCCCAGGAACCTAAATTTAATACCTCTTAAAATGTATTGTGTCCCTTTAAAGCGCTTTAAAATCAGCCCTTGACAGTCGTATTTTACACCACACGCAAAGGACTACTACACAGGCATTTTGGAGTAAATATCGGAAGTCTCATATGGAAGTATAATGGCCCAAGGAAATTTTAATAAATACCACGATATCGAGCCATGTATCCCTATAGAGGGCTGTACACCGAGTTTCTTACAAGGTGGCTTCATTAGTTGTACACAGATGGATTGCTGGGCAGATATTCTTATGGGGAACATGAGGAGTCTGATGTCACACTATGAAAACCCTAGCGCAGGCACAATAACTCTGCGCTAGAGTTCAAATGAGGGAACACCCTCGACAACAAAGTGACTATTGGCGGCGGCTTTTTCGGAAAACCTTCCACCTGGGAGTCGTCGGAAGAAGTAAGAGCACGCACAGTGTGCAGGTGGCTTACATGTCCGTTTTTAAAAACGTTGAGTGATACGATGCTCGTGACTTAAAGAAGGGATCTGGAATCACGGGTTAAAGACAGCCGAAGACAGACTGCAGCTTCGTAACGTTCAATTTATTAGGTACCATAATCGCGGCCCCGGGTGTCTTCTAACCCGATGTTTGGTGTCGAGACGATGCATACACATCTTATTGGAAGCCATCCATCCATCCACACTGTCTTTTCTGCACCCATTGCACCTTGTGTCATTTCAGGGGTCACAGTCTTAGCCCTGTGGCGCCTCCAAATGATATACTGCCTCTCTGTCATGCCTGTGTTGCAACAGTGTCGTTTGCGTTTACTAGGTGATCGTAGGCCGCCAAGAAGCTCAGAAAACTTGTGCGATGGTCAGAATTATGGCAACACAATAGTGGCGTTACTAAAAAAATCCTTTTTGCATGCACCTTTCAATATAACGACATTCGCCCAATTATAAGAGGACTGATTGGTCAAGACTCCAAGTAAGACAAGGAACATCGCACTGGCGAAAAAAAAACGGGAATATTGCCCCAGTGATGAGTAAAAACGCCAGGAGAGTAAAAAAGGGCTGATTTCGGCGCACGTTAAAGATCCGCAGGTAGTCAAAATTATTCCGCGGCCCTCCACTACGGCGTGCCTCCTCGCCTGTGTAGCGCAGGCGCGTTAAACCTCATAATCAATCAATCAGAATATAAACGCAATGATAAAGCTACAGCTGTTCTGATGCATCATCTGTTCTACCGCATGAGGTGCACACAGAAAACAATGAATTAGGCACACATGCGCACATAAACTCTGTTAATGTGAGCATGCGGTTCTCCGTGAGTGTCTCCGTCACGAATGAGGCGCGATATGACGAGCCCACTCCTCATTGTGTTCTTGCGGCAGTTGCGAGGGGAAACAGTGCATTGTTCCCGGCGAGAAAAGGGATCCAGGTTCTCACGGCACTCAGCAATTTATAAGCAACGTCGGGGATTAGGACTGAAACAGTAGTGCAGAGGCTGGCGTATCTGTTAGCCACTGGTCATCAACGAGCCCACGAACTGCCTTTAGGCACAACGAACGCCTTTGCAGTCCATGTCTTATCAATATGTGTGGATTGGCTAAGCCACTGGCACAAACAAGCCCAATTTTATTTTGAGATGGCCGGACCCTGAAGAAAAGGGAAATGGAGGACACTAAGAAAAAAAGAACTAAAAACTGGGAAAACAAAAAAAAATCAGTACAAAATAACAGGTTCAGCTTGAGTGGGCGTACTCTCCATAACCTTCCGTTGCTTGAATGCATTTCTACTTTTCTGGAAGGGTAGAGCGCAAAGTCCCGATTGACGTGGCGAGAGCACTCATTGAAGTCCCGTAAGCATTGTGCATAGCTTTGGGTCGAAAAGCAGAATAAGTGTCCTGTCCGAGAGCCCCCCGTACCCCGAATCTAATATATACAGATGGGCCTCGGCCTAAGCCATTGGAAAAAGAATTTCCTCCTTGCAACTAAGGCCGTAATATGAGCCACGTAGCCAGAGTGTTTATACGAAGCTATGCTTTCTTGCAATTCAGGGTGTAGCCGAAGACCAAACGTTCACCTCGGCACGGGCATTTCACAAGACCTTACTACTCGTAAAATTGCGATTGCAAAACGGCGGCAATAAAGGAATGATGGCTCTCTTAATCTAAGCAGTTGGCAGGTGAATCGATATTAATTAGGTACACCCGTCGATAAAGTGATTACGCTCTTCCTAAATACCCGCAATTTCCTGTGTTCGGTTGCGCCTACTAGCAAGTCTTGCGTAGAAAACCATTTTTCAATACCTCTCCGCCAGCTAAGGGCGATTACTCTGGTTTTCCTTTGCCCAGACGCCCATACGTCATCGTTCTGTAGGGGCGCGCGATGCTGTACGTTTATCTAGGTCAAAGAAGGGAAATGACCTCAATAACGGCTTTGGATGTGTCGGTAAAAATGAAGTAAAAAAAACAGCATCAATGACAAACGAGACGTCCAACGCTAGCGGTGCATTAAGCCCAAATATTGACCTGGTATAACGAAGCTTCCGGTCCGAATACATAAACATACCATCCATCTCTTTAAAGTGTACATTCTGGAGCTTTCTTCAGTGTGCCCGATTTCTATGAACCTGAACGCGCCCCAAATACGGCAGCCGTGTTCTGTTGACGGAACTGTAAATAGTACCCAAGACTGCGATTCCTTAAGGACGGCAATAAGAAATAAACGCAGAATAGGCTTTGAAAGAATTCACAAAAAGGCAAAATATTTTCACAACAAAGCTTGCTACGGATTCTACGTGTGTAACTGCATGCACCATACATCGGTCCATCATTTTGTCTTTAGAAACCGCTTACTGGACAAGATGAGCCACGAGAGATAATGAACTTCAGGTACCATACTTCCAACTTATTAGTCAAAGAATCACGCAGCCTCTTTCATTACTATTGCAGCAGCTGCAAAAGCAATTACGTGATGTCGTGGTCTCAGATCTAGAAAATGGTTGGCTAATTGCCCACTCACAGCGTCAAAGCCCTGAGCATGATTCAAAACAGCAACGGTAAAATCATATTGGCCACCCATACCCAGAATAGGCCGAGTTAACGTCCATGAAAGGACGACAGCTGAAGCCGAGGAAGTGCAGTAATAAAAATTTACTTTATATTGTAAAACAACAACAGTATTGATGTATTCTTGAAAGTGTAAGCAACAGCAGCCTCCCTTGGACCTTTTGCATGCAGACCTATTTTTTTAATTACCTGCGAACAATGCGAAATAGTTTTTTCTTGTCTTCTTTTTATTTTACGGTGAAGGGTTGGGGCTGGTTCTTTTCTTTCAGCGTGTTAATTTGACCGTTTTTCATATATGATCAGTTTATTTAAGAATTGAGAAGCAGAGGTATCCTGATCAGGTATATCTTGAGTCCAACTGAGTAGGCGTATTCTGGTTTTATCATGCTGAGCGTCACACTGTGAATGGCCCATGAGCACGCAGTAGTTTTAGTCAATGAATGAAGATAGCATGGAATTCTTTTATCAACATGTAACCGCCTAAGAGTCCACATACTTGAGCACAATCATGGGCATCTTACATGGTATAAAATTAATAGCGGTTGCCCAGCAGTTTGGCAACACGCTACATTTTAAACTGAATGCAGATGCTAGTCGATAGGTTACCTCTTGCTTAGAGGCAGCCTCATACCCAGCTTTCTCGCTCAAAATTCTAACCTCGCTGGAACCTAGGAAAATTAATTCAGGAAAGTGATATTTGGCACAAAGCAAGACTTCAACGGGAATATAGAAACACTATAAGAAGTTTTCCGTATTCTCAATAGTTTATGTGTAATTCGCGATCAAAGTTTACTCCCCATGCATTTCTATGGGATAGTTTCCATGGCTCAGGAACCTAGCCGCAAAACGTGCAAGACTTGAAACTGTGCGCAAAGCAAGTTTTCACCCCCAATATTAGCAGCGCGAAAGAACTTTCAATTACGCTAAATAACTACAGATTAATCGCTGTTGAACGGACTTCCATGAGCGGTAAAGCTGCACATGCTTTTCCTTGTATTTTATAGTTTATAAATGTAACATAGAATGCTTGTCTGCAGCAGCCTTCATAAACTACAAAATGACAAGAATGAGATGGGCATTGCTTCCAGATAATTTTTTTGTAATTATTACCAAGTGTAATTATTATTGTGTAATTATTACCCAGTGTAATTATTATTGTAATTATTACATGAAATTACCAAGTGGGTCTTTGGAGCATGGTAACAAACTGTTTCAATGCAAAAGGCAAGCCGTGATGAAGAAACAACGTTGCATCGGCTGCATACCCTGTGACATTATGTAGCTGAAAGAATGCAAGATAAAATATCTATATGCCTCCCTGCTTCATTTTCCTGTGTACATATTGCACACCCGTCTTGCTTACCAACTTCACCAATGAGCGTCGCCATCTCGCGAAAGGTACCACCGTTGAATTCATCGAGGAAGTCGCCTAAGTGACCCATTTAACCACATTGGGGACAACTTCGGATGAGTCGCCGAACTCTGAAATACACATACCTTTGGAAATCTACCAGAAGCTCTCGACCACAGAGAAGGATGCTTTAATACGCCTTGTGCGCGAATTCTCCGATTGCTTTTCGACATCTAAAGTGCGCCGTACGCCGGTCGCGAAGCACCGAATAATTACGGACGAGTCCGCGAGGCCTGTGAGGCAGCACCCGTACAGGGTGTCGCCTAAGGGGCGGGAGGCAATAAGAAGCAAGTGGAAGAGAGGCTGGCAGATGATTTTATCCAACCGTCTAGAAGCGCATGGGCCTCACCTGTCGTGCTAGTAAGGCAAAAAGACAACACCCTTCGTTTTTGCGTTGATTACCGCAGATTGAACAGTGTTACAAAGCGAGACGTCTATCCCCTGCCCAGAATCGATGGCACATTAGGCCACCTGCGTGATGCTAATTTTTTTTTCTTCATTAGACCTGAAATCTGGCTATCGGCAAATCGAAGTCGACGAGCGAGATCGCGAAAAGACGGCGTTCGTGACACTTGACAGCCTGTACGAATTCAAGGGGCCACCTTTCGGCCTATGCTCTGCGCCGGCTACGTTCCAGCGCGTGGGGGACACTGTTCTGGCTGGACTTAAATGGCAGACGTGCCTTGACGTGGTTGTGTTTTCTAGCAGGTTCGCAGAACATTTGTCCCGCCTGAGAAGTGTCCTCGAAGCCATTCGTGCAGCACAGTTAACTATCAAGCCGGAGAAATGTCACCTGGGTTTCCAATGGCTGAAATTTCTGGGCCATGCTGTGAGTGGTAATGGCGTTCGACCAGACCCCTGAAAAACGACTGCTGTGACTGCTGTACCCTCATTTCCTCTACCCAGTGATAAGAAGGCTTTCAGACGCTTCTTCGGACTTTGCGCATACTACAGGCGCTTTGTGGAAGGCTTTTCTCACATAGCAGATCCCCTCACGCAACTTATGAAAGATAACATAGCCTTCGAATGGAGTGAACAACAGGAAAATGCGTTTGACGCCCTCCGTGAGCGCTTGGAAACTGCACCCGTACTGGCCCACTTCGACGACACTTCGGACACCGAAATTCGTACTGACGCCAGCAACGTTGTCATCGGTGCCATCCTTGTACAGTGGCAGAACGGTGTAGATGACGGAATAGCATGCGCTAGCCGCGCTCTTTCCAAAGCGGAAAGTAACTATTCCGCGACAGAGAAAGAATGCATAGCAGACATGTGGGCTATCAGCAAGTTCCGCCCGTACTCTTACGGTAGGCCGTTCCGTGCTGTTAGCGACCAGCATTCCCTCTCTGGCTCGCAAACATCAAGGACCCGTCCGGACGTCTTGCTCGATGGAGTTTGCGGCTGCTACAAGAATACGACATCACGGTCGTATACAAATCGGATAAAAAACACTGTGACGCTGTCTGCTTCTCCCGAGCACCGGTTCCGGCTGGATCGCCCGACGCCGACGAGGAATATCCGTTCATCGGAGTCGTTCATACTGCGGATCTGGCAGCACATCAACTGACCGACGCAGAATTGCGACCACTCATTGAATACCTTCGTGGAAACGTTACCATGGCTCCACGCGCCTCTCTTCGGTGAATAAATTCTTACTGCCTACTGGGCGACGTCCTGTACAAAAAAAAAAAAACTACGACCACAGCAAGGAGAAGTTTCTCCTCGTCATTCCGTGAGCATTCCGAACTGAAATTTTACAAGCCTGCCATGATGAACCCACCGCTGGGCACCTAGGGGTCAGTCGCACATTTGCAAGACTCCATCAGAAATACTACTGGCCAAAACTACTAACATCAGTGCAGCAGTATGTGAGGACCTGCCGTGACTGCAGCGACGCAAGGCACCAACTGTCAAACCCACAGGACTACTACATCCGCTGGATCCGCCGGACGCACCATTTCGCCAAAATTGGGATGGACCTACTTGGCTTATTCCCAAAGTCGTCATCAAGGAACAAGTGGATTATTGCCGCAACGGATTACTTGACGCGGTACGCTGAGACGTGGCGCTTCCACGAGCAACTGCTGCAGAGGTGGCGAAATTTTTTCTCTGCACATCGTTCTTCGCCATGGCGCACCCGCTGTTATTATAACAGACCACGGCACAGCATTCGCCGCCGAGTTTGTGCAGGACGTTCCCCGGTTGACGCACAGCGCTCATCGGAAAAGTACCGCATACCATCCCCAAACAAATGGCTTGACGGAACGCCTAAATCGAACATTGGCATATATGCTTTCTATGTACACTGACATTCACCACAAGACCTTGGACGAAATTCTTGTCTACGCCACCTTCGCTTACAATACGGCTGTGGAGGAAACTACTCGCTTTACTCCGTTTGAACTTGTGTACGGTCGCGAGGTCACTACGACGCTAGACGCAATGCTGCCTGTTGACAACGGTACAATAACAAACGACAATATCCAAAACCTGACGCTGAGAGCTGAAGAGGCTCGCCAGCTGGCCCGCTTTAGAATCCTCACACGGCGAGAAATCGATACCCGACGGTACAATACAAGACGTCGCGATGTGGAGTACCGACCCGGCGATCTCGTATGGGTATGGACACCCGTACGCCGTCGCGGGCTTTCACAGAAGCTACTGCGGCGTTGCTTCGGGCCTTACAAGGATCTGTCGCGTCTATCGGGCGTTACCTACGTCGTGGTTTCAGAAGGAAACGCGTTTTCTTCTCCTGGGCGACAACCTCGCCCAGAAGTTGTACATGTCGTACGCCAGAAACGGTATCACGCCCGGTGACAAGGCGATGACTGTTCGTGCGCGTTTACATCCCCGCCGCATGCTAACGTTGTAACAAAGTGATTATGATTATCCTCTTGTTTTTCAACGAGTGGCATCGGCTCGATGCCATCCAGGAGGGGGGGGGGGGGGGCAACGCCACGGCTGGTAATGAGTTTGAAATTTACCGCCATCCCTGGGCAGGCATCAACCAACCGCTCTTGTTTCTCCACATACTCAACTTGGGGGATAGCAGCTGATAACGTGTGGAGACGAAGACGACAAAGAAAGGGAGCCGGAGAAGAAGAGAAGGAAAAAAAGCTCGAGAGTTCGGCAAAGGCTAGACGTTCACAGCTCACTTGTGGGCACAAGTTCGCCTGTGCAAATAAACAATTCTGCTAGTAGTTTTGTTTATGCCGTGACAATATAGAAATAATCTTTATTAACACTAAAAGAAGCAGGGCGGGAGGAGGAATGTGAAACGTTTAAAGGTCATATTGCAGAATAATGTGCCTTTAGTGTTTCTTAAATGCTATGGATGAGCTGGTTTACATCACAGGCATTTCTTACAACACGTTCAGCACTGTATGGGTTTCTTGCATAGCTTAACCGCCATGCGGAAAAGCCAACTTAGTCTAACAGCTCAAGGTGAGGTAGGTGCCTCTTCTCGAGTTTACACTCAAACTTTTACGTAGAGCATGCATTAGTTAACTGCTGTATAATCGAGTAAGACTGCTATTTTTGCACCGCAGAAGGCACTTCACACTATAGGGCACGGGGCAGTGTATAGAACCCTCACTCGAGGATCTTTAGTGTAAACCGTACATCGCGTGCAGAAGGTACTTTCTTCACCTATTTTATAAATTCAACGCAGCCTTGGCAGCCAGGAATTAAACCCGAGACACTGTACGTCCCCGCAGCCACAAAAGACTGTGCGAGATCGTGAAATCTGGCACCTGAGAAATATTTTCTTATTGAGACGAATAAAGCCATCGTGAGGTATTATTTCTAGTGTTTACGGAAACCAAGGATAGACAGAATGGAGGCACTAGATACATACCTTCTTCCACAAAATTCAAAAGTAAAATAAAAAAATGATGCTGGCGGCCAACTCACGATATATATACGGGGTTGATCAACACTGTATATTGTTCCCCGGCCGACCACGTAATTTCTGTTCCTCCCTTCAACGGAAGCTGAAAGGCGCCGTAAATGGCCCTGTGGTCAGCCACAACCTACTTCACGCCCAAGACAACATATAGTGTAACCTTTGTCGTGACAGAAACCATGTACGATGCCATTTGCACGCAAATCCCGTCAGCCCGCCTCATACATGGCACAATATCGGTAGGGCATATAGCAATTTCTGGTGGGACTTCACGACGTGGCACATACAGCATCGTCCATAAAATTCCAATAGTAAAAAATAAAGGTTGTAAATATAGAGTGCATGAGCTATCCCTGCCTCTTCATTTTTCACAACTTATTGAATACTTGTACTTGAAAACATCACGCTGGAATGGATACATAGACCAGGTTGGTTTTTTGACATTGGCCTAAATAATTGAGTTCGATTTTCAGTAGACAAGTTGCTGTCTTCGTGGCTATGGACTACTGTGTTACTGTAAACCCTCGCTTAAAATGTATGCACAGTGAGAACGCAGCGGTGTATCTAAAGTACACCATAATTGACAAGCCAGGCAAGGGCGGGAACCCGTTGGGTTGTGACAAGTGGCCTGAACACATCAGTTCCCACTAGAGTGGCAGGATGAGTGGCAGGCAGGCTAGCAGCACCGTGACTGTAGTGAGGAGATGCTGCAAGAGAAAGAATTGAAACATGAAGAATGAAACAACGCTCACGAGCAGTAAATAAATAATGTACGACGACTTAAAAGAAGGGCAAACCACAGAGAATACCACACAAGAATTACACAATCCTGCTCTGTGTTGTGATCGGGGTCATTCCTGCTGCATTTTAATGAGTTATTGAACGCCGATTGGCTTAACAATTATTAAATATAAAAACACACAATGAAGTAAGCATCCCTTGGCAGGCACTCCTCGCAAGCAAAACTACGGGATGCCGTAATGAGGTGCAACAGGCTAAAGCAGCGTGTTACAACGCTTTCCTGAACCACACGCACACACGAAACCCTTGCCAACAGCGTTCTGTCATGCTCTAACTTCCCGCATAGATCACACTGCCAGTTCGTTTTCGTTAAACGAGTGAAATCGGTTAGCACAAAGCACGGTGCCCGGAAAAATCGCAGAGGATATGTTAATGACGCCAAATTAAAGAAGCGACAGAGAAAGGCCATGGGCGAGATGGATTTGCATAAGAACGAGTTTCCGGACCTGGCAAAAAACCGTCAACAGCTCGCGGTGCTCGCAGCAGAAGGTGCTGTTAAGAATTTCGTAAACGTGGCTAATATAACTGTCGCAGGAAAAAGCAACCTTTTCAGTGGCAAGTATACGAACAGATTGCAAACCCGCCGAAAAGGAGCGCTCACCTCAGTCGGCCGATGGTGGACAGTCGGATGGCCACAGCAGACCGCAAAGCCGTAGTGCCAGAAGGCGCTGGAGCTGTTGAACGACGATTGATAGGAAGACAACCATCGCTAGTTCGCGAATTCTTGCGTAGAGTGCAAAAGTCGAGGGCGATTAGTTGAATCGCACGCTGTATAGGCAGCACTCGGAAGAATGTAAACATATGGCGGGAGAACGCTGGGAGCAAACGTGACGTCATATCCGCCTAGCGCTCCTCATCGCCCGTCGAAATGGTCGGTTAATTCCTTCCCTGAAGGGCAGCTGAGGTAAGCATGCCGGACTCGTAGGCGCACTTATTGCAGACAAAGAGCGTACCTTATTTAGGACCAGCCGGAGCCTGACTGGCGGCGTTATATGCTTGGGCGCGCACTGCCGCCTCTGGTCCCGCGCAGTCTAAATCACGTGAGTCATTTGTTAAAATGGGCTCCACCAGACGGCGGTACTTGTCCGCTCTGTGTCCTGACGTAGCGCAGCACATGACAAGTACCCTCGTGTTAGAGATGGGCAAAACGGCTCTGCAGTGTGCGGCTCAGAACGGCCCTGTTCACTTCAGTGAAATGGTTCATTCGAACGGCTCAGAGGTTCATTAAGGTCTGTACCCTGTGTCAAGCATAATCTAAATTATTGCTTAATTAAAGTACGGGAACTATTCCTTGTTATGGAAACCTGTGTTTTGTCACAGCATCGGGTGTATTTGTACGGAAAAGAATTGGCTTCATCTTCACTACAAAGGTTTTTAGATGCGACTGCATCTCATTCACTCGCCTTGTCCCTCCATACGGCGTTGTTGTTGTCCGTCCACACCCCTCCCCCATTCCCCTCGCCGCGCGAGCTGCGCTCTCCGCCACTCACCCCCTCTCCTCTCCGATAGCGAACACTCTCTCGCGAGGGTCATTAGATTGGATTCGATTGGCTTGGCTTGGCTTGGCATGGCATGGCATGGCATGGCATGGCATGGCTTGGCTTGGCTTGGATTGGATTGGATTGGATTTGGATTGGATTGGATTAAAGTGGATTGTGTTGGATTGTGTTGCATCATAGCCGCGCCACGTTGCGTCATAGCCGCGGCAGGGGGTACGTTTCACGCGGCACGTTTCACGCGATGGGAGAATCAACCTAACGGAAACAACAACGGAACCCCATATGCGTCGCATCTACACAGGGGTTCCCGCAGGGGGAGGTGGGAGTAATTTATTTGTCTTTGTGATATTTCAAGATCATTCTCGGTCGAAATATAAAGAAAAAAAATGTAAGTTTTTGTCAACTATATTAGCTCACAAACACGCTCTCCACTAGTGAGCTGTGACGCCAGAAAAAATCATTCCGGGAAACACGATACAAGAATGTAATTTTACTACATGAAATGTAGATTGTGGTTTATAAGTTTATCCGAAGCGAGACGGGTGTGACTTTTCGCAGGTATGATAGATGACGCCAAAGTTCCACACAAGACCCGGATGAGTCGGCCGATACGCCTCTACTAGCGCTACCAGAACGTGCCGACACGTTTGTCCAGAGCCACCTGGTTCAGCAAGGTTCTCCAATAGAGCGAGGAACCTTTTAGCGGCGGTTCCTTGGGCGAGTCGGTCCTCGCCAAGGAGCGCTCTCCCAAAGTACCACCGGAAGCCGAGAAACGCCGCTCAACGGCTCACTGAGCGGCTCAGAAGATTCGGCTCGCTCCTGACTCGGACTGTCTGCTCACGTTACAGGAGCGAGGCAAGGCGCTGAACTCTGCACCTGGCCCGACGAAGCAGTTTTCTCCTACCGATAATAGATGGCGCGAAACTCGCACAAAAGATCCGGCTTATTCGGAAATCCGGCTTTACGGCTCGGTTTTCTCAGCGGCTCAGTTAGTTCAGTGGCTCTGGTGTGGCCCGCTCAATTCGACACGGATCACTGAGCGGGCGACAAGCGGCTACCTCTCTCCAAGAGAAACGCCTCACTCGCTGCGGTTCAAAAGATCCGGCTCGCTCCTGAGCGACGCATATCTACTTAGTGTTTGTACCCACGTTCGTGACACAGGACGCACAGGTTCTACTCAGACAGCAAAAACGAGCACAGTCACCGCTAAGTTGTCATAGCGTCTGTTTACTCGTCATGGAGAGGGAAAAGGGAGATGAGGGAGAGTGCAATGACTCCTAGTGTTAGCTGTATCAGGTGAAAATTCAAACGCTTTTTGCGGCATGATGACGGAAAGTCCAGTCCTGAAACAAAACGGAGAAGCAAGAAAGCGCAGCCGAGGAGCCGCGCCAAACACCTCCTCGGACTATATAGATCATCCTGTCGGTAGCACAACTCTAACAGGGGAACACAGAAGCTATGGCGTTCAAGCCAGACATCTCTCCATGGGGGAATACTGCATACAATCTGAAGTGCATGGGCAAAATCCAAAACGCTACAGTAGGGCGTAGTGCGTAATCGAAGCAATTTCTTATTGAACTCTATACAAGGCAGGAGACTTCCTAATACTTGAGGTAGCGCGAGTTTCGCTAATGAGTATGGTATTGCCGAAAGGCATTTATAAAGTCAAAACGTGGCTCCCGAGGCCATTATTCGTGTATTTGTCACTGGAAATGATAATAGCTCGCCTTTTCCCGATAGAAGAGTCGGAATCGTACAGTCAGTCTTCCACACTGCGCACCTATGGGCTCGTCATATTTACCAGAACAGCTGGAGGTGTGACAGCAAAGTGCCTCGCATGCCGAAGCGATTCGTTTGAATAAGAAACACCTGAACAGAATGCAGCATGCCTCAACTTTGTGACGTAGGCGTTAAAACTGTCAGTTCACCAGCGGGCACGCATCTAGAAGAGAAAGTAGCCCTAAAAGCGTCGGGCGGGTCGAAGCACCCGCTCAGCGCTCCCATCTTTTCGAAAGTGCACGTGCTGGGATGCCTATTCGTTTCCAAAGCAGCACATAAGACGTACGCGATTCTGTGCGTGCGTATACCACGGGATATGTACGAGGTTAATTCTGCATTGCAACTTCACCGTTTGTATCGATTGGCATTGCCCGTGACGGTTCATGTTATGATGTCTTGTTACTGTTAAGTCAAAATACTTCCTTGACTGTTGATTAATATTTAATCTTACTGCAATACAGATATTCCACAGGAGTTTCGTGTAATTATAGAGCCCCATTGGATGAAGTTATTTCGTCTTGGAGGCCGGTTGGCATAGACTGCAGTAAATGCATTCTAGGAATGTGTCCTTGAATGTGTAACGTATTTGTATGATTCTAACGTGCAGAATTTCTCGCTAAAAGTAGGCTTGAAATTTGTGTGCACGTTAAAATCGAACTCAAATCGGTTCACAATCGGTTCACAGCGGCTGGCTGTATCGCCATGGACACTACCCGGAATCTAACTCAACCCAGTCCAAAGGGATGCACGAACGTCATGTGAGTGAATTAGCAGCGAAGGAAAGGAAGACTTCCTCGACCACCTGACTTAGACACCTGTTGCAGCTGTTGCCGGTAGTCCCCCGTTTCAGTCGTTATGACTTCCAGGAGGTATTGCCATGAAGCGTCATTCGATCCAATGTGATTTTGATTGTCGAGAGTAGGAGAATTGAGTGGCATCACAAACACTGGGTGTCTCGGCGACATGAGTGCTCCATTGGCGTAAGCAAAGCAGGGCCATGTTTTCATGCAAGGCTTCGAGCAAAAGATTCATTGCCCCGAGCACGAACGTTTTCGAGAACTTTAAACCTGGTATAATGAGTTCCCCCTCCATTCGAGCCTCCGGTCGAGGAGATCCTTGAAATCGATTTCCCTATGTATAAGCATTGCGGAACCCTCCCCTCGGCCGAGTGTACGGAGCAAATGGAATGGAGGAGGGACTCAGAATAAGGCCCTAACACTCCAGGGCTGAATTTGTGAAGGAGCAACGACCGAACCACCAAGAGCCCCATATCTGAAATTATGAAGGTCAAGTCGCTTATAACAGCAAACGCTTTAAATTCTCAGCCTCCAGCTTTAAGGCAAGCAGGAGCTCGAAAAGCAAATATATGAACCGCGAGGAGGAGTAGAAGAAGGGGGAGGATGAGAAGGAGGAGGCAAAACGTTTATTGAGAAAAAAAAATACCCCATCTTCCAGAGGGGAACCCTGAGTAGGATGCAGAGCATCGCGGGGTTCACCTACATTTCTCCCAAACCCAACTACTAACACAACGGAACGCAACGGAACCCCCGATGGGAATGTAGACCTTGTTGACGTTTACAAACGGCTTCCCGTTCTCGAAGGTTCGGTTCCGCCGCTCGCTTCGTACGTTTGCGTTCCACTTCACGTTGTCGAAGTTCCGGTACCGCCGCTCGACGTTCTCGAACCGACGCTGCTTGACGTTGCCGGAGCTCAGGATCCGCTGTTCGACGTTGACGCTTCGAAGCTGCTTCGCGCTGACGAAGTTCAGGGTCTGCCGCTCGCTTCAAGCGTTTGCGTTCAGCGTCGCGTGCCCTTCGCTTCGCACCTTTGTCTTGAGTGGACGTAACGTTGCTATTAGTGTTTGGGTTGATGGTGACGCGTGCTTGCGTCAGCCCACTCACTGACGGGACTGTTGCTTCCATCACACTTCATCGGAAGCATCAACGGAGTCAACCGAAGCAAGCGCTGCACTGAACGCGCGCAGCGCTCTACCCGCTTTATATTCACACTTGAAGGAGAGGAGACTAGAGGAGGAGAGTAGCGCATGCGCCGCGAGAGCAGAAGCGAGAACGCAGGAGAAGCGCAAGCAGGTGGTAGGAGAGAAGTGGAGAGAGTAACGCGCAGCTGTTGGAGAGCGGGAAGGAGGAGAGTTCCGCATGCGTAGTGTGAGTGCGAACGCCGACGCCGCTGGACATACCCCCGAGCAAGAGATGCTCCGCATCTAAAAAACAGTCGGTGGCCCCCTCAGTTCAGGAGACCGCACGCCGCCGCTGCTCGCGCAGCCCGCTGGATCAGTCTGAGCTGCTTCTGCAGGTCTGAAGTGGTCAACGCGCATTCCCACTGCTCGGGGGTGGGGGAATAGATAGGAACAGGGTGTTGAGGGCACAGAAAGACGAGGTGGGCAGTGGTGGCTGGAACTTGACAGTCCGGGCAGTTTTCTTTCGTCGTTGCTACGTTCGCTCACTGGGTTGCGCGGACATAAAACGCCGCTCCCGTGAAGCATAGGTAACGGCTGCCTGGGGAAAGCCCTTTTAGGGGGAAGCCCTTTGGCTCCCCCTAAAATGACCGAAACCCGCCGTCACCGTTTCCGGTAAAATTCACTTCTCCAAGTGGCTGCGAATTCCTCCCGCCAGAAGAGAAACTTCCTTAGCTGGAAAGCCGGCTTAAGCCTGTATTTCTTTTTCAGCTTAGAAAGCCTTCCGAGCGACATTTTCGAAGGTGTCTTTCACGCCTTAGTATGCGCCATCACCGGTTGCTGGTTTATGCGTGCATGGTTTGCGGGTAGAAAGAGGGGGGCGTGCACGCACAGCTAGGCTGCATTCCGCTAGCGAAGAAATGCTGGTTGTGCTGGTGGAAGATGTAGATCCCGAAATTACATGGCTCAAAGCGGTAGTCGGCTGTCCTCCATAATCGAGTGGTTCGGGTGTGGGTTGATGTGCTACACAGACATCCTATACACACAGTAAGATGCATACGAGGGGGGACGGAAAACGGACAGCCACATGTTTGTACGCGAGAATGGAGCTCAAGGGATTCCAAGTTTTAAATATTTGTAGGACTGATACATGCCGTTCGTATGGTGGAAGAAGAGCAAGGATTGAAGCGTTGGCCCGAACACAAACGCGAATGGGCGAAAAAACAACGGTAGGCTGTTGGCGCCGCCGTTAACGCCTGAAGTTCAGCTCGTCGAGTAGCGGCGAATCCCTCCCAAATGAAGAGCAACTTGCCCGCTTGGAACGCCGCCGTAAGCCAATATCACTTCTTCAGAGGGCTTTCAGGGCATATTTTCGACGGCGTCTTTCACTTCAAAGCACTCGCGCCTGACCGGTTGCCGGTTTATGCGTGCGCACGTTTGTAGTGGAGAATAGTGGAATGGAGGAGGTGGGGCGTGCACACGCAACTATAGGTTTCATGTCCATACTGATGGATGGCATGTCCATTGTGCTGGTACGAGGTTTAAACGCGGACGTTAAACGGCCCAAGGGGACATGTCCGGAGTCAGTGGTAGAGCAGATTGGGTTTGTGAGTTAGGCTATGTTCAGACTACCGATGCAAAAAGTGAACTATGCACGTAAAAAATGGCATGTCACGCTGTTCGGTTGGCTGAGACGTGAAGTGATGTCATTCTTTAGAGGTATTACTACAGTTGCGGCAACAGTCTGTACCCGGCCTTACACAAACAGTAAGATGCTTACGACGCGGGAGGGCCACATGCAGTTCATGTTTATCTGCAAGAACAAAGCTCATGAATTCTTCAGGGGTTCATACAGCTAATGGGCTAGGAAATATTCTCCATCGCAAATTACGATAAACGTGTATTGTTTCGTGCACTCCTTGGACTGCGTCGAGCTTTGCAGGTCATCCTTCTTCACCGAGTGGAACGGCACTCATTTTTTTTTTGTTTAGCAGAACTGCTATCTGGGCATCAGCTGTACTTGCCACCAAGAGGTTGCAAACTTGTTGAGCTTCCACGATGACTTTGACAAACTGCGTTCTCGAAATGGTACTTGCTTCAGCAAGACTTGCAGCAAGGGTGCGGGGAGCCCAGGCAGCTATATTGAGACCGGATTGGGGTTTAGAAATGATTATGTAGTGGTTGGCCGGGAGGCTTGGCGGCAGAGTTACGCGCATCGTTGTAGTTGTTTGCGTTGCCGGTGGATGGCGATGCGGCTACTTGGCGTCAGGCAATTTGTGTCGGGCAGCGAGCACCGTCTCCCAAGGATTATCGGGGGGAATGGTGCGGCCACTTAGCTCGTCGAATTCAATGTTGACGGTGGTTGGTGCCGGCTGATGGGATGGCGACAGGCCACCCTGGCCCGGCGCTGTAGCGGTGGATGTCATGGTAGGAACGGCGGTGTCGCTAGGCCTGGAAGCGGGGCTTAGCGTGGGCGAAGAGAGATTTTTTTTTGCCATATCTTTTGCCTCAATGTCTTTTGCCAGGCACGTGGTGCCGAGTTTTTTGCATTTTCTCGGTACAGTCGATGGCAAATTATTTTTACGAATTTTTAAGAGTACATTACCTGCACGTTACAATCGGAGGTGCGTTGGAGTTGATTGATTGATTGATTGATTGATTGATTGATTGATTGATTGATTGATTGATTGATTGATTGATTGATTGATTGATTGATTGATTGATTGATTGATTGCATGGTTTAACGCGCCGACGCACCGCAGGCGATGAGGCGCGCCATAGTGAAGCGCTCCGGATTAATTTTGACCACCTGGGGATATTTAACGTGCGCTGAAATCTCGAACACATGGACGTTTTTTTCTTTTCCCCTCCATCAGAAAAGCGGCCGCCGCGGCCGGAAATCGAACGCGTGACCTCGTGCTCAGCAGCGCCACGCCTTAGCCACTGAGCCACCGCGGCGGGTCCCGGCGTTGGAATTGTACAAATACAACATTCCCCTTTATTTATTTATTTATTTATTTATTTATTTATTTATTTATTTATTTATTTATTCAAAGTACCCATTAAGGCCCTCTGGACGAGGGTATTACATAGGAGGAGGTCGGGATTGCAAAACAACATAATACGAGAATACGAACAAAAATACAAGAAGTATTATAACCAGTAATTAGCTGCAATGAATGGAAAAAACTATAAATACAAGCTACAGCTATACCGCGTTGTACAATCTGTAAACAATCAAATAAATTTTGAACACAGCGCGCAAGAGCTATAGGCATTTGCGTAAAACTTTTCGACGATAGCATAACCAGAGTCCTTCAATGCCTTTCTGGTCATGAAACTTCGCCGTCTCGCTATGGGAGAGCTTCGCACGCTGCCCAGGGAGGCCGCGCCGCGGCGCAGGTGTTGATCGGAGGGCAGCCGGGGGCGTGGTCAGAGCGCGTTTGGCAGGGAACGGAGTAGGGAGTAAGATAAAACAGTCGCTCGCCGCCTTATAAGCAGCGCACTTTCGCTTTGTGGGTCGTGGGCCGCTCAAATGGACTTATCATTTTGTGAGTGGCGAAAAAATTTCGTGCGAACGGGCATGCTGCTACAGCGTTCCTGCCTGCCAGTCTGGCTACAGAGCAGCGGCGGCCACCCGATGCCCTCTGATCTGCGGTGGTGCCCCTCGCGGTAGCCTTTGTCCCCGTACGAAACTTGGCCGGGAGTTTCATGACCAGAGAAGCATTGAAGGACTCTGGTGTAACTTTTCCACGACCAATATTGCACAAAAACAAAGAAAAGAAAACATAACACGTGGCAGCATACCCAGAAGTAGCCTGCAGCAAGTGTAAGAACAACGAATGCATGCTGTAAATATAGGGAACTATACAATAGGTAAAAACTACAAGGAAAAAATTTCAAGTTAGTGAGAGCAGTTTGAAAAGCTGCAAGAAGTGACGGGGGTCTTTTTCGGTGGCAACATGTGCTGGCAAGTCATTCCACTCAACAATGGTGCGCGGTATGCATGATTGTGCGAAACGTAAGGAATGACATTGTGGGCGTTTAACTTTCTTGGTGTGATCCCTTCGTGGAAAGAGAGCAGGGGCACTTTCAAAAAAAACTTTCATGCAGTGATGGGTGGTAGTAAAGCTTGTGAAAAAGTGGTTAACGCGCATGTTTTCGACGAAGGGCCAAATCCGCTAGTTCAGCACGGTTTTTCATGTTAGTGACGCGGGAAAAGGAAGACTAATCAGAGTAAATAAAACGAGCGTCATCCTCAGCGTCCAAGTTAGAGACCGCCTACTCTTTCGAATAACTTGGCATCTATGTCAACGAGACAGCTGACAGCTTGTGACATCTTTCGACAGCCTGCAGGTTGCGCTCGCTCGATTTCCCACGATCGCAAGACGTCAGCAGATGGGTATGCTGGTTGCACGAACCCTGAATCATACACATGAAAAGGGTTCGGAAAGTATTGAATATATGTGAAATTAGCATGCGTCCCAATAGCATCCATTTCATCACGCATTTATAAACGTTTTCCCGGATATAACGAATAGTTGTTTACGGGGCCGTCAGGCCGTGAAATACCAGTTCGATTTGTTAAACCACGCTAACAATGGAACCAAGTTTATCGCAAACTTCAAAAAACAATGGAGATAGCAGGGAAAACATTAAGCAGTGGAGAATCCCCCGCCACTTTCCGGCGATTTCTGTATTACGTCACACAAATTTGTATGTGAGATTGGCCGCTGCCGTCTTAACCCATGGGCAAGAAGTATTACATAAGTAACTAGCAGCAAGTGAACAAGCAAAGAAAAGTAAAAACACCATCCCAAATGTCACGTGGGCCTGATTATTTATACTAAAAAAGCTTAAAAGGTTGCCGGAGCAGGTTTCCATTTCCCCCTTAACAACAATCAGGCCATTCCACAGGCGGGTTCCCTGAAGTATGTTGGTATTGCATACACTTCTGCTCTTAATTAGAGTACACGTATTAATTCATTCATGACTATAGCGGACACAGTATTCAGTCGCACGAAGCGACTTATGGGGAAACGAGCAGGAATGCATCGGGACACACTTTTGCTGTTTCACCAGTGTATACATCCAGTCAGTAATGGAGATTGCTGAGTTTTGTTCTGTAATTTTCCTATGCGTACCAACTGCGATCGCTGTACCAGTTAAAGAGGAGCAGCCTTCGATTTTCCCTTGGCATCTCTCGGTTCGCCTCTAGCCGGAGTTCGTACTTAGAGGCAGGCATTGCGGAGTTTAGAGTCAGATTTTTTTTTGCAGACTGTTGAAACTTTTCTTGGTTGTGTATGAGGAAACCCTGCCGCTACCAAGCCTATAATTGTTTGTGATTCCTGTTTATGTTTTCCTTCTCCCTGTAGTAAGCGTATTTCTCCCCCAGTGCACTTCGTACAAACAAGCCTCGCTCATATTTCTCTCTACCTACATGATGTTACCCCAGTACACGCTATTGAGGGAAAAACGGAGTTTTTCTTTAAAAACGTCTTTCCTAGTGCCGTGAAACTTCACCCGTTCTCTCTATTAACAGTCCTTTAAATGAGTATTTCTCCGAGTACAGAATATGAGAGAATATTTAGTGATTGCTCTCACTCTACGTAAAGTACCAAAACAGGTAACAGAGATCATCATATTATCCGATTTCACGTCGGTTAATTCGGCACAAACTTGGACTTTAAGCTCTCCACTGTACGGCATCATAGTTTTTTCGTTCTACAACATGTAAAAAAGGTCCGTTCGGCATGCTTACTTGGGCATACGGACATCAGAGGCCACGAGGTGGCGGACAGTCAAGCTAATCTCGACGTCGGAGCTCCCGTTCAATTTCGCATCCCAAATCTGTCACTTTTTGCATCCCCGAATTCTGTCATCTAGATGCTACTCGTCCAGATGCTTTGTCATCATACGCACAGTACATGCATTTAAAGTTCGGTTAGAATGTTAGCAATTGCCCGTGCTGTCGCTTTTCGGTAGCTTTAAAATGGCTTTTCAAGGAGCCGATTGAGCGTATGGGGCTTCCATCCTTCTTGGCCCTTCCATCCCTCTTATCTTTTGGGGCATAAAATTTTAATTGCGAATACGGGATATTTGTAATTGTATCCAAGTGAAGCGTTCTGCTACAGGTCGCTTTATTTGCTAAGGAAACCATAATTTTGCGGTAATTCGTGGGCTTTACTTTCAAGCCTTTTAAATAAATTAATCCTTTAAAATGAAATCTGAGTACAGTCAAAAATTTAGCCTTCGGCAATACCCCGTGGGCACGAGCCAGAAACGTCGAGGGCATCATCATCATCACATCACATCACATCATATCATGGTTGAAGGCGAGCGAGAGCCCCCCAGTGAACAAGGCATAACCTGAGTTGAATGCCAGATGAATGCGGGAGCTGTCCCACGAGACCTGCCGAAACGCGTGCTGCCGAACGGAGCAGCGATTCCCTCGCACCTGGACCGGCTGAGAATGTGGAAGGTAGTGTTCAGCATGATGAATAAGGAGCAGCCTTTTCGGCGAATCAAGATGGCGCACGTCAACACCTTACAGGATGGGGTCCAGCTGCTTCACACTTGCTGCTGCGAGTCCTCGTTCCCACTGGCCCTGCAATTCCCGTCTGGTGCGGAATCCCACATTTATATTCCCGAATTTGAATTTATGCACGCCTGAGCAAGGACTTTCCAACACCGCCTGAATCCCAGGACACGTTCGACATCCACTTCTTTCGCAAGGACCCACGACCATTCCTTAAGTTTGCCGAGGAAATCGACTAAAGTCAATTCCACCTGTAAGTCATTTACATGTTCATACAGCTGCTAGAAGACAACAACAAATTTCTCAGAAACTACCCCCCGAACATCGACACTTAGAAGAAACCTGCGGAATCCGCAACGTCTTCACATGCCACGGGTCCGTTGCCATAGCATCATGCATCAGATGTCCCTACCAGGTGTGGCGGCAGCGAGATCGAGGGGGACATCTTCAACCGTATCATCCCGTTGTGTCCCAAGTTCCGCTGCGAGGACCTGTAAGCAGGGCGGAGATGGCGGTCATGAAGCCGGACGTCATTTACTTCGGCGAGGACCTCTATCAGTAATGTTATTGCAAGGCCGTAAACTAGGACAAAACCCAGTGTGACCTTATCGTCATGTGGCAGCGTGTACCAGCTGCTGTAGCAGTTGGACAGGAGTATCCTTTGATTTTGCCTTGGCGTCTCTCCGTTCGCCTCTAACCGGGGTTTGTACTTAGAGGCAGGCATTCCGGAGCTCAGGGTCAGATTTCTTTTGCTGACTGTTGAAAGTTTTCTTCGCATGTATGAGGCCCCCTGCAGCGGCCAAGCCTATAATTGTTTGTGCCCCCGGTTTATTGTTTGCTTCTGCCTATCAGAAGCATATTTCTCCCCAAGTGCAGTTCGTACAAACATGCCTCGCTCGTATTCTTCCCTACCTGCATGATGTTATTTCATTATCCGCTATTAATCGAAAAACGGAGTTTTTCTTTCAAACCTTTTTCCTACTCCCGTGAAACTTCTCCCATGCTCTCTAAATAAACAGTCCCTTTAAATGTGTATTTCTCCGAGTAATCAGCTTCTTCCGTGATTTACACGGATCGGATGCATCTCAAAACGTCTAGAAAGCTTGAATAGGTATTTTTTTCGGAATTTCTAGACTGAAGCTATTCTTTATGAATCACGCACTACATGCCCATTTTTATGACAGAATGTATGATTTCTCTCGCTCTATATAAAGTACCACAACCGGTAACATAAATCATCTTATCCGATCCCATGTTCCTTAATTCGCCCCAAAACTTCCTCTTTAAACTCTACACTGTACCGCCCACAACTTTTTCTGTTCCGGAACACGTGAAGACATGCGTACTTCGGCATGCGTACTTGGCACACGGACATCAGGGGCCACGAGGTGGCGGACAGTCACGTAAACCTCGCTGTCGGTGCTCCCGTTGAATTTCGCATCCCAAACTGGTTTCTTTTTGCCTCACCGAATTCTAGATGCTACTCGTCCAGATGCTTTCACATATGCACAGTACATGCATTTGAAGTTCGGGTAGAATGCTCGCAAGGGCCACTGATGTCGTTTTTCGGTAGCTTTACATGGACTTTTCAAGGAGCCCATTGAGCGTATGTGGCTGACCTTTTCCATCCCTCTCATCCTTTGGGGCAACAAATTTTAATTCAGAATACGGGATATTTCTAATTGTATACAAGCTCAGCTTTCTTCTACAAGTCACTTGAATTGCTAAGGAATCCATAATTTGGGAGTAATTAGGGTTTTTATCCTGTACTCGCATACAAGTCAAGAAACAAGGGACGTCGCCCAATCCCCCCCCCCCTTCCACTACCCCCTGTCAACCAATGGTGTCGCTCTATCGACGTGACGTCGCGGCCGACCGCCTTGCACCTGCAGGCAGCGCTCGGAGCCGAGCTTTTCTCAGTGAGTCGGCGCCGAAAAGTAATTCTTCAGGATGCCTTCATTTCGAGCCGAGATAAAAGCCTTAGCTAAAAATTTCTTATTTGCCAATATAATGCAACGCGTCAAAGAACTTCTTCGTCAGCCGGAGTAGTGAGTTCCAATTATATTGCTGATGGCAAATTTCGGCTCTTCCGGGTATTCCCTCAACCGCTTGCTTGTGGTTTTATGCATTCCCGGTTCCCTTTTCTGGTTTGGAGCCCGAAGAAGTCGCGTCTGAGTGTGCGTTGTCGTTCTCGAGTGAGGATTGTGGTGCGTTCCTATCATCGCCACGCCAATGGTACAAGGAAAAGAAAAGCGGCCGTGTCATCTGCAGCTGCGGACGGGAGATGATCCGGCACGCGTACGTTCGCTTGCGGCATCTACAGCCAGAGCGCAGCGTTGAAGAAACGATCTTCTTGGAATCAGCGTGAGTTTGGTGATGGACGTGAAGAAGGAGATGAGAAATAACGATGGCCGTCTTGCGACGCCCTGCCGAAAGCGCCCACGAAGCGGTGGAAAGAGACGACGCACAGAAGTGTACGACGACTTCACGAAGTGCGCATTGTGGTCGTCCGTGCATCGCCTTTTTCGCCGCAATGGGATCCCGACAGTGAAGGCAACTGCTGCGGATGTCAGCGCTAGCGGCGATGTTACTCCTCTGAAGCCATGGACTGTGCGCCGCCTGCTGAATGACATCGGGTTCAGGTATGAGAAGAGGGGCCGGAACTCGCTCCTGATCGAGCGGCACGACATTGTCGCGTGGCAGCAGAAGTACCTCTACGACATCGCCAGGTACAGGATTGAAGATAGAAAAATATTCTACTTTGATGAAACCTAGTTGAATGCCTGACACACGATATTGACTGTTTGACGGACACGACGATTGCTTCCCACCACGACACCTTTATGCGTGGTCTGATGACAGGTTTGAAGCAGCCGTCATGGAAAGGATAGCGCCTGATTGTAACGCACATCGACAACGAGGGTGGCTTCGTCGGTGGGTGCCTGGACATCTTCCGGGGTACGAAGACCGGCGACTACCACGAGGAGACGGACGACACCGGCTTTGAAAGGTGGTTTGGGGCCGTTTTGCCACAACTGCCTCACGGTAGTGTAATTGTCATGGACAATGCCTCGTACCACTCGTGGTTGGAAGAAGCAGTGCCTACGTCGACTTCGCGCGCAAATGTTGTTCAGGACTGGGTGACGTCCGAAGGACTTGCTTGGGATGAAAAAAAAAACGCTTAAAAAGGAGCTCCACAGCCTTGTGGCCTCTGTTAAGACACGGTACATCAGGTATGGTACTGACGGTGCAGCTTAAAGGACCGGATGTATTCAGGAGCCCTACCATTGTGAGATCAGTCCCATTGAGCGCATATGGGCACAGATGAAGCGAGGCGTCGCAGCAAGAAATGCCACATTTAAGCTGGCAGATCTAGACGTGCTCCTGAGGGAAGAAGTGGCCAAGGTAACAGCTCAGCACTGGGCGAACACTGTTCGGCATGTGATCAACATTGAAACAAAGTTCACACGAGATGGTGAAGCAAGTGCGCATGTTCAACCTATTATAATACATCTGGGTGAAGTCGACAGGGACTCTGACAGTGACCTATCTGCTATCAAGTCCTTTCAAGATGTGTAAGGCTGCGACCTAGACGCCAGTGCCGCCTTTTCCTCGTTCAGTTGGTGCGGAGTGCGGCATTTAGCTTAAATACCTGTGTTTCCACAGCTGCAGTAGCAAGAAACTCCTTCAGACAGCAGAGAAGACTAGATGTGCTGTTTGTGTGCTTTATTCAGACTTATTTCTGGAGTTAACTGAGCAGCCTGTGTGTGGTGCGTACTTGCTCAGGGTTAATTGCTTTGATATGTAGCTACGAGAATCAGAAGAGGCCACTGCAATGTTTGGTTTGCAATCTCATTTGTCATTACTCAGTGTCGTCTGGTGTGTCGTAGACTCAACAGTTATCTTCCAGTATAACAGTGAGGGCGGCAGAAGCTATTTCAACAATTGGGTTATGATCTAAATTTCTGTAGTGAATGGAGCGGTGTGTTGTGTAGTGCTGGTTCATGGTTTATTGCCTTCATATGTAACTATGAGAATAAGAAAAGGCTGTTGAATTGCTTGATTTCTGATCTCATTTGCTGCAAGTGTGGGGCAGGAATTCAGCCGAATAAGTTCAGTCGTGACAGGATACTGTGTGGCAGGTGTATCCATAAACGAAAATCGTACATCTCGAGCTAAGGAAAACCGTCATCATTCTAAACTATTTTCTGGAAGCAAGGCCACGCGTGTACTGTGCGATAGTTTAGTTTTTGCTGCATGGGGAGGATGATTATCGCATGTATAGCATGAGGTGTGTGCAAGCTGAGTCAAGCGAGTTCACAAATTCAGTTCGAGCAGAATCACTTCTGCGGTGTGTGGCGTTAGGGCTCCTTGTGCGACACTACGTAAATGTCTATAAAGGCAAGTTTCACCTACAGGACAAGACAGTAGTCCGAGTTTTCACTGCAAGTTTTTTACATTGTTTGGATACTTATGCACGTATGGGATGCAGAAGCAGTTGCAAATAAAATGCCTACATGAAAGCATGTAACTGAACATTGTGTGCCCGTGTGGCTGGCTGAGCCAAGTTGTCTTCTGATAGAGCGTTAAGAACAAATAAATCTGCTTCAGTCTCTTAGTGCTCATTTCATTTGCTCTGCATAATTCAGCAGTGTGTCTGTTTAGCTGCCTGGGCCAAATCTGACTATGATAACAGGAGTGAGGACAAGAAAAGTTGATTCGGTGTTTTATTTCTACTTTGATTCTGTTTAACTTCTATCTGGCTATCTGCTGTCTTACGCAGGAATTAAGATAAATAGGTTTTATCTGTTGTCTAAGCCACTGGATAAATGCAGAAGCACAACGTTAATAAAAACAATGCCCAAAGCTTTGGGAAGAGGAAACAATGTTGGCTTCACTCGATCCTCCTATGTATGGGAATAATTTTATGTAGTGCATTTTTGGCAAGATAATAAAATTTTTCCTGAACATATGATCCGATTCTTGATCTTGCATAACAAGAAAAGAATGATATGTATTGACCAGTTTCAGCGGAGCGGTATGTACCATATGTGTGTTTCCATGCATCCACTCAACCGACATGTCATACGTCAACCAGTGTAGATAACGTTTTATGGTACAGATCACTAAGCAACCCTTCAAACATACTTCCTTGCCCGTGTTATGAATTTGGCATCAATTGATGTGCTGTCATTGTGATTTACACTCCTAATATATGTGCAGACATTGCACGTGTTACGTTGTGAACAGTGCTGCAGCAAGCAGCAGCTTACTATTCGACTTGACATCCACGATGTTGAGCACTGCTGTAGCAGCGAGCTTCTCGCTCCAGCAGCCACTTGTGATGCGACCAGGAGAATGGGTGAAATGCTGACTTGTTTTCCACCCTGAATGCTCTATTTCGAATTTACAGCACATGCAGGCAAATGACCATCACAGCAGCAACTTCTTACTTAAGTGACATAAACACAAGGCGAGCAGTGCCTATATAGCTTCAATAA